>NC_138823.1:7228917-7831330 GCF_965183815.1 Platalea leucorodia | reverse complement strand
GATGATGCCTGATTTTCATTTCTCTGGGTCCCTGTAGCTTCAAAGTGTCTTCTCATTAGGTTATTTTCATCTGGGAAAACTGATCAAGATACCCCTAACTATCCATTGAGGTCTTTGCCATATTTGGATAGGATTTGGACATTAGGATTTCCTAGGAAGCAGTATAAAGGAAGGGCTGTTTCTACTTTTCATGTGTTTAGCTCAGTTAGGTTTATTATTGCATGAGACAATAAATTGGTGACAGTTCTTTGGATTTTTATAGCGCATCCTTCTCTGGGAAAACACAGCATCATTGTCACTTTTTATCTTAAACTTCTGCATGGCTTCTGGCTGAAGTTAGTGGTTTGTTCAACTTGGTATTTAAATCCAGTGCTATTTTGGGAAGAGTGTTACTACAGTGTATACTTAAATAGTGTGGATAATGGGGGAGGAGGAAGAAATACTTACTTTTAGTTTCTTAATGGATGCTAAACTCCCACAAGTTGAAGAGTATACAGAGGGCATTCAAACAAGTAAAACCGTCATTCTTACTAGTCTTACCTCTAGAGAATTACTTCTGTAGTGTATGTAGAATATTGAATTTATTGTCCAGAAATAAGCCAGCTACCTAAGTCATCTGCACAATATTTATTCAGATGTTTTGATTCCTGAGGTGCTTCCCACAGCTTTCTTGAAGATCAATAGCTCACTCATCTCAAATTCAAGTGCATGGAGGTATGAAGCATTTGTACTGTCTGCAAAAGCCAGTGTTAACTAATAAAATCTTTTCAAAACACATTGCCATTAGTTCAAAATACTTTTAAAGTAATTAGTCTGTGTGTGACCTCCTAAATGGAAGTAGTCTCTATTAATATCATTAAGATCTTGCCATTTCATGGTGTACATATGTCATGTATGCATTTCAGGAGAGTATTGTCTTTCATATTTAGCAGCAGGTTACTACTTTGTTTCTGGAATATGATTATGGCTAATATTACCTTTCTTTTATATCCTTTCAGGAGTATGATGATGGTTATGGAACTGCTTATGATGAACAAAGCTATGATTCCTATGATAACAGCTACAGCACTCAAGCACAAAGGTGAGTCTCCAGATCTGCTGTAACTACATTCGAAATATTCTACAGTTGGAAAGTTAGTTTTACTTAAAGATTTTTTCAGTTTCATCTTAAACAGCAAAAATGTTGTAAGAGACTTATTAGAAATAACCCCCAGTGTTGCTTGTCTCTAGTATCACATAACTATAAAAGTCAAGTTATTGAGTGGTTGAAAAGAAGCAGAAATGAGAACTTAACAGAGTTCTAGTGATGACAAATAATAACTCAAAGTTTTCAAAAGTTCAGGAAATTCAGGAAAATTTATTCAGTTTCATTGTGGGAGGAAGTAAGGGCAGGGAGAGGAGAAAAAAACTTTATAAAAGATTAAATCATCTGAAACACAGCTGATTGCATTTTCTTACTTCTTAAACATGGTTATATTCCAATATTTTACCTTTATTTGGCTGTAAAACAAAGTAGTACATGCTTTAGTTTGTTTTATTCCTTTGTGGAATTGTCTTTGTGACAAATTTGAATCTCTTGCTGTTTGAATTCCTTCCCTCACTTCATTCTCAACAGTATTTTTAAGTACTTCTGATTTATTTCCTTAAAACTTTGCTTTCTTCAAGGGAGTCGCTATTTGAAAACTCCATGAATTACAAGGAATACTAATGTGTCCCAGTGATGGGAAAAATGCTATGAAGTACAAACTACTTGTATTAGGTCGTAGTTTGAACTTAATGGCAAATATCACATGACATATTATTTAGCAGCTTGTCCATTATGTACTTCTAACATGCACGTCTGGAAGGGGACCTTCTGTGCACCTTTTACTGAGTTGTAATTTATTCTCACTCTTTTTCTCTTAGACCAAGCGCTCATAGTTCAGTAGTAGATCAGTAGTAGATTTTGTAATGTCATTGACAATTTCTTGAGACTTTTATGGGAATAAACTTCAAATGATTGAAACAAGAATGTTGAGAAAATCATAAAATAAAACTAAATAAAATGCCCTAATTCTACATTATTGCTTTGGTTATTTGGGGTGATTAGAGCTTCAAACCTTGCCCTGTGAGAAGAAGAAAACAGTAGGAAAGGGAGATATTGGTGGGTATTGTGATGTTGATAAATACTGATTAGACTGTTTTACCTTCTGCTAAATATTTAAGACTTTTTTTACAATGTAGCCTTATCTGAAATAGTGTAGAACTGTTCACAGCAAAGTTGGGAACAAAGCTGTTTACACTTGACGTCTGCTCTGCTGTAGCATTGACACACCCAACTTGTAAGCTACTGAAAATTAATAAAAATAATTTGACTTAAGAAACCAGCAGCGTAGGACCTTCAAAATATGAGGCTCTGTAGGATGTTACATTTAGAGAGCAGCTGCTGGTAATGGATTTTTTTTCCAAAAAGAAAATTACCAAAATAGTCCTCAACTTTTATGTTAGTAATTCTGTTCTGTTTTACTGCTTCTAGTGTTGGTAAATGGGTTTATTGCACACAAACATTTGGATTTCATTACAAAGTTATTTGCCTGAGCCAAAACTAAACATTACTTGGATTTGATATTTTTTCCATGTTAAGAATGTTTTCACTAAGATTTTTTTTCCCTTTGAACTAAAATGACTAAAAAGCAAACCTCTCAAGAAATGAAATTGCTCTTCTAAAGGACCAATACATAAGAATATATATAATAATCTTAGATATAATATGTTATGCTTAGCCCAGTCTGGAAAGAGATACTTCATAAAATGAATGCTCTGCTTTGTATTTTACCTGTAATTTCACAACACATATACTACTAGATTTTGTTGAATTCATTATCTTCTGAATGATTACTTCATTTCCCCCCCTAATTTTATTAAGTGCAGCATGGTAAGAGAAAAAAAAGAAGTGATTCACTTGTGTTTCTCACGGGGTATTGACACTCATTTTCTGGCATATTTTCTGGCTTGGCTTGACAAAAGATTTTTAGGATTGTATTGGCAGGCAAAAAGTAATAGCTATAAACAGCCATCTGAGATACCTAGAACAGCATTCCTATCTTTAATCTGAATATCAAATAGTAGCCCATATTGCAAAATGTCATTTTGTAACCACTAAGAGATACTTATCATATTTAGGTGCATAACAATGTCCTTACTGTGAAGGAAATTAGGGAAAAGTGTACTGTTTTCATAGTGGAGCCTTATCATTCTTGGTGTTTTGCCCTCATAAAGCAATGGAAAGAAAATACATTTGCGCATAGAGGGCATTCACGGGTTTAACATGCATCATTTAGTGAGTAGCATGTGCAAATAACTTTCCCTCTTTCCTTTTGTAAGTTGAAAGCAGTAATCTTAAAGTAATAGTATTTCTAGTATGTCTTCTGATAGTAATTTCCCTAGAAGAGTGTGATATTAATGATATTGTGTATTAAAGAGAAAATTTGAGAAATAGCTTGTAAACGGAAAAGATGGGTTTTCTCATTAAACTATTTGCAGTAGTTTTTCAGTATATGAGCCCTCTTCCTGCACCTTATCAAAACTCTGTTAATGTTCACAAACGTACTTTGCGTGTACAACCTACATGTGTGATACAGTGGAGACAGTTGAAATACTAATTTTGTTTTAAAAGTTTGTGCTTATTTTAGTGATTCCTCTGTTAAAGATGGAAATTCTCCAAATTTGACCATTCAGCATGACTCTCCTTTATTGCTTTTAATGTTGATGTTTCTAGTGTATTTCCCAGAAATGGCCAAATCTGAGAGGCACTAGGATGGGTGATATACAGTATGCTATCCTTCATATCTGAATATTTCTGTGCGCATTAAGGTAGTTGAGATTTTGCATGCCTCTGCAAATAATTCTTCCTTTCTATAACCTAGCTGCTTGCTGCTACCAAATCATGTGTGTTTAAAAGTTTAATGGCATTTTATTTCACGTTGTGTGAGACTGTATCCGTGCTTGTGCTGGCAATCTGAAGCTTTAGTTAAAACCTGTCACAGCACTAATAGGGAGAGAAACATCAGCATTTTCTCCAAGTTCTCATCTATCTTAATGCCCTGTAATCCTCTAAAAAACAGTTTTCCTTTAAAATATTTTATTATCCACAGTTGTTTGTTCATGCAACAAAGCCCCAAATAGTGCTTCAGGATGTCTTTTAACAGAATTATTTTTTATGGTCAAAAAGACTTAAAAAATATCCCTTGGAGCTGTACTGAGCTTGACTAGGTATCTTAACTGATTTTTAGAAGAGATGTGACTAAATTATATGTATAGTTTTTTGCAGAGGATTGTTAGATGATATCTTTCTAGTATAACCTGGGATGGTTAATCACTGGGCTGTTCAGTATTGTTATAAAAAACCAAAGCAACCTAAAATTAATTTAACAAAATATTTCTCAATTTCTGAAAATCAGACTAGGAAATACTTAAAGCAGCCGAGACAGTTTTACCTAAATAGAGCATAATGAACACTCTCAAGAGCTATGATCATTTATGGTCGATACCCGATGCCTAGCTAAGGAGAGCAGCAAGACTAGGCTGAATGTCACTGTGTCTTGCAGATCAGATTTTACATTATGCAATCAGTAATTCCTTCATAAAATTTCTTCCATATATGTATGTAGTAGTTTAACGTGTGCAGTTGTATGCCAAAAACCTTTTTGGATCTTACGGTTGAACTTGAGTTATAAGTGTGAAACACCATGCTCATGTGACTGCCCGCGCTGATTTTTTCTTATGTCAGATTTGTCAGCTCCCCTGACTAGTGCATATGCATGCTTACTTACACAACCAAGCTGACTCTTAAAGGACTTCTCTAAATTTGTCTAGACCTGTAATCCTTTACTTGGATTTATTGCAGAAAGTCGTGGGTGTTTTTAATGGCCTGATGTTAATGCTAGACCAATTTTATTATGAAAACTCAAGAGAATATTGTGGAGGAAGCAGGAGCACTTAGTTGGGTCTTTATTTAAATTTGTAGATCAATTTAAACGTTTTCAGCATGAAGAAAAACTCTGTTTATTTTAAATCTCTGAAATACATTTCAAATTGAGCAAAAGTGCTTTCGTCCCTTAGTGGCTCCATACATGATCTGCACAAGTGTTTGTGAAGACAATAATAGGGCAAAGGGAAATGGATGCTAATAAATCAATTGGCACTGTCAGTTCCCTGTTTAATGTTCTCTAGAATACGTAAGATTTATCACTGAGGAATTGTAGAATAATGGTAGTGTATGGAAACAAAGTCCACCAGGGAGATGTACTACATCATTCGGATTTAGCGCTGCCATCTGCTTAATAGCATTGAGATGACTACAGAGGTACTTATGATCAACCATTCAGAGCAGTGACAGATGCTGCAGAGAGTTAACATGCCAGAGAATGAGGTTTGTTACTAAAATTCAGATTATGTGACAAGGTTGCCGAGAAAGGGGGCTGGGTTTGTTACCTCTCCAACAGCATTAAAGGTTTACTGTGTGCTTTTAAGTTTACTATCAAGAGAGAATGGCTAACACAGTTACTGTAGTACAGAAAAATGTGGAGAACCCCATCTGTTTGCTTCATGGCACTCAGAAGTTTGAAATAACTTCTTTAGGCTTGTCTGCTAGTATTTAAAACTGGATATGACTTTTCCTGAAAAAAAAAAAAAAAAAAGCCCTGCTTTTAGCTAGCTTTATTGTTTTTTTGTTTGGGGTTTTTTTACCTACAACAGAGATCAGCAGTCTCAACTGTAAAAGGAATAGTTTGTATAACTGTATACCTGTGTCTGTTTAGTGGCAAAAATAAGTCATTCGTGTAGTACTGTAGTCATTTTGTGTTTAATTAGAATTTATAATTTAAAAGCTGGCTTAGGTCTTTAGTCTTGGTGATCTCACCTTCACTCCATTGCAGGAGAAATTAATCTATACACTGATATAAAAGGGGAAATATTAGGACTTAAGGTAATTGCTGGCACTGTCTACAGTTTTCTGCACTGTTTTCTGGTTTCTGCACTTATTAATGCTCTAGATTTCTCTTGGCAACAACCATTGTGCCATTGGCTTAAATGTAGTGTTTCTCAGTTGCTCTTCTTGCATATCTAACAATAATTGTTACCATGTCTAGTTATACCAAAATGTGATACATTCAAATACCTGTAAGTTGCCTGTAGACCTTAGAGCCATCCAGGCAAGCTAATCTGAATTGAAGGAATTGGCAAATTCTCCTTAGTATACCTATGTTTGTTCAGTGCCTCTAGTTCACGTGTTTATTGGTTAATGTGTTGGGAAGTGAGAAGTACGTGCTGCAACTTTATTTTAAATTATTTATGTAAAAGCATGAAAAGATAACTGCCCATGTGGTAATTCCGAAGCATGCTAAAAACCCGGTGATATGAATGCCATGCAGGGAGGCCTTATTCTTTGCTGTTTGTTTCGACGGCGATTGATTCCAGACATAAAATTTTTTTAAAGTAGGGAAGACTATGCAAAAAGACCCAGTGGTTTAAAAGGTTTGAGGAAACTTGTTTTGTAGCTTGTGGTAGTTACTTAAGAACTAAGTAACTGGATATCAGGTTGAAAAGAGGACTGAAAAACCCCACCTTGAAATCCAGCAGTGGCCATTGTTCAACAGGTGCCTAAATAATACAACTGAATTGGTTTGCTAAAATCCTTTAAAAGTCTAAATCCCTGATTTTGTGCCACTCCAGAGGCACCTTAGTTTTGAGAGAAGCTGATTCCTGGTATGTAGTTCTTGGCAAGACCTTCCCCATTTTCCACTAGGAACTTAAATTTTCAGGTGTATTCTGAAACTGTGCTTAGTAGTCATACAAAAGATGACAACATTGCTGTTTATAAGAGGAGGATTTTCGTAAAGAGCTGAGCGTATGGATTTGAAATTGGCTTATGGAGGTGTTGCTATTGGTATTTGAAAGTTAATTGCTAACATTTTGTTTGTGATGCTCAGTGTTTTAAATTTACATTGTTAAGTTTGTCAGCAATCATGCATTTCCAGGGTGCATAAATATGCATTATATGCAAAACAGTGTCTGTTACTGTAGCTTTTCAAGATGTAATTCTCTGGATTTTAATGCTAGTAGCTGTTTGTATGTCATGCTCTGACTTATAAATCAAATCAATCCACAGCAGTTTGATTTCTGGGGATAGTGCAAATGGCTGGTATTTTGCAGTTGTTGCTTATGAACACCTGGTATGTCCGAGCTTATTGGAGGTTATAATTCTGCACAAATAAAGCCTGAAAAGTATTAGCATAAACAAGCTAATATGTCTTTTAACTGGAAATCCCTTCCATGTGGTTTCCTGCTTAATTTTTACGCTCATATTATTGGAACAGATTATCTTCTGCAGTTTTCCAGATCTAGTTCTTCAGGTTGAGATAGGTCGCTTTCCTTTTTTGTTACCTACTAAAATGTGGCAAGATAAAATATTCAGAAGTGTCTCAATAGCACAGATAGTTTTATTTGTGAGTCTAGCATACATGCTTTTTTTTTTTTTAAAATTGGTTTACAGAAATCTAGTCTGAAACCTCAGTAAACAGGAATGAGACTAAGGCAATTCAAGTGTAATGATGGAAAAAACTTATCTGTAAAGGAAAAAGTAGTCTTAACACAAATATACCACATACTGCACTCACAAAATTGGAAAAGGTTTTGAGAATCCTCGCCATGTTGACATTAGTAGATTGGGTCACTATTTAGGAAATGTTAGGATTACTTTTAAGTTGCACTAATTATACTTAGTAAAATGCTTTTTAGATACAAAAAATAATTCTAGTTTTCTTCATGGCTTTGCTATTAAACTTAACTATGACTATGCCTCAATGTTTAGAAAACAAGTGAAAATGCATTTAAAAATAGACCTGTTGGAGAAAACTTAGAGGTGTATAGTAGTACAAAAAGTAGTAACATGAAATTTTCAATATCTGAGGAATCCAAAAAAGGAATTATTTCATAAAATTATATTATTAATTTTGCGTGATTGGTTTAATTTTACTTAGGTGATTGTACAGCATCTTAAACTGGGTGCTTGAATTACTGCAATATAATTATCAGAGGATGAGTATTTGGTAGGATTTAGGATTTTTGTCCTTGACTGATTACACAGGTGAAAACATGAGAAATGGATAGGTCAAATAAGATCTTTTAAGAAGTCCTTAATAGAAAGAAAAACTCATTAACAGTGACTATTTTTGAAACATTAAATGCTATATTGTAGTTATTAATAGTAACTTGTGGAAGTAGTCATAGTTTAAATTGAAGTCGTCATATAATTATTTTTAATTACAGTATGTTTTAAAAAAAAAAAAAGTACTTTAATCTTGGATGATGGAGGTAACGAAGGAGAGTATCTAATTGCTAGGCCTCAGCAGGATGCTGCAGCAGCACTGCTAGATATATTGTCTCTGGAGACAGAACTTGGATAATCAGGCTTCCAAATCTTACAAATTAAAGTTACTATTCATTTAGAAATAACTTTTCAAATATTTTACATAATAGACTTTCTACCGGTTTCGTTAAGAGATACCACGATAAGGAAGAGGGACTACATAGTCTTTCTATGACTAGAGAAAGGACGTCATAAATTCACGCTTGCAGTAGATAGTGAAGAATATACATAAGGAAGATTTCTTTTCCCCAGTGTGGAGTGGAGGAGGAACTTCACTGGAAACTCACACTTTCTTGGAAGCCAATGTCTATTAGTTGAATGAGAGAGGCATGAGAAATCAGGCTTCATCAGTTCAGAACATATTTTTGTCGCAGAACACATTTTTGTAGATGAAAATTTGACACTGTTTTGCTGGTTGGCAGTCAACATACTGTGTCTGCTTACTAGCAGTAACTGAAAATTGCAGTTTTTTCTCTTAGACTATCCTGTAGTATTTAGTTTGCTTTCAGGGAAAGAAAAATCTTACTGCTTTCCGTTGGTGAGGAAATACCTATTTAATTGGGCAACTTTAGAAAAGAGAGATGGTTGCAGGAAAACTTTTAAATTGGTCTTATTTGTTTCTTCTACTTGTATTTTATTTCAGAAATACTGGGAGCTGTAAATTGTACTTTTAAGCACAATTTTGGCATCATTCAGTTGACAGATGATGAAAAGTACAGTTTAGTAACCATCAGAATTTGAGGTTTATTGTGGTGCAATTGTCAGGTGCAATGTCCTTGGAACGTACATGTTAATAAAAGTAGTAGAGCCCACATAAGCCCAGCAAACAAGTCTTAGCAGTTAAGTGGATTGAATTATCTTTAACGGAAGAGGTCTGCCTTATTGTACTTGGAGAGGCAAGGCTTGAACCCTGCATGTGTAAGGGGCATTAGAAAAGCACTGAAAAGATCTCAGACATGATAATACATTGCTTTTAAGATCTGTCAGATGCTTATGATTTTTGCAGCCCTGAAAACAGTTAAATACAGTCTCTTTAACCAAATATATTCCTTGATGGCATTTTTATTATTTTTGAATTATAATCATAAAAATGGGATGGAATGATATTTTTTCTCCCAAATGCTCTTCAATTTCAACTGATGAGTAAAGGTAGCAAATTTATAGGAAACTGATGAAAGTTGTACTATTCCTTCAATAAATTAGAAAGACAAAAAGGTATGGTGTATATCTTGCTGAGTAGTATTTGCAATGACAGAATGGTGACATACAGTCTGTCCAGTTTTTGTGGAAGCTGACGTATTAGAGGCAGTATTGTCTTGTACTCCAGTCTGTGAAAAGTAACATCATCTTGGATCTCTAACAACATCTTATGCAGGATGTTGTTAAGGGATTTCAAGAGGGATATCAAAAGGGATAACCAAGAATTAATGCAATAATACCCACAGCTCTTTGAAGTATTGCAATGGATAGTCTAAAGATTTTGATACCTGTCAGATCTTCAATATTCTCTGCCGTTTCCAGTGTCCTGAGTAGTCTTGTCTGTCTGGAGGGAAAGGGAAAAAAAAAAACCATCCTTTTCCAATGTTAATGTTCGTGTTGGTTCATGTCTCTGTTCTCCATTTAGCAGTTCCAACACATTTGGTACACGCCTGGATAGTTTAAGACTTCCAGTTTAGTTTCCTCTAATAGCAGTCTAGTTCACTTCCCCCAAACTGCTTTGCAAACCAGAGAAATGTGATGTAGGGATGGCTGGGGCTTGGTTCTAATTCACAGGCCAAACCAAAATGCTGATGTTTACACAGCCTGAATTTTTAGGGTTTTTTTCTGCTGGTGCTTTCTTGTTTGATGTAATGAATTTGACATTTTACTTAGCATTTCTCATGTTTAGGAATGGATTGTTGCTGTATTCTATTCGTAGTTTCAATGTAAAGCTATAGGTCCCTGCTGCTGCTGTTCCCAAAAGGAAGCCTTATTTGTGCTGTGTGCTTCAGTCACCTCTGCTACTTGCCATTTACCTTTCCCGTTTTGAGAGATAGGACATGAGAGTGGAATTGAGGGGAAAAAAAGACTGAATGAGTTCACAGACAGCAATAACTGGACATTTCAGATGGTAAAACTGTTCACTTTAGGGAAATGTGTAGTGTTCTGCTAGAAATATGTAGATAGACATAGTTCCGTGCCTGGTAGGTAGCACCAGAATGCAGATGCCTCTGAGGGCATTTCACTGTTCTATGGAAGTGAAATTTATTACAATTTCCACCATAAAAAGTAATTTCTAAATAGTGATAGCTCAGGGAATCCTTGAGGGGGCACTCTGGTCATCTTGTAGGATTATAGGAAATGATCTGCTATTTGTATTATCCATATGAGAGTACAATAGGATATAATTTAAGGAAGATTGCATCATTTTTTGTATTTTATAAAGCTTTCACATACAGGTCTTAGTTGCTTTCTGAGATCATTATGTTTTACTGGCATAAACTGAGATGCAGGGATTGAGAGTATGTACGAAAAACTTCTGCTAAGAAGTGGCAGAACTGGGCATTAAATAAAAATCTATCTGCAAGATGCAAGAAAAGATGTGGGTCTCCTCTTGATATCCTGGTTTTATGCTATCCTGCTGTAAGCTGGGTTACAGAATACAGTGTTCTGATGATTCACAGAAGCATTAAGAACAGATACTCCACTCCATGTTCAAGACAATTGTGGCTTCACTACAGTGATTGTTGTCTTGACAATAACGTTTGGGACACTTTTCTTCCTTTTTACTGTTGACGGATGCTTTTTGATATAAGCAGCAGCTGAGTGTGGAGATCTGGTAGGAATGACAAAGAGAGGCTTGTCCTTGTGGGAAAGTTCTTTTCGGACGTGGTCATATCATCAGAATCTATCGTATAAGACCCCTTGCTAGAGAGATTCTCATTTGTTCTTTCTACTTTGCTGTTCTATGACCTCTGTGTAGAAGGACAAAGGTGGCACGTGTGAAGCTACTCTTAACAGAAGAGGAACCCTTTGTGTTTCAAAGGGCTTTTTGGTTGCTTTCTGAAACTGCCTTGGCTTCTGTCTAAAGGGATCAGTCCCAAAGTAACTTGTGATACCAATGTGCAAAAGAAAAAGCAGAATTTTTTTTTTTTCCATTTTTCCCATATTAAGTGTTACTAGAAGCTGAACTGGTTGCAAAAGCTGTTTTTCCTCACTGAAGAGGAAGAAAGTTTCGGTTCACTCAGTGCTTAAACCCAGTAACCAGGCTTGTCAGTGCTTAAGTCTGGGCTTTTCCAGTAAACTAGAACCTTTCAATCAGAGACCTCTTACTCTCCCCTTAGCAATCAGGCTCCCTGCCATACTACTTTTCTTTCAAACACAGGAATGGCATAATAGTAATTCTAAAAGATGCCTGTATCAAATCTAAAGAGCCATGGCAATTGCATTCATTAATCACAATATACTTTGACTACCTTTATGCATTTTTTGGAAATACTACAGAACACTTGCACTGTGTAGTTAACATGCCTGTTCTAGGATTGTCACAAAAATAGCTTAATGACCTGTTCTGATATCTTCACGAGTGTTAGGTTGAAACTCTACTGTTCTGTTGATATCTGTCCCAAGAGAATATTCCAACATCTCTAGACAGAATAAGCTAATAGTTAACATAGTATAAAAGGTATGAGTTCCTTAAGACTTAATCATCATGTCAAGAGCAGTTACTGTTATTTGGTTTTTTTCATAAAGATTTGTTCTTCTATTATGGTTCATCAAGATATTTTCAGAAACAATCAGCTTAGCAGAAAAGCCTGAGAAATTCAGGTCATATTCCACAAGACCTCTGAAGGCTTATGTTGAATACCTCTAAATTAAAGTATTTTAAGACACATCTCACAGCACAGTGGTTCTGGAAAAATGGCAGGAAGCTTCCCAGTCCTCTCTTGTACTAGATTAAAAAAACCCTCCTCTAAGGCTTTACTTCATCAGTGATGCAGTGCAAAAATCTGAGGTTGCTCTTGTCTATCTCAGGCTGTTTCTTGAATGGAGAAAACAGGCACTTCCCCTGGCCTTATTTAAACTACTTAAGCCTCACTTCACACTTCTTTTAAGCATTGTAGGATTAATGCCCAGCCCTCAGCAATTAGAAGTGACATACTTCTTAAATTTGTTGTTTGCTAATCCTTTTTTTTTTTTTTTCTCCTCTCCATCTCTGTCTTCTCTTTTGTCAGCCCAAAGACATTGTGCTGGAATGGGAATAGAAGTTAAATATAAGTAGATGTAAGCAAGGGCTCTGTATGTACAAAAGATCTGATTCACAGCTGATACTCCAGTGTTGATTGCAGTTCTACTGTTTACTTGATGGTTAGGAAAATGCTTTAAACCTCTCCTGACTATACCATGTAATGCAATTGTCCATCTACAAAGTAGACATCACAGAATTTTCAGGTACTGCCCTCATCTGCTGCTAGGGAGAAACGACTTGCAGACAACTGGAGAAGTAAGGAAAAATTAAGAAAAGAAAATTGAAGAAAATGGCTTCAAGACGACATTTCACATCTTAAAACATACGAACTTAAAGCAGACTTGGTTTAGTCTTGCTGGGTTAAAAAGGAAGGGATCCATGGTATGTTTTTTACCTTGTTCTGAAAGGAGCGAGGCACATGAGGTGAAAAAGAAAACGAACACATTTTGTGTTTTTGTTCTCCTTTCTACAAGAGGAAATGAAAGGAATAGGAAGAAAAGGGTTTCCCTTCCAGAATAAATCCATTAAAGGGAAATAGAGTTTGAATAGTCTTCAGTCAGAATGCTGAGATATCAGAGAACATATATTAAAAAAAAAAAATCAATATCAAGGATGCTTTTAAAACAAAAATTGACATCATACCTTCTGTCCAGAGGAAGAATATTAATATACCTACTTAATTCCTCACAATAGAATTGACTTCCACTCTCTCAGTTAACGAGTTCAAATGTACAGTTTACAAAAGTTTGATATTGCAGGTTCCTTTGACTAGGTTTCCTTTTAGCAGGTGATTGCTTTGAAGAAAATATAGTTCTGTAAGCCATAACTTCGTATACAGTACTAGATTTTTCTGTAATTCCTCCCAAAAACCCTCAGATATCTTGGGTTTGGCTGTGAACTTCATGGGCTGTTCAGACTGTTACAGGTGAAACAAAATAATCTTTTTAATGTTTTCTCTTTTACCCAGAACTCGTTACAGCCATCTGTATGTACCCTTTTCTTTGGGTCATAGTCTTTAAGTTATCTGAAGTTTTGCATTTGTTTAACATACAGTTGAATTGAGAGAGCACTGGCGTTGTTCATAGAGCACAAATGGAAGTGGTCAGAGTAGAGAGTATTGAATTGGACTAGGCAACATTACTTCACATTATAACTTGCACTTTTTGGAAAGATTATTAATTTTGATGGGTCATGATATACTTTCAGTATAAGTAAAAGATTTTTTGTCTCTGTTTATTCATTTTGCAATTTTTATGCTGTAAAATGAGTCTTTTTTTGCTTAATAGATATTTTAGGTCTATGAAATGAAACTCTGCAAAAGTCATTCTGACAGGATTGACAGATGTGGGGATAGGGCTCAGCTGCTATAGGCTTCTAAACTTGATGACAGCCTTAAAATAAATATCAAGTACTGTGTGGAAGGATAGTTGAATGTCAGTTTTAAGTTGTCAGAATAAAGACTGTTTTATCACTGGCTGCTGCAGGGCAAAATTATGTTATTTCTTGTTTCAAACTTTGTCCTTGTTATTCTGGGGTCCTCATCACATGGACTGACAAACCATAGATAACATTTAGGTTGTATACAGCTACTTTTTTGTGGGTATTCATAGTGCATTCTGGTTAAGGTTTTGTTTAGGAAGCCTTTTACTAGCAATAACAGATACTCATCTACACTTTTTAGATATGCATTTGCACACATCAGAACTGTATTATTTCTGGCCTGGATTATTTTGTGGTATTTAAAACTTTTTAGTTAAAAAAAACCCCAAAACAAGAACAAACAAACAAAACAACAACAACAAAAAACCTAAACCACGAACAACCCAAACACAGCAAATGATCTTTATCTTGTGTCAGTTTAGAAGTGATTGTGATGTGTTATTTGTACATAACTGCTTTACCTGCTAATGCATGTTAAGGCTATAAATTGCCTTTTCTCTCTGTTTTTTATTTTGTTAGCAATCAATCTAATGTTAGAAACATTTTGTCAATATTAGTAATTACTTGCTAGTGGACATATATTACAGTGATTTCCTTCTCACCCAGAACGTAATGACTTGGTAGCATCAGTTTGTATTTTCCAAATATCATCAGCCCTGGGTCTGGCTGGGTTTAGAAAGAAAAAGAAAGAAATAATTAAGAGACTTGCTTTTGATGCCCTACAAACATGTCTAATAGACTTTTGTTCTGTCAGTTATATAAAAGACTATACATAGCTGTACTTCTGTGAAATATGAAAGCATAATGGAAAAGTAGTATGTACTAAGGCTTGTCCCTCAGGTTCCATTCAGTGGTCTTAATACAAATAGAAATGCCATTATGAAATGGAAGACTATTTTAGGCCGTGGTTATGGTATTCATGAATACTTTTGAATCCTAATGACTGCAGATTTCTGCTTTTAACTATGAAGTTCCTGTTGTTCTTTCTTGTCTGCCTATTAAAATGATAGCTTTTGCATATGTGTACATTTATCTTGTTTTGAAGACACTGGAACCTGTACACATATAGAAACTATATAACCCTCTGATGAGCATGTTGCTTGTCCTTTGCATTTTTATCAGTGAATTTAAAGATGCAAAGACAAAATGCTAGGCAACAGTAGGTAATGAAGTTTGTAAGACAAAGGAGTTAGGTTCAGTACCTACACCTCCTACTCTTCTTTCATTGGGACTCATAAGATCTTCAGCCTTCCTGCCTATAAGTATAGTTATAAATATAAAATTCGCACATCCACTTTTAACACTGTGGACCAGGGGCTCAATGATGAAAAAAATCTTAAATGGAAGTAAATAGGGTTTATTTTCTCTTATTAATGAACAAACAAGACCTAAGATGCCATTGTCACATGAATTCTTACCTTAGGGTATGTCTACATCCTTCAAGCTTTCTTCTTTTCAAAGGTAGAATGTGTAATGATAAACATGGCTCCTTAAAATGTAACTGCTTTGTTATTTCTTCTTCCTCTTCCCTCGTCCCATACAGTGGAGCAGATTACTATGACTATGGCCATGGACTGAGTGAAGAAACATATGACTCTTATGGTGAGTAGCTTTGAGCTGAATGACTGTGGTGGTAGACTCTTGAAAAAGCATAATCAAAGAAGAATTTCTGTAAGGCAAGCTTCAGTTCTGCAGTGGGTAACAGCTGTTCAGGGATTCCTGCGCTGTCACAGAGCTCCTCATGTGGTTATTGAGAAAAATACTGAAGGAGGTTTCTGTGGTCTGTTAGCTAACATAGTCATGTGAAAAATAAAATCTAAATCATGCTGCAAGTACCCTTTTCATGTCACATTCAAAGACATTTAAGGAAAAAAAAATGGGGGTGTAGGACCTTTTTTCAGGAGCTGTTTGCAGCTGAAAGCAAATGCTTCCAGTGTGGCACAACTGGCACTGAAACTTGATACAAGGTAAGAATATGCTGAAGTTCTCAGCTGAATCAGGGCCTAATTGAGTGCATTTTAGACTTTTATGGTCTTTTTGTATTAGTTCATTTTCATGCATCAGTCTTGTGAAATCAAGCAGGGAGTCATTATGTAAAGTTTATGAAAGTAGTTTAGGTAGCTAATAGACATGAGGGCAGTGGGTTACTCATGGAGACAAAACAATGTGTAGTGAAGCAAAAAACATACGCTAGTGGTAAAGATCACATTTTTTTAAGCTAGAAGTGTGGTAGTGACAGGTTTAATTAAAGAAATCTGTTCCGGATTAGAAGCATAAAGCACGTGAAAAGGTACCTTTGCTTAAGGGATAAATGGTAAATCTCTGGCTAGAGATCAGAGAAATATAATCTAGATCACTCAAATCTCAAACATTTGAGGATTGTTAGTAACTAGTGTAAAAGAGTTGTGATTCTGGGTAATGGATGCTTCAGTGCTGTACTTAAAATTTTCCATGGTGTGTTTCTTGAACTCCATTTGGAAGTGCTTCCTGCTGAAAAATGAAATGGCCTCAACTAAGCTGTTGTGATAAATGCACCTAATACGGAAGTTTTGTCAATGTCATCTGCTTAAACTAATTATTTTGCTTAAGAGGAAAGTCAGTTCATCAAAAGAAGAGGTTGCTTGAAATTCCTCTGTCCCCTAGCACTTTCAATTGGTCTTGGTAGATGTATAGGTTAAATCTTTATTTCAACATTAAAATAAACTGTTTGCCATTATAAGCCTGGTATTTCTAAGACTATTTCATGAATGCAAAATTGATGGGGGGGGGGGAAAATGTATGAAACTGCTTAATGTAGATAGAGTTGACTGATGGGGAAAAATGTGGATTGCAGTATTTAAGGAGGAAAATATGGATTTTTCGTTGCTTTTGCATTTAAAATTGGTTTTCTGTTTATCAAAGCACAGCCACTCAGAATATTAAGTGATGTATTTACTCAAGTTAAGAGGAAAACTATAAATACCTTGAAGAATGATTATGGGTTACAGCCACTGAAGTTTTTGCATATACAAAAAAATAGTCATACACTTTATTTCTTAACTAGCTGACCCTCAAGTACATCCTTAATTGCAGAGTTAGATACTAAATAATCATCCTCACAGTATGTAAAAAACATGAGGTGCCTTGGACTAAAATTCGTAAGACCTTATAGTGGGCAGATGGTTGCTGAGTGCTGGCCAGGAGGAAACGGTTTCCTGGGAAGTACCTGAACTTGTCCTCCTCTGAGAAGCTCAGGTGCCGATCCAGAGGATGTAGGAAGAATATCAGTATTTTTAGCATTCGAAGCCCTGAATGGCACCAAATTGAAACCTGATAAAAAGGTGACTGTTTACCCTACTGATTTGATGAATTGCTTGAAAAGAAGCAAGTATTCCCCTTAAACTGTAACCAAGGCTGCTTTTTATGTTTAAACAGTTCTTTGCAACGGTGCTTAAAAGCTAAGATATTTTTAAACCTAACCCCTCAGCCAGCTGCCTTTGCTTGTTAGGCTAGGGTTCTTTTCCTTGCTTAATATAAGCCTTGTTTTCTGTGTGATGAAGAAGCACAAGAGGTTGCTTCTCCTGTATGTTATTCTGTTATCAGATTCCTGTGGAACTTGCCTGAGTTAAGAGTTTAATTCTTTCAGCCTTACACCAAATTTGAACCTTTTCTTTTTACCTCCTAGGCAAATGTTCTGACCACCTAGGTATGATATATAGCCTAGGCTCTGCAGGCAACCACCTAAATTTTTAAAAATAAAGTAGCTAGGATGAGACTTCTATGAAGAGATTGTGAAATTGGACCCTTGACTTATGGAATTCTTGTCACCTGATTTCAGATATCTACTGTTTGAGGAAGTTACCTTACCATTCAAAGTAGTACAGGGTTTCTTTGACTGTTACTTTTATTTTTTTTTAATTGACTAGAAAGACAGGTAAAGTGATGCCTACATTTTAGATTACCATACCTAGTCATTTGGATTCCACCCTTAGTTTCTGTATTTCATTGGGTTCACTCAGACACCTCTCTGCTTAGGGAAATTCTCCAAAAATAGATATGGAAGCACGTGCACTGTTTTCAGGTGTTTGCTTTTCGGATTTTTTGTATTGTTTTTTTTTTTTTCTCAGGGGCAGTACTGATTTGTTTACTTGATTAAAGTGTACCTAAGTACTGTTTCATTATAGTCTGCATTTGATCCTGTGTCTTCTCTTTTGTTGTAAATGTGTGGCACAGTAGGTCTGATTCTCATTTATTAGGACAATACTTTGCTACCTTTTGTTAATATTTATTACCACTAAAATGTGGTAGGATTATGAAGCATTAAATATAGCACAAGCTTTTCACAAACTTATTTTGTCGTCAAAATTCAAACAGGCAATCTCCCTGCCCTTTCAATTTTTTTTATAATCTGCCTTCCTATTTCTTGCATTTTAGAGGAAGTGTATGTTTACAGTAAAGTTGAATATTGCCCCTAGATTATTAGACGCCACAGGTGTTTGTAGTGATACTTGAGGCTCTTCACTATTGGATTGCATATTTGAATTAATCCTAAATTGGTACTGATGTAAAGAAACTTATTTCTGAGGGTAGCTTATTTGCTTATACATAATTCATATCCTCCATTCATTTAATCCTAGCATAATTATTTGTAGGTCTGCTACTACAGCTGGCATTTCTGTATTTTCAACAAGCAGGTCCAGCTGAATGCCAGAGCCCTAAATACAGGCCATTAGCCTGTCACACTCCCTGCTGTTATGTGCTGAAAGCATTGTAGGGTAGCTCATATAGATGTGTTGTACCCAGATTTTATGGTTCAAGTATTAGACTTCGCTTTGTACACCTTGGTTTCAGTAAATAAAGTATCGCTATCTAATTCACAATTAAATAAGGAAAAAATAAGTACAGCATCTGAGAACATTGGAAGAGGTCTAACTAATGTTTTCCCTTCTTGTAGGGCAAGAAGAATGGACCAACTCAAGACACAAGGCACCTTCTGCAAGGACAACAAAAGGAGTCTACAGAGACCAGCCATATGCCAGATACTGATTGTACTGTCTGATGTTGTGAAATATCCAATCTCCACCAGTCCTGTATACTGTTCAAAGTAATTTTTTCTATGAACAATCCCTTTTTATTAAATCAAAGCGCTTAAAAATCTGAATGGATGGACTGAACTTAAAATATTTTGTTGAAAGAACAACCTGGACATAAAGATATGTAAAACAAGGAACTTTGTTATTTCCAAACTGTATTTGAAAAAATAGGTGATCAAAAGAAATAACCTTTGATTAACTAGTGTTAAACAAAAAATAGGTTTACTAAATATGTTAGTCCATTCTTTTAACATAAGCGTAACCTTTTATTTTAAAGGTTTTCAACAATTTAGTTTTTAGTTTTTATTTTCAGCCATTTGCTAGTTTTTCTCTTTGCAAACATGCGTAAAAAGGGAAGCAAATTACAAATGCAAATAATGTGGTATTTTGTAACTCAAGTCTTGAAATGTTCTGTAGTGTTAAGCAAAGTTTTACCCTTGCTTGATACTAAATAAACTTTTGAAAGAAAATCAGTGTGTGTGAGATTAATTTTATGCTTTATCTTATAATAAAACTTCATAAATAGTAGTAAACAGGGAGGAATACGTTTAACAGTGATCAGCATAAAAGGCTCATATTAAACACTGCGCAACTTCTTTAAAAAAATGGTATAAACCTAAATGTATATATATATATTCACAGTAGATATAAATGCTGTTTAAAGTATCCAAATGGTATGGATCTGCTTGAGTGCCACATTAAATCAAAATATTTTTGTTAAAAATGGTTTAAAATAGCTAATGAATTTTCTGAAAAAGATGTGACTAGTTTTCATCTTGTTGAGCATTTTTTCACTAGTGCAACTTTGGAATTTTTATGAGAATTTTGGTACGTTAATGACCACCTCGCTCCGTGCTGGAAGCAATAAACACAAAGCTTTTAAAGACTTTCTGACTTGACTAATTGAGGTCGCTTTCGTCAGAGACAGAGGATGTGTAACCCTTAAAACGGTCTTCATTTGCAAAGGTAAATAAATCAAACAAGATTTTAATCTCAATTTATCTTAATATAACCAATAAAAACAGGGAGGCTACAACTTAGAAAGTTTCATTTTAGAATGTAGGAAAGACTTTAAGGACACCTAAATTCTCATTTTAAAACGTTTAATTTGTGTTAGTAATCTAAAAAGCCTTAGTTTAGCTAGTTAAATTTGGACAAACTATTCCCTATTAAACAACTGTAAAACCTCATAACCAATAGTTTGTAATATATTATTTTTCCATAAATTCTAGTAACTTAAACATTACAAATGTTATCTAAAGCTTTTTGTTAATCGTTAAGTTTCTATTAATTATAGTTTGATTTACATTGTTTTCTTTAGTTTTTATTTTAAAGTCTTTGAAATTTAGTAAAAATAACTCTTTCTCTCTTGTCAGGAAACCCACCTCCTTGGACAGCCAAGAGAACAAAAACCTTAATCTTCTGATGCTTCGGTAGGTATCTTTATTCATCTGTGAAATTATTAGAGAAATAATGGAGCTTTTGATCAGGTCCTTAATTCTTTATACACAAGGCTTTAATTTATGTAATGATTACAGGTACTGAGCTGGAGGCCAGCAAAAATCATTGGCTATGTTCAATTCTGGTGGGAAAAGTCATAGTTTTAAACTATAATTAAACAGGACATTAAATTCTCCCAGTGTGTGGACACTGTCCTCTGGCTGTTTGTTTATTGCAAAGTGTATGTAGCTTTGACATTTCAACCAATTAAGTATTTCATTGGATAGAGGAAGGTGAAAGAAAATGAATGTAATTTTATGCTATTAGTGCTCAAATGGGAACTTAAAACTCTAGTCTGGTCAGCAAACATTTCTGAAATGGTTTTCCAAAGCTGAAGAAAGTATTTTGTAGAATGATTTTCAATGTCAAGCATTTCTGCACAAGGAGCAGACTGATTTTTGGCACAAACGTAGGAGAAGGAGTCCATTGAGAAACATGAGCTGAAGAATAGCTAGCTCTACTGTTTCTGGTGAACTCAATATATTAAGTAAGAAATAACTGTTTTTAAGCTCAGATTGTGTATATTTCAAATAGAACAGATTTTTTCTTTATTTCCTACTTGGAATGGTAATTCTTCCTGCTAACCTAATGATCTCAGTGCCTTTAGTTGATGTGACTTAGACAAATAGAGCTCTATACTTTGTAATATTGCATATCTTGCGCTGTCTCTATATACCACAGTAAATTTGAGATTCCTGTCACAGGCTAAAGGAACTTTTTGTACATACATAATGGCTTTAGAACAATTTTGAGAGTATTTTGAAGATTTAAAGCAAAGGACCCTTTTAAGGTTAGGAGAGCTTGGAGAAGATTTCTGCCCTCTGGGGCTCAAAGGGCAAAGATTTGATACCAGCTGCTAGAACTGCTATGGCAAAACTGAGTATCTAAATATCTTTAAAAAATATTTATAATGGAATTGGCTAAATGTCTATTTCTGTTCACATCTTAAATCACATAATATGATGAGTTACGTAAGTTAAAGAAGTTTTCATTTGCAAATATGAAGTTTTATAATACCCATATACGATGAAACTTGATGGGTTGAAACTAAACTATGTAGTAGCAGGAATGGCTAGTAGATGAATAAGTGAATCAGGAGTGAATTCAACCTCCTGTAATATTTATCCAACTTTTGTTTTTTTGTTTTTTTAATGCCATCTTTCCTTACTGCCTCCTATACGGAGGATGAATGTATCAGGATGCATTCGTGCCACTTTTCTGCTACTTTGCCCTGAAGTCCTATAAACCCTTAAATTGTTCCAAGTTCCCTTCTGGCAGGGGGGAAAATTGTGTCCCTGTCAAATCATGCAGAGGCTGTTCGGGTGCGCCATTGTGTGACAGGATGTCATATGACTGGATGTTGCAGGTCACATGAGTAAATTAAAAGAAAATTCCCCTCCTGACCCATCGAATGGTCAGAAGTGATTTTCGGTTGTGTGCCAGATGTGCTTGTGACAGAAGATGGAGTAGTCAGTGGCCATATGGTGCTCCAATTAAGTAGCTGTGGCCCACCTTGACAGAAAAGTTAACCATTTTAGTCCAATTTGATTCTTTTAATGAGTTGCAAGATCTAAATTGGATACATCTAAGAAAAAAGTCTGCATATATTAAGCATAATAGTGGTATGAATTTTAAATCCATTGTCGCCTTTCTTCCAATGCCCCACACTGATAGACCTTATTTCTCCCAAGAAAATGTGTTTTCATACCTCTTAAAGTTGTATCAATTCTCACGTCCTATACATGTGTGTGCAATAAGCTACATCAGTTCAAACAGCTGGTATTAGATATTCTTGGAAACTACATATTCACAGTACAAAACTTCTCTTGACGGTTCCTGAAATAACATGCACTAGCATTGTGTTCTGCTATTGCGTTTCTGGTTTGGTTGGGTTGGTTTTTTTTCTTTGGAGTAATTTATGCAAAGAAATCCATTAGGTTTTGAAGAGAGGGAAATATAATCTAAAAAGATCCCTACGTTTAAAAAAAAAAAATCATTGTAGAAGGCAGCCTTTCTTTCATTGTGACAAACTAGGCCAGGAGTGTTTATCCATTCTAGTAGGATTTTGTGTTCTGACACTGGTCAATTCCTGTGTGTTACTGGTCGAACAAGTAATGTTAATGATTATAATTAACCATATCATTAATTTGCCTTTATTGAACCTTTTTATTACATTTGCACTGAATTTCAATTATAGCAATGGTTTCCATAAATCTACATACATTTATTATATGCATAATTGCCTGATCCCATTGCTTATAATCTGACAGTCTTCAGAGAACTCATAGTTGCTAGTCTCGGCATGTATACAAATAAATTATATTTTGCTCTTTTTCAGGAACTTCTGCCATGTTAATTACGGACTGCTTAGAGCATTGTACTTATCCGTGTGCCTAGACAACAATGAGACAGGCTACGGAGTATGAAAACCCTGTTCTGTATTTCTTGTATTAAAGCCTTAAAGTGTATAATCTTACACACTTTTTAAAATAATTGTATATTTAAACTCTTAATTGTTTAGTGATGCAACAATGTTTTATTTGGAGCTCAATAAAGAATTTTCATCTAAGTTCCTGTTACAAAGCAATAATGCAGCCTCATGTTCCTTTTAGTCATTCTTTTTAGCCTTAGCAGCAAGTGTAAGAGAGAGTGTGTGAAGT
Organism: Platalea leucorodia; assembly: GCF_965183815.1. Classification (NCBI taxonomy): domain Eukaryota; kingdom Metazoa; phylum Chordata; class Aves; order Pelecaniformes; family Threskiornithidae; genus Platalea; species Platalea leucorodia. Next base: position 7,808,023 of record NC_138823.1, on the reverse strand, counting down.
TTCATGACTAGAATCTAAATGCTTTTGGAAATAGCTTCTCTAATATATGAACAACACGGATAAGTAAAAATGAAGATTGGTGTTTTATGCTGAAGCTTTTCTTAATAGCTTACTGTAAACAGGTCTACTTAAAACAAGACTCTTGGGTAGAACTGATACTCCAACTTCCATTTCCTTCAGAAACTTGTATAACACGAAGGTGTTTTAATCCCTGTCAATTATACTATGCTGCTTATTCTCTTTCACTTGGTGTTTGATGCGTAGAAATGTTTTCTCTAACATAGAGTCACAGGTTTTCTAGTAGTAGTCTTGGATGAGGTTTTACACCTCGATAAATCTTGTAGCTAACAAGTTTCCTCAGTGCTTTCTCTGTTTTATATTAATTGTGATTGTGATAATTTGTAACAGAAATAAAATTCTGATAATTTAATTTCTTGTGGTCTTTTTTCCTAAATACTGCTTGCAAAGTATGAGTGTCCCATTCCTCAGTTATGTTTCTGTCAGATGCACTTTTCTTCACTGAATCTCAAATTCATCCAAAGAAAAGCATAATTTGGGTCTGTCTCATTTTATTTTGAAAATAAGCAATATTACTTAATAGCTTCCCACCAAATGCCTCCTCTTCAACATGTATTCATAACTTCTGGTACTGTATACTGACTATTGAAGAATGGCTTTGAAATTTTATGGGGATGTGGAAAAAATTAAGATTTCCTGTTAACCCTGGCACTGATCAAAGTATCTTGAGTAAGATATAACTTTTAATAGAAGAAAAAAACTTTGACGGTGTAAAATTATGTATTTTTAACCTTCAGATATTTAAGGTGATTTTATCAGTTACTCTCACAATCTGGAAAGATTTTCCTTGCCATCATCTCTCACTGTGCTACAACTTCATTTCTGTAGTGTTTTCTGCAGCAAGCAATAGTGGTTATTTAAATAAGCAAAAGCAAAATCCAAAAACCTTTGAATAAGTGCAAGAGATGCATAGTAATGGATTCCCTTCAGACTGACAGGCAGGAACCTCTGATGTGGAACAGCACCTACCATTTTAAATGCTAGCCAAGTATAAAAATTGTATATAGATACTGTGGGGGGAATTTAGATAAGCAGAATGCAATTTCGCTTGCTGTAATTTGGACCGGACATCAGGATTACCAACACAATCGCATTTGAGGAGTGCTGTGAACTATTTAATGAGTGAAGTATCAAGCCTTCCACTCTGGAGTCGTGAACAACAGAGCTGCTTAGTGTCAATGCTAAAATATTTTGCTAGGGTGACTTGTTTAATATGTAACTATCAAAGCTATCTAGCAAATCTGGTAATTTTTCTGAGATCTTGTCTGATTACTGAGTGGCCTAACACAGGAACTGGTAGGGTCCAGTCAATGTGGGTTGACTGCAGACTATCCAGCTGTTTGTCTTGCAAGTACTTTGCTTGATTTCACTAAAGACTTAAGGACTGGCTGTTTCTGTGCTTTGAAGCCTGGACTTCATTTCTGCTGGTTTTTATTATCACTAGGTAGGGATTTATGTATTTGTGTGATTGTGTTCTGAATGAAATCTGGGTATCATTGGAATAGTTTTGTCATTCACTTCAAGACACCACGTATATATGTGCATCCTGCCTGTGCTGTCATTGATGACTTCAACCTACAGTGTGGGGCAGTGCTGAAGCTCTGTTCTGTGATACCAGTCCTACGTGACATTGCCTTACTTAAAGGTTTTGAGCAAGGACATGAGCCTGCTGCTTCAAATGAATTGTCCAGTCTACATCACAGTCTTCCCAATAGTGTTTATCTTAATGTGGCGATATTCCAACATTTAGGTACATAATAAATGTGTGAAATAATATTCTACGACTGTATGTATTGGAACAAACCTTGAGGTCACGTCTTTCTAAATGATGTTGCAGAGCGTACTTTCCAAGTTGGAACTTCTCATCCTTCTGGGCAAAGGAACTGAAAATAATTTAAAGATCAAAATGCGAAGTTAAACCTAAAATATGTATATAAAGATTGCTGGTAAATAGGATCAAATGTGCCCTTGAGTGGTTTTGCTTCCGTTTCCCCACACAGCACTTTGCAGTCTTTTTTTACTAATTTAGCATTATAGTTGGATTTTTGTAGCAGGTTCACAATTGCGTGCTAAAAGGCCCAACTTACAGTAGAATCTCCAGGTTACCAATGGCCAAGAACCTCAGTACTGTTGCAGCTGAGTAAATGCACACCAAGAATCAGAATATCTTTAAGTTTATGGAAAAGATTAATTGGATGAAGAGGCTGAGAATTATTTTCACAAGCTCAGCAATTTTGTCCAAGACAGCTGCATTTGTTTAATGGGAAGAAAACCCCCTTTGGTAATGGAAATTATTGAAGGTATTTAGTGTTGAAGCGCATATTGCTAAGATGATAAATGTTTGTGCAGCCTCTTCAATGAGATACTTCAATGAGTTTGCGGTGCATTGACCCTTGTCTTCAGGCAGGCTTTCTCTACGATTGCAAGTCGAGAACATCGCTGGCAAACTTGGATTTTAAAAAATGCTTAGAAACTGTAGCCGAGGGCAGAAATAAAGCTGCTTTGCTGTGTAGTTCTTTATGTTCCTCACTGGGAAAGTATTAAAAAGTATGAAATGTTGATATCCCTAAAAATAGCAAATTAGGGAACGGGTTTAATGGAAATGTCCACTTTTCAGTCAAAGATGTACTTGAAAATTATGAAATTAAAATAATTTAGATTTAATAAAGGCATATGACAAAATTTCTGAGGATTCTTTATATCCAGTAATCAAAACAACTCATACTTTTTCAAGGTAGAAAGCTACTGAGCTAGAATTCCTGACTAAAGGTTCTGCTCCTATTACCCTGAGAGAAATCAAATGTAAATCAGTCCTTGGAGCTGAGTTTCTGCTTTTGCAAAGCTAAACACTTACCCAGTTCTTTATGCCTAGAACCATTTGCTATAACAGAGCTTAAATGATCTCATCTTTATATTCTTACTGATATTTAGAATCAAGAAGGAAAGTTTTCACCTGAAGTGAAATACTGGCCCCTTTGTGAAGGGAAATTGTTTTTTTACTGATCTCCATAGACTTTTTTGCGTTGTGGTTGTTTTGGTTTTTTTTTTTCCCTCCCTCTTATGCAAAACCTAGTGCATTTCTCCAAATTCTTACTCAAGCAGGAACTTATGAACTGGATAGTTCATTGTCTTCTACAGCAAAAGAGTAAGTGGTGACTTGCTATTGCTGTTGATCTGTTTGGGAAAGATCCTGACTCCCTAAACATCACATAAAGATGAAACACTTTTTATTCATTTGATAAATTGTCTTGTTTCTTCATTCTTCTATAAAGAGTTGGGGTTTCTTAATGTGGAGATAACTTTCTTGTGTGTTTCTTACTGAGACAAAATATGCATACTCCATCTCACAGAATTCACTACTCTTATTAAGGATATATTACAAAAGAAGGAAAGTACGTTTGTCTCTAAATTCATTCTTCTGATAATGCAATTACCTGCTCAAAAATCCATGGATGAAGATGCTCTTTCTTCAGATAGTAACAGACTGCTACAGCTTTACACTGCTAAACGTACATTCACTGACTTTGGGCTTTTACTAACTCATTTTGCAATGTTCATAACACAATATAAATACTTATTGGTTTAAAAATTCAGTAGACCCTTCAGGATAGTTAATTACAGGCTTGAAAGCAAATGAGAAGACCAAGTATAATCTACGGTGAATGCTGCCTACGTGCATATTGGAAGTCATCTAATGATGATGATCAGAATTATCCACATGTGAAAATTAACCTTATTCTAGTTAGTGTAAATTTCACTTTTTTTACAGCACTTGAGGTTCTAACTTGAAATTGTTTGAATAGAAAATTCCCTTAGATATTTAAAATATTCCAGTAATGATTTTCTTATACAGCATATTAATAAGAAAAGTGCATGTGGCTTTTTCACTATTCACTTGAAGACTATATTATTGTTACATCAGAAATAGAGTCCCCCTAAGATTGACAGAATTAAGGAAATATAAGTCAAGAAAGCAGAGACGATCCTCAGGCAGTTACTCCTCTTGAAAGAGCTGTGGGATAAATGCATGAGGAATTGTGATAAAGTTTTGTGGTATGTTTTACAATGGCGATCATGAGTCACATTTACTTTATTATTACACTCATTACAGATTTGAAAAAATGAAAATGGAAAAAATAATAGAAGCATATGACACAAAAGGAAACTGGATGGGGGGCAGGGAAGATAGATTGTTAAAAAGCAATCTAAATAATAAAAGACATTTTGGATTTCAAATTCTGGAATGGTGGGGGAAAGCCTCCATATTCCAGAGCATATCTTCCCCGAGCTAGCCTGGGAAGCCATGCAATAGCTGCTAATCTTTAAAATATCATTTTTTTGGCATAGACTATTCTAACAATTAGTCCCTGGAGTTCACTCTTAATGAGACATATTTAATGTTAGGAAGTTGAAGCGATGCGTCCTAGGTCAGAGGAGTAAGAGAAACCCAGGCCACAGGCATGTTCTATGATAACTACCTTTTTTTTTTTCCTACCTGTATCTAGCTAGTCTGGCATTAGAATCCCTCACATTATGAATAACTTCATTAATGTTTGGTGATATCCTTCAAAGGATAATTTTTGTAAATGCCACAATCAATACCCCTTTGAAAGGTCACTTTGTGTACTCCTGAATAATATTTATATGCATGTGTACATAATTTAACGTATTTGGTGAGGGCTCTTCAGAAGAATAATTCAAAGGACAGAAGATGATATCTTGCTGTGAGAGACTTAAAAAGCTTGATTATGGTGTATAATTGCTTGCACAGGGAGAAAATAACAAGTACTAAATGACTCTTATCTAGTACTGAAAAAAAGTAAGAACTAATGCTGGGTGTAAAAGCCCTGCAGTTTTAAAGGAAAAATCAGGCTCAAATGAGAGTGATTAACTACGGCAGTAAGCTACATACAGAAGAATGCACTTCTGTTGATTTTCCTACGTAGCAGACTAGATTAGAATCATAGAATAGAATCATAGAATCATTAAGGTTGGAAGAGACCCTTAAGATCATCGAGTCCAACCGTTAACCTAGCACTGACAAGTCCACCACTAAACCATGTCCTCAAGCACCACACCTACCTCTCTTTTAAAAACCTCCAGGGATGGGGACTCAACCACTTCCCTGGGCAGCCTGTTCCAGTGCCTGACCACCCTTTTGGTGAAGAAGTTTTTCCTAATATCCAACCTAAACTTCCCCTGGCGCAGCTTGAGGCCATTTCCTCTCATCCTATCGCTCGTTACTAGGGAGAAGAGACCATCCCCCACCTGGCTACAGCCTCCTTCCAGGTAGTTGTAGAGAGCAATAAGGTCTCCCCTCAGCCTCCTCTTCTCCAGACTAAACAACTCCAGCTCCCTCAGCCGCTCCCCATAAGACTTGTGCTCCAGACCCTTCACCAGCTTCGTTGCCCTCCTCTGGACACGCTCCAGCACCTCCATGTCCTTCTTGTAGTGAGGGGCCAAAAACTGAACACAGGACTTGAGGTGCGGCCTCACCAGTGCCGAGTACAGGGGCACTATCACCTCCCTGGTCCTGCTGGCCACACCATTCCTGATACAAGCCAGGATGCCATTGGCCCTCTTGGCCACCTGGGCACACTGCTGGCTCATGTTCAGGCAGCTGTCAACCAACACCCCCAGGTCCTTTTCCACCAGGCAGCTCTCCAGCCACTCCTCCCCCAGCCTGTAGCGTTGCCTGGGGCTGTTGTGACCCAAGTGCAGGACCCGGCACTGAGCCTTGTTGAACCTCATACAGTTGGCCCCGGCCCAACGATCCAGCCTGGCCAGGTCCCTCTGTAGGGCCTTCCTACCCTCCAGCAGATCGACACTTCCACCCAACTTGGTGTCATCTGCAAACTTACTGAGGGTGCACTCGATCCCCTCATCCAGATCATCAGTGAAGATATTGAACAGGACCGGCCCCAGTAGTGAGCCCTGGGGAACACCACTCGTGACTGGCCGCCAACTGGATTTGTCTCCATTCACCACCACTCTCTGGGCTCGGCCATCCAGCCAGCTTTTAACCCAGCATAGAGTGCACTTATCCAAGCCATGAGCAGCCAGCTTCTCCAGGAGAATGCTGTGGGAGACAGTGTCAAAGGCCTTACTAAAGTCCAGGTAGACAACGTCCACAGCCTTCCCCTCATCCACTAAGCGGGTCACCTTGTCATAGAAGGAGCCCAGGTTAGTGAAGCAGGACCTCCCTTTCATAAACCCATGCTGGCTGGGCCTGATCCCCTGGTTGTCCTGCACGTGCCATGTGATGGCACTCAAGATGATCTGTTCCATGACCTTTCCCTGCACCGAGGTCAGGCTGACAGGCCTGTAGTTCCCTGGATCCTCCTTCCGACCCTTCTTGTAGAGGGGCGTCACATTTGCTAACTTCCAGTCATCTGGGACCTCCCTACTTGACCAGGACTGCTGATAAATGATGGAGAGTGGCTTGGCCAGCTCCTCTGCCAGCTCCCTCAGTAGACTGAATGATCTAATAACCGTGTCTGAACTTGTAAGTTACGGATCCATGATTGTTGAATAATAATTATTACCATCACAAGAAAGTGCTGTTTTTTTCTGATTTGCAGGCTAATAGAGTAATCTGTGAGGATTAAGATGATCAAAATACCTTTGACTAACAAGGATGAATTCTCCATTTCCGTATATATATTATATGTATGTTATGCATGTCTTACTACCTTTACAAACAGTGAAAGCAATGGTAAGTTGATATTTACTGATACTAACATACTAACATAACTCTTGTTCCTCATGCAAGCAACATTTAAAAATCCTCTATATTGCTGTGATTAACTTGCAAATTATGCTTTTTGAAAAACAGCACCTACTTATTAAGTTAACGGAAGTCTCTAAATTTTGTTAAAGAAAAGAAACAGGCTGGATTTTTCAGTTCTGATTTATGTATCTACAAGTCAGATGACAAACTCTTGACTGGTTGCCCAGGCTCTCCTTATAGTCAACCAAGAGAAACAAGCTCAAAGGATAACTCATCTTTTTGACACAGAAGTACATTGAGATCAGGTGACTTACCCTCTGAAAGCTCCTGGCTCTTCCCCCTCAACTCACGTGGGTGATTAAACTTACTTGGATGTTTAAACCTTAGATGTCTGAAGTGAAGCGTGGTGAATCCCACTCATATTTCTGTTCCAAATCCAGCTTTGTTGATACCTTGAAAACAGGAGCAATTGATGGGGTCTGGAATAAATAGATACTTGGAGAAAACCACTGAAGACAGCTCTCATAGTAATGTGTGTGGAAGATGTGGTTTGCTATTCTAAATAGGTAGGAGAGGGTGAGAAGATGTGTATGTAACCATGTTGGTTACCTGCTGTCTGTCTGTCCTTCTCTCCGTCCTTCGTTCAGCAAAAGTTTTATGCTGTTTGTTGCAAGCAGAAAGGAAAGGCAGACTGTCTTTTGATTGCTTCTGCTCCGTAAGTTTCTGTGACATAGCCTTTTTAGCTTATGTATTTATCAGGATGTTTTCATACTTAGTGTTTGTTTCCAGAGCCTTCTGTTAAACATGGCTACATGTTTTTGTTTGTAAGCATCTTAAATCTAAGGATTAACTAGAATATTGGCTGAGAGGACTTGTACAAGAGGGAATTTATGGTTGTGTTGCAAATGTTAGTTGCTGCTTAAAGGAAAGATTTAAATGAGATTGGCTGAAGGAAAGTCTAGAGACTAGAAAATGAAGTTGAATTTCTATGCATAAAAACTTAGAACAATAGGAAGAAAAAGATTTCCTATTTCAATCTAGTGTCTAAAATATTAGTATCCAGCCCCCACTAATAACCATTAGATGCTGCACAGAAGGAAAATAAAAACCTCCAGTGTACTTATCCAGTTATCCAGAGCTGTTTAAATAAGATTAGCTCTCCTTTGGAATATCTGCAGGAAATCTTTTAACTAGGAAACCAAAAATATGCAGCGTTTCTGCTAATGGAAATGTAAGACTTCATAATTCTGTCGTTCTTAATGTTTAAGGAATTCACTAACTTTCAAACACTGTCGTGTTAAGGAAGAGGTGATGCATTGTTTTGCACTATACAGAAGAAGAGCCAAAACAAGCCTGAAAGTTATTATTGGTGCAATATTCCTCAGAAACTCAAATTTTCCCAGAAAAACATTTGTTCGCAGTAAAACATATATTGGTAATAGAGTAATTTAAAAATAAATTCTTTCAAAACTTTTTTTTGGAAGATGTATATTTTTAAGGCACGACTTTCTCTCAGGACAGGCCTAGTGTTGCTAGGCCACTCAAAAGACAAGAGAAAATCAATTGGGAGGGAAAACAACAACAACAACAACAACAACAACAACAACAACAACAAAAAGTAGAGACAAGAATAGTAGGACTATGACACAGAACTCTCAAACTGTAGTTCCCTGTATTAACATAGTCCTGGGCAACCTGCTCTAGGTGGCCCTGCTTGAGCAGGGTGGGGTGGATAAGATGACCTCAAGAGGTCCCTTCCAACCTCAACCATTCTGTGATTGTGTAACATAGTAATGCCACTGTGACGGAGGTCTACCTGAATAGAAGCCCTGTCCGGCAATGTATTAACTGTGTCCCCACCACCCTTCCTCCCCCCCTGCAACTAGTCTCTACAGGGATACATATGGCGCACTCCATCCTACTGCCCAGTATTGGCTCCAGTGTAGATCCCTGAGGCATGCTGCGAGGAACTGGCTGCCACCAAAACATCAAACCAGTGACCACTACCCTTGCGGTCCAGTTGTCCAATTATTTTTTTCAATATAGCCTGTTTTTCCAGTCACCTTGGGGTCCATCCAACCACTCTTTGTATCTCCAGATTGACTGCAAGTTTTCCGCCCTTGTCAAACTACATGATGTTGACCGCTCTGTCCGAGTCTACCATGCAAGTCACAATAGAAGGCAACCAGGTTAGTCAGGCATGATTTGCCCTTGGTAAATTCATGTTGGCTGTTCCTAGTTACCTTCTTGTCCTTCACATGCATGGAAAGGTGCTTCTGGGTGGATTTGCTCCATAACCTTCTCAGAAACCAAGATTAGGCCAACCAGCCTGTAGTTCCCCAGATCCTCATTCTTGATGATGGACATGATATCAGGAATCAAGAACACCATTCTTTTGCTTTATATTTGATTTTATATATGCCGGGGGAAAAAAAAAAGTGGGATCAATCTTCCCCAAAATTTTTGTGTATTCTTCATTACCTATTACTAGGACTAGCTACTAGTTGAGAGGAATCTAAAACTAGAGAGCGTCTTCCTCCTTTCCCTCCCATAAAAATGCATGAAGGGGAGGTTAAAAATATACTACATGCTTTCTTGTTGTTACTTTTTCTTCTCAAGTCAGTCGCGGTAAAAGAGAGATGTTTACACGTCTTTTTTTCTCCCTTAGCCAACAGGCCTGGAACCATTACAACAGTTTTGTTCAGTGCAGTCTTGAAGGATGCTGTAAGAATCTATGAGCTTTTCAAAGGTACTTACAGTGTCAGGGAGTGTAAATCCCTCCACTTTATAGCAAAGCTTATGTGTTTCAGGTATTTTGGACCCACATAATGATCTTAAGTGTGGACTGTGGTTGTTCTAGGTTCCTTTATAGACAGCTGTGATAGAAAGGCATGGAAGAAAGGGAAAGACAGGTGTGCCAGGTATGATTTGGCTAGCCTGAGGAACATGAAAGCACTCTTCTCCTATGCTAGAAGCCTCATTTGGTTACCTGAGGTTAACTGACACCTCCTTATTGACCCACATGAACGGTTTTTGAAATAATTGCAGTTGTTAATATAGTAATAGAATTAATTTAGTAATGAATAAACACACTAAAGATTAAGTCTGTGCTCCCTCCACTGTCTTCTCTCTTATGCAAACACAGACTGTAAGTGAGCTCATTATAAATAAGTTCCTGATGATCAGCATATGTTAGCAGGAAAGAGTTGACTTCCTTATGCTACCCCCCCACCAGACCCACTATTGTCATTCACTGACGATACCCTGTTCTGCTAATTCAAGTGGAGGATTGTGTAAGTGGGAATGCTGTTAATCAGATAGTGCTTGAGAAACAGTGCTACTTATTAATCATCCCTGCAGATCTTTTGTTCTATTACAGGTACATCTAGAGAGCAGGCAACATTTTCAATTATATGCAGGCATTTATTTTTCAAAGAGTTTCTTAGTATTAAAAAAAAAACCACCACAAAAATCTAGTGAACAGAAATTCGTTATTTACTTTCTTTTGAGCACCTGCAGCATTTCACATCTAGTGGGCAGAACACAACACTGCATTAGTTCTGTGAATGTATTGTTCCTATTAGCTCTGTGTAACAGGCTTTAAAATTTAAAAAGCCTCACCTGTATTTTAGGACAGGCCTCCTGATTCATCTATATCTTTCAAAAGAACAATAGTCAGAATTTTAAGTACCTGGTCATAATATATTATAGTTTGATTAGGATGGAGCAAGTCTTAAAAGATTTACAGCTTTGATTTAGACAGCTACTCGCCCAAGTAAAAGTTGCCAGTCTTGAAGCAAATAGAGTTCAAAGTTTTGCCATTAGGGTCATATTTACAAATCAGGGCTGCTATATTTATCCAAAAAAAGCAGATCTCTTAAGCTCATGGGTTGAGACGAAGATGGGGAGATCACTGTGGTGGGTAGACCTTGGCTGGCCACCAGGTGCCCACCAAGCCACTCTATCAATCCCCCTCTTCAACTGGACAGGGGGAGAAAATACAACGAAAGGCTCGTGGGTTGAGATGAGGACATGACGATCACTCAGCAATTGCCATTACAGGCAAAACAGACTCAACTCGGGGAAATTAATTTAGTTTATTGCCAATCAAAATCAGAGTAGGATAATGAGAAAGAAGAACAAATCTAAAAACACCTTCCCCACACCCATCCCTTCTTCCTGGGCTCAACTTCACTCCCGACTTCTCTACCTCCTCCCCGCAAGCAGCGCAGGGGGGCAGGGAATGGGGGTTGCAGTCTGTTCATCACATGTTGTCTTTGCTGCTTCTTCCTCCTCACTCTCTTCCTCTGTTCTAGTGTGGGGTACGACCCACGGGAGACAGTCCTTCTCTGAAGGAAGCAGTGACCCTGTGAACATCCACCTCCTCTGGCATGGGTTCCTCCAAGGGCTGCAGGGGAATCTCTGCTCCGGCGCCTGGAGCACCTCGTCCCCTTCCTTCTTCACTGACCTTGGTATCTGCAGGGCTGTTTCTCTCTCATTTTCTCACTCTTCCCTCCCAGCTGCTGCACAGCAGTTTTTTCCCCCCTTCTTAAACATATTATCACATATGTGCTACCACTGTCGCTGATGGGCTCAGACTTGGCCAGCGGCAGGTCTGTCTTGGAGCCGGCTGGCATTGGCTCTCTTGGACACAGGGGAAGCTTCTAGCAGCTTCTCACAGAAGCCACCCCTGCAGCCTTCCTTCTGCTACCAAAACCTTGCCACGTAAACACAATACAATCACTCATCAATTATCATCACAGACAGAAAAGACTTGACTTGAAGGAAATGAATTTAATTTATAGCCAATTAAAATAGATCCATGGGTGAGGGAAAAGGCAAATGAAAACACTACCTTCCCTCCACCCTCTTTCCCCAGGCCCACCTTCACCTCTTCACTCCCGACCCCTCTCCCCCAGGGGCGCAGGGGTGGGGATGGGGGTTGCGGTCAGTCCACCCCAGCCCCTCTCGCCCGCTCCTCCCTCCTCACACCTCTCCCTGCTCCAGCGCGGGCCCTTCCCCGGGCTGCAGTCCTTCAGGGACAACCTGCTCCCGCCTGGGCTCTCCACGGCCGCAGCTCCTGCAGGAAAGATCCCCCTGCTGCGGCCTGGGGCCCTCCCCGGGCTGCAGGCTGGGGCTCTGCTCCAGCGGGGGCTCTGCAGGGCTGCAGGGGATCCCTGCTGCGGGCCTGCAGCCCCTCCTGCCCTCCTCCTCCTGCGCCCTCGGGCTGCCTCTGCTGCTGCTCCCGCCTTGGCTTCCTCCTCCTCTGCCTGGGCCACCTTTGGCCCTTTTGGCAACCTGTTTTCCCCCCCCCCGGCGCCCCCAGCTTGGCTGAGGGGCTCAGCTGTGTCCTGCGGTGGGGCCCTTGGAGCCGGCTGGGACCGGCTGGGACCGGCTGTGTGCGGCACGGGGCAGCCCCGGCCTCTCCTCACAGAGGCCGTCCTGCAGCCCCACTGCCAGTGCCTGGGCATGGACACCCTGTGTCATCATCTTAAACATATTTATAGTAGTCTCTATCTTTTGTTATCACTTTTCCAGTGATTTTCATTTTGTAACCTACAGTAGATAAGATCTGTCGATTTCCAACATGGGAGAAAGAGTCAGGAGCAGAAGTCCCACAGCCTTCAGTGTAACCTCCTCCTGCTGGCCCTGTGAGTGCCCTGCCTGAGGGACCATCTATTATTTCTCAGTCCTCTGCAATAACTCTCTGAAATTATTTCTGATCACGAGTTCTTTTTACTTACCAGCATGCTGTGCTCCAGGATCAATACTGTATTGTTACGGTACCACTATGTTCATGCATAACACTATGCTGCAATAATATCTTGAGGATTAAATAAACAAAAAAAATGTAAGGGGTATTGACCTCTAGATGAGGTGTGTTTGGATAAGTCTCCCGGCTCCCATCTCAGGTACCAATGTCTGATTAAGATATCTAAGTATTACTTACCACGCAGAGCTAGAGATGGCTAGTTTGAATGCCTCAGTACTGAGGTTGCCAGACCTTGGGTCCATATACAGCAGATGAGCGGAGCAGATCTGACTCCCATGATGTTGCAGATGGTGGTGGTGGTGTTGGTATAGATCAAGCCTCCAGTGGAACTCAAAAGCATCTGTTTAACTGTGTCTAAATCCTTCACTTACAGCCTAAATTTTGCATATGAAGGCCACCACTTGTTCTCCTGAAGAGGCCCGTTAGTGGCAGGGTGGCATACTCCTGCCATCCAAGCAGGTCAAGCAAAGGCTAGCTGTGCAAAATGGGCATCTCTGATGACTTAAAACCTATGGAAGGCAGTAACAGATCACCAGCCTCCTGCTGTAAGCAGCTATTTGTGAGCCTCACAGGAACTGCTTCAGTATTCCTTCTTTGGATGCCTTTTACATTTACCAATGCTTTAATTAGGTGTAGCAAAATTCCTTTATGTGCAAACCCATCACCACCTCATAAGCATCTAGCAAAGCTGGTTATTTGTCTTTTAGGTTTCCAGCAACTGCATTAATTTTTCACCTTGCACTTCCCCCTTTGAGAAGCAAGTGAACCATATTGCTAAGCCTTCTAACGTTCATCCAGAGCCAGGTATTTATGATCTCAGTTCAGGTCCCCATTGACTCCGTGGGTTGCACAGCTTTTGATTCATATTTGGATTGCTGCCTTTCCTGGTTTCTTTTTATTTTTGTTTTCATTTTTTTTTTCCTTCCCCTTTCTGGAAGCAGACCAAGTTATTAGCACCGGCAAACTCAGTCTGTAACCAAATGTTGCTTCTCAATGAAAATGTATCTGCCGTTACGAGACCAGAACAGCACTCGCAGCAGCAGTATCAGAGCAAAGGGCCCTATAAGGTGGTGGTTGCCAGGCTTCAAATAAGATATCAAACTTCAGGCTTTGCCACATAGGGATGTTTAAAGGCCCTGTGGTATAGGAAGCCTAATTCCCATCTCTGTCCCAATAATCTGAAGGGGTAATGACTGCACAGTTTGTCTAGCTAAGTTCCTCATGCCGCTGTGCTTTCACGTGCAATTTTTCCTTTCCTGTCAAGTTCCTGTGTGGCATCGCTATGTGGTGTTACACAGCTGCTTCTCTCTACCCCAGAGATAGCTGCATTTCAGCAGAAGACAAAGCAATTGCTGTTCTTCAAGCATGTGAAATTCCCTGGGAGTAAAGCGCTCCTAATCTTCTGGTTTATTTGACTTTAAAATCTTTTTCAGACATCTGCAGATTTAAGAGCCATGATTTGGATATTGGTAGGGATGTGCCCTTAAATTATTATATCCCTGCAGAGGACTAGTTCTTTTCACCTCCCCCCACCCAGAAAAATAATTTAGTGATCTCTTCTAGAAGAGACAGACTTTCAGGCTTACTAAAACAGGCTAAATGTTTGCAATTAAATTTCAGTGTACTGGAGGTCATTTGTATTTGAAATTGAAAAAAAACAGCCTTAAGATTCTACCAGATGTGCTCTTGCCTGTTCTTGGGATGAGTTATATTTAATTTGAGTTTGTGTTTATTCCTGCTGTAGTTTTTCAGCTGACTTCCACAGTTTATATTAGAAGAAGATCTGACCTAAGTGTTTTGGTAAAATTAGATAATAAGCAAGCAATCTATGATGCAAATGAGATGTTAAAAAAACACTCAAAACACAACCAAACACCAAATATCTATTTTCTTAAGAAGAAAGATGCACCATCTTGACAACTTCACATAACACAGAATGAGGACAATGAAGAAGTGACCTTGATGCAGATAATTCATTCCAGATTAGCCATGTGTGGCAGGCAACTTTGCTTCTTCCTGTCGCAGAGAAAAATTCAGTCATGAGCTGTTTCTGGTTTTTAGTATTAGCCAAGCCAACTTAGAAAATTCTCCTCCAAAACACAAGGATGCAAATTTCCCAGACCCTTGGGATCAGTCTTTGTGTACATGCAGCTCACTGGAAAAAAAACTCTTCACACAAAGGCTCTCTGTGCATATGAGATTCTCTTTCCTGCTCTATAATTTCCATAGCCCCCTTCATCTTGGCAGCTTTACTTTTTAAAAGTAAGGACTGCTGCAAGCAGGGGTTGGAAGTATCTCCGTAATGTGGAATAGGTATCTGACATGAGAGAAGGGTTGTGTCTCATGAACAGAACAAGAGATGGTAATCACTGGCTTGGAGGATGAGGTGGAGTGCTTCCCTAAATAGTGGACATCAAATAACGAATCCAAATAAAGCATAGACATTTAAATAGGTTAATTTAAATAGGTTAATTGAAAGTCATTAAATTTTATATGAGATCCTTTGATTCAGAGTTGAACAAGCCATAAGAAGTGGTGAAAGGAGGCATGAGTTTCTCACGTGCAGGTGTCTAACAAAGTTTCTTTTGGTTCTGGTTTGCAATGGTTGATTTCACAAACCTCAGTTTCATATCTGGAAATTGGCTACTAAGAGTCAATGAGATGGATGGTGCCTGGTTTGGACACTGAGCTGCACTGGGGGTGAGAGTATTTTAGCTAAGAATATTTAACAGATCTTCCAGTGACAACCAAAGCCAATTGCTTTTAACCCTCAGCTCACTTCTATTATATTATTTCACACCTATCATATTAAGTATGTTGCTATGGGACTTGCTATTTAATGTGTATTTCTGCAGTGTATTCACCTCTGTGTAGAGAGGTGTGTCCTGAGTTTATGTTCCTTGGTCTGAAAAGTTTAAATGGTCATTCTAACTCTCATTTGAACCAATTCTAATTGCAGTTTGCTCATTAGTAACTGTAAAAGCAAACACCGGAGGCAAGGGTTACACCAAGCGAAGTAGTTCTGTGGATACAACCCAGTGGAGCGCAGTAGTGGACGTGGTTTAGTGGTGGACTTGGCAGCTCTAGGTTAATGGCTGGACTTGATGATCCTCAAGGTCTTGTCCAACCTAAATGATTCTATGATTCCATAGTTCTTAACTGTTAGCTAAACTACTGTGTTATGAATGCATTGAGGGCAGCACAAGAAACCCCATTCCTGCTACTAGTGCCCATAGCCATTCATCAGAGGAGGATCATATGTCATTTCCCCTTCAAAAAAAGCAAATCTAACAATTCTTTCCAAAGCTGGATAAAAGGATCTCAAACCTTGTTTAAAAGGCCCACCTTTTCCTTGTGTAAGCATTGTGTCAGCTCTTAGCAGTACTATTTTTAGGAAATCATCACTGATTTTAAGGTTGAATTTTGCAGTCTCCAACTTTCAGTTCTTGTTATGCCTGTGTTAACAATGTCAAAATAAAGTTTAAGGTGTTTGCGTGCAAGCCTATGAAATGAATTAGCCCAGATCTGTTACCAAGTGTTTTCATTTTGCACTAGAAAAGCATAGGTGATGTGAATATTGCATTGTTTGACTAGTAGATGCACATCTAGAAGGTGGCACAGTGATATCCTTCCTAAAATTGCGTAGCATGTCACTTCACAAGTGCCAGAACTGACACAGCAGAGAAAGCTTTTCAAATGGAGTAAGGCTAGCAGAATCTGACCCTAACAGCACAAGCACCACAGGGAGAATAGCTATGAGGAGAATAAACTGTAGTGGTAATACAGATGAAGGCTTTAAGGGGGAAAAAAAGCAAACAAAAAAAGAAAAAAAATATCAAAAACCAAAAGGTTATTCAGATAAAAAGGTGTCCTGGTATTTAAAATTCTCTGCATTGTTCATTAGCTAGCATGTTCACAGAGCTGTCTATGCAGACGAATGGATATACTGCGCTCCATCACAGAGAACAGCACGGGGGAAGAGGGAGCAGCTTCACTAGTCTAGTGGGACTGAGAGCTGTGCTTAGCAAAGCCAGCTCTTTTGGTCCTTTTAATAAAATGACAGTAATTTGACAGTAATAAACATTAGGCTGTCACTGTAATGTCGCAGTTTGCAAATAATGTTGACATTATCTTATGCTTCATGTCAGAATGTGGGTTCGCTTTATCACCTGATTAATGGGGAAATTGGATGAAATTCTTTAAATCTGACAAAAAGAAGCTTGGATTGCACTGGGAATGACTTGTCTTTTGTTTTCCTCTGTTCCTTTTAAGCCCTGGTAGTGCTTTTTCGTCTCCTTTTTGGTTTTTTTTCTCATTTTGAGCATTTGTGCAGGGCTATGACAAGTTGAACATAAATGGTAATGTTTTCTAAACTACTGGAAGTGCCATTAAAGAAGTCCTAGAGTTTTTTTCTAGAACTACACAGTTCTGAAGTAATGAAGGTTTGGTTTTTGGTGTAAGGTTTTTGGGTTTTTGTTTTGTTGGGGTTTTTTTGTTTTTTTTTTTTTAAAGTGCATTCATCATTAACTTCTGTCTGCCTACCATCACAGACTGTGCCTTTTCCTACATACTAGTGATCTAATACAAATGATGATTAGCCTTCCAGAATTCATTTTAGGGCTGAGGGAATTACGAACACAGAAATTTGCCAATGCCATGCCAGGAACTTCCTCTGTTATTGCAGCCCATCGTTGTGAGCCAGGCAGTCTGTTGCACCAGAGCCCTCTCAACCACATCCTTCCAAATCTTACACTTTTCTTTCTTTTGGGATTTCCTAGAAATGCATCTGACTCTAACTAACAGGCACTGGGAAGATTTGGACTTTGCGTACATTTTATAACTGTATATGATCCAAATGCATTTCATGCCATTGAAGATGACAATCAGGAGCAGGCTATTGGACATGTATGCAAATGCCAAACAAAATTACCAACTGGCTTCTTTTCAGAAGGGAAAGTATCACCATCTAGTATCCCCCTTCAGAGGTGTTCGAGGAAGCTGCTGGAAGTACATCTGACTTATAATGATTTCTGTGTGTGCTGGATGTGGAGAACGACAGATCTTCCCATCTGTCCATTCTCCCAGATGGGTCACACAAAGCTAGTATCCAGCACCAATGTATCCATTTCATAGGGTCAACAGGTATTCAGGTCAAATATGACCTCAGGAGATCTCTGTTCCAACCTCCTTCTTAAAACTGGGTCAGCTACGGGATCCTGTAATATTGACCAGAGTTTTATCCATTTGGGTCTTGAAAACCTCCAAGGATGAAGAAGGCACAATGTACCTGGGCAACCTGCTGCACTGCCTGGCTGTCCTCACAGGAAAAAAAGTTTCTCCTTATATCTAGTCTGAGACTTTCTGAGTTTGTTGTCTCTTGTCCTCCCACCATGCACCACTGTGAAAAGCCTGTGTCTGTCTTCTTGATGACCTTCCTATGAGTACTGGGGGCTGCTGAAAGGTCCCCCAAAGCCACCTCTTTTCCAGGCTGAACAATGTTCATCCCTCAGCCTCTCCTCAGAGTGTTCCAGCCCTGATCATCTCAGTGGCCTCCACTGAACTCGTTCTAGTTTATTGATGTATTTTCTGTATTGAGCTAAAAACACTTAAAACCCTGTGGACCTGGAACCAAGTGCTCAGACCAGCTCTGTGAATGATAATAACTTGCCCTTTCCATCTTTGAATCCCATGGACAAGCGGACGGCATTATCTTGCTTTCTAGATGAGAGATGGAAACGTATTACCCAACTTGGACAGAGGTGGCATAGTCATTCAGTGGCAGAGTCGTGATTATTACCTGGATCCTTAGTCCTTTTCCAGTTTTGCTGGACTGGACCTCAAAAATCCATCTGATTTTGCTGGCACGGAGTGGCAATTACGACTCAATTGGGAATGAGTGTCAGTAAGTACTCCCAAGAGGCACTTGACACTCTCTACAGGAAAACCAGCAGCCAATATTAAAAATCAATTAGCATTTCCACAGCGCAACCTTTGCCATACAATGTACAATGACCTTTACAGGCCAGAGAAGAGTCAGTTTAATGTACTATATAATGCCAGATGGTAATGTCTTTCCTCACTTAGGTGGCTTGTGATTAAACTCAATTTTCTCAGCCACCAATTGACCTTTATCCATCTCCCGTAATTTAGTGAATGGAAGTTGGTAAAAGCTAACAGGGTATATACATCATGTTGTGACAACTTCTCCTTATAACAAGATACATGTGGGCAGTGAGGCACATCTGAGATGCAGTCATTTCAAGCAAATTTGGTATTTGTCCAGATAAAGGAGAACTTGTTGAGATGCAACCAAGTTACTTTTGTGTCCATCAGGTCCTACGTGTACAGTGTTCAGTGAGAGAGTGGTTATAACTAGTCCTCTTTTCACTGTCGGGCTGTGTTGGAGGTGTTCAGTAGATAAATATTTTCCATTTAATAGAAGAAGGATGAGACATTTCTCATACCCCAGCTAGTGTCCCCGTAAACATGGAGAGAATTTACCTTCCTTCTCCACCTTTGGAGATCAGTCTGTATTCAAAGGACAGCTGGTAGTTGATACTGTGCAGAGCCATAGTGCAAGAAATGGCCTTTACACTAGTTGTTTACCTCCATGCTGAGGCAGTGGCTTCCCATGATCCAGGCATTTGCTGGCCCTAGAGGTCTAGCAGATATGGATCTAAGGTCAGTAGTAACATCAAGTGTCACAGTACAGTCTTTTCCTTCTCCCATGATCCAGTGCATGTGCTACCCCAAATAGTAGTGTCAAGTAGATTACTTCAGCTAGTTTAACCCATTGGTAAATCCATTTTAGGAGGATGACTAGTTGATATTTCCTTCTAAAATACATATATTTATATTTGCTCAACATCTTCAGTTCAACCTGAAGAGGGATTTATCATGTACAGTTACATTTCACTGGGAAAGTTTGAATCTTACAAGACCCCAGCGTGTATGTGGCACACTTGCCTTTCCTGGTGAGACATCCTAACAAAGTGTTTCTGTTTCTTGTAAATAACTATAACAACTCACAATAACTATGTCCAAGACACAGTCTCAGGATACCAGATCTTGAATTGCACCATCCTTGGAAACATTCAAGGCCAGACTGTATGGGGCTCTGAGCAACCTGATCTAGTTGAAGATGTCCCTGCCAGTTGCAGGGGGGATGGACTAGATGACCTTTAAAGGTCCCTTCCATCCCAAAGCATTCTATGATTCTATGATTCTATGAAATCTGGTTTAAATGAAAGCTGATTTGAACTCTCCCTATGGAACAGGCCGTGGCTAACTCTGTAGTCCAGTAATGCAAACCCAGCATTCAAAGGGTATTTTTGAAATGAAACAGCACATCTTTGTAAATAATTGAGCATTTTGCTCCTTCAGCTTTTCACCATATTTCCCTTCTATTGAAATAGTCTGGAAGGAAGGAAGGGAAGTGCTGTTTTATCATGACCCATTCCTATGGGCTCTGCTTTTCTTCACTTCCTCATCTTCACTCTGCTCGCAGTATCACAAGTGATGCCTGAAATTTCTTCCCTATTGCAACTGTCTTTTAGAGCTTTCCTTTGGCAAAGCTTTCCTTAAGATGGTTTTATTTTCTCTCCAGACCCCAAAGATGCCAGCACATGGCAACAAAACACCGCCACTGAATTACTGTCTCTTTTCATGATAATTAGTTTAGACTTTTGGACTACATCTATCCTAGCTAATTGAATGGTGCCAGGGAAAGTTCCCAGGCACAGGAACTTGGTCGCCTGTCCTGTTAAATGGTTCCTGTTATGATTTTGGCCCCAGACAGCTGGTAGTCTCCCAAATGCATCCTGGACACAGTTCGGGAATCAGCACGGACCAGGGACCATTCCCAGTTAGCAGTTTGGATGTGCCCACCCTGTTTCACAGGCTGGGAGAGTTTAACAGTACAGATATAGGCAAATCTGTGCCAAAAAATGATCCCAGACACATATAGCATAACTTTCTAACCATATTGTAACCCAAAAACAGTGTCTGCCTTTCCCTCTTTACCTATAACGAACTCTGATTACTGTTAATTCTTAAAAAAATTACGTGTTTTCTAACACGTGTAGCACATAGCTTGGTAATCGCTAGAACTATCATTTTCTGTGACAGCTGAATTGGTGCTGTTCATAAATGTGTATTACCTTCCGGCTATTGATTACGCAAATACATGCAAATATTGCATGTATATGTTGGACCTGCTCCACAGATGAATCAGGACTGTGTGGTGGCAGTGCTCCACTGCCTAGGCAAATTGCTTGTTGCAGCAGTTAGAAGGTATATGATGAATAATAAAGAGAATAGGGGGAGGGAAGGGAGGATTTGTTGCCTATCATAGTTGAATACCAAACTGAAGAACTGGATACTATCCCTCCAGCCAGTGCGGAACTCCCTAGAGATGCTCCACAAGATACTCGGGCCAGTAGGTTTGCCTAAGGTGGGAACTTTTACTAAGTTGTTGTGGCACCTCAGAGAAGTGCCCGCTGTCTGTATCTGCAGGTTGTAAGCAAATTCAGGCTGGGCCACAAAGAAGCAACCATGACTCATTCTCTTCTTTAAAAAAAATTGTGGAGGAGAAAGAGACAGAAATTTTGTTTGTGAAATGATCATATATGGCTTTATCTAGATTTATTTTCTGGGTATTCAAGTAGACTGTATCCTGTGGGATTTTCTGTCTAATCAGATGGCAGGTGTGTTCATGCAGAGACCTTTCCTTCTTTCAGAAGACCTAGAGAGGCAGTCCCCTTCCCATGCTTACAGCTCCACATATTGCTTTTCTAGGTGACCGCATATTCACCCTTGAACAGCGATTGCTTGTGGTGAAAGCCTGCCTGTAATGTGCATCAACCATACTTTCCTACAGATGTTGTGGCCTTCACACCAAATGGAAATGTTGGCTTAAAATGATCTTAATCTGATTGCAAACTATCCTGGTTTCAGTGTACTGGCAGGAAATTTGCAGCAATACTTAGAATTTCTTCCCAATTACTTCCCAATTAAAAGTTGGGAAGATTCTGCAAATAATTCCATTTTCATGGAATGTGTAGTTCTGGATTAAAAGTTCTATTACATCAAATGAGGACCAATTTTTGTATCATTAAAAATGGAATAAAATTTTTGTTTATCATTTCAACCAGCTATTAATATTGACACATTGTTAAAACAACCCTGTGCTCCAGAGATGTACAATTAAATGTCCCCAGAATGTAATATCAAGGATAGCAAGTATTATTGATGAATTTCATGATACAGGTTACAATATTCACTTTAGAGAGCCACTCAATACTAGTTATCAAAATATATGCAGAGGACAGGTGAAGGTTATGAAACTGTCTGGAGAACACAGCTAACAAAGTAAACTCTCTGCTATGAGTTCTGTGCATGACTTATTACTTCTAATAATGTAAATATGTGCATATTAGAGGCCCTATTGATCATGAGTAGCTACATTTCAAGTCAGAATTAACAAAGGTAGTAAGACAAACACAGAAAATAATAGCCCATTAATCTAGGTAGCAGAAGTGCACTGCGAAGCTTAGCGCCCATTTGAAAGTCACTAGTAGAATAGAGTTTTATTCTACCCATATAGTAGCTACAGAGTAGAGGAGAAGGAAAAGTAGTATCTTTCTTATAGGTCTGGGATTGGTACCACAACAGATACTACTGCAAACCCACATATTTTCTTTCTGATGTTATTATTAATTTTCTCAGTGTCCTTAACATCTAACACATGCATGTTTGTTTTCATTGATGTACAGTAACTTCCACTACAAGCGGTTTATTGAATGGAAGGCAAATAGAAGGATTCTCTCTCTGACACAAAGATGCTCTAAAACCACAGGCAATTTGATTAATCCTCTGCTTCTGTTTTTCCTTTTATCACCTTTCCTTTGCATTAGAAACATTTATCTGGAATGGCTAATTACCTCCTCTTCTTCCAACTGATCTTGCCACCACAGCTGCAAGCTCTAATACCTTATTACAATACAAGTGAGCAATAGCTCTTACATACCGAGAAAGAATTTAAGGTGAACTTCCATTTTGGTAAAAAGCAACCTCCTCCCTTAACAACAAACAAATAAACAAACAACAAAAACATCCCTTCCCCCCAAAACTTAGCATCCGTTATTAATTTTAAAGTTTCATACTTATGAAACTGCACAGAAAAATCAGACCATCTGGAAACTAAAATGTTTTTTATACATGATAACTTTAGTCTAAACTACACCAATTTCACCGGATTTACATTGCTGCTTGCAGTTACTTGAGGTGACTGGGACAGTGAGGGAGGTGGGCTGTGTCACCCAGGTGATGAATGTGGTGGAGGTCACTCAAGTTTCCTCCTGCCAGCTGAAATGAGAATCCCCTCCTTTACACAGATGGATGTGGTCAGTCAGCCAATTGCAATTGTGGGCTGTTACACCCTCCCAATCACACCAGCTTGCACTGTCCGTGAAGAATTAGAATTCTTTTCTTTATTGCTAAAGAGAAAAGAAGGAATCATGGTCTATAAAATGGAAATTAGCACACTGAGCTCTGTCACTGTGGTGACCATCTGTGTCTGGCAGGCTAGCAGATTCATTTATCTGGTGAAAACACATGATGCACGGAATTACAGGAGGGGAGAAGACGGTAACTTGAACCCACCTGAGCCCTGTAAAATTACTTTTCTCCATGATGTGGCAGCTTTGTCATCTTTTACAGTGACTTAAGGGTGATAACAAACACCCTCTATGTGGAGTCTAGTCTAACTCTCCTATTGATTTTTCTCAGTCCTGTGTGCTTGTTTAATAAGAAAAATGTTGCTGAAAACTGAGTCTGATCATCTTAAAGATGTTATTTACTTTTTGAAAGGTGAGCTGGATTATGATTAATATGGTGAATAGCTAAAACCTAATAGAGTCAATGCTTCTTTATGTCTCACAGTGGTCCAGTCATGGTGTGGAGAAAAAAGTAATAGTCAAGACTGAATTAAACACTCTCAGCTTTCATGTTTGTGCAAGGGATTTGGATTTATTTATTTATATCTATGTGTAGGGGCCCGTTCAGTCACAGGAGCTAACATCATACTACTGCACAGAATGGAGATGAGAAACTCAGCCACCTGCCAGGTACAACCTGCTTCCTCACTTCCCCTGCCCCTTTCCAGGGTCAATCTCAGCACTGGTCTCCTCAGGCACCCCTCCCTTTTGATGATCAACTGAGTAACATGGTACATGTTTTCCTCTAAGAGACACTTTTTAGAGGGCAGTGTAGTGAATGCATGACCGTCCCTCTATCTCTTGTTTGCACTGGGAGGCTGTGACAGGCAAAGGCCTCGTGGCATCAGCATAGCCTGGGAGGAAGGGTACAAGTGAACCATGCCACCGTATACCTATCCCTATCTGTCTCTCCTCTCCTTTCCTTCTTCCTTCCCTTTTTAACCAAAATCACATCCCATCAGAGCACCAAGACTCTCAGCAGCTCCCTTAGGATGGGGCTAGCCACCCACCAAATGTCGCTTGCCTCCCTCCACTGGAAATGGGGGATCATTTATCACAAGCCTGAAGAAGATACAGCTTCTCCTTGGCAGGTGAGGCAAGACGGATCCCAACCCATGAGTTCTGCCCTTCCTTGCTGGCTCTCAGAAGGGGCTTCAAGGCCCCCCATCAGCCATGAACCTGTTGTGGGAGGTCTGTGTGGAGTTTTCCTGTAGAAAATACAGGAACAGGAGTTCTTCTTGCTATTGATTAGCAATAGATCAATATAAAAGTGTGTTAGGTAGCAGAGCTTTACTGGAACCACAGTTGCTCCTAGTGCTGCTGACTCTCAAAGACAGAGCACCATTCATTACACACTTCCTGAGCTCATCTTCCTTTCTCTTGAGATAACAACATACATTTGTCATGTTGTGCAGGAGCCTACAAACACCAGTGCTTGCTTTGATTTTCCTCTTGGCATTCCAGCTGGGCAGTGATATGTTGTCTTGTCACGCTGAACTACCACTTTGTTTTGATTTTTTTTACACCGTGACACAATATTTCCCAACATCTTACCTTGAAATTGGAGCTGGGCCTAAATGGATGGAAAAAACATTGTTAAAACTTCCTTGTTAAAATGGAAAAATAAATAAAAATAAAAAATGAATAAGCCTTTATGTGTTACTACTCTTAAGGGAATTTATCTACAGTGTGGTTTGGTTTTAACTCATGAATTTAAACTGATGGTAGCTTTTTTACACTGTCAAAATGTAAAAAATTACTTACCAAAATTATCTTAATAAGCTATCTACTCAGTATAGTAAAATGTCTACCATGCTTCAAACAGGACTGGAAAGAAATTCAGTCAATCTAAAAGACCATTCAGTATTATTTTTTCTTATGGATGCTGGGAGGAAGCTGTGATGTGTTTTGTGAATTCTCACCAGCGATGTTTGGCTCTTCAGTCAGGACTCATTCTGCTGCAGGAAGCGAGCACAACTAAGTTAGTAACATACCAGTGACACTGTGATGCAGTCACGAAGCACAATGAAAACCCAAAATAACTCATGATCACTGGTCACCCCTCCCAGAGAACTGTGATCAAAACCATCGACTGCAGGGTTTTTTTGTTCGTTTGTTTCTGTTATGTCTCTCTTTTGCTTTAGCAAGAATAAAATACACGTCAGAAAGGTACCAATACAAAAATGGAACTGAGGAATATTTTAAGTAATTGAATCTATTGTTTTAATAAGTGGTGCTGTGAGCAGTGAAACATGCATGGTGGAGCCCTCACTGTTGTGGACTTTCACGTCAAGATAATTGTTCTCATTAAGCATGTTTCTATGAATGGAGAATTCACAACGTTACCCTCCCATGTGGATTCTCTGGTGCTTAAATTATAGTTGAGGTTCACCATTCCTTGGGGAAGAACTTGGGGTTTCCTTTATGTATTTCCACAAAGCATGAAGAAATTTGGTAGTTTAAATTTAGGTTCCTTCCTCCAATCTGAGCGCAGAAGAATTTCATCCACTTCCCTTCCCTGCTCACTCTCTTCTTGCCCCAGTGACTCTCTCATCTTGCAAGCATTTCTCACTTGACCTATCTGCTCCTTTATTGCCCATATCTTCAAAGAAAAAAGAAGGAAAGCAAAAGACAAACCTGAAAGAAAACCCTAATTGCCTTTTCAACTTCTGCCCCATGTCCTTCTCCTGCTCTTATTAAAGGCACTGTCTACTATCATTGTCTGAAATGGTTTCTTACAGATAATCTCACTGTTCTGTTGGTCTTAACTGTTCTTTGAATTATGTTCAAATTTAGGTCCTCATCTTTCCTAAACTAAAGGCTTCTGCAGCCATTCTGTCATTCCTTCCCAGGTTTTGGTCAGCTCTTGTTCTGATAACCAAGAAACTTCTCTGTCACCCCATCATATACAAGCTTGCCTTCCTCATATCCAGTGTCCAGAGGAGAGCCATAAAGATGGTGAAGGGTTTAGAGGAGAAGCCATACAAGGAGCAGCTGAAGTCACTTGGTCTGTTCAGCCTGGAGAAGAGGAGACGGAGGGGAGATCTCATCGTGGTCTACAGCTTCCTCAGAAGGGGAAGAGGAGGGGCAGGCACTGATCTCTTCTCCCTGGCGACCAGTGACAGAACCCAAGGGAATGGCAGGAAGATATGGCAGGGGAGGTTTAGGTTGGATATTAGGAAAAGGTTCTTCACCCAGAGGGTGGTGGAGCACTGGAACAGGCTCCCCAGGGAGGCAGTCACGGTGCCAAACCTGACAATATTCAAGAAGCATTTGGACAACGCCCTCAGACATAGGGTGTGAATTTTGGGGTTGTCCTATGCAGGGACGGGAGTTGGACTCGATGATCCTTGTGGGTCCCTTCCAACTCAGGACATTCTATGATTCTATGATATCTGTGTAAGTCACTGCTGTCACGAGTGCTCTCCCAGGCTTCTACTTTGACCATGTTGCATGTCTCATGCCATCTATTTGCGCTTCCCTCAGTATTCCCCTTTCTTATTATAAGAAAACCAAAACAAAGCACCTCTTTGCCTTAACTGAACTGAACTGAACTATCCACCCACTCTTTTGATCGATATCATGTCAACTCCTGGCTCTGCTCCACCCACAATGTGCCAGCTTCCACTTGTTGCCCTCTGCCTTACTGCCGTGCATTTCCCATAACAAATGGCAAAATTTATAGTGTTGTCCCCCCAAAATACCCTCGAAGTCCATCCTCGTCATGAATGCTACAAAAAACTGAACAACATTACGCAGACAACCCCTCTGCAGCCTGAATTTTTGCCTTTGTTTTCTTGGTTTCCCCACCTCTACCCAGATGTTCAGTTTCAGCTCTACTGTGAGCAGTTTTGGGGTAGAGGACTTCTTTTTGTTGCCTATCAGTGCAGTATGTGGAACAACAGGATACTGGCCTATCACCCTGGTGAGGGTTTCCAAGGACTAACAAAGATAGCAATGAAGAAAAACCGATATCTGAGAAAAGTAGATACTACAGAAGAAAAAGTAGAAAAGATGTTTTGAACTTTATTCATATTTTCACCTGGGATCAATGACTTCTTATGTACTTCAAGGCCAGAAAGAATCACTTTCATGATCCATGTGTTATATCCTGAGGTGCAAAACTACAAATCTACAGTATAACTTCAACAAAAAATTCCCATTTTGACTGAAAATTTTCTCTTGGTGAAATATGCTAATGTTTCACAACGTCTTGCATCAAAATTTGGCTTCTTTTTTTTCCAGTTTATGTTTTATGCTGTACCTTTTTCTTCTAGTTGAGAAAGACCATCTCTGGTGAGTATGCTACCTCCTGGCATTCAACTCTTGAGTTTCTGTTCCTAGTCCATTTGAATTACAAAAACTTGACTAAAAAGCAGATTTAAAATTCTATACAGATGTGGGTCTTGGTTTGTGTACTGGTTTTGTCTGGGATTAAATTAATTTTCTTCATAGTAGCTAGTATGGTGCCGTGTTTTGTATTTGTGCTGAAAACAGTGTTGATAACACAGGGATGTTTTAGCCGTTGCTGAGCAGTGCTTACACAGCATCATGAGCTTTTCTGCTCCTCACACCACTTTGCCAGCGAGCAGGCTGGGGGTGCACAAGGAGTTGGGAGGGGACACAGCTGGGACAGCTGACCCCAACTGACCAAAGGGATATCCCACACCATATGATGTCATGCTCAGAAATAAAACTGGTGTGTGGAGGGAAGTTTGCCAGCGCTTTTATAACTTGTGCTTCTGGTTCTCTTCCCCATCCCACTGCAGGTACAAGTGAGTGGCTGTGTGGTGCTTAGCTCCCACAGCGGTTAACTCACAACAATTTGTCCCCAAGGTAGGAAGATAGATGGCTTAGTCTGCATGGGGCATTTCTACCCCTTCTTCTTCTGCCAAGGTGCATGGGAACTATCAGATGGCAAACGACTGGTTCACTGCTGATCAGTGTGAGACTTTGCCTTTTGAGAAATCATCCACGAGTCTTCCATTTGTGTCTCAGTGCCAGAAATAAGAGTACCAGTTCCAGTAACCAAATGATCCAGGAGCTAGCAGTGTGCCAGCAGTAAGGTCTACAATTAACAGGGTTAGGGAGACAGTGTTTCTGAAGGGCACTGAGCCTTACTGGAGCAGCAATTACAAGGGACAACCCTGTAGCCAATAACACATTGTGATTCATATCTTGTGTATATTTTCATATAAATTAAAACTGTGGCCTCCAATTAATCCCAGTTCAGTGTCTCTGTTTTCCTTAAGTTTGTGTTAGGTGAAGGGGATCCGGTTTAGAAGGATTAATTTAGCTTTCTTTTTTTCTTTTTCTTTCTTGAACTTCATAGAGTATTTGTAGCCATTAAACAGAAAGAGAAATGAAGTGAGGATTTACAGCTGGGGATAATTAGGAGCAACTATGAAACACCTATGTTGGCTACCTGGTTGGAAAGCAGTCAGACTTCTCAGTGTGAGAAGTTTTTCCCCAAGTGTCCCAAGTGTCACTTGATATGGTCTTGCATTTTATATTTTAAGGTGTTTTGTTGTATGGTTTTAATTTCAGAACACTTAGCTTCAAACTGTATATACCATACACAGGAACCCGAAAGACTGTTCCAGATAATTAAGGACAGAAGATAGTGGGGGCACGTGTGTTTCTCACTTGAACTCTTCTTCAAGCTTACTGATGCTCTCCCTACCATAACTCCCACATGTGCGAGAAACTGCTGTGTCGAGATTCACAAGCCTTTTTCATTTGACCTTTGTTCTTTTTGTTATCAGATCCATTCAGCCAGTGCCTGTTCTTCTTTTCCCTCCCCCCGTCTGTCTGAATGGCTCATCTGTTGTATCCCTTCTGGCATTTAACTTCTGAGTTGTCTGGGCAGGGACTCTGTTGTTGTGATTTAACTTTATAGCATCTGGTCCTAAGGGACTCTGATCCCCAGTGATGGTCTTTCAGCATTCCTGCTTTCCAAGTGATTCTGTCTCATATAAAAGACAGCTCAGGACGTACCTGAAAATATATTAAGCATATAGCAGAATGACACATCCCAAGAGAATCTGATTTAATCTTTGTTTTTACTGTATACTTTCTTGTTGAACAGTTCAAGTTAAGGACAGTGTCAGCCTAAATTTACCATCTTTGGTTATCTCATGTCACAGTCTTCATGTTATTTTTATGCATTTTACTTAGATGCAACAAATAAAGGTCATTTCCTTCTTCTTAGAAGAAGTTTTATTGCTTTATTTTTAAGAGTGACCTTATTGCTAGTGAAGAGACAGATAGACAGGCAGCTCAGGAGTCTGGAATAGTTTATTCCAGAGTTTATCAAGCACGATGTGCATGCCATTGATAGGGCACAAGCAAATGCAAAAGGAACAGGGCAGCTGCCCTTGGTGGCTTCTTCAAAGAGATGTATCTGAGCTGAGGGGTAAGAACACATGCACTTCTGTCTAGATACCTGCTTAGCCATTAACATCTGAGAGGATGGGTGAGAAGCAACTGGTGAGGAAGGATGAGGCAGGAAGCACTGAATTGGTGATGCAAGTGCAGATGGGGAAAGTATTGAGATGGAAGTGATGACTGTAGGTATGTGTTCATGAGGACATAGCTCTGGGTCCTAGATGGTGGGAGGCTTGGACACAGGCATGAAGTTTTGCTCTAAGGGAAGGGAGTGAGGGTGTACTAATATTTGGGTGGAGAATATGGAGGGTTGACTCCTCTTACACATGTAAATTGTCCAGAACAGAGCTGAGAATGGACCTCCAGCTATGGTGACACCCAGACAAGCCAGATATGAGAAGCCCTTGTTTATGTGAAATGTGCTTCCAGGTCATGCCACAAGCTGATTGGAGAGATTAGGTGGGTTATTCCTGACTCTCTATGTGTTAGCTTTATGGTGGTCCTTGTCTCTACCTTGCACAAGAGATGATGCTGTTACACAAGGACTTAGGAGACAGCTGTTAATCTTCTTCTGTAACATGAAGGTGGCATTATGCTTATTTCAGAAAGGTAAACAAGAAGAGGGACAGCTGTCACTGGGAAACTGTAAGGCAATCTGGCATGAAAGCTGCGTCTTGCTCCTGCAGGAGGTGGCTCTGCAGAAGGGCCAGGAGGCTTGAAATAAGAGTGTGACAGAACATCTGAAATATTTAACACTAGACAACTTTCAAAATTAAAAGTAGAGAAAAGTATATTAAAAAAATGCCATGAAGACACACAAAAAACCTTCTATTTTTAAGTACTTTTAGGGGTAAGTGAAATACAGGGAGTTTCATATAACAGGATTTTTCAGTGTTAAAACCAGAAGAGAATGAAATAAACGTGTAATGTCAGAATTGTTAAAAAAAAAAAAAAAAGTGTCGAAGAACCTGTCCAAGAATGACCTCTTCCATCTTGCTTTTTATTTTTCTTTGAAAGCCTTTTTTAAACAGCAGTTTTGAGACCATATTCATAGAATCATAGAATCATAGACCCTTAAGATCATCGAGTCCAACCGTCAACTTATCACTGCCAAGTCCATCTATACCATGTCTTCGAGCACCGTATCTATCCGTTCTTTAAATACCTCCAGGGATGGAGACTCAACCACTTCCCTGGGCAGCCTCTTCCAATGCTTGTCCACCCTCTCGGTGAAGAAGTTTTTCCTAATATCCAACCTAAACTTCCCCTGACGCAGCTTGAGGCCGTTTCCTCTCATCCTATCACTTGTTACTAGGGAGAAGAGACCGACCCCCACCTCACTACAGCCACCTTTCAGGGAGTTGTAGAGAGCAAGAAGGTCTCCCCTCAGCCTCCTCTTCTCCAGGCTGAACAACCCCAGCTCCCTCAGCCACTCCTCATAAGACTTGTGCTCTAGACCCTTCACCAGCTTCGTTGCCCTCCTCTGGACATGCTCCAGCACCTCAATGTCCTTCTTGTAGTGAGGGGCCCAAAACTGAACACATTATTCCTTCCTCCCTCTATAATCAGAGTTAAATGCAAAAGGTTTTAAAGTTTGTTCTGCAGTTGTTCAGTTCGGCCTCAGCACTGTATCTGTATATCCTGTAATGACTGTGGCACTGTGTAACATGTGGAGTACATTGAAAGCAAAGTAACCTGTAAGCCAAAGGGTTGGCTAGAGAAATCTGCACCAAGATTTTCCCTGTCCCACGGGTCACCATCTGTAAGCTTGGTGACAATGACAATGATTGCACCAGAAACACATCACTTGCTATTTGGTGCCTGCATCATTGGCAGGGAAATTTCCTCTTTACCTTTAGGGATCAGCCAGAATAGGGGATTTTCTAGGAAAGGATGAATCTTCACAAAATGAAGTAAGGAGTTGTTTCCCATGTTATTACTTTTATGAGTGGAAAATAGTAGTAATGATAATACTTGCACTATAGTAAATTATACAAGATGTGGATCCTTTATAAAAAGGATCCTATGAACCCTCAAAAAAAAACCAAAACCAAACAGAACAGGTTTACTATGGAAGTAAAGAAAAAAACAATCTTTTTCAAAATAATTATTCTGGAATCAAGTGACATACATAACCTGCTGAACTGAAGCCTGAAAAAAGTCAGTTTAGTATAAAAAGTGACACAATCCATACAGAGAAGTGTCACAATCAAATTTCTCTGCTCTGTACATAGGAACATTCAAATTTTTTCAACAAGATACAGTACAGGAGGTCCTGCAAAGCAGAACGTCTTTGCAATTTCCATGGCATTGAACCCAGAAGATTGATGATTTAAACAAGCTATCTAGATTTCCGAGTAGATATGTAATCAGAATGGAAATGCACTGGAAATTTTTTTATTCATGCTACACTGGATTTATCTCACCATAAAGACACTTTGCAATGTCCTTTTCTCAGGATCAGTGCTGAAATGTCATTCTAGCTAATGCTTTGCATAAAAAAGGGCATATTCTATGAAACGTGAAGTTGGCTCTCCTACCAGTTAAAAGAATTAGCCCTGATGGAGGATAAAATGATAAAGAATACAAAACTACATATTCTTGTCTTGGAAATGTCAGTAGTGGCTTTTGCTTTGTGGGTGTGAAGAGGGGTGGGAGAAGCTATTTTAAATTACCTAATTAAACAGAAGGAAAATGGTATTGCTGGCATCAGCTGTGAGGCAAGGATGTTGTATATGGGCATTGCCCGCTACCCACAGTCCCTGAGAACTGTTGCCTGATAATGGCTACGAAGATGGTAAATTGTAATTGCTGCTGCTGATTGGAGAAAGATTGCAGCTGCAATTTGTTTGTGCTAAGATAACAACAACAACAACAACAATAATAATATTGCTTTTTTGCCTTATCTTACCCTTACCTGCCTGCTTGCACTAGTTGTAGCTATTGTGTAAGTGAAGAAGTGATATCAATCAATATAACAAAAGTACTGTAAATTCCTACCTGGACATGCCTACATCAGTTTAAATCAAACTTATTTTACATTAAAGCAGCTAGGAATAATATCTAGTGAAATGCTAACACTGCTGTTTTACAGCACAGTAGAGGAGTCGATGCAGGTGTACATAGATTCAGCACAATCAGTTTATAGGTGTTGCCAGATGTGTACAAGGGCTCACATCTGGGTAGTGTAAGATGGTAGTGCCTTTTGGTTAAAGGTTGCTGCCCCTTTAGCTGAGATGTGTAATTCATTCTGTGAAACCTCCTGACTGTTACAGCATAGAATAAATAAATAAATAAATAAATACACCCCCACCCCCCATGGTTGAGTCCAGTCCGCTTCATATTGAATAGAAATGGACCTGATAAGATAGTAATTGGAAATTAAGAAATGGCCACATCTGAGACCATGCGATGATACTTGTCTGGCTACATCCTTAACAAAATGATATCACGTTGCCTGTGTACCAAAGCTGGGTCAGCCTGCTCCCAGGTTTTGGATTAAGGAGTCTGGGTAGGGAATCTTTCACATAAGATCTGATATTTTGAAATTTTGTTTTACTGCTTCTCAGAGGAAAAATGACAATTGAAAATTACCTGTGAAAGGGTATTGAGCCCTGACTCTGGAGCTGATGAACAGGAGCTTTAGAAACCTAGGAGACCCTGAGAGCAGAGTGGGTTGCTAGCTAGCAGACAGGGAGCTTTGGCTCTTGAGGATCCAGGAAGCAGCTCTATGTTCTGATCTTGCCCTATCTGGCAGGTGAGTTGTCAAGAAACTGGGAATCATCAGAAACTTTAGTAACATGGTGGATGAGCAAGTGGACCAAAAGGTTTGAAATAGGCAAACTGGTAGGGTACGCATGAGAAGCTTATAAAATTAACCATCCCCTCAAAATTGCACAATTCTGGCTAATCAGCAAACTCTGATAAGAAAGAAAACTTCAGCCTTATTCTCATTACAATCTTTTTGGTCTATACCTCTACAGAAGCAAGGAAAAGGAGTTCTCCTTGTATCCGGTCATTGCCAAAGAAATAATATTAAATACCGTTATCGCTCAGACTAGTGTCCTTGACGTTAATGGAATAAAGCATCCATTGGCTTTAATGGAAGTAAGTTCAGACTCATCTGCAGTTTTCCAATTTCTATTCACTGCTTGTATCACCCACAGGAATTGCTAAAATGTTGCTAAGAGGTTAGATTAGCAGAAGGGAAATGGAGACACAGGAGATGAGATCCCATATGGGTGAGCTTGACTCACTAGAATACATAATCAAGTGTTTATCTGCTTTTGCTGGCTACAGAGCTGTTCCTAAGTCGTTAAGATGTTCACCTAGGTCCTGATTAATCAAGGTAATCAACCATGATAAATCAATTAATCTATCAGATTTTCATTAATGGTGATATTAATAGAAAAGAGGCATTGAGGGCACAAGTCTGCCTGATATAATCCTAATTTGGCCACAGATATGTTTCAAACAACATCTTGCCCCCAAAAAGGTGCAAGAAATCCCACCACATCTTGTTATGTACAAACTCTCAAAAAAGGGCTTTTGTCCTTCCCCCTAGAGACAATTATGGCTCTTTATTGACCATGAAGTTTTATGGCCTTTGTACTTTTATTCCCCATTGCTTTTGCATCCAGATTACAACTGAGTCTCAAGGGCATGTTGCCAGATCAACTGCAGGCAGTAGAATTTATTTTCCTTTAATGATAATAAGACAATATTTACATATATAGTAATATAATACAGGATACCAGAGTGCTCAATTCTGCATGCCTGATTTTGAAGAAAAAAGGGATGCCTGCGCAACTTGGTGGTATTTGTTACAGTCTTATGGACACTGTCTACAGTCAGCTCCACCTCTGTTTGTTAGCTATGTTCAACTTTGGTGATTGTCCACATTCTCCATGTACAAGATTAATTAGTTATCCCACAGAAGATTCCTGTTTTCTTTAATTTGGTAATACATCCATCAATGTATTCTTTCTCTGAAATCCTCTGCATCTGTGAACTGTCTGTTTTCAAATAACCTTTTTAACTGTGGATCATCGATCACCTCATATGTTACTTCAGATGCAGATTAAGACCTGGTATCTTCCCTTTTTTTTTCTTTTTTTCCCAGGTGTGGTTAAGGATAGCTTTAAGACATTCTTGGTCACATATATTTTCTTTAAGTTTCCAAGATTTCTCAGCATCCCTAGAAATCCAAGTTACTCAGCCATAGTTAAAGAATATGTTTGTATATATGTGTATGTGTAACACTTCTATAATTACTTATCACTTCTATACATCTAATTACAAGAAAGTTGTTGGTATTTATCAAACTTCTTTAAAAAAATTTGTTCATGTCTCTTTGGGCTTCAACTTAGCACAAGCAAAGATGATCTCCTTATCCCTTTCTTTTTATCTGGAGAGAAGCTCTCTGGTAGACTTTGCCGTCTTGTCTTACCTCCCCCTGCCCAGGGCAGAGGCTGAGGGGGACGAGGAGCTGCTGGTGGAGCCTCTGCACAGCGGTACCCGGGCTCCCATCTGCTCAAGGTTGTTGCTAAGGAACGTCTGCTGCAAATAACAGCGGCGCCTTCCCCCACCTGCTCCCACGCCAGCTCCAAGGGCTTCACTCTCTCTCTCCTTGACTCCACAGTCTGGGAAGCACCAGCTGCTGCTGCTGCAAGATTGTGTGGAAGGTTTTCTCTCGCTTTTTTATTTCTTTCCCTCCCCCCACCCAATCACTCCTTAAATCCTTCAGAATTTAAGCACCTGCTGCTACCCCAGAGGCAGCCTTTTAGCATGCTCCCTCCCAACAATGTTAATGTCAATCGTTACAGATCTTTTTCCTTGGGCTCACTTCCTCGCCTACTTTTCCTTGATTCAGTGTACTACATCATGATTCAGGCCTTCAGACCCAAATGGTTTGTGCATGGATTTACAGTGAAAGGGTGAGAATTCATGTAGCAAGTTCCCTTCCCTCCCCTCTCCCTACACAAATGCATGAACTAGTTCCTTACAAGAGCTGTGATTTGGATCTCATAATTCATGTATGCTTGGAGGGAAATAAAAAAGCATGTGTCAGACTATCCTCATACTTTAATGATTACTCTGTTTGAATTAATTATACCCCTTTTGGTATTTTTTACAAGGTCTGTGGCTGATGGTGTGAGATTTGATTTTATAAGAACAGAAAAGCTGACCACTCATATGATTATGAAATGATATACAGTTGAGCAAAGATTCCTTATCTCTACTGAGAGCTAAGAAAAAGTTCATAGGCAGAGCACCCTACTATGAATAATCTTCTTATTTCTAATGCCACCCAGCCATGCAGACTTAAAGATAAGTACAGATGAACTAAGAGAGGCTGAACTTATTAAATGTAATGGAAATGGACTTTAAATTTGGTGAATCAAAATTTTGCATTAACTTTTTTCTTTAATACACTTAAATTGCCACCATAGCAGTTCCATTTTCCTCATCAAATTAGTTAAGTGGGAGATGAAGTGATGCAAGTTCTGATCTATCAAGGAATCACAGCCTCCAAGATGAAACAAGTGAAATATGGAAATAGCTGTTGCAAAGCCAGGCCTGGTGCCAGGGGGAAATGAAGGCTTTTATTCTTCAGAGATTCTTCTGAAAGGAAAGCTGTACCTCCAGTGAATACAGTGTAATCCACCATATTCTGACACTTCTTTCTGCATCAGGTCCTCCAGGCCATTTTATTCCCTACTTTGGGCAGTGCAAAAAGGGACTTGGGGCATCCGTCAGCTGGGAGAAGAAGAGGCTTGGAGGAAACACGATCTGCATTAGAGCTGTTACAGTAAACTTCCCATAGCTGATGATGCTTAAGCAGCTCATTGTATGAATGGTACTGCTGGCCTGGAGGGAGCGGGGAGGCTGGAGACCTGCCTCTGAGGATTTCTGGGAAAGCTATGGCACAGCATCATCTTTGTCTGCAAAGACCGTGGAAGGAGAGACTGCCCAGTCTCTACGTGCCCCCCTGGCCAGGGCTGGGAAGGCTGCAGCCCTCCCTTGGAGTTGATGGTCTTTGTAGCCATGACCGTGTCCAGAGATTCACCGCTCATGAGCAGAACTACATGGAGTGAGGGGAAATATGGGATATGTGACATACACAGGAAAATCCTTCTATTTTTTATATAAGGGTCTCAGTACCTCAGCAGCAAAAAAACAAACCAATTGAAACCACACAAAACCATTCCAACCAGACATGAACTGATAATATGCACTTTGCAACACTTCAAAATCAAATAATCATCTTCATAGGAGAGACTATGTTAGGGGAACAGCAAAGGTTGGGTTTTTTTTCCTTTCATTCCCATTTAATTTCCATTTCATTTTGAAAGCAAACATCAAAAAGCCCAAATCTTTAGTCTTTTTTTTTGTTTTGTTTTAGTAATTCCTCTGTTGTCAATCTCCCCAATTAACAAGACAGTGCAAATTTAAAATATTGTTGAAATCAGCAAAATTGTCGGAAAGTTTTGGCCTTCAATAAAAATGCTTCTCTATTTAAAATCAGTTTGGTCTCATCTATGCTGTCCAGAGTCATGATTCCATGAATAATAAAGTGTGTGAATAGCTTGCCTCTGGTTACTGTCCTCATGAATCAGAGGTCCTTATGTATTAGTAGGTTTGGGGGCTACAAACACTGTGATTCTTCTCTTAATTGAATCAATGGGAGTTCTGCTAGTAATTTCAGTGGGAATTGGATTTTTTAATGAAATGTTTCATATTTTTAGGGTATCTCCAAGTCTGCAGGAGGACTCTTTTCATCTTGGCTATAGGTTGAGCCCAGCTTTAGACTAGACAGGTGAAACAAGTCATCTCTTGAAGTACATCCCTGAAGAAAGCTGATACTGTTATAAAGTATCTCTGTTTAGCCACTAAAAAAGAGAAGCAACCCAAACTGAAGCATCCCTGTGAACGAGTATTTCACAGGAGCACCCCACCTGGCCCCAAAGGGTTGAGACATAGATCCAAGGCTCTGGAGCATGCTGTGTAGAGATCTCCAGGCTGGTTTGTATGGCCATTTTTGCATCCAGAGCAAGACAACAGCATTTGTAGTGCTGAGCCAAAGCAATTCGCTGCATTCGTCTCTGCCCCATGCCGTGAGGGTGTGCTGTAGTCAGAGCTGCTTTGCAAGTCTCTGTCCTTCACCCTGTTGCATTGGGAAGACGTGTGGTTCTTCATCACATTGGGGAGATGGTTTCCCTTCTTTCTTGTTTCACTTACTGCAGCTTCTGTTATTTGATGTTATCAGAGTTGGAGGAATGGGGTGTTTGAGTTCTTTTGCATTTGTTCTTTATTTTCACTCTTTTTTCTTTAGGATGTATTGATATTGATATGGCAAAATGACTTATCTATGTAGTCTATATGTTCATTAATTAAACTTCCAGGTGCCCAGAGACATTTGCGCCTGAGAAAAAAGGGAGTCCCAACCACTTACACAGGGAAATGTGAAAACTACAGTTAAAATGTCAGTCTAGGTGGATGGTGAGGATCATTTGACTCTTCCAGCTCATGCCCCACAGCAAACCAGGGCTGTGGCTTTTTTCTGTGCTTGCTCTCATCCCTCTTCCACTGTTGCAAGGATACAAAACAAAATAATTGTGTATTAAGGCTGCCAACTCCCTATTCCCCATCTCTAACTAAATCCCCCTAATATTCGTGCTAAGGAACTGATTATAGGGTATGCTGTTGGTTGTTGGTTTTTTCCCCTTTTTTTTACCATCTGTCTGCTGTGAATACATCTGAAATCCCTGGCTTCACCAGCTAAAATGTACTCAGCTACTCATTTTTTTTTCTCTTCTAATTATCCTTTTAATTTGCTTCTGCTCAGCTCCCACACCTCCTCCCCCTTACCAGATTGTTTATATTTTTCCAAAGAGCTTCTGAGAATTACTTATCCTGCTCTTTGCACCCTTTCCCTGCTCCTCATTCCAGAAATTGCTGTCTCTTGTCCCCACCCTTGCTGTGATCTTGCAGGAGTTTATGTGGATCACAACCTTCCCAACTGCTTCTGACAAATTGCCCCAAGGAGCAGTAATCTATTATATTAAGAGTATTTTCCTGTTAGTCAGCCTCCCTATTCTGCATTAGCAAGTGGGATAGATTCCAGTGATTACAGAGAGGTTTGGTACAAACCAATAGTACTTTATTTCTGGGGATAGATACTTCATCCAATGACATCACCAAGCTACACAAGCATCTGCTAACTGAGATTTGACTCAAAACATGCCTGTTAAGTAATATTTGAGTGGCTGGAAAAGTGCAGCCTGGAAATAAATCATGGGACCGATCCTGGGAACAGCATATCAGTGAAAGATTTAGGAATAAACCTATCAGTCAGCTTCCCAGCCTGGGGGCTTGATCCAGGCATGGATGCAGACAGCGAGCACAAGGTCTAAGTGAGACTGATGTGTCTAGCTCCAAAATCACATTCCCATGACTCTTTCAGGCATCATTCAAGGCTGGTGACATTTGAACTCTCCTGCCTCTTCAAATTTCCTCAGGCTCCGAACAGGCCGCTCTGAGCCCCCACCTCTTGTCTAAATGTAATCAGGAAGTAGGAATGAGGCAGCGCGAGGCCGATGTCTCCTGAGGAGCTCCGCGCAGTGTTTCAGATCTTACCTAACATACAGTGACAGAACTGGGTTCTTCAAGAATCTGTTGCTGGTGGATTTATGTAATAGCCAACTTCATAAACGCATTTACAGATTTCTATAAAAAACATTTTTTGTAGTGTCTGCATATAAATTGCTATGAATTTCATGTAACATACATCATATACATAGAACACAATACATGTGAGGCACTCATAACAAATTGTATATAACAAATGTACCGTATAATTGTATAAAAATGACAATATTTATATAATATAATAATATATGTTTTATACAATATAAAACCTGGGGAATAAAAAACCAAAACCAACAATGATTGGAAGATCCATCAGTGAAACAGACCCTAGCCTGGAGTTCAAGTATTCAGTCTGTGTCTCCAGGTAGGATCTGTCCTGTCTGTGTTGGAAGGGCAGAAAAGGGAATATGGTAGTGCCAAACTCCAGTCCCCTGTTGAAGCTGGGCAACTATGCAGAGTTCAAGAGTTATTTGCCCAGACAGGGAGCATGTATGTAGAGAACACCTTTGCTATCAAAGGGGTGGAGAAATCACTACTGGGAAATGGGGAGGGGGAGGGATGTAGTCTAGTTTTCAATTTTTCTTTTATGGTAAATTTTTGCTGTATAAAATATGGAAGCATCCTCTGCTGTACATTCGTGCTCCCAGGTTGTTGTTCTTGGGAACTAAGCCCCCATAGTACTTTGAACCCCCTCCACCCCTGAATCTACTGCATCAAGGGATTTCTTTTGCCCTTTTCTGAATACTGCTTCATTGTATCTGCAAGAATAACGATGAAATCAGCATATAT
Source organism: Platalea leucorodia (assembly GCF_965183815.1). Lineage (NCBI taxonomy): Eukaryota > Metazoa > Chordata > Aves > Pelecaniformes > Threskiornithidae > Platalea > Platalea leucorodia. The sequence continues at coordinate 7,768,119 of NC_138823.1, read as the reverse complement.
GGGCTAACTAGCATGTTATATTTGTATAGGGATAGCAATGCTGGAGAAAAAAAAAACTTGATGATAAAATATATTGATTTAAAAATGAGTTGGCTGAAGGTATGAAGAGAATTTTAATACTGCAGAGAAAAAAGAAGTAATAAGGAAAACACTAGGATAAGACATAATGGTGGTATAGACTGATGGCTCTAATAGTTCAGGTATATGTCAAGAATAAACCTGGAAATAATATCCTCGATGCTATAAAGATGAAAGTAAAAAGCAAAACAAAACAGAAGCAGAGACAGTCCAAAATACATTGGATAGCTCTGGTAAATAGATCAAGAGATGTCTAAAGAAGACTTGAAGCTGGTATAAAACTGAAAGCAATAGAAGGACATCAAGTTTTGAGCTCTTGTTGCTCAAGACATGCATGCTAAAGTTGTTGATTTTTACAATGCTGTCTATCCTGAGTTTTACTTTGAGATCACCTGCTAAACAGAAATTCCAGTCTTTCAAGGAGAATTATATATGTAGTGATTAGAACAGAACAGAATACAATAGAATAGAAAATAGTGATTAGATTTTGAATAGATAATCTAACCATATTGATCCCTGAGGAAAGCCAGTAGTAACTGGCTGCCAGTTGGACTTTGTACCAGTGATCATCACTCTTTCAGGCTGAAGGTCCTGCCAGTTTTCTGCCCACCTTACCATCCACTTATCCAGCCCATAGGTTATCCATTTGGCTCTGAGAACACTATGGGGAGACCATGTTAAAGTCCTTGCTAAATTCAAGATATACAACATCACTCTGGGTTGACTTTGGACTGTGGCTCGACACCCACCCAGCTGGGCATTGCTCACTCCCCCTCCTCAACAGGACAGGGGGAAAAAATAGGATGGAAAAGCTCATGCGTCAAGATAAAGATGGGGAGATCACTTACTAGTTATCATCATGGGCAAAATAGACTGAACTTGGTGAAAATTAATTTAATATATAGCCAATTAAAATAGATCCATGGGTGAGAAAACAGGTGAATTAAATCAATGCCTCCTTCCCACCTCCTTTTCCCCATTCCCACCTTCACCCCTTCACTCCCGACTCCTCTCCCCCGAGGGGCGCAGGGGTGGGGATGGGGGTTGCGGTCAGTCCACCCCAGCCCCTCTCGCCCGCTCCTCCCTCCTCACACCTCTCCCCGCTCCAGCGCGGGCCCTTCCCCGGGCTGCAGTCCTTCAGGGACAACCTGCTCCCGCCTGGGCTCTCCACGGCCGCAGCTCCTGCAGGAAAGATCCCCCTGCTGCGGCCTGGGGCCCTCCCCGGGCTGCAGGCTGGGGCTCTGCTCCAGCGGGGGCTCTGCAGGGCTGCAGGGGATCCCTGCTGCGGGCCTGCAGCCCCTCCTGCCCTCCTCCTCCTGCGCCCTCGGGCTGCCTCTGCTGCTGCTCCCGCCTTGGCTTCCTCCTCCTCTGCCTGGGCCGCCTTTGGCCCTTTCGGCAACCTGGTTTCTCCCCCCCACCGGTGCCCCCAGCTTGGCTGAGGGGCTCAGCTGTGTCCTGCGGTGGGGCCCTTGGAGCCGGCTGGGACCAGCTGGGACCGGCTGTGTGCGGCACGGGGCAGCCCCGGCCTCTCCTCACCTCAGCTGCACTGCAGCCCTGCTGCCAGTGCCTGGGCACAGAAACCCCATACAAACATCCACTTTTCTCCACTTGTCCACACAGCCAGTCTTATCATATAAGACAACCTTCTTCATCAGGCCTGATTTGCCTTTGGTAAATCCATGGTGGCCATTTCCAATTACTTTCTTGTTCTTCATGTGGCTTGAAATAACTTCCAGAAGATTTATGTCATGACTTTCCAGGGACTGTGGTTAGGATGACAAGCCTGTAGCTCCCCTGAATCCTTTTTCTTGCCTTTCCTTGAAGATGGAGTGATGTCTGCATTCTTCTAGGCATCAGGAACCTCCCCCAACATACGTGGCCTTTCAAAGACAATGATGAGTGGCTTGGCAACATCAGCCAGCTCTCAGCACCCTAATTTGTGTACCCTGTGATGCCATGAACTTGAACGTGTTCAGTTGACTTAAGTGCTCCCTAACCACATCTTCCTCTGGAGTGGTCAATGCTGCTTTCCCACAAAGTCTGCTAGGAGGATCAGGGAACTAGGAGGCCAGAAACAGACCTTTTGAGTGAACATTGCAGAGCAGAAATGGAACATTACCTTTCAAGTCCAGTTACCTCACGTCCAAATATTTCATTTTTATCAAACTGATTCAAATTATTACAGTTCAGAGATATTTTACATTGAATGGTGTCTACCTAAGCTGTTGTGATGGCTCATGGGAAGAGTAGTCCGGAGGTTTCCTCTATTCCTCAGGCTGGTGTCCTCATCTGTATTTCCTTTTGCAGGAGGCAATATGTGGTTTCCTTCATTGTTGAATTGTCCCAATGATTCATTTTTTGAAAAGGAAGTTTTACTCTTTGAAAAATGAAAATTCCTTTGGTTTAGTCTTTCTAAAAACCCCCAAAATTATGCAGAAAGGACACAACTTTTTCAAACGGTTGTCTTTTTCATAAAAAAAACCAAACAAATAAAAGTAGATCAACTCTCACTGGTGGTGTTTCCACTGTCCCTTATGTTCAAGCTTAGGGCTTTTCTCTGAAGTTAGCTCCACTCTTGTGAAAGTGGAGAGGTGCAACAAAGACCTTGTTCTTGGTTAACCAACTGGATACAAAAGACCACAGGAATTCTTGCAACTGACAGGATGACAGACTGGCCTGAGAAAAAGGATGGAGGACAGAAGAAAGACCCCAGACCTGAATCTCTTACATGAACAATGAAAGGCAGCTGAGGGGGAGAGAGAAGCAAGATGCCAGCTGTACAGTGATGCAGATTTTATTATAGTACCGGTACTGACCCTGAATCCTCCTGCCAGCCATGGATGCTGTAGTATTGGCTGTGCAGTTAGGTTTTCAGCAGAGCAAGGACCCTGATTGCACAGTTGATCAAATGGGCCATCAATCAAGTGATTCACATTGTGTACTTAAACCTCCTGCTCAAAGTCAGGTTATAATTCATACAGCTGACAACTACCCAAAGCAGCTGCCTTAAACTTAGGGCAAGAATTGCAAAAGGAGGTAAAGCAGCTGAAAAATAAAATCTCCAGTTACTAATAATAAACATCAGAACCCCTTCTCCTGACCTCCTCCAAATGGACATCTCATAAAGTCATAGAAATTAGGTTTTTTAGCTCACTGGGGATTACACATTTATAGCAATGCAAGGAGGAACATTAAAAGATTACTGGAGTGGGAAATTGCTGACCATGCAAAGAGTGGGCAGTGAACATGGCTTTAAAAGCGATAGGACTAGCCTAGTGTGAAAGACAGGCATTGTTTCCTTGTGTGACTCTCTGCACCAACTAAATGCCACGGGGCTGGCTGGCTTCAAGCTGGAGCTTGATTCAGTTGCCTACAAACAGGTTTCCAGTGCCACCTGAGACGGCTTGAGGTGTCTGAACAACTGCACAAGGAAGTCCGAATTGAGGCAGTACTTTCACAGACTGACAGTCTTCAAGACCAGCTGCTAGAAGACAGATGGGAGACTAGGATACCTCAAATGGCACTGTCGTGATCAGACATAGTAGACTTCTATAGTACAGATTGGTCAAGTCAACTCAGGTGATTCCTACCTGTTTGAGTCTTTGCACCACCGGTGTTAAGCTGCCTGCCATTCCCCTTCCTCTAGTAGTCTGTGCCTAGCAAAGAGGGGAAGCCTTTAATGCAACACTAGTCTTGTGCATAGAGGATCTGCTGCTACATTGGTTTAAACAAATTTAGTTTAATGAAAGAGGGAAGGAAATTACAGTAGTGCTGTAATTTAGATTCTGGAGCGTAATTCTTCTCTGTGGCACAGACTTTGCATGTAAGTCATTGCAGTGCTTCTGTGCTCACCTCCTGTGTACAAAATGGGCATAACTGCATTTTCCCTACTTTATGAAAGTGACCTGAGGTAGGATGCATTAAACAAGAGGAGGAGCTCTGATGATACCCAGAAGAAGGTATGCCACAGAGATGGGGCTGATGTGCAATAATAGCATGGTTATTGTCAGGTCTGCTGTGTAAGTCTTAAAAGGAATCCAGTTATTATGAATAACTGTATAGCTAATATTCAGACAGCTCCCTAATGTTGCAATCAGTAGGAACAAAGAAATAATGGCTTGCTGGAAACAGCTTTTTACTTTCTTAAAAGACAATGGGCCTAAATGTTTTCTCCAGAGATCCCTGTTTTCCAAGTTGCAAATCTTGTTTTGCTGGAGCTGATGTGCTAGAACACCTTAAAAAATATGAACAGACTATATTAAGACCTCTGCAAAAGTGGCAGGAGCCTTTTGGTAGCAGCTTTTTAGAGAGACACCCCGATGTATATCAGTCTAGCGGAAGAAAGTGGAAGAATTTGGTCTTTATATCGCTAAGAGTGAGCATAAGGGGAGAATTAGATATCAGGATGCTGGTTTTAATTGTTATCTATATTTTAAATCAAATTTACAAAAGTTGTTTATCTGCTGACATCATTGCCATGGGCAGTACAGAACTGTAATGTCAGAGTGTAAGACAGACCTCATAAATTGGTCCTAACTGCTACCTCTAGGAATATACATCAGCCCATGGTCAGACTGTAGAAAATCTGTTACATAGTATAGGATATACTGTGTGCAGTTTTGAGCGCCTCACTATAAGAAGGACATCAAACTATTAGAGTGTGTCCAGAGGAGGGCAAACAAGATGGTAAAAGGCTTCAAGGACAAGACTTATGAGGAGTGCCTGAGGTCACTTGGCTTGTTCTGCTTGGAGAAGAGAAGGCTGAGGGGTGACCCCTCATGGCAGTCTACAACTTCCTCAAGGGGGGCAGATAAGGGGGAGGTGCTGATCTCCTCTCTCTGGTGACCAGCGATAGGACACATGGAGATGGAATGAAGCTGCATCAGGGGAAGTTCATACTGCACATTAGGAAAAGATTCTTCACTGAGAGGGTGGTTGGTCTCTGGAACAGGCTCCCCAGGGAAATTGTCATGGCACGAAGCCTGTCAGAGTTCAAGGAGATTCTGGGCAATGCTCATAGTCATATGGTTTAGATTTATGTAGTCCTGTGAGGAGCGAGGAGTTGGACTCGATGATCCTTATGGGTCCCTTCCAACTCGAGATATTCTAGGATTCTAGGATTCTAAGAAATCTTCATTGCTTGATTAGACAGAAGATATGGTCTATAATTGTAGTGTACTGTATATTTCTGAAAATGTTCTCCCTTCTTTCCTCTCCTTCTGCTGAGCCTCCAAATTTTTGGAATAAAATTTTGTGCTGTCCAAATCCTATCAAGGGCCATTTTTGTGTCCTTCTAAAGCTGAAGCTACTCTGGAAGCTGATGAAGCAGAGATTTGTAACTGGAACATTGTTCAAAATTTTGTCCAGTACTTGGGGACTGCTCCTGTGACATAGCATAGTCCAGGGATATCCAAGGATACCTTTGTTCCTTTCTCAGAAGTCTCCCTTCCTCATGGGATTCCTCTCTGCTACCATGATTGTAAGGGGGAAGTCTTAGGATTGGGTCTGTCCTTGGAGATCCCATGTCTTGCCTTTGGTCCCTGAAGAATGTCTTGAAGGTCTTTGTTTTCGTTCTCTGGTCAGTCACAGACTTTCTTTTTGACTTTGGGCAGATGGCATCATCTCTCTTAAATACCAGTTTTTCATTTATAAAATGAGGCTATGTGAGGAGTAAGCAAACTTTCCATGGATGAGTGCCGGAATGTGTTTTTCTTTCTGAAAATGAACTTTAAACAAGACAATGGAAACTTGACTGGCATGGGGTGATACTGCCTTTCAGACAGGGTCTGCATTTTCTTGCTGTTAGGAGTTCCCAGATCTTGTGTCCCATGAGGACCAGGAGCTGGAAGACACTGCGCTTCACAAATGGCTCCTGTCTTGTCCGCCCTAATGTCCTGCTACTGCTCAACACCCCAGTCTTCTTGTGTGACCTCCAGGACATCCTTCTCAGCCATGCTGGAATACCTGGTGCCTGTATTCCTATGGTAGCACTGGGGAAATGCATAAATAAATACATAGGAAAGAGAGAAAAGGACAGTTGCTCCCTTGAGGACTTTTACGCAAGGGAAAACAAGACAAAAATTTCAGTGGCTCACTTAGCATCATATTCTGCTCCTATACAAGGTATGTATAATATATTAGGACTGCATATCTGTTTAATATGATGGCAGCTATCACTTCTAAAATGCAGCTTACTTTTAAGTATTGGTGGTCATATCAAATCCTATCACTATGTCAACACTGGCTTGCAAACTGTCATGAAATATTGAAAGCTGGTAAAAAACAGAACCTATCAAAATTGGCTGTCAGTAAAATTGGGGGAGAAAAGAAAATGCATGTTGGCAAAGACTTTATGATAATTTAAGAGAAAGAAAAAGAGAAATTTTTCCCTTATTTTGTTTTAAGTTCCTGGGCTAAATGCATATTTTAGTATGTAATTTGGATTTATGGGCTTTTTAATAGTTTGTACGATAGATTTGCCACAAACCAGCCATTCAGCGTACCATCATAAAGACAGGTGGGAATCCAAAATTGCTTTAAGAACGTAATTTTCTGAGATGGAGGAGTATTTTTAATGTGATAACTGTATTTATTGTGCTTTCATTGTCTGAAGTTTTATTAAGAAAAAAGGTGGGAGAGAGAGTGAAAAACAAAACGCAAATTTCCCCCCTAGTAAATGGGTTTTGTTGTTGCCGTTTGCTTCTCTAGGCCAGGATCTTCTGCTTCTGTAAGTAGATCAGTGAAACTCAATGGAGAAGCACAGATGTAAAGTCAGTGAAAATCTTTTCTGTACTATGTTATGTGCTGATCCTCCTTCCCACCACCTTGTCTTATAGAAGACCCAAGAATTTAAAGAAAAATCTGAATGCTGTACAGCAATAATTATATTTTGCTTTTGCATACCTCTTTCCTTTCAAGATCTTAAAGTCCTTTCTGTGGCAGTCTCCATTTTATGACAGGACAGATCTCATAGAGAGATCAAGGGGTTTTTTCAGAAATGCCTAGAGGATCTGAGAAAAAAAATTTCTATGGAAAGTGCACTGGTCATTCATCTCTTGTGTTATTAAGTATTACAAGTAATTTTTGAAGAGGGTTTTGTCTCCCAGATGTGAGTGCTAAGAAGCCCTTCTTTTCTTTCACAAGGAAATCTTTTATGGCTGTCAAAATTAGGTGGCACCATTTCTAAAATGGGGCATATTACAACTGCCTTAAGGACGCATTTCAAAATTCAAGCCAGGTGAAATACGGAAGGCCACATCTCTACTAGCACACTGGCCTTGGAGAGAGGTTGCACATTGCAAATTACATATATGTGGCTAAATCCCCTTCTCCAAAACACACATCTGCATCCAAACTGCCCCCTGAGAACAGTTCCCTGGACCAGCCTGACCATTGCCTGGAAAAGTGTAGGACAGTCTGCAGACAAATAAAAGTATTTGTTGCAGACAACGCTGGGGGCCTGGTCCTGTGCTGTTCTAGTCCTGTGTGTTTCATTAATCAGGATGTAGCCAGAGAGGCAGACTGGGAAGTAGGAGCACAAATGGGAGTCAAATGGTTCGAATTTCATCTGCCCTGCTAAAATGCCAAGAAACCCACTGAGCACTGACCAGGCACCTCGTGTATAAATAGACAGTGAAAAACTAGAAACTATTTTCAGCTAGCAGAGAATTTTTATCTTAACTGCCAGGGAAAGACACTGATGGAAGATGAAGATATATTGGGAGAAGAAGGAAAGTTCAGTGCTTGTGTGTAGCTGAAACCTCTCCATCATGAGAAACGCTGCAGTATGTAAGAAAAACAAGGCAGTGCCAGGCTTAGAGCAACTGTAGATCCTCTGGTTCAGCTATGTTGTAGTAATCTAGAGATCTCAGATCAAAGCCAGACCTGCTGTAAATCCTTGGAGCTAGCACATGTCTGTTGCTCACACAGCAAAACGGAAAACTAGAGAACATGCTTAGGGGGATAAAATAACTTATTCAAGGTCCAAACTCAAGTCACTAGGAGAGTAAGAAAAATAATTCTGATCTCCTGCTTCCAGATAACCATGTTGCTTGCTAGCTTTATGCATAGCAATAGCGTGCTGTTAGAGGGAGATCAAATCTCAGTGTGAAACAAAAGCTCCTGAAAGTACCGTCTTTCTTTCCCTGTTTAGGCAGGGGCCAAGCTGCTAAAACTTGGAAAGAAAAAGCTTAAAAAAATTCCCCAAATCACATTTTTGAAAATTTCCATACTTCCACCTGTGCCACATAGAGGCTACAGGTGTGTATTCTGGAGAAACTGAATTTGGCTCATAGTTACCCAATCAGTCTATTTGTGTCTGCATTGTGCAGTTCTAGGTCAGTTTTACTCACTTTTAGTACCTATTTTGTGTTGGCTTACATCTAAATGGAAGGAAATTCACTTAGCTCTTCTAAACTCTTTTGGATAGTCTAAAAAATATGTGTCTCTCTTTCTCTTAGCCTGATCCTGCCTGGCTGTGTAACTATGGGTTTCTTGTGTATGTGCTGTCTTAGTTTTCAAAAAGCATTGTCTCTTTTGTGCTGATGGTGAAGTCATCTCAGAAGGTGAGCACACAGATAGTCTCAGGTGGGATATTCTTGAGTCCTCTTGTATACACACCTAAAAGAATCTTTTCAAACTCAATCTACTTTCCTGTCAGTTGCAGCATCCCCCCCCCCCCCCCCCCCCAATTCCCAACCTCAGTGTCCTAATTTCCTCCCTGACTGATTGCATGAGTCTTTTTTTCCTTCTGCTGCTGTTGTTAGTGTTGTTGTTACCCTTGTTATTTGGGGAAGTGTTCTGCAGCTCAGTTAAGCAACCTGAAGCCAAAGAAAAATGTGTTAGAAAGTCACAACAATTGGGAGGGATTCAGTGGGGACATCTGCTGACAATCCTGTTAGGTCAACAGCTCATGGTGTTGACAGCCTGATAGTCCTAAAACTTAGAAAACTACAATACTGGAAAGCTGACAACTTCTGCTGTCAGAAATCTGAGGGTCACTTGTCATAGCAAATGCCCGCACAACTCCTGATCAGTCAGGGTAAAAACTGCACCTGGAAGGTACTGAATACCTTCACCTGCTGCTATGTGAAGTGCAAATTGAAAATGATCCGCCTGCAGGTGGACTGGGCCTGGATTTTCTTATGAGACCACATCTGCAGTGCTGTGTGCAGCGCTGGACTCCCCATTGCAAGAAAGACATTGCAAAGTGCAGGGAGTTCAGCAGAGGGCCACCGAGATGACTGGGGCTGGAGCACTTGTCCGGTGAGCAGAGGCTGGGGGAGCTACATTGTTCAGCCTGGGAAGAGAAGGCTGAGAGGACATCTTATTGTCTTCTTAAGTTACTGAATGGGAGAGTATAAAGAATATGGAGCCAGATTATTCTTGGGGATGCACAGTGAAAGGCCTGCAGATGACACATATTATGACTGGTTATTAGGGAAAAGTTCTTCACCATGAAGGTGTTCAAATATTGGAACAGGGGCCCAGAGAGGTTGTGAAATCTCACCTTGGTAAATTAAAAAATCAGATGGATGATGTATTGAGCAACCTGATTTTAGCTGGCCTTTCTTTGAGCAAGGCATTGGACCAGATGACCTCCAGATGTCCTTTCCAACCTTAATTGCCCTGTGACTCTGTTCACCAGGAAGAATTGTTATTCCAGAGATCTAATAAAAACCTTGGCCACTGACATGTTTGTACAAAGGTAAAAAGCAAAAAGCTTTGGAAAGACTTAATGGCTAAAGCTAGTGATCAGTTAGTGGAAGCCATTAACAAACATGTTCTATGGACAAGAAATAGAAACAAAAATTTACCAATTTTAAGCAAAAATACAAAGTTTTTAACTCTTTTTGAAAGAACAAAAGACTTTCAGGGGACTCAAAATAGCCCATTGTCCTGGTTTCAGCTGGGACAGAGTTAATTTTTTTTTCCTCCTAGTAGCTGGTATAGCGCTGTGTTTTGGATTTAGTATGAGAATAACATGATAACACACTGATGTTTTAGTTGTTACTAAGTAGTGCTTACACTAGTCAAGGACTTTTCAGCTTCTCATGCCCTGCCAGTGAGAAGCTGGGAGGGGGCACGGCCAGGACAGCTGACCCAGACTGGCCAAAGGGCTAGTCCATACCATATGACGTCATGCTCAGTATATAAACTGGGGGGAGTTGGCTGGGGGGGAACCGCTGCTCAGGGACTGGCTGGGCATCAGTTGGCAGGTGGTGAGCAATTACAATGTGCATCACTTATTTTATATATTCTTTTATTATTATTATTATTATTATTATTATTATTATTATTATTATTATCATCCTTTCCCCTTTCTTTTCTGTTCTATTAAACTGTCTTTATCTTAACCCATAAATTTTACTTTTTTCTTTTTTTTTTCCTGATTCTCTCCCTCATCCCACGGGGGAGTGAGCGAACAGCTGTGTGGTGTTAACTGCCTGCCAGGTTAAACCACAACACTCATGTTGATGAATAAATAAGTTCATTGAAAACTTTTATTTCCAAAATCATCAAAGTGGGATTATTTGACTTTTTACATTTTAAAATGGGAACTGTGACTTGGAATTCATTTTTTCAGTCTTCAGGGAGAAACTATTTCAGTTCCATTTTTCCATCTTCGTCTAATCCATAATGGCAGAAATAATCTGTAAATACTATAAGCCAGAAGAAAACTTTCTTTATCGCACATTAGTTGGCTAGAGAGTGTTTGCAGGAATTTCTGAAGCAGGCAGCACCAAAAACTTTTACGGTTGTACTGGGTGAACCAGTAGAGCAAGAGAAGTGTACACTTACCCAGTAGAGCCATGGCCTTCCCTATTATCAAAAGGTGGTGTTGCCTCTTTTTTCCACTATCGATTGCAGCCAATTGTTAACTTCTGAATTTCCAGCCTTAGAGTGAAATTTGTCAGGTTTATCCTCTGCCAGAAGGTCACATTCAATATTTTTGTGTACATAATGCATATCAGGTAAAAACACTGCGTCCCTTTTAGCCATCCTCTCTTCCTTCTGCCATCATTTATTCTTAAACAAACTTTTTGATTTAATCTGCATGTGTGGACAATTGAATAACTCTTAGATTGAAGCTGGATGGTTTTGTTTACATTTTATTGTCCTTCCTCCATTAAGCTAAGGACAATCTGATTCTATTTATGCTGCCTCTGAGCTTTTCCTTTTCAGTTCTTGCTGGAATATACTCCTGATCCATGCATGGCAATTGGGGTGGTTTAGATTTCAGAATGGACTGCTCCCAGCAGAGTCCTAAAAAAACGTCAGGGCCCAACTATTTGTAACATCTATCACTTGTTCGGGAGGTAGCAAATGCAGGACCTCAACTACTCCATGGGACAGATTACTTTGGAATGGCTGAACAAAGACTGCAGATGGGTCTGCCTTTATTAACAGATGCAAATGGGATCACTTTTACAATTTGCAGTAAAATGTCTATTACAGAACACCGCAGCACCTAATTTTTTTGGTGTGGTTGGCATGATCGTGTCCCCTTCCTGTGCAGGGACATCAGGGTCTCTTTATGGCTGCCACTGGAAGTGCTGTAAAATCCCATACCAGCTGTTCCATCTGGAGGGACAGGGCAAAAAAAATCCAGTTAAGTAACATGTCAGGACTGTAAAGGGCATGTCAGACTTGAGAGACAGTCATGGGACTGGGAATGCTTCACAAAAAGCTCCTGCTTTTGTAGATTTCAAAGAATCTTTGAAGTCAAAGTGCTCACCCTAACAGCCAGTCAAGTCCCAATAGTGCCTTGCTACCAGAACTTCATTAAAAAAGTTGGGGTGGGAAAGCCTTCCCACATGGGACTCAGCAAGTCACTAAAAGGAAGAAGGACCTGCCTTCCTCAGGCTGCACCAGCTGAAGATCTGATGAAAAGCTGCATGAAGCATGGACTGAGGCTGCAGGAGCTGTCTTACTGTTTTGAGTTACTTCTTTGGATGAACAAAGCGTGCCCAGTTGCAAGCTCAGCTGCCTGTAAGCATAGCTCATCTGTATGTTCGGGCATCTTGGGGGGGTGTGTGTATGTATACACATACGCAGAGAAAGGCAGAAGAATTCATGTTGGAATAACTGAAATGCTGGTAGAAATCAGAAAGATAGTGTGTATAAGGGGTATTAGCCACACTGTCACTGGAATCTAAAGCAATCTCAGACCAAAAGGTCATACTGGTTCTAAAGATGTTTAATACCTTCTAGCATGAGTGGCTGCTCCTGCAGATGCTTCTTGTTTCCTAACTTTGGTGAAAAGGAAAATGATGCAGTAACGAACAATTCTTTCCTGCAATAAGAAAAATAACTCTCCCGAAGAAAATAGGGCCATGCTTCCATTCAGACTGCTTAATGACATAAGATAATGCTCAAATTCAGATCAATGATCCTTGGTCTGAATCAGGCAGAAAAAGATATTACCCTTGATGTTTCACCCTGTATAATTGTGCAGCCAAATCATTTATGTACTAGTATTGTGGTTTAACCAGGACAACTAGCCACTGGACTAGAGCTAACATTGGGTCTCAGAGATGTTTTTAACCATTTCTACTGTGAGCTGCCACCTTCCAGCGGTGAGGCTTGCCTGGCGGTATGCTGACTCTGAAAGAGCAGCACTGTGTCCCCATCCACTGATCCAAAGCTCTGACCTCTGTGTAGTGCAATGGGGATGGCACCAACACCTTTTTTTTTGGTGAACTGTTTTATATAAAATGCTTACCCCTGTATACATCCGGAGCATATGAAGTCACTGTGGTTACTCTCTTGACTAAATAGTTTTAGGTAAGCATAGTAAAAGAAAACCTCTCGATATTGGACTCTTACTAAGGAGTAATAGTGCAGTCTCAGGGCCTTTCCTTACCTGGAATCACTACGGAACATCCTATGAGGCAGTCTGATTCTTGACTTCACTTTTAAGGATTTCTTAGAAGCGCAAGCATTTTCTTCTTGTCCTGCTTGCATATTAGTAACCACAAAATCCATGTAGGAAATCAATGCGAATTAAGGTTGTTAACTCCCAGATATTATAAAGGGAATGAAGAGAATGCAGTGAGCTGGGTAGCTTAATTGTATATCTTTCAGAGTGTTTGAAAAATATGGGCTTACTTGCTATACTTATTGCCTTTGTTATCCAGTACAATTTGTAACTAGAAATATACGAGAGTCAATTAAGGTTTTGAAGAAAAGTTTTCTTTTCTTTTCCAAACGAAAGTGTCATATATCATGCAGTATCAACTCCAGTGTTAGACTAGCAGAAATTTACTGCACCATGTTCCCGCAGTGAAAATCTGCAGCTAGATTAATGTTCCTTTAGCTGGCATTAAATCAATTTCATACATATGCTCGTATTTTCACCAGAGTGACATTCTGCAATAGCTGATGTTTTGTAGGAGCAGTAAAGAAAAAAACTCAGCAGATTTTGTTCAAGCTTCATATATATATATATATGCATATATATATACACAGGTGAACAACACATTGCATGCATCACTTGCTACAAAAAAGTCTTGAGGTTTCAAAGTTAGCCAACTTGCTTCATGTTTTTCATGGTGTATACAATGCTTATTATCAGTGCACCTTCACACAGCTGAGAAACATCTAGAGTTACATATATTTAATCTGGATAGAATTGAAATTTTCTTTTTTTTACTAGTTTATTGAAATTGTTCTTATTATGCAACTTACACTTCAGCAATTGAAATATGGGGATAAAACTTTCACATGTCTTCCTACCTAATGCTCACCACACTCTAGCTGAATTCATCAAGGCTGGTTCTCAGTAGATCAATGAGATAACAGCACTCTCCATGACAAGACACGCAAACTGTCCAAGGAGGTTCTGCCTCTCTGTGGGAGTTTGTTCCCTGGGCTCAGAAGACCTGGCTGACCAGGGCAAAACAATCTCCTGGGCAGGACTCTAAAAAGGTCATTTTTCCTGAATGCTCCTTCTGAAGACAGGACACTGAGGAGAGCAGTAGTCAGTTTACTCAGGCTGTCCTCATGGAGCAGCCACTGCAGCCATGGAAGCAAAGACAGTGTCTCACCTTCCTCCCCCATTATTTATCTGACAGTCACTTGGGGTATGAGGAGAGGTTTGTGCAGCAGTGACATCACCATGACATCACTGGTGAACAAGTCACAGAAATCTCTCCTCTCCTCTCCTCTCCTCTCCTCTCCTCTCCTCTCCTCTCCTCTCCTCTCCTCTCCTCTCCTCTCCTCTCCTCTCCTCTCCTCTCCTCTCCTCTCCTCTCCTCTCCTCTCCTCTCCTCTCCTCTCCTCTCCTTTCCTCTCCTCTCCTCTCCTCTCCTCTCCTCTCCTCTCCTCTCCTCTCCTCTCCTCTCCTCTCCTCTCCTCTCCTCTCCTCTCCTCTCCTCTCCTCTCCTCTCCTCTCCTCTCCTCTCCTCTCCTCTCCTCTCCTTTCTCCCAGTTGCTTTGCTAGTCAACAGCTATAGCTGCCCCTCTTGTGTTGAACTTGTGTCTCACCTGCTGCTTGATATGACCACAGGAAATGTGAATCCTCAGGGAAAAGAACCTTTCTGTATAAGCATCTCACCTATAGGATCTGATCTGAAAAAGTTGACCTCATTTTCTTCTCACTTTAGTAAAGGAGGAGTAAGTCTAATGGGTGGAGAAACCACTGCAAGTGAAAGGAGAATCAAGCCCAAGATTTGCGAGTAGCTCTACTGTGAATTTGCAGTTCAGGAATTTACTGGGATTTAAAGATTTACAGACATTCAAGTACAGGTATATTCTGTGCTGAAACATGCATAGATGTAGAGATAATGTAGCAAACAGCCTATATATAGGGATATCTCTTAATATGCCTAGGGAAAAAAAATTATTCCTTTTCCAGCAATACTGAGGTATAATGAAGGATCTGTGAAGGACTGTGAGGTCTCTCAGAGTGACAGTCAGTGGCAAGTGCTGATCTTTTGAAGGCCACCCTCAGGGTGCAAATGAGCTGATCTAGCCTTTTTGTTGTATCATCTCCATCCTGCAGTATCTAAGCACCTCACAGACATCGCCAGCTCTCAGTCAGATGGAAAACACTCATTGTATTTTACAGCAGAGGGAACTGAAATATAGGGAAGATGAGCAGCAAAATTCTTAATTGGCATTAATATCCAGGGGTCCAGGTGATCAGCCACAACCCTGAGGTGTTTTGACTTTTCTTATGTATCTAAACTTTATGGCAGAAGGAGTCTAGTCTGGGGAAGCAGCTCTTCCCACACATCAAAAATTGGTGGATAGTGTTTCCTCAGGATGCTGCTCATCACTGATATGTTACTTGTGGCGTCTTTCTGCAGGTAACTAGGGTCATGCATAAAGTCTATCACTAACCTGGGTAACAAAATTGAGCTGCCTGAAGAGCTGCCTGAATGCCTGTTTTGCATCTAGTTTTTTATCTTTCTATGTCTTTTTAGCTATGTTGGTTAATATCAGCTCAAACTCAGTCCCTGTGTTTCTTAGTGGCATCCAGATACGATGTCATTCTCTTATTTTCTGTCAAGGAGGGATTCAATTTAATTCTCTGCAAGGCTTCATATGTATTTTGTCACTTATTTCTTAACCCTTTGTCCTGTCATGATGAGTACCTTTTTTCAGCACAGTATAGAGTTAACATTTAATTACCGGAAAGAGAGAGGTTTGGGTTTTTCTGACATTTGAGGCCGCAAAATTATAAATTAATACCTGGGTCAAGAAGAAACCGACCCATTAAGCATTTATTGTTGCAAATTGCTTGAATGACTCACTTTCAGCTTTGGTCAGCAGTGTTGAGTGGAAAGAGAGGCCTCTTACATATGCATTCATTATGGAAAATTAAAATGAGAACCAACAGAGGCATTACGAGTATGATTCCTTTTTAATACATACATCTGGGTGTTTGCTTCCTGCCTCCCCCCCATTATTATTTAATTTTCAATGCAAGGCGAACTATGCAGAATCATAAATGAAAAGCTGACTGCAAAAATCCTCGAAGATTTGACAGCCTTGGAAGACAGCTGATATTTTTAAATGTCTGCCAGCAGCACGCATGGAACAGCCAGTGCGTTGGCTGATATACCTCCACCTGCTTTATTGTTCTTAGGAAGGATTTTCACAGTTTCCACATAGGGGACTGTTTCTCTAAACCTAAAGATAAACTGCGCAAGAATTTTATTTCATAAATTTCTGTTTTGGAATATGTGCAATGTGTTGTATCTATTGATTCTTTAACTCTGTTGTGCTTTGAGGTTTTATGGTGTAAGAATACGGGAAAATAAATTCTGAGCGTTATATTAGTTTAAGGCTTTGTTCTTCAAGTGTTCAATTTTTTATTTTCTGTGCTACTTCTTGGGTTTTTTTTGTTTATATATGCATACACGCGCATACCTATACACATGCTTCCTCTATCATCTCGATTGCCTATCCTGCCTCTTTTATAAATCACCTTTTTAAAATTTCTGACTATTCTCTGTGTCATATTTAATTTAATCCAATATTTATAACCATGGTAAAATGAACAATCACCCAGTGCTTTTCTGTGCATGGTTTGAAGCAGTTTTCATAAATAAGGATTTAATAAAAAACAGGTTTCATTTTTTACATTCTAATTAAAAATTAAGAGGGAAAAAAAAAAAGAAGAGCAATAAAAATGCACCAAATTCTTCTCTTAATGGTATGCACTAACCTGATTGGATTCACTGGATTTACTCTAATTTAAAATGTGCATAAGGGGGAAAAGCAGAGCTTGGAATAACCATCTATGAAATGGTGAGCTAGCAGCAATAACAAGGTAGTAATTAAAGAGTGCCTCTAGCGCACTCTTTCGAAGAAGCTCATATACCTT
This sequence comes from Platalea leucorodia, assembly GCF_965183815.1. Classification (NCBI taxonomy): domain Eukaryota; kingdom Metazoa; phylum Chordata; class Aves; order Pelecaniformes; family Threskiornithidae; genus Platalea; species Platalea leucorodia. The sequence continues at coordinate 7,751,207 of NC_138823.1, read as the reverse complement.
TGCTCACTCTCCAAGAGTGCTACCTGAAAATTCATTAAACACAAAGCTTAGAATCTAGCAAGGCAACCAACAGCTAAGCAGAGACCAGGGAAATATTTGCCGCTGTTGAATTACCGCAGCTCAGCTAATAGTAGTGGGTTGTGGTGTCTTGGCCACGGTGACCACTCATCCTTTGCTGCAGCATCAAGGTCTTCGTTACACACTTCCCTACCACTGCCCTACACCGTTGTGTGGCCTATATTGAGGGCTGGGGAAGTTTAATCCAATGTGGACTTCTAATCCACAAAGAGCTCACTCTCACCCTCTGGACACAAGTGTGACTGAAATGACATGGTGCAAACTGGGGACTTTCCACTGTCAAAGCTCAAATTCTAGTTGTTGGGCAGAGGGACTTCTCATAAGCAAGGTGGAAAATGCACAAGGGGGTGGAGCAATCGACTGTAGTGGGGAAATCCTTATCCTCACTATGGGAAAGGCTCTGAAAAGGGCCACTGAGCCATCCTCACCTTTTATTCTTCATTGTCTCTTGCCTCAGATGAGATAGGAGGCTGGATGAGGCACAGACACCACCACATGCTTCCTGCAAGTAACTTTTGTGCCCCAGTTGGGCCATTTCAGTATTTTGTTCTCTTTTTGACAAAACACAAACTGAAATTAATTCCTATCCTCTAGAACAGAATACATTTTGTGGGGTTTGCAGAGAAGCAGCATGTCCCTATGGCATTCAATTGCAAAGCTCCAATTGACTTTTCTCGAACCAGGTTTTCACCCCTGAGTTTCCAAACAGATTGAATCCGAGTGCATGGGACTGCTCTCTGCATTATTATTATTATGGGGCAATCAAGGGTAAACATGTGTGATAACACCTGAGAGGTGTTCAAGATTGTTTAAAAATAATACATAATCCTTTTCTTTTCCAGGAGAACAAGAAAGGCATAACCAAAAAAACCCAAACCCTAAACTTATTTTCACCTTGAAACTTGTCTGGTGTTGAGAGGGTTTGGGTGTATATCTGAGAAAACCAAGGTTCACTGCTTCTCTGGAAGGAACAGATGAGTTTAAAGTGATGTTTGAATCCAATCCCTGTACCGTGGACTGTACCATAGGAAACACCTTACAAGTCAGTGTGGCTTGTTTGAATCTGAAAGGGTTACTTCGATGTCTGGAATTGCCATTTGTCCAGTTCTAAGAAAATCTTTCCCCAGTGGGATTAAACCCCCACAATTATCACAGTGGAAGAAAATGTATAACAGTGAGGGGACAGGGCTATCTCACATTTTAAAAACCACAGTGTTCCTTATGGGACAGCACATCACATATGGAAGTGAAACACTTTTGATCTGCTAAACGCTTAAAAGTGGAAGTCTTTGTCCTAAGGGAGAGAAAGAACTCTCTTATAAATTAAAGCATTCTCATTTGGATTATTAAATAGTTTCTCAGTGGGAAAAGAATAAAATTAGAAACAGTACTTTTAGTGTGAAAATTGTGGGTTTTTTATGAAACTGCTTTCGTTTTGGAACAATGAAAAAAACTTGCCATGTTTTTTACTAGATCTTGTAAAACCATTCATGCTTAGTCCTCAAAGGTCTTTGCAAATATTACCTAGGTGTTGAAACGCTGCACGTGAGGGAGACAGGCAGTATTTGGACCGATGGAATGGAGTATGAGAGGGGGAGCCTGGGGCCTGTGTTGCTCAAAGTGACTGGCAGCTTGGAGGTTATGTGTTAGTTGTAATACCATTAAGACTGTGAGGCTAAACCACTTCCGAGAATGGCATTGAAGTCACTTATTCTTTTAATGCTTTTGCAAATGGTGCTCATAATTTTGCAAGACAGCTTTACCTGGATAAGAACTGGAGACAGCCAGAGACTGGATGCAACTTAAAGCTGTTTCCTCAGTTAATTATTGTTAAAATGAAGGATTACAAAAAGGAAGTGAGAATACAACCCTCCAAAGAGCATATTTGTTTATGCTTTATATACCTACATACACTGACATTTATTATTTTCTGTTGTAAGCAAGTAATAATAATCCGTGTCTGGCTTCATAAAGTGTATGAATTTGCAAATATGTCTGTATCAATATGTAGCAATACACAGTCGGCTAGCATTTGTTTGCATCTAGCTGTATTTCCACAGAGCTAATCTCATCTCCTATCCAATATAAAACTGTCAGATTGCCTGTTACGCTAGGAGACCATTTATATTTCCACTTTTGCGTAGTTAAATCATGGTTTGCAAGCAGCTCTTTAAGTCTAACTCATTCGTCTGTGTGTACATATGCCTGTCTCTGTCTTTCTTTAGTTCTTTGGATTAACCAATACTGTGTTGGGAACTGCCCAAGAAAATGTGGGCGCTCAGCATCAGAGCTCTTCTTTCACTAAACTGTTTCCTTTCAGACATATGCAGACATGGAGAGGTTAAGAGATAAAGTTTCTTGTTTGCTATAGACTCAGTGCAGTATACCTTATGCTGACTCTGAAAAAGTTTCTAATAAAGCCTTGTGGGATTAGGAAAGGGGGCTAAAAAATTAGTCTGATTATATCAGAAATGATTAAATGTGCTATAATGCTCATTCTCTGATGATGATAGACTTTTAACATAAATGAGTTTTCCTGCACTGCAGTTTAAAACAAATTTCAAGAGCTTTTAGAAAGTAAAGCCACAGAATTACAGCCTTTCTCTGACTCCTAAACAACATGAAAAAGTATGATATCAGGAAAAAAACTGGACATATTATCAAAGTCATTATTTTGACACTTTTATCATAGTATAAACAACTGCTCAGGTTTCTGAATATTCACTGGTCCATATTTCTCTCCCTTTTTCGCATTCTTCAATTTAGGTCAGCCTTTCAAAGCAAAGTTAGTCATTCTCCTCAGAGGCAGAGGACTATTTAACTTGCCTTTTCACAAGCAGCTCGAGGTGTTTCGTTGTTGTCTGGAATGTGACAGTACAATCCTCCTCTAACAACAAAAAAGTGTCTTCTAGAACAAACTACAAATTCTAAAGATCGAATCAGAAAGAAAAAAAAAATAATTAAAAAAAAAGGGAAACATTCAAAGCTCAGCTAGCAGAGACATGCAACTTTGCTGCCTATAAAGTATATGCCAGTGAAGGGGGTTTCAAACCTATGCAAGATTTTCCTCCTTCTCAATGTAATATTTCTGTAAAAAGAAACCTCCCATACATATTAGTGTGTCTGTCGAGTGTAGGCTTAGTGACTCTTCTGCAGAAGCGAGGTGGCAGCAGACATCTCAGATTGGAGGTGCAGCCAATTTCATCCAGCAAGTGGAAAGATGGCAGACCTTTAAAAGTGGATTTCTGTCACCTGTAAAACAATCTCTTTTTTGCTTATTAAATGATAATACTGATAATAATACACACCAAATCCTAATCCTGCTGAAGCCTATGGAATTTTTTCCATTAATCCCACTGGCAGTGAATGGAGCTCTAGTGTTGCTTAAAGAACAGCTTGTGGGGAAAAAGTGGGGTTTTTTTTGTATTTCTTTTTTTTTTTCCTTCTTCTTTTTTGCATGAATTGGCTTGGATTTGCCCTTACTAAGACAGTAGCAATGATGAGCCACAGGAGAATAGGTCTCTGTAAGATACAATCCCTTCTTCATGGTAAACAGAAGCATAGCTGCAGTTTGCTCCACTGATAGAATGGGTGATAATATGTCCCTTATCGATCTGTTTGGCCCAATAAATGGCCCTGAGCCCACTGGGCACAGCCTGAGCATCCCTGTGTTCATCCTTTAATAAGAAAATGCTGGGACACAAAGAGTTGTGTTGCATTTTCCTCCATGGAGAGCTCTGCCTTATTACAGCTAAATTTGGAAAGCTTTGGCCCTGACAACAGCAGATAAAACGTGTTGGTCCTTGCAAAATGTGTCTTCCCCATAATTGTGTGTGTGTGTGTATTTCCTATTATCTATAATAAAGGTTATGTATTGAGAGCAGATGCTACTTAACCAATAACTGTCTCATACTATTACATCTGGATTTATTTAAATGCTGTTGTCTTCCCATACAATGTGAGCATTAGAGCGCAGATTTCCACAACAAACCATTGAGAAAATTCTCAGTGCTGCTGATCATCATAGTGCAAGGATGCATTTCAGACCCATAAGGCTGACTTTTTTTTCTGAAGCTGACTTCACTGGTGTCAAGCAAAGGCTTGAACCACAAAAAAATTAGTGTTCTACTTAAAACAGAACTGCAGTTCAAAATCATCTTGGATATAAGAAGGTGCACCTCAATGTTAGATGTGCATTTGGCCTGTCTTGCGCACGGGTGGGTTTTTGACCAGAGTTAATAGAAAGGCAGAGGTTGGAGAAAGACAAAAAATAATCTGTGACGAGTTTGCTCTTGGGGTGAAAGTGAAATTTGGTGTGAGCTGGGTTCTCTTGCTTCTCCACTAGCAGTCAGTGTCCTGAAATATAACAAAGCTCACTTTCCAGCTGAGGTCAGTCAGGGCAACAGGTTAGAAAAACCTCTGTGAGAACTCAGGGAAAAGTAATGGGAAATGCTGCATGCCATAAAAAAGGCAAAGAAAGAAAGAGAAAGACAGAGAAGGGAGAGTGTGGGAGAAGAAAACCGAGAAGAAACCCAATAAGAAAACACATTTACTGTGCAAGAGTAGCCTGGCACAGAGAGCTGAATTAAGTCAGGGTAAGGTAGTGATTTTCTTATCACACACATTTTTCATGTCAGTCCTCATCTCTCCCTACAAACAAAGGCAAATGGATAGGCTCTGTCTATATAGTACAGGATTTTGCATTTCCCCTAGAGCAGTGACTGTACATCTAGAAACTCAGGATGTCCCTAGGATGCCTCTTTTGGAGGTTCATGCCTTCTCTTCTTGAGCCTGTGGACCTACTTGATCTGCTGCAGGCAGAAGGAGCTAGATCTTTCTAAAAGCACTTCTGAATAATTAAAACCCTTCCTCCTATGCAACAGAACAGTCTTCTGGTCACATTTAGCCCAGCGTATATAATGCCATCAAACTCTGAAAAATGCTCTTATCACTGGTTCTCCACTCTCTAGTGAGGAGGTTTCAGGTAATGTCAGCTAATGCAGAATGGAGAGCTATCTTTTTTTTCTTTACCACTGAGTCCTGGGATTTCTCCCTACTCCAGGGGGCAAATGGATAGCCAGAAATAAAGACAGTAACCTCCAAAATGCCCCATTTTGTGTATTTATCTGAATATACAAACTCTGACTCGTTCACTAGGCAGAAAACCTAAACACTGGACTCTAATGGCCACATTTCCTAATTAGAAGGCACTCAGAAATCCAAGTCTTTATTTCCATAAAGGTAACAGTACAGTTGTACAGATACACTCACATACTTCTTGGGAGCACCTCTGTGCTGCATGAGTCGCGTGGTAGTCCTTAGAGGACTCCTTGGGAGTCCTCCTTGGAGGACTCCTTGGGAGGGCACAATCAGGATTTACTAGTGTCTACCCAATGCACAGGTGTCGAATACAATCCTCCTGTTTCATAGCCAGATTCTTTTTTCTCTCTAAAGTGACCAGGAGTCAGCTTTGAGGGGGAGCCCAGACTATATGAATCTGTAAGGAAATACCTTAAAACATGTGCTCAGTCTCTGGCTTTATAGCAATTCAAGTTAATTCGGTGACAGTTGTCAGTAAAAATCCATATTTATCCATGCAGTTCCTTAATGAGGGTGCAAATGTGTGGCTGAGTTAGACCTATACATTTTTAAGCGGCTAGTGTTAATCATGTGACTCACTGACTTTTTTGCATAAAACATTTTTTTTCCTGAATATATATGATGTGCTGTGAAGGGTAAGCACATGTCAGTGGTTAAATTTACTGAACACTCCACAGCAACAGAAGAAATGACCTTACTGGCTGGGTCTTCAGGTGAGTGAAGGAATGTTGCTCTGATGTTTCTGTCTGGTGTTTCAACCTTACAGGGCCGTTTTTTGCAGCGCAGATGTCTGACCAGCACTCCAAAGGCCGAGGTGAGCAATTCCACAGGGGAAGCAAGTCAGGCATTCAAGAGATGAAGAGGTGTTGAATTCACAATTCTGTTTGCTTTTCTAACCTAAACCCAGACTTAACAGATGGGTCTTGAGGTCTGTTCCATGACCTCCCATGCTGTCATTGAGATTGGAAATCCCCACTGCAATTGCTAGCAAGTTCCTTTGTCATCTGTTATGAACGTTGACTCCCTGGGGAGAGCAGTGTAGCCAAGAAACTGAGTAAGGCTGACATTGTGGCACTGAGCTAACAAGATGGACCCAAAATGTTACCCTTTATTTTGGGGTGGATAATTTATTATTTCTTTTTTTTCTTTTTTTAAAATTGCCTTTCCTGGTCCTTCTCAACTTTAAGCAATTAGCACAGTAACAACATGCATAAAGGCTAACAATATACTGCATGGAGAAAGGCCAATTATAACAACAAAAAAAAAAAGGAGGAAAAAGGAAAGGGATGAGGTAGGTCTGCTTTGCAATGAACCCGTCAGTAAATTGTGCAAAATGCAGGATGCTGCAAGCCCCAGAAAGATTCCAGCAGCAGCCCCTGATCTAAAGCTGAGTGGCTCTATCTCCATTTCTGCAATCGCAGTCTTTGCTTCGGTTACATTATTCCTCCTCAGCCTGACTATGTTTTTCTATATTTCCCCTGTCTATTTTCTGAAGAGGCAATTGTTGTGAATGGTGGAGAAGGTTGAGTGCCTAACTGAAATAAAGGAAAATTAGTTTTTAAGGAGAGTAAATTGGATAGAATAGGACCCGTAAGGATAACAAGCTGGCGATAATTCAGTGTAGTCTTCCTGTTCTGCTCCTGTTTATTAAATATTCTTATTGACTTCTGCTTCTCAGCACTCTATGTTCTGTAGTGTACTAAATTACAGTAACTGAATATTCTGTCTACATATGCTGACTGGTCATTTGAGAGATGAGTGTACTTAAGACAGAAATGCTTTCCTTTAGTTCTTACATCTTTGAAATGCCTATTATAAAATGTACATCTGTAAGAAGGCACTTCTCCCCGCCAAATGAGATTTAATGCTGAAAAAGCTACAGTGCTAAATAAAATAATAAACTTTAAGCAGGAACCTTCTCTTTGACTCACAGTTCTCTTTCCTAGCCACTGCTAGAATTGTGAGTATGGATTAATGCCCATGCCTCCATACTCAACCCCCCTCCCCTCCAATAAAAGAAGTCCTACCACAAAAATGTTCCAGAAAGCTTGGCTTCCCCTTGTTGTGACCTAAAAATGGTGATGGACTTTCTTGAGATTTACAAATTTTGCTCTGTCTTGCTTAGGGAACAAGACGCTCTGAATGTCAGCCTCTTTTGGCAATGAAGTGTAAGCTACATAAGGCCAAGGAATGCTCTAAAGCACAAGCATGTATTTATCCATAACTTTTAACTGCTATTACTCTCTCTAGAATAGCTTTGATGGGTGCATCTGAAAGTCTTTTGGATGATGCCTGGACATGGCACGGGGAATAGCATAAGGCAGTGACTGCTCTCAGTCTCAGGAAATTGCAGGCTTGTGAAATATTTGGGAATGAAAATAGTCACATTTGTGAATTTTAAGTGCCTCCAAATATGGATGGAAGAAGTACATTGCTTTAGAACATATTTAAAATTGTAATGTATAAATATAAATTCTATCCCTTGATGTCCTCATATTATAAGACTGCCTTTATTTCCTGTATTAGTGATTGAGATTTCTCCTTGCTTCTCCTGCAAGACCAATCCTTGTCTTCCATTTGCTGAACTAAATGTAAATGCTCTGTCTTGCTTAGCTTTCTTTGCAGCAGAGGCTAAACCTTCATCCAAAAGGGAATTCAACATCTACAAATTCAACATGCATTAAGTAATTTGGAGGCAGCAAACAGCAGCTGTTCAGAAAACATTCAGCTTGATGCCATTGATCTCTCTTTTCCTTTTGGAGTACCAGTCTTTTAAACCAAATAACCCCATTGAACTGGGGCCCAGGGCCCCACACCTCTCACAAAAGCTAGGAGAATTTCTTTTGCCTTAGAAAATCATAAAGTGTATACAGTCTTTTATTGGGGAGGAACATGTTTTTTGCAGTAGGAAATAGTTGGTTTGTTATCTGTTTTCATCCACTTCATAAAAAATTGCATGCAAGTATGGGTAAGTGTACCTATCTAATTACTGTAAGATATGGTGCCTAGCCAAGTACCTGAGCTCTGGCACCTCAACTTAGAGAAATGGTTGGGAGTAGAAAAAGTAACTCTATTCCCTCTCTATACATACAAGCTTTAAGTTTTATACCTCTGGGATTCTCTAAAACAATTAAGGCCACGTAAGTGTTTTGCTTTATTTTTCCCATGTGCAAACACATTTAATTTGTTTGGTATATTTAAGGCAATAGGCTTGGGATTTTTCTCAGCCTTCTCAGTTTAAGGCATCCCTCAGCTCCACACTGTAGTCTTCAGAAAAACAGTAGATGTTACTTCCCATGTTTGCATGAGAAGAATCATTGTGAATTATGAACAAAACCTGTCAGACTCAGGTCTTTCTCAGGATGGAATTCACACCATGTAATTACTGTGTCTATTTTATCATTCTGACATGGGAGAAAAAAGGAAATGAAGGGAATAGAAGTGACCCAGGTGACAATAATCATTTAGGCACAGTGGATTTCTTCCCTGAGTTTTTTAAAGATTCAGGATTTCAAGACTAGTTGTCTCTTGTTTCCTTCTTGTGAGTCACAGGGATTAGACCTCGAAGAGTTTTTCTGAGTCATTCTTTCAAGTCTGCTATTGCAGAAAACCTCACCATCTAACCTCTAATTTAATGAACTCACAGAGAACTCAAAGATATGTAAGCACCTTGGAAAGTTTTGATTTTCCTTTCAAGACCCAAATATCTTGAAAAAACAAATCTAAAGAACATACATAGATTCTGATCACATAGTTGACCTTGGTTTAACTTGGACCAGATGACCTCCATAAGTCCGTTTCCTGAATTATTCTGTGTTCCTATCATCCCAGCATAAATGGAATTCCACTGGGTTTTCACATCTCATGATCCTTCTGGAGAGAAGTGAAAATTTGATAAGACCATCACTTTTGCTAAAACCCCTAACAGCTATTATTTTGTTATACCATGTTCATTTCACTGAAGTGCTTCAGCTTCCTGTGTTTATGACCAAAAATGATTCAATGCAGAAGTTCTACAGAGATGCCAGAGGTTGGAACAGAAAGAGGCAAGGAGTAGTAAAAATCTATTCAGCAGAAGAGGATGGTGAAGCAAAAATGATTTTTTATTTCCTTTATTACCATCAGAACTGTTTCTTAGTCCTATGTTCATTACTAAAATTGAAAATTCCAGAGCACTAGATCCATAGCACAGGGAATAAGTGGAAAGACTTCCATTGACTTCAGTATATTCTTGACTTTAGCACATTCTGGATTTGTACAGCAGGCAGGAATGTATGCTGGCAGGAATTCATCCCATCACCAAGTCTGTTAATGGTTTGTTAAGTGCAACACTGTGTGGGCCAGTTGACCTTTGTGCCTCCTTGTCCCCCCTGCCAAGGCAGAAGCCACGCCAAGCAAAGCATAACAAAGGCAGAGAAGGTTAAATACTTGTCTGAAGACAGTAGGCTCTGAGAGGCCTCACGGCCAAAGGGTAGAGTGTACTGAAGAATAATCTGCTTATTAGATCATGTCTCCAGTGTCAGCAGGATGTCTGACCAGGGCCTCTAAGCTTCTGTTCCTTTTCCTGTGCCTCTTCTCTACCTATCTCCCAGTGAAGAAGGCAGATTGATCTTACTGTCATGGTCCGAGTCTTATTTTTGAACACTTTTACATGTTGGTAGAAGAAAGGAGGGCAAAGGGCTAAGATCAGTTTTGTTATGGGAGTCAGTGAGCTCTTCTATTTGTGCTAGAGAGAGACAGAATAACTATTATGGGACTCTTCAGCAGGGCTTATTAGCTTAGACTTGGCCACTCAGAGTAAACACATCTACCTGACATATGTTTTGCAGATATCACTGGAAACCCACCTCCAAGTCTGCTCTTAGGTCTATATAACTATGCATTGCTCTCAGTGTAAGGAACAGGGTGAAACCATAGCCCTTCCTATTCTTGTTATGTATTACTCATGTGGTGAGGGTGGATTGCAGGGAGCTTTAAAAAACCTGCTCTGCCCATGCCTTTGCTTAATTAACAAACTAAACACTGTGATAGATGAAGTAGAGAGAGCCAAGGAAGGACTACTGCATATTGCAAAACCCTGATACAAGTCAGCAGGAGTACAGATATCTGCACAGCAGAAGTCCTGCAAAGACTGAGAGCGTTTAGACTTGGGATTTCTAGGAAATAAAGCTTTATCTCATAACTGTCCCTCTGTGTTTCCTCGTCTTCAGGCTGTGCAGTTATTTCCTAATCAAGATGCAGTAACTTAAGTAGCTATCATGCAAAGATGTGGGTGGAAAAGATCCTCTCTTGAATTTCTGCTTCTTTAACATTTCTTCTGTGAAAGCAAGTAACAGCAAGTATTACATTTCAATGTCATTATTAATGTAGTGATACCGATGTAATCACTGATGTGATTACAGTGCACTGTGCACCAAAGACAGACTCTTCTTAGTGAGACTATAGCCTGTTAGAGCAGTAACCTGTTCCTGACAGCTGGTGAAGGAAAGAGGACAAAAAAAGGCAAGGATGACATTTCTCTTGATACCCCTTCCTAAATCCCAGGAACCAGCATTTCCGGTACTTCTCTATCTTAGCATTAGATCTGTATATTTATGTTTAATAGCTGTTGATGGACTTTGTTTCTAAGAATCTGTCAAATCACATTTTGGCATTTCTGAAATTGTGTTTCAATGTGTTTCACTATGTCCTTGGGCATTATATGAAAATATAAATCCTTTTGATGTTTGCCAAATACCTGCTTCATAATTTCACTTGCGTTTCTACTCCCCCTTATCTTAGGTTGTGAGGAATAATACATGATCATTGCCTATTTCCTTTCTCCAGGATTTTCAAAACTTATTGGTATTCTATCTCCCGCCTCTTCTCTTTTCCAGACAAACACATCATCTTCTGTTTAACATCTGTCTGTATAGAAGACAGCCGGTCTTCTCTTTGGTTATTCTTTTTTCCATTTTTGTATTTCTTCTAGTTCTAGTACATCCTTTTTATGATGTAGGGATGAGAATTGCATGCACTATATAAGATAAAAGAATATTAATATTTTCTAGGTTAGCATGACTATGCTTTCTGTTTTTTTCTCTATGCCCTTTCCTGTAACTCCTCCTGTTTCACTTGCCTTTCTGTCTGCTCTTGAGCACTGAGAAGGCATTTTCAAGAAGGGCAACAGTGAGTCTGTTATGAGAAATCTGTGTTTAACCTGATTCTATCAAAACACAGTATTTTTTAATCTACATGTGGAAATAAAAGGGCGTCTCTCATAAGGCTTTTGTACGAAGGCATAGGTAGAGGTAGACAGTGCTAACAGAACATGGATTGAAGGGTGGGTTATGAGGTCTTACTAGATAGACTCCTTCCTGGACTTGAGAAGAGATTTCTAGTTGAGAGGGCTGCAGGTCCTCATTGAGTGGGGTTCCACAACAAATCTTACATTCCTCGGGTGTGGACATCTCTAAGAAAACCCCAGTTTTGAGAGACAGGTAGTATGGCTAAGACAGAACCTCCTACTACGTCCTTTTACATATGGTTGCAGCAACAAGATATAACACTGCTATCTCAGTTGTACATGGGAAGCCAAAAATAGTTTAAAGAATAAATAAAATAAAAAAAGGAAAAAAAAGGAAAACACAGGACTTTTCTTTCAAAGTGGTTGTGTTTCAGAAAGTTTTTTGCCTTCAGGTTATGGCTAATCTTGGACTGGAGCTCATGGCACCTGCTCAAGATGCCAGGACAGAGGGTGTTTTTCAGAGAGGGATGAAGCTGTCCTTTATCAATAACTCCAGCACATTCAGTATAAACAAGCTTCTTCCATCTGTGCAGCATCCTGTCATTGCCGAACAATGCTGAAAGGAAAATCCTACGCCCCGCTTACTTCCTGCTCTTGACATATGAAGCTCCAAGAGATTGAAGGCAGCACATGGTTGAAGAGAAAGAAAAGAAATGAGGTAATGGCCAAGCATAGCACAACTCTCCAATTTTGCTGACTCCTCCAGAGATGACAGAATAGATAGATCTGAGGGTGACTCTGTGAAAGCCATGATGCTATGAATTTTAGGTATTGTGTTTTGCTGTGGTTATATCACCAGGGGGAAAGAATGGCAGGTGGGGGTCTTTTCTTTCCCAGTCCCAGAACCCCACATTGATGAACAAAAGCAACATACTCATTTTACAAGTAGTGGATCTGAGATGCCAAGGTGAGGAAAGCCAGCTTTGTGCTTCTTGTGAACATGCAAGCTGAGCATTCCAACTTGGAGTGAGAAAGGGAAAGACAGACAACTGATATTTGTGGACCTGAAGGAACTGGTCATAAATTAGTCACAAGAACTACAATGGAGGAAAACTCTGCATTACAGCAAGTGAGAGGAGTAGTCCTGTCTTATTCCTGCTACCACTAGCAAAAGTTATCTCACTGGCTCCATTGACCCCTGCTCTTACTGAAGATTAGCTATTATAAAGATGTAGTTACTGCTTTTCCTCTTGCACTCTGAAGCACTTGTTTTTTGAGGTTCTGGCAAGATTGAGGTAAAGCCTGATTTCCCCAACCTGTCGTACTGGCACCATTAGACATTGTGATGAAACACTGGTATGTTTTTCACAAAAGAAGAAAAAAAAGTGCTCCATAGCCCAGCATTTGGATCCATACCCGTGTAGGCAGGCCCTCTGCCACACTATCTGGAGCAGAGACACGCATCTCAGACCCACACATTGCAGGCTATCACTCACTGAATTCCTCATTCTTTCTTTTGCAGAAAAAGAAAAACAAAAAAAACCAAATCCATTTCGGGAGATCTAGGAGAGACTTTCTTCATGCAAGTGGCAGTAAAAGCAGCACATTCCTATGAAAAGTCAGCCTTTCCAATTCCCACCTCCAAATAACTTTCAACTCCCACAGACTCACTAGCAAACAGAGGTTGTTTAGCCCCTCACATAACCAAAGGCAACATGGCTAATGGATGCAGTGAGGCTTGGCACAAAAGACCAATCTCTCCAGGCAAATGGCAGTAAACTCACTGGCCTTTTGTACTCCTGTGCTTGCTGACAAGATAAACAGTTCACTGCACTGCTAATCAGGAGCATCAGCAACAGTAAACTGTTTTGGCCAGTTTTTCATTCCCCAGACCAATAGCTAATGACATACATTGTACCCAGACGAAAGCGGTGTTTTAGAGTTATGTAGAGTGCCTTGTTAGTGCCTAGTTAATGGGGAGAGATATACGCTGAAGCCCCTGTGTAATAATTCCTCCCCACATTAGAAAAGCATTCAGACTAAAAGGGGTATTTGAATTGAGTTGTGGCACTCTTCTGGAAGTTTTGAGTTTTAAAAATAACACTTCTTTCTCTCTTTCCTGAGAAACAACTAGCATATGCATGTAACCAGCTGCAGCCTCAAGGTTGTGGCTCCACAGCTAGCCCACATCCAGTTGTCTCCAATAGGAGGTAATTGCCTGATGAAGCCTAAGGATGATTGAAGCCTAAAAGCACTTAAGGTCAGGGAAAAGAGACCTTTAACAGACCTCTCCTCAGAAATTCCTAATCTTACCTCAGCTGGGAGGGTAGTTTTGATTTTAATCTCTGCCCAGGCATTGTATGGGAAACTCAGGTGCTTAATTCATGGTGGCAATTTGGTTGAGAGCCTACTAAGACTTAGGTGTTGAGAAGCTGCCCTTCTTGCCTTCCTCTGAAAGTCTTTTACAACCTCTTCCTCTTTTAGGGTCACAGCAGCTGATGATCTTTGATTATCTATGTCTGTAATACCTCCTGAAATAAAGTATTCTCATTTTACAGATAAAGACTTGACAACCAGAGCCTCTAAAGACTGAGGAGCCTAGTGGTCCGGCAAAAGCATCTGATGAAAGGAAATATCCAACCAATAGTTCCCCTCTTCTCCCTGCTCCCTGTGGCCCCCCATCTTAATAGCTCAAGGCATTGGCCCCTTCTGTTAAACATGAGGAAATTTTTGCATGACAAAAAGTTAAATTCTGGTCTCCTCAACCAATCTATAACACTTATGTCGCTGATTATCCACTTATTTGCATCAGTATAAGTGTATATCTTGATGGCAGTGGAGCTATATGTGGGTAATGTAGACACGAGTGACCGAAGTTAGGCCCACAGTTTTTTAGGTCTTCTAAATAGATGAACAAGAACAGCAACAACAATCCCTCCTTCCTCTTTTTTTTATGTTGTCTCGTAGTAAAAATAACACCTGTTAGAAGTGTCAGTTCTGACTGACGAATTCAGTTTGGGGTCTTACATGGCATCAGGTAACCCCTGTTGAAGAAATCAGTACTATTGCCAACAAAATCTATGAATATCATATGGAGAATATGGCTAATAGTAATATGAACAATAATAGTAAAACCAACAACAATATTAATAGCATCTTCAGTTTTAGTAAGGGACAAATAAATCTCAAGTTGACACAGAATGTAGGGCAAAGGAAATTCTACCCTACATTTTGTTGATGGTAGTATACCACTGTAGGAGGTGCTAAGTCTGGCTTTAAAGTGTCTGAAAATATAGAAAAGAACATGCATCAGAATCTGCCCTCATTAAAAACCATGTTACTTCTCTGACTTCAGCAAAAGCAGAATATTGGTTTCTAAAAGCAGATTTTAGCCTCACAGATGACTCTGATCATATACTTATACAGTGCTATAAATTGCTAATGGGCTTGTGGATTCTGTGAAGCAGGAAGGAATTGGTTGGAAAAGTGCTGTTTTCAAAAGAGCTTTTGAAAGAGGAGAGAAGGGAACATAATAAGGAGTCTTGCAGAAATCCAAGGTCATGGGCAGGGAGCAGAACTTCAGGGCAGGAAATTAGGAGAGAAAGAAAAGTTAGAAGGGTGAGAAGTGGTGATGGGCAGAGGAGGAGTTAAAATGATGGTGGAAATGAAAAGGATGTCACAAAATGTTAATCATGTGGCAGGTACTTCAGATGTCCATAGCTCTATGTCTAAACCACTTTGCCTGTGTTCCCTGCATGATGCTTAGCTGGGACCATCTCTCTGTATTTGTACAGACTTCAGCACAATAGGGGTCTGCTCTCTGTTCTCTTAGATCTCCGGGCATCATAATCACACAACTAATTAACAGCAGTAATAAATGGTACTGCATTGCCTGTTAACCCTGTGCATTTATTTTTCTGTGGGTTGCATTAAAAAGAACAAAAATTTTAAAAAAAGAAAGATTAATAATCCTCAGTCAGAATGAAACTCCGGAGAGATGACACCATCTGGATGATTAGTACTTGTTTCATTTGCACGTTGAACTCAGTACTCTTCCGGCACTAATTATTGCATACCCTTTCCTTATACCATGACTTCTGGGGCTGTGTGTGTGATATAAATAGCAGACTAATGACATGCCGCATGTTGCTCAGGAGACTTCGTGTTAGTTTATAGCATTTCTCTGATTATTACTTTTTTAATAGAGAGAAGATAAAATACTGATCTCACAAGCGAGACATGAGAGCCTTAATTTGTTCACATTTTTTTAAGAGCCAGTGCATGATGAAATATTTATATGTTCCTCTCTGACTGCAGCATTTTGAATGTGCTGGGTTGTTTATTGTTGTCATTAAGAACTGATGGGGAAAGAAGTGCTGGAGCATCCTGCAGCAGGATAGCCATGTCAAGTGTGAAAGTAAAACAAGCATAACGAAAGCAAACATAACTACCTATGGTGCTAAGGGCCTGACCTATCCCATACAGGTAGAGAATTTAATAATTGTCAATTGGTGGAACATTTGTAGGGGAAGTCACAGAGTCAAACACTCTTCCTAATGTCTGAAAGGCAAGGCAAACATAAGGTCATTAAAATGGCATGTAATGCCAACTAAAATAATGAGGTTTGTCATCTTATGGGGGTGTAACACAAACTGTCTAGAATGGCCAAGAGAGGAAGCAGAGCCCCTGATTGACACAGAACTTTTGGAGAGAGGGATGCCATCTGAAATACGGACACTGCTGATGAGATGTCCATCCTTGGTTAATCTAAATGGTGACACGTTAGCCTCCTGAAGTTTCACCTTGACCTGTTCCTTTCTAGCTGTAAATTTACAATGTACAAAAATCAGTAAGTGATGATAAGCACAGTGAGGTTTGGTGTAGCATTTCCACTGTCATGATGACATTTTGGTAGGTTAACTCATCCCCCTAGGGGTGAGTTAATAAGTGTTGATTTTTATTCACTCCTTGTTTGTATTGGGCCTAGCAAAGACTTCTTTCTCCCTGTACAAAGTGCAGGTTTAGTAAAGGTTTTAAGAACAGTGTCATGGCATGCAAAGAAGTGTGTATTCTAGCTTAAAGACCAGACTGATAATCAGAAGAAGACTGAAGACAATATCTGCTGATGATCTTTGCTGTAATTCACTTGCTTGACTGTTGTCTGCCCAACTCAGCCCCCACTCTCTGCTCAGATCCCAGCTCAGTGCCACTCTGCTGTATGTCTGCAACTTTCCACAAATACACATTTGAACCATGGAGAAGTTCAGCAACAATCTTGAAAATCTCTGTTCCTGACTTATAGCTAGAAACTTCCAGTCCATCCTTGCTTTGCTATTGCTCACAAGTAGTGGGACAACCTTGGAAGGAGAAACTGGTAGTCTGTAGGATGATCGCCAGCAGAGATCTGCAAGAGAATCTGAAATACACCTTAACATTGTGCTCAGAAGACATAGACAGCACTGAATAGGTGCTAGGGAATAAAAGAAAGAGACAGCTTACAGATTTTGAACTGCTAAATATTAGGGCAGGAATATTAGGCAAATATTAGTTGTTAGTCTTTCCTGATTGATCACTCTTCAAATTATCCAAACTCTATCCTGAAAATTTAAGCCTACTGAAACCAGGTTTAATTTTCTTAGCTATCTTTCGTAGTTCATAGACCCTCAGAAGGCTGCAGCCTTTGAAATATAGTATTGAACATATGCCATTGGAGACATTCTAGGTTTGGGTTAAGGTGGAGTTGGAATTTAGGGAGTCTATGGGGACTGAAAATACTCGGTTAGATCGTTTAAAGTAAAGGTGATATGTTCCTCTTTCCCATCCACTGTGCTGTCTCCCCACTGACCTTGCTCTGTCAGAGCCCAGAAAATGAAAGGACTGTTACTCTTTTCTACACTTCTTGGGATTTCCAGTCTTTTACCTCTACTTGAGCCTTCACATCCACAAAGTCTAAGGACCAAGAGTGAGACAAGGAGAGGGAAGGCTCCTTACAACCTTCTCTTACCTTCTTGCGCACCCATGCAGTGCTAGCTGCAATCTTGGCCCGCTGTGATTCATGAACTATCTAATTCTCTTTTTAAAACCATCTCTTAAATCAAATAATTTTGTTTCATTGCCTCCTGCTGCATGAAGGTCAAAGCCTAGTGGTGCATACTTCACTGATTCTTTATAACAGTGCCCTCTTGAAGATCGGTTTCATTCGCCATGTGTCGATGGTTTCCACTCCCGTCTTCATATAATTACAGGAAGGTGACATGAACAACCACTCTTCACCTGCGTAAATGTCTGAAACTATCTCTGGATTTCTACAAGTAATTAAGATTTGAGCTTGCTGTTCATGTAAAAGGCTTTCTCTGTTTTTTTTTCCCCTAAAGAAACATTAGGTCTCATGGTTTAGACTTTAGAGCTGGGCATGGAAATGTTGAATATCTCAGATGATACAATGAATTTGAGAATAAATGCTTCCATTTCTTTTTTACAAATTAGTTTATCCTCTAACAAAAGACAAACAAAGAATCAAAACAACAAAGAATAGCTAATATTAGAAAGGAAATGAAATAAGTCTTTTAAAATAAGGAAAATCATATGGGCTAATACCTATACAGCGCACTCAGGGGAAAATTCAAGTAATTATAATATTATCTCTCTATTCAGAATATAGGATTTTATGGATTTTACAATGCACGTAAAAAGCCACATGTTCCATTATATTTACAATGCTCCACTTTTATTGCATACAGTGAAAAAATATGATACAAAATGGAATGGAAAGTTCTCTAGCCCAGTTTTATTTGACTTGGTCTGATTTGCTATTGTAAGTATCCAAAAATGTCACAGGAGATAATTCCAAAAGTAAATGTGTGGGCATTGTGCAAAATGTGCTGGTAAAAATTCTACAATTTTCATCTTAAAGAAGTGACATATCAAAATATAAAGGACTGTAATGAATAATACTAGGAAGTGACATTATAATTTGAGCTAGCTGACCACAAACACTCAGGTTTGATCTTCTTGTATTAGGCAAATTCTAAGGCCATACGTGAGCATGGCCTGATTCACGTATACTTTTCCAACACCTACAGTTTTAGCTGTCTCGGTGGGCAATACAGGCAACCTGATGGTCAGAATGGTAATGTAACTGCCTAAATATAGATGGAGAGCATGTTATATACATGGTCAGATGCAGACAGATCCTGCCCAAGGCCTCAACAGGAAAAGCCTGTATGAAAAAGCTGGTAGTCCAGTGCTGTGTCCAGCTAATACTTTTTTTTTCCTTCCCTCAAGAGCTCAAAGGCCAATATTATGAGAACTTGGATATGGGGCTTTTGAGTTAAACACAGATTGCTTGTGTCTGGCCATCACGAAGTATAGACATCCATGCTAATATTTGTGCTCAGGGCACAAATGCCATTAGGTGCTTTTCTATAGGTGTTACAGGTCAAGAACCTTAGTCTTCACTCAACATGTTGCTTCTCTTACTATACAGGTTAACATACCATTTTAAACCAGTTTGCTGTAAATTTCTTCACACCCTGAAGAAGAATGGCTTTGTACACCAAAAAAGACCTTCACTGAGGTAAGGTGGAGCAGCACTACTTGGGGAAGCTGTGGGCTTTCCTAGAACAAGGACATAGTGTTTCTCCTGCCCTGGGACTAATTTGGTCTTGCTGGAGGATATGGCAAAACTTCCATTGATTTAAATGAGTCAGAATTAAGGTTTTGGAAAAAAGAAAAGATTCTATTCTCATTTGTAGGTTTTTGCTTGTGCTTATATTTCAAATAATATGCAAATCCAAGTACTATGTCATGACATAACACATATTATAATGATACTTTAATAAATATAATACATTATAATGCATAATCTACATTGCAATTACGTATATTCATAATAATATAATAATATAATAAATATGGTATAATACAATAAAATATAGTACATATAAAGGATTATAATACATCACAACATATATTGGAACACATGTAACACAGTCCCATGGCAGACTTCATAATTTCAAAATATCTCTTTTCTGATTGCCATCAAGTGAATGTATGATCAAGAGTTGATGGGAGTGTAGGGTGAGAGCTAAGAGATGAGGATGTTGTTACTAAAATGTATTAAATTTTAGCAGCAGAAAAATCAAATATCATGGCCAAATATCAAGAAAGCGCCCCAATGTATCTTTGGAGGAACACAAAACAGGAAATGTCCTTTTTTCTCTGACTTGCTAATACCATCTGCCTGAATGTCTTTGGCAGGAGAACAGCCTCTGAAGGAAAGTGCTGGGACAATTACGACTAGACTGGACAAAATCCAAGGAACAATTCCGTATTGAAAAAGTGATGGACCAGGATATTTAAAAGGCCTTTTCGTTCTCTATCTATGTGCTATTTAGTGGCTTTGGATCTGATCTTTAGAGCTTAATATTTAATACTGAAATATTTTGAAAAGTGTCATAGAAACAGTATGGCCTTCACATCTTACTGCTCAAAACAGGATAGAAAAATAGCTAGCTCAGCGTACTGATGCTTTTTCAGGGTCTTCCTTCTCTCCCTTTACACTGAGATCTCTGCCACTGAGCGGGAAGGAGGAGCAGCCCTGCTAGGTGTGCTTGTGCCTGTATTACAAGCCCAGCCTGGGCCAGGTAGAGGTCTTTGACCCCATGACACTCCTGACTGACTCTTGGTTCCTAATGATACGAGAAGCTTGCAGAGGAGTGGAAACTTACAGAAGAAGAAGAGTTATAGATTTCATAGGAGGAAGAGTGAGGAAATGAAGGATCTTATGGCAGGGAATTTATGTAAATAAAACAACAAAAATTCACATTATATGCAAAGTGGTACATTGCATTTTATGTATAGTGTCTCCAGTTTTCTCAGCTTACTGCCCTGACAGCTGTGAAAGAGAAAGAAGGAGCGTGGCCTGTCAAGTGTATTAGCTGATATGCACATCCAATCCTGGGCAGGATCTGCTTGCACACACAAGACTTGGCTCCAGACAATGCTGTCACTCTTCAATCATGTGTCATGTTTCTGTTAATCTTCCAAACAGGCAACATCAGGATATCCAGCTTTCCTGCCCTCCAATATTTTACACACAAGCTTCTTAAGCACACTGTAAATGCAGGAAAGAAGAGCAGAGAAACTCTTAAAATCACTGCTTCAAGTATATTTTCTTTCTGAATGATCAAGCAAATAATTTCCTGATTTTTTGGGAATTAACTACAAGTGGTCACCAATCTCAACATTTTCTTGCAAACTGTGACATTGAATATGCAGCAAGAATCTGTGCTGGAGGGCAGCTTTGTTTGTTTCTGTCTGCAAGAACCGGGCAGCACAGGGAAGGTCCCCCTTCCACTTTCAGCCATGGTTATGCCATCCAGTCCAAAAGACAAGAGCAGAGAATAGGGTTGGGAGTGGCAGGGATTTATCTTAGACTAATTGTTCCACAATTGATTCATGCCAGTGATCAGCGCAGCAAGTTCTCACTCACTCACAGCAACCTACACATTTGGATAAGCCTGACAAACCTTCAATACAATGCACAATCTTTTCCAAAGGTATTAACTTACTGATTTGGAAGCATTTCCTTTGTTTGGTTGTTTTTTTTCTTTTTTTTTTCCCTCCATACCATTTAAATCTCTTCACTATTCACAGAAAATGCTGTCTCTGAAAATGATGATTGAGTCCTTCTTTATTTACTGAAGATCTTATTATTTATCCCAGCGACAAGCTTTCTTGAACAGTGAAATCACATTTAAGAGGTGAGCAAGATTTAGTGGCTTTTGAGTACCTCACAACTTTCTTAGCTTCAGTGCTGAGACTCCGAACAAAGATCAGAACTAGGGAAACCAGCAACAGGATTTCTCTGACATGGGTAAGAATTTTGCAGAGTGCATCAATGTTGACCAAATTTCTGCAGTCAGTTGAGCAGGTTTGCTACTGACTTCAGTGGGAGTTGGGCTGAGTAAAGGCAAAGCACTGTGGTAGCTCCACTCACGGGGCAATCAAGCTGTTACTGAATCTGACATGAAAGACTCTGTTGGGAGTAGACAGACAGAGACCACATGTACCACATCCAGCAGCTCATTCCACGTAGCTCAGTAAACAACCTTCAGCTGGTAACAGATGCTCTTTGAGTCTCTTGAGGTGGCATTTTAAGACACTCTAGCCTGATGTTTTTCAAGATGTTTTCTCTTAATCAATAGTACCTGCCTGTTCCAACAATTGGTTTTTTTTGAATAGGAGCCCATTCTGTTTTCACAGTAAAAACAAATGTACAATAACATGGTGAGCTGCTTACATCCCAGGTGAATGCTGAGAGGAACGCAATGAGATCTAAGGATCCAATACAAAGCAGAGAAGGCTTAGTTGAAAGGATGTCCTGAACTAAGCAACATAAAGAGAAAACTGACATTAAAAGGTGCTAAGAGGATAAGTGTCCATGGTGATCATTACCGGTGAATATAGCTATCCTAATTTCATTGCCTTCTGAATTATTTTCAGAGCATTGCATTTCTCTCTGCAGTTCTCTCCTTTGTCCTCTCTTCCTGCTGCTTTCATCTTTTTGATGCTAGTGTGATTGGAAAAAGAAGGAGGAGGGTTGAGACTAGCTGAGGCTGAGCAGCAGAAAATACCTGGGAGGGAAAAAGACTTTTCAGATCTGAAGCTGTCCAGATGCTTTCACTGCAGTATTTACCATAGCTGCCTTTTCGCTTGAGAACACTAGTAAACTATACCAGTGCAGGAGTTGTGGTCCTTCTTTGAAACACTTGGGAATATTTATTTTGTCTCTAGATGCTTCAGTTTTCACTCTGATAGTTTAACACATATGATAGTCCAACCTCAAAAAGCTAAGTACAAAATATTTTTTTCAGATAAATACACACCAGAAATTGGTGATTCCTATTTTGTATTAGAGAAAGAAAAAGAGATTCTTAAAGGAAGAGATGTGCAAAATTCTACACATCAGTGATTTTGACATTTCATTTTCCCAACATTTTTGGGTTGGTGGTTCTTGCTGACCTCTGAGTGCTACTGCCTGATCTAATTTCTTCCGAAGAATAACTAGTAATAGCAGAGACCTAATAGGAAACATAAAAAGTCCAAAACCCCAAACCAAAAAAAACCCTTGACATCTAACCATTGAACAATAAATTGAGCTAATCATTTAAAGAGACTAATTTTAAAGAGGCTACATATTAAAGAGAAATAAAAAGGTTCATTATGTGTCAGTAGGAATATTAAGCATCTGTGACCCAGGAAAAGAAAAAGAGAGATTGAATTTGACATCTGAGTGAAAATCCTTGGAATAAAAACAATTAGGGCATTAATGTAAAAGGATTCAGCATTTTTTAATGTAATTGACCTTTGAAGACCTATGAATCTCTTTTACTTTTTTTTTAATACTGCAAAGCATCTCTAAGAGTCCATTTGGGAACATGACAATTTAGAAAATGGAAAATGCATTCCTTAGCCTGAGTTTAGTGCAGTTGCAGCCTCCCAGCATTCCCCTGAGATAACATTTCAGTGCTCCTGTTTTTCTGTTTCCCGAACTCAGACAGTTACATCCCTAGCTACGTCTAGGAACCCTGGGTGTTTGTGCATCATTATGCTGTCTGCTTCGCTCCTTCCCACCCCCAAATTGGATTAGGTCCATCATCCTTAAAGGCAAGGGATAGAACATGAATCATCCGTTGTACTAACTTTGAGAAAACTGTTAAGTGCTATAGAGTTTCATAAGTAGCTTTTAATATATCCAGCAGATCGTCCTCCGATGCAGCCTGATGTAATGGTTTCCATGGACAGTAAGTGTGCTAATGAAACCATTGATAATGAATAACAAGATCCTAGTAGCACAGAGGGTCTGGGCAGAGGATGTCGATCCTGGTGACAACTATTTATAATGCTTCATTGATGCAAATGTAGCAAAGCATAAGGTGGAATACAAGTCCTTGATGCCTTCTCTGAAAATTTCTTAATGTGCTTTAATGTTAACGTATAACTTAGTGGCATTCGGTCATCAAAAGGACTGGGTTCAATTTCTTATGAGAGACTTACTGGGACAAATAAAATATTTTCAGGTCCAGTCATTATCCTAAGATGTGGCCAATATTTCTCCTCTAGAAAGCAGTCAGTCTATGGCTGGAAAATGAACAGGACTTCACCATAGTGGAAAAGGGACTGCAAAGTCAGAAGGGCAAATTATTGCTTAAGAAATATCATGAGAGATTGCTATTGCCAAGGGATCCCAGCAGCAGTCAAGGACTCATTTCTCTTCTTTTGTTGATGAGTATCCGCTGGAGGGGCAGAGCAGCCTCCACTTTTTCCCCTTGAGCATTGCTATTCAAAGACTTGTAATTAAACAGATTTCATTCGAGCTAATTACAAATAGAAGATCCTAACGTCTTTATCGACATTTTCTCTTAGTCCACCCCCCTTACTGTTTTTTTCTTACCCATTTTTCACGTTGACTCTTTCATTCAAGGAGCTAGCTCCTCTTGACACTCAGCCAAGTGTCCATCTCACCTTTTAATATTCCAGGTATACTTACTCTGCATCGTACAGAGTACTGTACAGGACAGACAGCTGAGCTACCTTTCCATGAGCTCATTTGAATGTTTGGGACAGCATAGTATAATGCACTGCATAAAGCACATGAACCATCCCTCTTTCACAGCTCCTACTTGCTGTATGTTTTTCCACCAATTAAATCTCCAATTAATTTAGGTTTGAACCACCTTCTTGTGTCTTTCTTTGTGTGTGTAAGACACCAACTTTCTCACATCATCTAGCCATGTACAATGGGTCAAATTCTGTCTTTGATACTGTTTCCATTTTATATAACAAGGTTGGAGACTGTAGGGCTTAGTGAAAAGTTAGCCTTAGCAACAGTGCCTGGTGGGACAGGGTGTAGCAGTAGTGAAATTATAGTGTTGTGAAGAATTAAGGTTTACTGGGCATCCACAGGTCTGGGAATGACTTTGGATAGCCTGTGAGGACATCTAGGGGAACAGTCAAAGAACTGATGTCTGTTTTGGACTAAAAAGCTTGTCTGGAAGATTCTGTTACTCAGCTAGTCCAAGCTAGAAATCATTAATAAGACTGTTGATTGAGGTTAGGTAGTTTCTGCTCTGAGGAACGAAGGTGTTAAAGCTCTTTACCCTGAAGGAGAAAAAAAATTGCCAGTCATTCTTTAAACTTTTCAGTGAGCAAGAGGATAATGAATTGATACATATATATGTGCTACCAGGAAGAGGAAGTAAGGTGGTTGCTCCACCATGTCTTATTTTAAACTTAGTATAATGTTATATGCATGATGGCAGTATGTCAATATTTGGAAATGTTTCTATGAATAAATGCAGTGCATTAGACTGCAACAGGGTCTCCTGGAGGAATTGCTGAAAACATTGCATCTTGAGACCACAACTTGCAAACCACACTAGACATAACCCTCCATAATATATTAAAAAGACAGATGTAGTAGTAATGAGGGAGAAGAAAATATGGTTCAGTGAGGTCTTTAGCTTAATTTCTAAGCAATAAAAATGAGAACTTTGTTCTAATGTAAGAGCTAAAAGAACAGGAACTGGATCAGACTGTAAGGTACTGTTTCCCCCTTTAAAAAGAAGAAAAGAAGAGAGAGAGAAAAAAAAGAAA
Organism: Platalea leucorodia; assembly: GCF_965183815.1. NCBI lineage: Eukaryota > Metazoa > Chordata > Aves > Pelecaniformes > Threskiornithidae > Platalea > Platalea leucorodia. The sequence goes on along the minus strand of NC_138823.1, from coordinate 7,726,144 downwards.
AAAAGAGAATTAATTTCCTTCCAGGGAAATGACAAATTGTTTCAGTACATTCGATATGAATAATTCACAAATAACCTTATTCACATAAGTGAGAGGATTTGTATTGTGCAGTCCTATTCATATAAGCAATGGAGCCAGTTTAGCCGAAAGTAATTAGCTAAGGGTGCTTTGGAAGTCTATATAAAAGGGCCAAAGAATAAATCTGAATCACTTGAATTCTGATGTAGATCCTCAAGTTCAGGAAATGTATTTCCTCTTTGTTTGAAGCTGATCCCTCTGTTATGTTGCTGTGGTCAAAAGTAATGATTTTTTTTTCAAGAAAGAAAATATTTAACAATGGTAGAAAGTCTCACACTTATTTTCTAATCTGATGAATATAAATGTTTTTTATAAGACTGAAATCTCTGATGATTGACTATTTCAAAATAAGATTTTTTTAGATTCTTTCACAGAGCTTTTGCTTGCATCCACATAAAAGAAAAAAGATTTTAGTAGGATAACTTAGGAACTGAAAGACAATGCATAAATGTTTTGATATCTTAAAACCCTATGGAACAACTGTTCCAAAGGGAACTCATGTTATTTGTGAGTCTCACTGTTCCTTCTCTTTCCACATCTTTGGGATCATACATAATATATTTTCAGGAACAACAAAAAAAAAAAAACACCAACAAAAAACTCCAGGAATCTGGGACTGAAAGAAATGAGTCCTCAAAGACTGTCAAAATAAAAATACTAGTGATATGCTGACTCACAAGATTCACAATAGGCTTATGGGGAAAGTAATATAGAATTTTATGTTTGTATTAAATTATACAATATTTTAATGCAGTTTTAACACAAGTTATCTAAGGAATTATGCTGTCATACTTAATAATTCAAATAAACTCAGTGGATGAAACAAGAAGTGTTATATCAATGAAAAGGGCTATATTTTTTATACATAAATGTGGGACTAGTTCATTTTAGATAAGGGTATGAACTTCTTCCATGTTGGTGGAACTGATTTTACTTACTATAAATAGTATGTGTAAAAGAAAAAAAAAATTCTCTGAATTGTCAGGGAAAGAAAAAATTTTTTTTTTCACATTGTGTGTACATAGGTGAAACCCCACACAACTTCTAGCCATTTGCTGCTATGTGTATTGAGTATCTCCAGGATCCAGACAACTTACACACTTTTTTTTTAAACTGCAGCAATGAAATTATTCATAATGACAAAGAAGGGAACTGACCCAGTTTACCTGAAATGAGATTCCCCTCCTTCCCCCAACAATAGCTGACACCGGCAAGTTTCACTTCAAACTGGGGTTAAAGCAGTTTTTTCAAACAGAAGAACAAACTTACAGAAATAACCATTGCAAATGGGAAACAGGCATTTGTAAGCAAATGGCAAGCTTGCTTTTTTAAAGCTGATGTTCTGAAGCTGATTGCGCTCCTCAGTTATTTATATCTAAATGCCTCCACTCTTTAATCGTGTCCATTTATATTTCAAGTGGCCTAGTTACACAATGCTGGTGTTACGTGGCTGCTCCACACGCATTGTAATTGAATTACTGGAACAAAATACAGGCAGGCGCTATGACTTCTGATGTTATATAGTTATTGCAGCCTAATAAGGTCAGCGGAGATTAATTGTGAAATCAGGGACTGTTCCATTTGAGGAGGAATATACCCCAGATAACAAGAATAAAGCACTGACCCATATAACTTTTCAAAGATGTGGCTGTTTTACCCTTGTGCACTCCTTATTTTATGCAAATGAAGCTAAAGCAAAGATGTGTTGTCCAGCACGGCACTGGCTGGTGCTGACTTGGGATCACAAGAGTTGGGAAATGGCAATTTCCCAGTCTCTTTCTTGCTGACTTGCAGATTGTAAGAGCTTGCTGGGAAACAGTTCAGCATTTTGGGGAGAAGAATTTTGTTCTTTCACCTCAGGTTGGATAAAGCATCTTTGGAAACCCTTCCTATGCAGCTCTGGGGAGGAAGGAAGTAGGAGCCTGTGATGTGGTTAGTCCATGGTTAAAATATTCACTGGTATCAGGGAAAATGTTAGACTGGGACAGAGAATCAAGGTTTCCTTCAGCTGCAGAGATCACAGAGGGCCTAATCATCAGCATATTGGATGCTATAAAGTACGTTTTCTCTCACTGGAAATTTTACCCTGAACACAAAAAACCTTTTCTGATTAAAATTCAGTTGACACATTTCGTCATGAAGTGGTTCGTTTAAGACAGAGTAGCATATTCTAAGGAGAACAATTTCATTAAAAAGACTTAGCCAGATCTCTGCATCTCTGACAGTAATCAGAGGAGTAATCTTGCAACCTTTACAAAAATAGCTCCACAACAGGCAGATGTGGGATCATCTGTTTCCTCCATCCCCTGCTGTGTCCTCTTTCTAAAAAGTTACAGTCAGGAATATAATACAGTAGTCCCTCACTGCCAGTCCTACGTTCAGGGCATTATTCAATTTGAATGACTTACAGCATTTGCATTTGCATCCATATTCTAGAAAATATAAGGATTCCTTTCGTGACCTCTGCTCTCCTAGAAATACTCTTCCTAAGGTAGCTCCAAGGAGCATACCTGGTGTATCCACAGTTTTTCCAGGCAGCTGCCTTTCTGTGCCCCGTCTGGTCTCCCAATTTACAGTATTCTCTTTCACTCCCACAGGTTTTACTGAATCAGTTTGTTTTCCTGTTATTTCAATTCAGAAATATATGTTTTCTTAAGTAACATAAATTGCCTTAATGATCATCTTGTTTGAGAACAAATATCAGCCTATGACTTACTCAGAGGCAACTGAGTTGTGGATTTACTTTATTTATTTATTTATTTTAGTTGGGGTGGTAGGAGGTTGTTTCACTGGCAGATACAATCTGTAACTTTTCTTTCCACACTGATTATCTTGACGGCCATATGCATGACTTTAATGTGTGCATGGTATCCATTCTGATAAATGAATAGGCATTACAGCCTGAAATAGGGCATCTCACAATCTGAATGGCATTCTGATGGCAAACAGGGAAAAAGAAAATTAATCTGATGTATAATTTCTTGTTTTATTTGGTTGTTATCACATTTTTAACTTCAGTAAAATTTCTACCAGCTACTGAGGGAGATATGTAAAAAGATAATAAGACATGTTTGTGCTCTCTCCTGTAGGAAATTTTGCGAAAGCTTAACAGAGGTTGGTCACATGGCAACTTGTGGGGTATAAAAGGCTGCACAGAAATCGAGTTTATAAGGGCTAAGAGATAAGGCCATGTTTCTGTAGCTTGTAAGTGCAGGTGACACACCTCTCAATTGACAGGTCTGGGAGTCCCCGAGCTCTATAATGAATAATGTGTGACATGAATTGCCACTAAGATATAGCGGAGAAGTGCTGAGATCACAACATGATGGAGTCTCCTGCTGGTGCAGCTCACCCTCAAGCTCACCTTGGGGAAATGCTTTGAAATGGTAGCTGAATAACAAGGAAGCTAGTTCTTTGTATGTCAGTGGTGTTTCAGACACTGACTTAGCAACATTTAGAGTTGTTTCATTGCTCAAACTTTTATATTCCACTAAGAGAGGACTACTGAGGAAAACACCACCTTCAAATGGTCGTTGTCCTTTTTCAGCTTTATTTTTCCACGGAGAAAGAAATTACTATTTTTCCTTGAACCCAAGGCTCTAAAAACGTCACTCTGTCATAATGACCTAGAAAAAAATTGACTTGTTCACATGAATTGCTGGATCATTGTTCTCAAAGGCTCAAAAATCAGTTCTTAATTTCCCACAGTGTTGTGGAAAGATATTGACAAAAGGTGAAAAAAAACATGATAGAAAAAAAAAAAAAAGATGAGCTTCAAGGTCTTTCAGAATATTTTACATTTACCTTTACATATATGTTACAATTTTCAGAATAAACATCTTAGGACAATATTGGGCAATACAAAATATTTATGCAGATTTTTTAGGTTAATTTTTAGAAGTAATGCTATAAATTCTGGCAATTCATATCCAAGAAGAGAAGACTAAACCCCATGAATTTAAACTGCTTTAATAATGTCATGAAATACACTTGTTCCTTATTTATACATATTTAGGATGCCTATAAGGAAACTTTTCCTTTCAGGAAAACATAAGATCAGGTTCCTACATTCATTGAGGGACTGTTGAAGTTGGCTCAAAGAGTATAGGAAGAGCTGAATACAGCTGTTGACACTTTATCTTGCCTTATTACTATCCAAAGTGCAACTATGGTTCATTAAGCATTTACTGTTATCCCAGTTCATTCAAGCTTGGAAACCTAACAAGGGAATAGAATATGCATTAAAAGGGCTGGTAGACATAAATTCCCTTGCAAAAATTAAGGTAGGCCGATAAGGATTCTATATCCCAACTTTTTCTTGTCTCTCTCATTTTGAAGAAGGCCGATTTAATTTAAATGATTTCTGTGGAGACAAAGGTATGGAAAATTGATGCAAGAACATGTTTTAAGAAATTCATAAACCCAAGAAAATCTAACTTCCAAATTTAATCTGTTCTATGGACTGTGAACTTTTTTGAAGTTAAGTCTGACTAATATTTTTTTCACTCTGTATATTGCAACAGTGTTTGTTCACACTGTGACTCCCTCTCTCCCAGTGAAAAACATGCTCTTTTTATGTTCGTGTGCACACTTTGTCCCTTTTTGCTTATGGAGTGGACTACTGACAGGATAATCCTCTGACGATTATGTCACACACCAGGCTTTCTCCATGCCTTCTGCCTCCAAGGGCCAGTGTAAACAAACTGAGACTCTTTACACAACCTGTATTTACGAACACCATTGCAACTCAAGATAAGAAATAAGGAAGAGGTCAGGCAACTGCGATGCCTCCCTTCATCTTCTCGAATCCTTTGTCCACACTTTTGTTCATCTTCCCCATCTCCTTTGCCCCTGTGACACATCTCCGTCTCGTTGCTTGGTAACCTACCAGCACTGCTGTGCGCGCTGGCATCAACTGCTCCCTGCTCCCCCTTCCACTTGCTCAAAACACCGAGAGACAGTCTAAAATCGGATGAGATTTTCTTCTTTCTGCTTCTGACAGAGAAATCAAATTCTGAGTAAACATTGAAAGCGCTGTTAGAGGGTAAATTCTCAATTAAGAAGAAGAAACAGAGAAAGATACACATCTAGAAACAGCTGATTAACAACATGGGACTTCTATATGTCAATTATTTCAGATAGTTGATGAAAACTCAGCTATTGAGGGGAAAAAAAGGTAAAAAGAAAATAAAATAAGGATTGAGAGTAAAAGAAATTGTTTATTACTTGTGTAACACCAGCAGCTAAAGATCCAGCTGGGTATGAAGCTCTAATAAGTTAGCTATTACACAACAAAAATAAAGCAAATCTTATCCTGGAGAGGCAGCAGTCTAAAAAGATTGGCTGAATGTTTTAAGTATCAGGATGTCATCTTGCCACAGGACACTATATCTCCCCTTCCCTTTTTCAAAATAAACTGGCAGCTTCTGATGCACGTTATGCTTGCTGTTAGTATTCATATTATTATAGAAAATTATAGATGAGTATATTTCTTTCGAGGACAGCATTTAAATCGCATATTTAACAGGAAAATGGCAGGATTGAGACACCTGCAGGTGGAAGTGAGATTTTAAGTCTCTGAGGAACTGAGTGTTGAAATTGGATATTTTAACAAAGTGGGGTACTTCCAGATATCAATCAGATCCAGGTAGGAGAGAACGCGTGGTTTTGGACTGAGCTGTGTCCTGCGGTGGGGATGTTGGAGCTGGCTGGAATCAGCTATATCCAGCATAGGGTGGCCCCTGGCCTCTTCCCACACAGGCCACCTCTGCAGACCCCCACTGCCAGCACCTGGGCATGGACACTGGAGACATTGACCTACAGGAGGGTCAATACCTACAGGCAGAGGAGGCTGCACAAGGATGTTTCACATAGCATTAGACACATATCTCAGCAGCTAAAGTGTGCCTCTCGAATTGGATCTATTTTCAGAGTAGAACAACTGAATTTTGGCACTGGTGTATACAATTCTGCATATTCTATCTAGGGCTGCATGCTCTCATTATAGTCAACAGAGACCTGGTAAATGGACCCCATCTTTCAGCTGACCAGGCAGTAGGTACTTATTTTAGATAAGTTGAATTGCAGTCTAGGCTCCATTGGCTATATTGACTACAGGCATGATTCAATAGCCCAGGTATGTGCCCAGAAACATCTCACAAGATTTAAGCTATCCTCCCTCACCTCCAGCTGTGTCTCCAAAAAGGTCTGTATCTCTTTATCACAATTTGTCACAGTTGCCAACTGCATGGAGACGCCTTAAATAATTTACAAGTTTTTAGGTAGCAGCATATATGTTTATCGGAATCTAGATTGTGATGATGTCTAATGGGAACTTGGATATCTAGAACAAATGTAGGAATTGCATATAGAAGCATAAGTTCAGCAGAAACAATCTGGAAAAGAATTGTATTCTCATTTTTTTGTCTGTTTTTTAAGGATTTTTTTCCTCAGAACCTGCTTCCTGTAAATTGCATTTGTACAATGAAATCGGAGGGACACTTAAAATCTGAGAGTCCAACTAAAAGAGTAAGAAGGCACCCTGCAGGATTTCTGGGGCCTAAATCTGGGAGAATTCAGTAGTAATTTAGTAGTAAAGGAAGGGGAGAATGACTGATGTCCCAGTAATGAGAATGAAATCTCTGTAGTGAGATGGATCTGTATATATATATATATATATATGTCATATACCTTCTTTTAAGTGCAAACTAAACCCAAAACTCCACTCCTTTTATATTCAACAGATCTTACAGTTTGCTCCCAGCAAGTCATGCTGCTGCTTAGCCATCTCAAAAGTGAGATATAGAGAAGCTGATGAGAGCTCTGGGGGACTGTCAGTGAGCGAAAGACCAAGTCATTTGTATTCCCTTCCTTGGTCACTAAGGAGCTGTACCTTTATTGCCCTCATAATTTTCTTACACTTCATAGACTGTTTTTAGGATAATTTATAGGTTTTTTTTTTTCCCTGTCCTCTTTCTTCCTTTATTTTGTGAAAAACACACACATGCAAACACAAAGGGTGGACAAGACTTTTATTTCTCATAAAATAATAATAAAATAAAGAAACACAAGGGACAAGAGAGAGGGGAAAGAAAAAGAAAAAGGACAAACAATATTCTTTTTAGTCTTTTGGTTAAAAGCATTGACAACAACTTCACCTGAGGAAAGTTGTATTTTACAGATCACCTGTCTAAACACCATATGTTTATAGGCTTTCTCTTTCTAAGTTTCTGTATTTTTCTAAAAAAGAAGCTTTGATTGTTTCAAACTGTTCCTGTATCTCATGACATTAATTCTAGGTGGCACCGTGTGAATGGCATTAAAGGTGAAGAAGGACCAAAACATGCAAGAGTATAAAAACCATCCCCTTTCTTTCAGAGAAATGAAGTGAATCATATCTCATCAATTATTCCTCTGTGGGATTTTTGGCCTGAGTAGAAAAGACCTCCTTTTTGGAACATATGGGTGAGTCAAACTGCAATAGGAAGAAAACACATGTCTCAGTAATTTAGTTTCAATTGCTCATTTATATCAATAAAAAAATACTGTAAACAATGTAGGGGTTTTTTTTTAGCAATGCACCAGAATAGCTGTAGATGTCTGCATGAATATAGAATGGGATCTGTCTGATATATCTCATTTATGCTTTTATGATTTTGCAAGGAACAACACAAGTCTTATTAGATTTTTCTGCATTAACCTAATGGGGTAAGCCAAAATCCCAACATCTTTCTTCCCCAACAAAATCTGATGTATAAGGATAAAGTCACTCTCACTGCAGACTGCAATGAGATAAGAATAAATTGCAGCACATATTACCCTCCCAAATTCCCTGCCATATTTAACAAGTTCCATACTAACAAAACCAAGCATTAATATGGGCTGACAAGCTGATGGGAAAGAAATTATATAGCCGCAAATGACATCATGAGTATCTCTGTTCTCTGCAACTCTGATAAAGTTTTTCATCTGAAGTATTTTCCAGTTATCTGTATAACAAAATGTATTCTACTTAACCAAACTAATTCTACAATAAAATCCTAAACAATTAAATATTTCTCTTCTTCTAAAGACAGTTTACTTGGCTGAAAAATGGAAGAAAGAAGTAAACTTGTGGTGTTTCTGGAAGATATTTGAAACCCAAGGAGGAGTTAATTATTTTATTCTGTACATACTGAGAATGGCATAAATTAATTAATTATGGTTTAAAAGACCAGACTTGTTCCTTCTAAGCTCATTGGCAAAAATCCCCAAAGACATAAAAACTGACTGTACTGGTTCAGAAAACTATCTAGTCCTCCATTTTGTTTCAACTGCAGCTGAAAATGGACGTGTAGGAGCAAGTAGGAGCAGACCAAGCAATTGTGGTGCTTCCATCCTCAGCCTCTATTTAGCCTATTCAGTAATCCTTAATGGATCCTTCTTCTATTTGTCCAATCTCCCTTTAAACCAGCGGTTCCACTGTCTTGCATCCATTGAGATCCTTTCTCAAGGAGTTTCACAGGTCTACAACCTGTTGTGTGAAGAACCAAATCCTCCTTTGTTCCTTTTGAACTGGGCTCTTACTTGCTTCGTGTGATTGCCTCTAGTTCTTATACTGAAGACAAGCCAAAAGTTGCTCCCTGTCCATTTGTTTCATGCTATTCATGACTTTGTAGACCTCTACCATAACCCCTTTAAAAGACCTCTCTTCCAAGCAGAAGAATTTCAGGCTACTAGAGGAATAGTTATGCCACCACTTCTCGTGAGAAAGCTCTTCCATGTCTTTGATCACACTTGTTGCTTTCCCTGATTCTTTTGCCCTTCTAATATACCTTTTGAATGAGGGGACAGAAACTGCACACTGTATCTGAGTTGCCGATTAACTATGAATGCACCAAAGGACCACTATGGGTACTATTGTGGATTCATTCATAGCATCAGGCCTGTTGAATGCCGTATTAAGATCTTCATCTTTCCAAACTGTTCTCTAATGTGGAAATTCTGATTTAGTGATGGGAGTTTTATCAATGACATTAATGGGTTTTTTGTGTACCACCTTGAATTTATTTGGTTTGGGAATGATATCTGTGTATATATAAAAGGATGGGAAGGGGAGTGGTGGTTAATGAAGATGTGTTAAATAGCGTGAGACCTGAGCATGACATAAATGGTGTGGAATAAGGGCTGGAAATTGTACTGGTTTTGGCTGGGATAGAGTTAATTTTCTTCATAGTAGCTTGACTAGTGCTGTGTTTTGCATTTGTGATGGAAATACTGTTGATAACACACCAATGTTTTAGTCATTGCTGAGCAGTGCTTACACAGAGTCAAGGCCTTTTCTGCTTCTCACACCACCCCACCACCGAGTAGGCTGGGGGTGCACAAGGAGTTGGGAGGGGACACAGCTGGGACAGCTGACCCCAACTGACCAAAGGGATATTCCATACAATATAATGTCATGCTCAGCAATAAAAGCTGGGGGAAGGAGGCGGGGAAAACATTTGGAGTGATGGCATTTGTCTTCCCAAGTAACCGTTATGCGTGATGAAGCCCTGCTTTCCTGAAGATGGCTGAACACCTGCCTGCCAGTGGGAAGCAGTGAATGAATTCCTTATTTTGTTTTGCTTGCATGCACAGCTTTTCCTTTACCTATTAAACTGTCCTTATCTCAACTCACAAGTTTTCTGACTTTTACCCTTCCAATTACCTCCCCCAGCCCGCTGCAGGGGAGTGAGTGAGCAGCTGTGTAGTGTTTTGCTGCTGACTGGGGTTAAATCACAACAATCACTACGCAGGCAAGGAGTGTCCCCCTCTCTCAGACAATTCATGATTGTGGTGGGAATTTCACAGGGCAGGCTGCTGGTTTGCTTCTGTCTAAATAATCTTTATAATTACAGGTATAAGGGTAGCCACTCTATGAAACATATTTTGTAGCGTTTTGGGGTTGTTGAGGGTATGTCAAACTGATAATCCTACCATGGGATAACCCATCAAGTCTTCTCCTCATGCAAAGTTACTTGCCTTCAGTTAGTTTTCCCTTTCTGAGGGGTAGTTCTAAAATGCCAACAAAACTGGTTTGACAATTTTCCAGTCATGCTTGAATCTGTAAGAGCTCATGACTTCCAGATGCAGTCAGATTAAGGATGCGTTGATGAGAGCATCCAAATTCCTAGCAGTTGTTTCAACAGTAAGCAAGCATAGTCCTTTTTTTTTTTTTTCCCCATGAATGAAGAGAGTATTAAGCTAAGAAAATGAATGTTATCTCCCCTGTCCATTTTTCTCTTTCTTTTTACTTTCTTGAATTCATGCACTGAATTTTACAAGTCTCCAATTTTCATAGAGTCATACAATCATTTAGGTTGGAAAAGACCTATAAGATCAGCAAGTCCAACTGTTAACCTAGCACTGACAAGTCCACCAATAAACCACATCCCTAAGCACCACATCTACCCATCTTTTAAATACCTCCAGGGATGGAGACTCAGCCACTTCCCTGGGCAGCCTGTTCCAGTGCCTGACTACCCTTTTGGTGAAGAAATATTTCCTAATATCTAACCTAAACCTGCCCCAGTGCAACTTGAGGCCATTTCCTCTTGTCCTATCACTTGTTACTTGGGAGAAGAGACTGACCCCCACCTCGCTACAACCACCTTTCAGGTAGTTGTAGAGGGCAATAAGGTGTCCCCTCAGCCTTCTCTTCTCCAGGCTAAACAACCCCAGCTCTCTCAGCCGCTCTTCATAAGACTTGTGCTCTAGGCCCTTCACCAGTGTCATTGCCCTTCTCTGGACATGCTCCAGCACCTCCATGTCCTTCTTGTAGTGAGGGGCCCAAAACTGAACACAGTATTCAAGGTGCAGTCTCACCAGTGCAGGTGGTCCTAGCAAATCACTTCCCCAGTCCTGCTGGCCACGCTATTTCTGATACAAGCTAGGATGCTGTTGGCCTTCTTGGCCACCTGCGCACACTGCTGGCTCATGTTCCGGCGGCTGTTGACCAACACCCCCAGGTCCTTTTCCGCCTACCACACTGCCTCTCCTTCCTTGCCTATCCCTCCTGAAGAGTTTATAGCCATCCATTGCTGCACTCCAGTTGTGCGAGTCATCCCACCATGTTTCCATGATAGCAATTATATCATAGTTTTCCTGCTGCACAATGGCTTCCAGCTCCTCCTGTTTGTTGGCCATGCTGTGTACATTGGTGTAGATGCACTTCAACTGGGCTATTGATCCCGCCACCTTTTTGGGGGGAGAAACCCTAATTCTTATGTGATCATTCTCAAGCACTTCCACTGTTTCTAACACATCCATAACTCTTGTGTCTTTGCTGCTGCATGGCTCTCCATCTTCTGCCTCCACTGAGATGGCACACCAAAGGACCTCATTAGCACACCGTTTTTTTGATCCAGGCTGCAAGTTTAAGAGTATGCCCTTCAAGTATTTTCTATGTTCTTCTGAACTAGCAAATACATAAAACTGCTTTGTGTCCTTTTAAATCACTTGTGTCAGAATATTCATATTTCATTAATTATACCTTCTGTAGTGAATAAAAGGATATTTAAGTGAGTTTGTTACAACTCGTTGCTTTAATTTGTATTTTTTCTCCTTCTGTAAGGTATAACTCCATAGTTCCTGTATGGTTGCCTCTTTATCTATCTGCACAAAAGAAAACAACAGAAAAACAGGTGGCAAAAAGAATTTTTAGGTTCTGAGATACCAGATTTGCTGTACAGAAAGATACATTTCATAGAGGTATGAAGATATATGATAGAGCATAATAGAATCATAGTGACATATGTTCCACTACTTTCTGTGTTGAATTCACAGTGCTGGGGTACTGATTTTCTAGTACAATTCTTCAGCAAAAATAAGTAAATGAGCACTTTTACCCATTCATTAGAAGAAAGAACAAAATACAATTAAAGTTGGGCCTGCTCCTAGAATGTAGAAGTTAATAACCAGGGAAGTTATTTTCTGTGTTTTTAGGTATAAAAAGTAGTTCCGTTTCCTGAGCCTCTTTCTTATGACCACCACCATGGCATTGTGCTAAATGCTATTCATTATGAAATCAATCTCCCTTCTCTTCATCAAAAGCCAGTTTTGAGCTTTTCTGGGTAATGCAGGTGTTACATTGCACACTGTGATCCCCCGAAGGGAGGGCAGCATTTGCCAACAGTTGTCGCAAGACAATAGCTAAAATGCTGAAGTCTTTTTCTATATTTGGAAGAGGAAATTGAGTATTTCCAGTCAAGTAAGGGTAACACAGACTTTTTAGTGTGACTGCTGCATTAATGATAACAGGATTCTAAAAATGGGCTTTATATCCTCACAACTAAATCCTCACCTGACATTAGTCAGCAGAACTTCATTGCCTCTGGAGCAATAACATACACTGGATAAGGATTTGATTCATAGATCTTTCTTTTTCAGCCTTTGATTAGACTTTCTCCTTTCATCGTTCAACAACTTCTTCCTTCCCACCTACATATGCTTCCCCTATATGAAAAAACAAACCCTTAAATATTCTAGCCACAATTCCAGTGTTCAGCTTAAGCAAAACATGTTGAGACAGCCTTATTTCTAGACACTGCTCCCCTCCTCCCCACCAAAGTAATGACTTTCTATTTCAACAACTCATTCTAGACTACAAAACCAGATGGATTATTCTCTACTACATGAGTGAATGTATTCTTGATCGGAAAGTAGCAATCATTGAATACATCATGTACAATGACACCAGGGAGGGAATTGTTCCTCATTCTGCCCAGTGAAGCATGTTGGAACACCTGTTTCCTATCTTGAAAATGTTTACGATGACTGCCAAAGAAGTTAGTGCTGAAACAGCACCATTAAGTCAAGTTATCCTGCTTGGCCACCTGTTGAAAAAAAAAGCTGTCAAGGCAATTCCAGACCTCAGCTTGTCCCAGGGATGTTACACCTCTCCCTGCCTATAGGTAAATTTTCTTATTAATGAAGTCTGCTATTTGAGGAAATGGAAAGCAGAAAGGGAAATGTTTTAATTTATGAAACCTTTCTGTTATGGCAAAGACTCTCCTTTGCTGGGTAAGGTTCACAGAAAATACCAGAAGTGAATATGAGTCCTGGTGTATTTGCAGGGAATAATATGGGCTCTATTCCTTGCAGGTGGAAATTATATACTTTGAGCATGAGCTACAGTCAGAAATGGGATTCAGAAAGCTTTCTCAATACAGGTTTGTGCATCTTGGGTTGCCTATGTTAACTAACCATCCATTATCTAGCTCAAATGTGGATGTGTGTATTTAATCAGATGAGTCCTACTCCCCATACTGACTAAATGAGAAACACATTTATGTAGAGTGTATAAGAAAAAAACTCACACTGAACACTTGTTATTAAGGTGAGATGAGGTTGTTACCTCTGCCACTTAATGGGTTTTCCTCCAGAATGGATGAAAATGAAAGATTGGTGATACTTGGCTTTGGAGAATTCCACTAGTTCCAGTGTTGACATTAAAGCTATGCAAATAACTGCACTTTTGGTCTGCTGAATGAGTTGGAATACAAAATACGAAAAAAATCAATTGATTTAAAACTACATTATTCAAATTTTCATGTGAAAATTTGAACTCCTTTGCACTGGATTGAAACTTATAACACAACACAAATCAATTTGTTGTTTAATTTGTTTATCCTTTGTTTTTATTAAAATTTAACTTATCTGTAGTCAAATATTTTGAATATTTTTCATTATTTCTAAGCTAGTGTACTGCTAAATTTGCAACTTTCTGTTGACTCAGTTAAATTGTTTTTATGAAAAAAATTCTCAAACCTAGTTAACCTCAGGACTTCATTACATAGTTTTTTCATGAGATCATTATATACAAAGGGAGTAAATCAACTGACAAATTTCAAAATGTTTTGATAGTGTTTATTGTACTGTAAGACAATAAAACTTAGACAGCTGTCACAAGCAACTGCAAGAAACTTAAAACAAAGATAGAATATTAAGAAATATATTTTTGTCTCTGAATTCAAAAAAGCAGTAATTCTTCTGCAAGAAGAAATGTGCATGTCTTGTCAAAGAAAATAATAAATCAGAATTAATCCCAGCCTGATGGTGATTATTTTTCAACTTTTGATTTCTCATGATGTGATTGTTTCTTGACTATTTCTCAACTCTTCCCTGGAGATCTCACAGCATAAATAGGCCAAAATAGAAGTATCTTCCCCTCATTTTACAGATGGCACCCGTTTTACGGATGAGGAACTGAATCTCAGAAGTGTTACTCAGGGTGAGCCAACAAATACATTGCCAGGTTTAAAGAATGCTAAACCCATGCCTTAATTACAACTCAAAATTACACAAATCTTAAAGCAATGTGCCAAGTGAATTTGGTATGGTTGGTAGCTTTGATTTAGCTATACTGATTGCATTGATAGAGTAAAGCAAACAAAGGCAAGAAAGAAAAAACAAAAAAAAAAACCAACCCCACCTAACTAAGAAAATAACAGCTAGTAAATAAGAAGTAGTAATGCAAGGAATTTCACCACACCCCACTAGGAACTCAGCTGTTAGACGTATATTATCACTTCATGTGAAGAGTTCATGCAAAAAGTTTTTACAAATAATTCAGAGTACATTTAGTTTGTATATTAAGTCTTAGTTCCCAGACATGACACCTACTGCATTGTAGCATGATCTTAGAAGAAACGTGATAGAAAAGTTATTGCTTTAAATATTTTGAGATGAGACTGGACAGATCTTGAGGAAAATATATTGTTGAGAGTAATATTTCCTCTAGAGGGAGACAGACTAGCTGATCAATAAGGTGTCTGTCTCATCTCTGTCTTCTCTGGTTATATTTACAGCTTCCCATCTCTTTTTCTCCCTTTCTCTGATTAATATTTGAAGGATATAAATATGTAGATTCTTAAGGGATACAGGAAAAAATCCCACTGCCAGCCAGAGGAAAAACTCTTATTTTACCACCATGCTGTGTATCCAGTTGAGACACAGAAAGATAAAAATATATCCATTTGGAAAGTTGTGAAGGGACAAAAATGTAAGAAAATGTTTCCATTTTTAACGAAAACCTTTCAAAAAGATTTCCAAAATTGAGCATGGAAAGGAGAGAAAGAGGCATCGTGGCAAATATAGCAGTGTTCAATGGCCAAAATCCTCTTCTTTGACCATTCCTTAAACAATTAACTCTAATACAAAGTAATCTATCAGCAAGGATGGAAGTGTGGGTATCAGGAATAAGAAGAGAAATGAACTGGGATGGCTGGAATTTGCAGCTGCCAATAATATGGACATTTCTGATTTGTTCTTTCGTCGCTCATAAGGCAGAGTTGTGAAGACCAAGGCTCGACACGTCTATCAAGCAGGTCCTTGTTATCTGCTGTTGGCAGTCAGTGGTCATTGATGTATGAGTTCTCAGAAATGCTGAGCATGGTATTGACTGGCCACTTCTACTGATGAACTGACACCTTAGCTTTTAGTGTCAGCCAGTTCATTAACCAAAACGAGCCTAGTTCCACCAAATCTTGTATTAAAATAGAACAATTGTCTGGTTTTTTGTTTCAAACTGTGAAAGGCTGTCAGTGCATAGGAAACTGAAGACTTCATTATATGATGAAGGAGGTGTGAGTTCAAGTCACTGACACTTTTTAGAGATACGGGGTCCTCTGCCCTTGGCATTTCAGAAAAAGATTGGTAAGAAGGTGCTAACAGGAAAAAAATGAGGCTGAAAATCTGAATCTCTCAAGAGGAAGAAGGAAGAATGTTAGTGCTGGATTGATTTAAGTTTGGATTACTGAATAACAAAAGTAAATAAAAGAACAAGTCTGGGTATTACATTAGGCAGTTAAGTCAGAAAATACTGACACTGAACTCAATTTATATCGTCTTTAATTGGCTACTGAGAATTGGTGATGCAAGGTGGGTTTCATTGTCCCAAAAATAATTGAAATGCAAATATCACCTGGAATTAATGATTGCTGTTTGATATCTCTCATTACAGAGATCTTAAAACATGCTCCTTAATTGTTTGATTTAAGCATTTTTTTTTTCTTGAATAGACAGAAACTTCTAGTAGAAAATACTTCTTTTTGGTATCACCATGCATATACAGACTGTGGTGCATAGCTTACAGAATTGCAAGGCATCAGGGTGTGATAATACAGTGCCAGAGCTGCCACAGACAGGAATTTTATTCTGTTACGGCTATTGGCTTTCACCAAACACATGAATCACTAATACAGACCATCATTCCCAATGACCAGGGAAGGACAGGGATGCTGTATCATCTCAAAAAGTCATCATGTAAATAAACCTTTGGTGAATATTATTTAGACCTCAACGGTTTATCCTTACAATATTACACAACTTAATACGCGTTTCTCATCACTATAAGAGAGCTAAAATGAGAGCTAAAGCTATGTTTGCAACATAACCAGGTTCCTGTTATGATTCCCCTGAATCTGTGCCACTCCACTGGAGCTCCTCATACCACTGGATGCCCATAATAATTTAGAAAGAGTCTTGAAAGTAGGTGAAAACTACCATTATTTTTCCAAACAAACATGCATATACATTCTTGCAGTTGGCAGAAGTGTCACTACCGGCTGGTGGATGAAACTGGGAGATGACTCCTGATGGCTGTTAGAGTGTAATTAGAGTGCTTGTAATTATAACAATAAAATTATCATTTTTGTAAAGCAATAACATTTTGATTATGAACATGCTAAGTATTTTATTTATGTATCATTATCCCTGATCGGCAACTATCAAGCTGCAGGAGGATTTCAGATACTTTTCATTTGAAAAATTGGAGACTCGGTGCCACACAATTGATTCATAGCTCTTTGAATCCTGAATATTTTGTTGGGGAGGAGTGTGTGTTGTTGTTGCTTCTATACAAAATGTATATATCTGTAACTCTTTGGAATCAATGAAGCACTTTCTGACACTGACTGAGGTTTTCAGCCAGTAAAACTTCAGATTTGATTGTTTCACCTACATTCAATTGAACTTTGGTCACTACAGTTTAGAGTGGGAAGATCATAGAATTATAGAATCATAGAATATCTCAAGTTGGAAGGGACCCATAAGGATCATCGAGTCCAACGCCTTGCTCTTCACAGGACTACCTAAATCTAAACCATATCACTAAGAGCATGGTCCAGATGCTTCTTGAACTCTGACAGGCTTGGTGCCTGACCACTTCCCTGGGGACCCTGTTCCAGTGACCGATCACCCTCTCAGTGAAGAACATTTTTCTAGTGTCCAATCTGAACTTCCCCTGTCGCAGCTTCATTCCATTTCCTCGTGTCCTGTTGCTGGTCACCAGAGAGAGATCAGCAGCTCCCCGTCGTCTGCCCCCCATGAGGAAGTTGTAGACTGCGATGAAGTCACCCCTCAGCCTTTTCTTCTCCAAACTGAACAAGCCCAGTGATCTCAGGCACTCCTCATAAGTCTTGCCCTGGAGACTTTTCACCACCTTGGTTGCCCTCCTCTGGACACACTCCAATAGTTTGATGTCCTTCTTATATTGAGGCACCCAAAACTGCAGACAGTACTCAAGGTGGGGCTGCACCAGTGCAAGATGACTCAGGTCACCCTGTAACAGTCTTGTAGGGTTTAACTCTGGTGCCTGAACAGAAGTGTTGGTGCTGTTTGGGAATCCTAATGTATGCATGGCACCTCCATAGGTCTGGTGGATGTGATATGAAACCTGCAGGAGACCTTTGTCGTTCTGGAGAAACAGGCAGGATATCTGAGTGCTGTGATGTAGTTGCAGCACTGGTCTCCTAAGAAACACCCAGCCATAAGGCATCAAAAGAACATACATCCTAGTATGTGTAATACAGTAAACCAAAGCCAGCACTTCCTTGTGAAATGCAATTATTGAACTCTCCTAAACATGGTGAGAACACTGTGTTTGATTTTCAGGGAAAAACAAAAGGAATCTCTTCCATCTCTTGCAGCTTTCCTAGTATATGAACTCACTCACCCGCTCACTCACTCCAGGTATCTTGAGCTTCACTTAGACCATATAACCTGTGCTGATACGGAGACAGGTTGATTTTCAAAAACAGGGTGCCATGCTAGCCATGGCTCAAATCCAAGGCAAACTGTGTTTCTGTTTGCAAAGGATGGTTTAAGATTGCCAAAGTAAGATCTCAGAAAAATGTGCATTTGTGAAATGCTGTCAAGATTTCTTCGCAGTGACCAATCACAAATGAATACAGAGTGTATTTTATTCTCTAAAACTGACATAATTTTGCTTATTCTTGAAAAGGAATACAGTTGGAATAAGAAATCAGAATTCTGCATTCTAACCAACTAAGGCTCGCAAATAAGAAACATTAAATTTACCAGCCCACAAACCATTGTGACTGTGGTGCATCTATGTAAGATGTGTAATTATTAAGGCCTAGCTTATTAAGCACATTTGGAAATTGGCTGAATTGCTTGATTTGGTAAAAAATTACATGCTACATTTAATCAGCCCTCCTTTAAGGAAGAAATGTCATTAAACACCACTTAATTAGCTGTTCCTACATCCCCACTGTGTGAAAAATTGTATCCTTGATGACTACAAAACATTTTTAAGGTCAAATGTGGTGAATAAAAATATCATTGAATGCCCTCTGGTAATAGTCTACATAAAAGTGCAGCTCATTTGCATTAATTGAAAAGATTAGTTCTGTATCACAGTTAATCAGAATCTGATGTCTGTACTGTACAGATGGAGAAGACCTATAGTTAAGCTTACATTTTCTTTTTTTTTTTTGAGTTGTTTATAAGTCTGTTAATTTGTCATGGTGGATAGATATGAAAATATCTTCTTGTTCTATTAATTTAAGATTCCTGGTTTCTACTACACCAGCATGCCATGTTTGGAGAGAGGAGAAATGTACAGTAAAAAGATAGGAATTGACCATTTTGAAAAAATAATGATTTTTTTTTCTTCTTTCTTTTTTTCCCCTCTGTAACTAACATGATTTCTCCTTCTGTGTCTGCATAAGATCTGATATCCATCTCACTCTTTATCATTCACTCACTAAAACCTTTCCTGCCTATTTGCCCCCTCCTTGCTTCTCCCTGCCACTATGTAATGTGCAATGCCATGTGCCTGAAATTCCAGCCTGGTTATTTCACCGAGACTTCTCTGTGTTACTCCTTTCTAGAAAAGGTATGTCAAAAGTCAGATTTTTGGCAATCATCTCCAGTGAAAGAGTTGAATAATCTGAATCACTGGTGTCATCCCCTGATGTATAAAACAAAAGAGAGAAGGAAAAGGTGAGATACGAGGAACAGATTTTATTTTTAGATAGGAAGCTATGGCAGGTGTTGTGGCTTGTGACAAAGATCTCATCTGCTCTCTAAGCAAACTGTGGGAGGGATGTCAGCATGATCCCTGGCAAGAACTGCAGCATAGACCTTAGCAGGCTTGCAGACAGTCAGACTTCCTTAGCTAGTAAGGATGAGTTCAGTATTACCTGAAAAATGTACCGAACCAAGGTTTCACTGTGACATTTGGTTTCACAGGATACGCACACAACAAGACCATTTTTCTTCTGGATATATTCCTAGAGACATAACCACTAGGAGAGTGAGCTTGCCAGGGATATTTAATGGAAGAGTTCTCCCTGATGGGAGATACTCAGTGGCTTTATTTCTCTCTTGAGCTAGGAGTGGATGAAAATGTGGGAAGAATGATTTTATTCCCCCTTAATGCCTCCTGTATTTTGGGATTCTACAGGGACTTCCCTAAACTTCAGTATAAAAACAAAAAATAATTAAAAACCCCACACCCTGAGCCCTGACTTTAACTTAGGCTTTGCAATGCCCTTGGAGTTTGAGGAATTTCAGGTTACATTGGTATGTAAGACTTTAGTAACAGCTTTACAGGCTGGAGCAGGGGTTGCACAAGCCTGGCTCTGCGTCAGGGAGGCTCATGACACAGCAGCTTTCCTCAGAGGGCTCTGTCTCATCCCCTTCCATTGCTTCCTCTACCCAATCAAGGAAACAAACCTTGTTTGCTTCTGTTTAATTGACTGAAAACATTTGTTATCAAAAAAATACATCTGAAGGCATCATGTGGAAAGACTGTTTCTCATTTTCAAGGTTATTCTTGTGTCTTTTCTTTAAAATTGTGACAACAGAGCGACTCTCCATATCTGGGAGAAAGTTTTGTCATGGGCAATCTTTTGTATTCACAAGTGGTATATTCACAAAGGATCTTCAAAAGATGGTTTGGTGGCATAGTTTCCTTTTTCCTCTTGTAACTTTTCCTAATTTCTTCACTTTTAAGCAAAGGTGAAGTAATCGGAATACACAGTTTTAAGGCCCCAGAATGTGTTAATTTGATTGCAATCTCCAGAACAACAGCAACAACAAAAAAGGTCAGCTACAAAAACCCCATATTTCTTTGTAAATTCAGAAGTCAGAATTAAAAAAAAACACAACAAACCTCCCTTAATAAAATCAATGGTTTTGTAAATTATGTAACCCCCAATGGAAACAGGTTCCTTTTTTTAGTTACTTTTCTATTTTCTTGTCATTGTACAACTTTCTTACAAATATGTATGATAAAAATAAACTGAATAGGGTTTCTTTTCAAAGGCAGAGCAAGGTTTAGTGTTCATACTTCTGTTGAGAGCTAAAAAATAATATTCTCTTTAGTTCTAAAAGTAATGCCTTATGTTCATAGTTTTAAAAAAGAAATGTATTCCTGAAGGGGAGATGTAGGGGTTGAAGGGTGGGAGAAGAATACTGTGAGGACATTATATATATATAAATGTTACATTATAATAAATGTAAATATAAATATCATAGAATCATAGAATGGTTTGGATTGGAAGGGACCTTAAAGATCATCTAGTTCCAACCTCCCTGCCATGGGCAGGGACACCTTCCACTAGACCAGGTTGCTCAAAGCCCCGTCCAACCTGGCCTTCAACACTTCCAGGGATGGGGCATCCACAACTTCTCTGGGCAACTCTTCCAGTGCCTCGCCACCCTCATAGTGAAGAAGTTCTTCCTTTTATCGAATCTAAATCTACCCTGTTTCAGTTTAAAGCCATTACCCTTTGTCCTGTCACTACATGCCCTTGTAAAACATCCCTCTCCCGCTTTCTTGTAGGCCCACTTCAGCTACTGGAAGGCTGCTATAAGGCTGCTATAAAAAGGCTGTCCCCGCAGCCTTCTCTTCTCCACACTGAACAACCCCAACTCTCTCAGCCTGTCCTCATAGGAGAGGTGTTCCGGCCCACTGATCACGTTTGTGGCCCTCCTCTGGACTCACTCCAACAGGTCCATGTCCTTCTTATGTTGGAGGCCCCAGAGCTGAATGCAGTGCTCCAGGGTCTCGTGAGCGGAGTAGAGGGGGAGAATCCCCTCCCTTGACCTGCTGGTCGCGCTTCTTTTGATGCAGCCCAGGATACAGTTGGCTTTCTGGGCTGCAAGTGCACATATTGTTGAAATTCTTATCAACCAAAACCCCCAAGTCCTTTTCCTCAGGGCTGCTCTCAATCCCTTCATCTCCCAGCCTGTATTTGTGCTTGGGATTGCCCCAACCCAGGTACAGGACCTTGCACTTGGCCTTATTGAGGCTCACACGGGCCCACATCTCAAGCCTGTCAAGGTCCCTCTGGATGGCATCCTTTCCCCCCAGTGTGTCGACTGCACCGCACAGCTTGGTGTCAGCTGCAAACTTGCTGAGGGTGCACTCAATCCCACTGTCCATGTTGCCGACAAAGATGTTAAACAGCTCCAGTCCCAATACCAACCCCTGAGGAATGCCACTTGCCACTGGTCTCCACTTGAACATCAAGCCGTTGACTGCAACTCTTTTAGTGTGACCATCCAGCCAATTCCTTACCCACCGAGTGGTCCGTTCATCAAATCCATGTCTTTCCAATTTAGAGACAGAGATGTTGTGCGGGACAGTGTCAAATGCTTTGCACACATCCAGGTAGATGATGCCAGTTGCTCTTTCTTTATCCACCAATGCTATAACTCTGTTGTAGAAGGCCACCAAATTTTTCAGGCACGATTTGCCCTTAGTGAAGCCATGTCCAAGTATATATTTTTTTTTTTTTTTTTCAATAAAGTTGAAGGATGCGTTTTAAGGAAACACAAAACATTAATGTATATGAACAGAGGCCACACTCTCCTTTTCCCTCCCGATGAAGGAGTGTCTCCAGCACATTTTTGCCAAGCAGGCAAGTTGATCCAAAATGTTCTTCAGTTTCTTACAGGGCAAAGGTCTAACCCCTGAGTCCTTGTTATCTGCTGAGCTCTTCTGAAGTTAGCAAATTCCTTTAAGCAGGTCTTTGGCTCCACTCCAGTAAAATTCCCCGAAGATTCTAATAGGAGAGTTTCTAACTAATCTCTTGAAAATAACTAAGAACTAACGCTGTGATGTTTAAATTGTAACAGATTTCTCTTTCAGCAGCAGAGTGCCTTCAAACTGTCCCCCTGGTCTCATGATGATGAACATTTGAATGTCATAAAATAACACTTAAGGCCCAAATATTTTGAGGCCAATGGTCGGTTGACTATGGTTGGATGCCAGGGGCCCACCAAAGCTGCTCTATCAATCCCCTCCTCAACTGGACAGGGAGGAGAAAAGATAATGGAAGGATCATGGGTCGAGATAAGGGCAGGGAGAGATCATTCACCAATTACTGTCACAGGCAAAACAGACTCCACTTGGGGAAATTACTTCAATTTATTACCAATCAAAGCAGAGTAGGATAATGAGAAATGAAAACTAAATCTTAAAACACCTTCCCCACACCCCTCCCTTCTTCCCGGCCTTAAGTTTACTCCCAATTTTCTCTACTTCCTCCCCCTGAGCGGTGCAGGGGGTTGGGGAATGGGGGTTATGTCCAGTTCATCACACGTTATCTCTGATGCTCCTTCCTCCTCATGGGAAGGACTCACACTCTTCCCCTGCTCCAGCATGGGGTCCCTCCCATGGGGGACAGTCCTCCATGAACTTCTCCAATATGAGTCCTTCCCACAGGCTACAGTTCTTCACGAACTGCTCCAGCATTGGCCCCTTCCATGGGTTGCAGTCTTTCAGGAGCAGACTGCTCCAGCATGGGTCCCCCACAGGTCCTGCCAGGAGCCTGCTCCAGTGCGAGCTTCCCATGGTGTCACAGACTCCTTCGGCTGCATCCTCCATGGGCTGCAGGGGAATCTCTGCTCCGGTGCCTGGAGTGCCTCCTCCCCCTCCTTGTTCACTGACCTTAGGGTCTGCAGAGTTGTTTCTCTCACATATTCTCACTCCTCTCTCCTGCTGCAACTGCTGTTGCGCGGCAGAATTCCCTCCCGCCCATCCATTCTTAACTATGTTATTGTGGAAGTGCTACCACTGTTGCTGATTGATTGGTTCAGCCTTGGCCAGCGGCGGATCCATCTTGGAGCCCGCTGTCATTGGCTCTATTGGACATGGGGGTAGCTTCTAGCAGCTTCTAACAGAAGCCCTCCCTCTTCCAAAACCTTGCCATGCAAACCCAATATAAGACTTAATAGTGAAATTATTTGTGGCATGAACTCTTCCTTGGGTCTCTGCTTTTCTTTAATGTTCCTTCTCTCTTTTCTAATGGCATCTCTTTTTTCCTTGCATACATAGGCATTGCAAGCTTAGTTTGAATACTGTAAGTAAACATAACCTTCATGCAGTAAGTTCCTCTTTCTGATTTTTGTATGCTTGCAGTAGACTGTTTGTTTTTTTTAGTACTATAAAAATGTTTAAATTCAGAAATTACCTCAATAAAACTCTGCCCCATTGTGCTCTGTGAACCCATTGTTTTGTTGCACATTATCAAAATACTGCAGAAACATTATTTTTATGCAGTGTATGCATATAATAGAAAATACGGTACAATTGCTAATGATTTCATATACATATACAAGCATGTATGCACACAATATAGGATCTTACCCATACGGAAGGTTCATCTAATGAAGATCTAAAGTTCTTATTAGAAAAATGAAATTTTTCTAAAGATTTTCCTAGTCTTTTGACAATTTTATTTCAAAAGAAATTTTCACTAGAAGTATTTGACTTTAAAGTTTACAGTTTCTTTAATCAAATAAGAATATTTTCTCGACTTCATCTTCACTATCATCTTTTTTTGTTAAATCTACAGACCTTCCTTCCCACTGCATCACATTATTTAGTTAAATGGTGTTTAGTTAAAGGAAATGTTTCCTCATGTCCAGTCTGAACCTTCGTCACTGCGCTGTCTCCAATTTCCCAGCATTATCGTGTACTGTCAGGCTCTTGTTTATTAAGAACACAGACAAGGAACCACTGTTGCAGGCACTTTACGAACAGAGATAAAATGTTCTAAAAAGACAGGCACAAAATTAGCAGTATCTTATCTATGGCCCTCAGCAGAGTACTGAGTGGATATGCATCAAGTATTTCCCATTCCCATGAACTTTCATCCCTCTTCATTGTGGTTAAGGCATATTAACATAATATGAGGGAAGCTCTGCACTATTATTGTTACTTTTGTACATGAGTTACACTACAGCCTGCTCTATAAATGTAGTAGCTCTGTTCACTTTCTAGAGATCAGTCCATCTCCTTCCACTAAGATGAACTTTATATGTTTATTTTTTTTAAATAAGATGAGATAGAATATGCAATTGATTTAAGCTTCAGACAGTCCTCTGGTGTGTGTATGTATCTGTCTGTGTATCATCATGATCCGGAGCCAAACTTTCTACTAATATAGCTGGATCTTGTTGCTGAAAATGATAGGCATCTGATGTGACTGAAATCAAGCATTAGATGTTCACTGATCACTTAAGTTGTACTCTCCAGTCTGATCGGACTATGCCTGGCAAAGAACACAGGGGAAAAAAAACGTATTGTATTTGGCCACAGGCCGTAACAGACTCTGTATATGTAAATAACTAAAGTGCGCATGGAGGCCTACAGTCTGTATCCAGAAGAGGTATCTGGGAAGCTTGCAATCTGTCCCCAGCAACCCAAAGTCCAAATTTAAGAACAAATACAGCAAGAGTATATAATAATTATTCTGACTACTTGGGAGCATGAACTGTAGGTACAAAGATATGATTTCATTTGGTTACACCTGCATTTCAAGAATAATGTTTCCAAGACATTATTATTGCTGATGCATGACTCACAGCTGGGGCAAAGAAGGACAATTCCATGAAATCTCTTTTCCAGTGGATTCCTGATGCCCTCCATCCAGTAATGTGGAATACTATGAACATGGATTTTTGAAAAAAAAACCAAACACATTCATATTTATCTCTTGTGTGGCTGCTGAATCCATCACTTCACCCAGGCTGTCTGCTGGTGAATGAGGTGGCTATCATGCTATTTTGGTTTAACCTGGCAGGCAGGTAAACACTACACAGCCGTTCGCTCACTCCTCCACAATGGGATGCAGGAGAGAATGGGAAAAAAAGGTAAAACTCGTGGGTTGAGACAAAGACAATTTAATAGGACAGAAAAGGAAGGGAAAATAATAATAATGATAAAAGAATATACAAAACAAGTGATGCACAATGCAACTGCTCACCACCCACTAACTGATGCCCAGGCAGTTCCCAAGCAGCTGCCGCGCCGCCCCCCAGCCAACTTCCCCTGTTTCTTTTGTTCAGCGTGACACCATATGGTATGGAATATCCCTTTGGCCAGTTTGGGTCAGCTGTCCTGGCTGTATCTCCTCACAGCTTTTTGTACACCTCCAGCTTCCTTGCTGGCAGGGCAGTATGAGAAGCTGAAAAGTCCTTGATGTAGTGTAAGCATTGCTCAGCAACAACTAAAACATCAGTGTGTTATCACATTATTCTCATCCTAAATCCAAACCACAGTACTATTCCAGCTACTAGGAAGAAAATTAACTCTATGCCACCTGAAACCAGGACACATCTAATATTTAACTAATAATCTCCTTGATTATAATCCCTTCCTGAACAATGCTATTTCTTGACAGAGCCTGCACATTTGCCAACGTCTGCCCAAATAAGACATCTTTTATCTGACTTTGACTTTGAGATTACTGGAAGCCCTTTACTTTGATTGATGCTGATGAGCTACCCCATGAACAATAGCACTGAATAGGACTTTGAGACCTAAGAAAATAATGTTTCGTCACATCGTTCCAGGACATTTTGTTTTGAAAAAAAAAAGACCCAAACCAAAGCCAAGCCCCTCTCCCCCCAAAACAAAGAACTATGACCTTCTATCATGTTGTTCTGGTAGGCTAGCAGGTATCAGGAAAATTTGTGTAATTAGTCTTGTGATAATTAGACTGACCCTCCATTCTAGTGCTGTTTCTGTGCTGTTTTGGGGGATAGTCACTGCATACTCATTCTCTAAAAGATCTTTTTTACAGTGGCAAACAGCTTATTTATCTTCCTTTTATTTTAAGGGCTGAAGTAGATTTGAAGGCTGATTTATTTTTTCTGTATTAATATGGGCAACATCGCTTCGTCTAATGATTAAGTATTCATGTCTGGATATAAATGACTTTCTTTGCTCTAGATAATAACAGATTATTTTTCACCCCGGCTATATGTGAATTATGAAACATAGTTATTTTTTTAATCTCCAGCATATCTTGCTATGAAAGGGTTTATGCATTTAATTCTCCTGGTTCAGGGAAGAAGTGATCTTTTAAGACAAACTAGGATGAATGTATAGCTGCTGTCAGAAATCTTTTTCCTTTTCAAACATACTTTAGAAGAAAGAGAAAAATTACACAAAGACAGAACATTTCTTTTGCATGGTTTTCTTCAAAGTTAAATTCAAGTGGATACACAAAAGTATTTGGAAGCCATTGAAAACACCAGAATATCTATTTGCTCAGCCAGGATATTTCATTCTGCTGCGTTCAGTATCCAGCCCTTCAGGAAGCAGATGAATCTTCCCTCCCCTGAGCTGTCTGGTGAGCTAGCCTTGTCAACGGGCTCTGAATTAGACTGCAGAAAGATGGGAGTTCAATTCTGCATTGAACTATGTGAAAACTCTGTAGCTTTGAACACTTTTTGTAGTCTCTATAGCCAGTTCTCATATGTAGAAATTAGGGTAACAACTCTACCCTGTCATGTGGAGAACTTTTCTACTGCTCTTTACGATGAGGAGAATTGTACCTAGTAACCAACCTGACTTGATCTCCTTTGATTGTAAAGGAAACCAGAAGTAACTCAAGTATAGACATCTCTGCTGTAGGCAAGTATGTTTAATCAGGTGAATTTTACCCACAGTTAAGGTCTGGACAGATGGCTGGATGCTGTCAGCCAGTTCAATATATTGCTTTTAGAAACTGATTTTCTTCAGTAACAGCTGATGAAATCTGCTCCTTCTGCTTTGATTCTCGTTATAATGTCTCTCCTCATATAGGCAGGAGGAGCTACCAGTCTTTTGCTTACCTGTGAATTTGCACATGTTCAGTCACACAGTATATCCACTCCAGTGCTGTATGTGCTATTGCACACCGATATATTTACCTCATTAATGTATGTTTGGCCAAGGATCTTCCTGCATCTTATTGGCACTTCTGGCAACCAAGATGACATCATCCACACATTTTAAAAGTAAAATAGAGTATCAGGGATCTTTGCACAGGCAACAACAGCCACCTTAAATTCATTATTTTCTCTTCAAATTATTTTTTTTTCCCTTGGGCAGCATGATATAGCTAATCTTAATATGGCCTCCTGGTTCTCGGATTGAAAAAAGGTCATTATGGAGTGCAAATGCTGTTGGTAACATACTGCTATATTAAACTTCCAGATGTCAGCTTTGGCAGAGGAAGCCATCAACAATTCATGACATTGTAAAAACATTTTTCTTGCCGATCCATTTATGATGAAGTATTGTTGCCCTCTTGACAGGTAATGCAATATTATGTTAAGTATAAATAAATCAAAAATACAGATGTACTTGCTTGAATTACGATGGCCACTAATGGCATTTTGGGAAGAAAAAGCAAATTCAAAGTCTGACTAATGTCTCTGGTTACTCCTGCCTGGCATTTCTGAGGTGCTCTGAAGTCTGCAGTAGCAGAGTACAGCTTCAAGGCAGCAAATGTTTGTGCTTGTTGGGTAACTCAGCTGGAAACACCCTCCCACATATTTGTTCTTCCTTTTTAAGAAGATTAATGGGAACTCTGGTATGGCAAGACCATTGACCCTCCTCCAACAATACAATTCAGTGCTTGCCCAGGGTGGGAGGGGAGTGGACCAGCCAGATTGTCTGATTCTGAAGGTACAGCAACCCACCCACCCAAACTCTGCTTGGTGCCCTAGCATGATAATCTTTCCCAGGCAAATGTTAGTGGTGATGCTGCTCAA
Organism: Platalea leucorodia; assembly: GCF_965183815.1. Classification (NCBI taxonomy): domain Eukaryota; kingdom Metazoa; phylum Chordata; class Aves; order Pelecaniformes; family Threskiornithidae; genus Platalea; species Platalea leucorodia. The sequence goes on along the minus strand of NC_138823.1, from coordinate 7,697,743 downwards.
AACCTTATCAGTCACAATTTGTTCCAAACTGATTTTTCTCTGCCAGTGAAGAGTATATACTAGATAAACAGATCTATCTTTAAGCAAATGTAACCTTCTAAGAGGAACTTGTTAACAGATAACCGGCATTTTTCTGATGTTATTTGCTTTTAGATGGATACCCATAATTAGAATGGAGAGATCTTTTTCAGGGCTAATCCATTCCATAAGAAATGAAAAAGTGCAGTTAAAAAATGATCAATATTTCTTGGGAACAGGCTAAAAAGGGTTTTGAGCTGTAATATTTAAACTTGGTGATTCATGATAGCGGAATACTTAAACTGCATAAAATGTACTCATCTTTTGAACTTGTTGTTTTGCTAGCATCACAAATGATGGATTCAAACATCTTCATAAACCACTAGTTTATTATAATCTCTTCTCAGTGTTTTGGGAGTACTATTATCTCATTGGCTTATTTATTATTATGTGTAATGTATTAAAAAGAGGTTGTTCTGTTGACCTTAAGCTCTGAAAAAGTAATATATGAGAGCAAAAAAGCAATAGTTGGAATTAATTATAGATGTAGGCACGATGGAGGACTCTCTGACAGTGTATATTGGCATAGTCCCATTGAAGTCAATAGAGTAAGACCAATTTACATCAACAGAGGAGCTGATTTAACAGGCGTTGGAAGATGATATGCTGGTATTTTCACAAATGTGAAGAGAGAGACAGAGCACTGAAAACAGCAGACTGCTTGTTATTGTATTTGTATGTATGCTATTAACCTTCACATCTGTTTATGTAAGCACTGCAACAGTAACTTTTTTTTTTTAAACCTGTGGGGGAAAGGTGCAAAATTGCAAGGATATCAGCTGAGGGATTTTGCATGAATACAAAGCTTGTTGAAACCCAATCATGGTGTCTCACAGAATGGTAAAGCTCTTCTTTTTGAACATCAAAGAAGTACATCAAAGTATACCTCCTGATGCTATGGAAGCTGGTTAAACAGATTCAACAGTTATCCTGTAATAAGCTTTGAAAAAAATATCTACGCATAAATATTTTGAATCATGAGAACCTTTCTAAAATTACGTGAAGTAGTAGGTCTAATTCTTACCTCACTTTCATTTTACTTTGGTGTACTTCCACTGACTTCAGTGGCAATGTGCTGGATTTACACCATGTAAGGGTAACTCAACACAGGCATTGTAAGGGCAAAGACAGAGACATTATTTCTGATAAATTGCTGGACAGAAGTGGGGAATAATTGGAAAATGTCTTTAAAATATTAGTAGAAAAATAGGGCTGATTTAGGTTCCACTCTGTGAGTCAGAGTGCCTTTTCCTCACGCTTTACAATTTGACTACAAGGAAACCTACTTAGCATGGAGTTTTTGGTGAAGATACTATTTTTATAAAGCAATGATTCATGCCTCCTGTTTCATAGAAATTGTTATTTTGTGCTAAGCAAGGGGCTCAGAGTGGCAGTCTGGGTGCCAAAACTACCTATAGAAAACAGAGGCTTCCTATCTAGCAATAGAAGAACTTGTCCTACAGCCTAACTCCAGACTCCTTTACTGGAAAGAAAAAACTTTGAAAAACACTGTGCATTAAAAATCAACTTTGAAAATTAGCTGTTCTGATTTATTTTGTTCTTCTTTTCCTTCAAGCATGAATGACGCTGGCATAAGTCCAAAGACTTGACTTGCAGTTATAGGAATCTCTCTGTTTCCTCCTGTAGCTATGTGAACACAGAACTGGAGATGATGCCTGGAGTCATTGACCTGGTCCTCTGATGTTCCAGGCAGTTGCACAGAAACACCTTAGCTTTCAGAAGTGGGAGTTCAATGGGATATAGCTATGTTGAAGGTGAGGATGGTGCTGTCTGTCATGGGACTAGGAGAGGCAGAGAGAAGAGTGTGAGAAGGGTGAGTTGGAGGACCCATGGGGAGACCACAGTGGGAGAATGATGGACAAGTGAGGTCTCTGCACCAGAAAGCACCAGTCCCTGCTGTTCCATTCCTCTGGAAGCAGCAAGCCAGACCTGACATGCAAGAAAGAGGTGGACAATCTAAAGCTGATCATGCATTCATATAATTTCCTTCTCTTCAGCATGTAAAGACTAATATCTCTCTTGGTTATCAAGATCTCCATCAGGCAAAAATCCATGGGGCTTAGCTGTGCAATCATCAGAGGAATTGCTCCCTTAGCTTGTTTTGAGTCTTCACCATGCATTGCCAAAGAAATTAGTATGATGTTACAAACAGAACTGTCTGAATTTTAGTAGGGAGAACCTAGACTCTGGAATAACCATCATGAAGAATATAACACACAAATGGGATAGGATAGGGAGAGTAAAAAAGGGAGTGTCTCTATATGGGTGCATATAGAAGTCCATAAAAAGATACTTTATTAGTTTTGATAAAACCAGCTGAGATTCCCAGATTTCAGCTAGCTGAAAACATGTCTCTGTTAGTTTACATTCATAAGGGTGACCGTATGTACAGCCTTTCTGCCATTTTGCATTTCTCTGATGTACCACAGCAATATATCATCAAAATACCATTCCTCTGATAATGTATTGCTGTGTTATGCTGTTAAAGTGACTTTGCTTGATGACATGCTCAAGTAATACATCTTTAGACAGATGAACTGTAACAGCAGTGGCCTCTCTGTCTGTCACATGCAAGGGAGTATGGGGAAATAAAAGATGTAATGGCAGGGGCTAGGGAGAAACATGAGGCAGAGCATGTGCCAGACTTTGTGGAACATAAAGCACACTTACCAGGAAATACATAGGAAGTCACTTAAAGGACAAATTAAATGGGCTTGTCATGGGGCCTCAGAAAGCAGGCGGGTACTGCCTATCTCTGGTGCAGTAGCCTTAGCAAAGTCAACAGCAAGAAGTACCATGAGAAAATTCAGAGTATATTACAATGATGGCTGTGAAAAATATTCCATGGGGATGCAAAACATTGCGTTCTCTTAAGACCAAGCTAATGCATTCAAGCTACAGCCCAGGAGACCCAACTTCACATCTGGCTCAGATAAAATGAGTTTGGCATTGCAAAACCATTCCTCCAGTGAGTTTGTCTTCATTTAACTGTTCTGCAGTACAGTAGTTCAGGGCAATTAGAAAGTTGTGCTCAGGATCAAAGGAACTCCCTGCTGCTGAGTTTCTGAGTGTTAGCAGGGATGTGTGGGAGAAACTTAGTGATCTTAGAGTCAGAAGGCTCATGCAGAAGAATGTGTATAAAAGATGTTACAGCAAGACACACTGAGATGCTCCCTTCTCCCTTTATTGAAAGTAAACAAAACAAAATTCAGGGAGAGGAGGCATGCAATTCAATTCAAAGGCATATCTTTTTTAAAAAATTGCTTAGAAAGTAATGTCTTTCATTGAAAACTGGATAACTCACCATTGTAATTCATTGCTACAGGAAGGTGGTGTGTCAATACCACTGGGTAGCTTTGTAGATTTAAGAATAGAGCTGGATCGTGCCATAAACACAAATAACAATGGTATTACAACAGCAAGAGTACAACTATGAGAGCTATCCAATCCTATTTTTAAGGTATAGTGTGACCCACTGAGGTTAGACAAAATTGTCCTGTAACATATCACACCACACAATCAGATTCACTATAATAATTTTGCACTCTTTTCTGAAGCAGCTGCACTGACAACTGTTAGAGACAGGGACTTGCTCCAGCTAGTCCATTGATCTGTTCCTAGGTGACAATTTCTTTGTGCCTACAAATAAATCCAGGAAAGCTGCTAAAGCTGCCTAAAGTGCAAACTGAGCAATGCTAAGCTTAGAGAATCAGGCTTTCACTATCTGTTTTCTCTCCACGTATAATAAACGGAGGTAACATGACTAATAAATAATAAATGAGTAATTCTTAGGTCTTATGTAGCACCTCTTATCAGAGCAGCTCTGAACACACTGAAGGGAATACATAAATTAATTCTTGTAGTATGCCACTGGGACAGATATGTTTGACTGTAAACATTTCACAGCTAGTTAAATTATTTTGTGCCTTTCCAATTAGCGTAGTCCATAGTGTCCACAATCACAGAGCAGTCCCTGCAGTTCTAGATGCCCTGTAAGCTCTGTGGTCTTTGCAAGCTGAGTGTACAATCTGAGTATAAAGCAAATGACAAGAATTGTGCACAGGCAGGTGGGAAGAACAATATGCAATATGGGGGTAGGCAGGGATTTCTGTACTTGCATTGCCCAGCTAATGCCAAGTATTCTGTAGGCATGCAGAACTTATGGGTATGTTTTTCGTCAGCACTCAACAACATAGTTATGGATCAGGAAAGTCAAGAGCATTTTTATTTCCATTGGAAATTACTATTTATTTTATTTATTTATTTTCCCCCACAAAACCCTGAGGTAAGGGAATGATTTTTATTCAAAAGGAAGTTGCAGAAACTCCTGGAGAAGATACCTCATTCCTTGCACCTTTATTTTTGATAGGCCATGACCTTAAGTGAAGTATATCTGCCATTATGTATCACAGTTAGGAAACTCTTGCTGTACAACTTTCTATCTTCAAAAATACAAACAAGGAAAAAATAGGGGCTGTGGGAAATATAACCTATCTAGTGATCTCTCCAGCTGACACTAATGAGTTCATGGGGAATGTCTGCAACTTCACAAAGACTACATTTTTGTTGCAAGTCTTTCTCTCCAGCTCAAACCTCTCAGTAATCCCCAAATTTATTTTCAAGTAATTTTCTTAAAGTTTTTCCTAAAAAGACAACTTTCTGTTATACACATTCTGATAAGTTATTTGTGGATCACAGCCCTTTTCTTTTTTTGAAAGTGTGTAAAAGGCTGTAGTGGAATATAGGGTGCTGAGCACTTGAAAATCTAGCCTCAACTATTTTGCTGTAGGTCATATAACAAGACTGTCACTTGCTATAACTTTGAGACAAAAGGTAAATTAATAGAGACAGTCCATTGCTTATGTTTAGTAAAGCTGGGACAGAGCAAACTCCACAGCACAGCAGGACACATTTACAAAGAACAGGGGACATTTATTTCTAAATCTTCACTTACTGTTGTAACTTGTCATAGTCTATGTCATTTAGAAAATGTGAACGAGAATTCAGTGAGTTCAGTGAACCAAGTTATGAGGATTCCTTAAAAATAATTTCTATTTCTATGGCCAGTAAAAAGACATAGGCTAGAAAGATTTGCAATCTTAAGCCCCCCGTCTTCAACCCCATTCCCCCATTTCAGATTAAAAAGCAGCCTGCAGTCTTGTAGAGGTATTTTGGCGTTTTCTTTCTTCTGCTGGAATTCATTAATTCTTTCCTTTGTACTGGGCTTATAGGAATTTTTTCCCATTTTTCACATGAGGTAGTTTCCGTGGTGGCCATAAAGGTAGAATTATTTTTGCTAGTGAATTATTTGCAAAATACCAATACATATGGAAAAATAAACACCAATGACTATGACTTAAAAGCCACTTTAACAGCCCAGGAAACAAGAAAATGCATAACCATGGGCTAATCTCTTTCCAGGGAAGAATTTAAGTGAGTGCATAACTTTTCTCATCTCTCTAAATGCTTCTTTACTGAATCAGACAAAGGTCATCCAGAGAGGATTAAACTGCTATTTACATAGTGTAAAATCAGGCAGTTTATACTTAGGTCAAACTCTCACAGCATAGTGTTTAGTAATTCTCCGCTCCTCAAAATGTAAAGTGGGTATAATTAAGGATGTAAGTAAAATCTACTCAATTTCTTCATCCACTTGCATATGAATAAATGAAAATGTAAATAAAACTGAAATAAAATTGTATTTATATCAAACAAATAAATCCATTATTATAATACTGAAGCTCAGCTGTATACTGCATCCATATTTGCTGTCTTATAAAACATCATAGTATTATTGGTATTTGTCTTCCATGTTATTAATATATGTTATGAATATGTTAATATATGTTATGAATATATGTTATGAATATATTGAATAATTTGTGCGCACACAAGTACCTATAATCATTTGAGATTCTCTGAGGAACCCTTCCTCTGCCTGTCGAGAAGAGCAAAGGTCTCCCATCAGTCCTGTAGGCTACCACAAACCTCCTGTGCTTCTCTTGTACACCCCAAGGTATTTGACATGGTGCTAGATGTCGACAGGCTTAAAAGTCAATGAAGTAGGCAAACAGCCAAAAAAAACCCACCTAGGTTGTCTCTGAAGTCAGAGATAAAAGTCAGCTCTCCTGGAAGTTGATTTATCTCACCCTGGGCGCCCATTTTAGGACACAATGAATTTCCTTCTGGAAGCGTTTGCCTTTGACCACAGAAGGCTATGTGAGATCCTAAGAATACTTGTCCACTGTTTTGGTATGGAAAAAGTTTTCTTCCCTTACAACCAGTTCAACATCACAGCCTTAGCACATTACTAGCATCTGCTATGTTCAGATTCTCACATCACACCCTCATTGCTGTACCGCCTATATGCTTTCTGAGAACTACGTGGCACCTTTATATCTGGAGTGGATATTTCATCTCTCCTTAAAATGTGTACTACACAAAAGAGGTGGGAGACAAAATCAGATTTTACCTAACTCACCACATTCAAGGTGTCGCATTGCTGTCTGACTATCTTGTCCAAGTAAATCTGATGGCAAACATCTACGATGAAAGCGCTGCCTCTCTTCCTATTCTCTTCACCTCAAGAGTTGCTTGGGAAGGGAGTCCACCAGAGAAGGGATGCTCTGTGAACAGCTGCTGAAGCAAAGGGTAGATAAATAGAAAAGACTAATGGTCATGCTCAAAGCATAGTTTTTCATATGTTGCATTATTTCTTTTGACAATTATTTCTTTATAAAAAACCAGTTATGTTATAAAGCAGAGAAGATTTGTTTAGAATACAGTACAGAAGTCCAAGCCAATGAACTCTGTCAAATGTATCCAGGAAGAAGTGAACATTTACCATGAACTTAAACAATGTTTTCCAGCACACAGGGCAAAGATTACGGGGCGGGGGCGGGAAAGAAGGAAACTAGAAAACATTTTTGCTAGGAAAAAAGAAAGAAGGAAGACAAATTTTTTATATAATGTCTTGTGCAGTATGGGATATAGAAGAATTTGATCTTTTTTCAAGGTGTCCCTTGAGAGTTGGGACACAAGTAGATGTTATAGATCATCTGTGCTTAGTTTCCAACACTGTGTAAAAATACAGTGCAAAGATGTTAAGTTAGCTAAAGCACATATTAGAGAGGGGAGCAGCTAGAGGAAAGTACTGGTACAAAACCTCAGTTATGGTGAGACAGCAAAGCAAGGCACAGCTAGTACAGTCAAACATCAAAAGGTCAGTTCAGCTTCAGTTTGGCTCTTGTGACCAGTGAGGTTTTAACATTTAAAATAGTGCATGAAAACTACTGCAGGAAAGACAAAGCAGTTGGCTGGCCTAGAACATTATTACTGGTATGATTTTACTTTAAGAGTTAGTTATATAAACAGGGTGTTTTTTTGTTTATCTACTTTGTTTTCTTTTCCTCTCTTTAACTTTAAAAAAAAAAAAAAAGTTTATTGGCCATCTAATTCACATTTGGAAAGGGAAAATATGTTCACTTGAGCGTTGGAAGGTTTAGTATAACAGTGCCAGGATTCTGGTTAGTTTGTTTTTTTTTTTTTTGGTGGATTTTTTTTTTTTTTTATGATGACCTCCTTACATTTGACTTTTAACTAAGTGCTGGCAGAACCCTACTGACAGTCACACAATGTTGCTGTAGGCTGCTGAGGGGCACCCTCTGCTTTTGTGGTGGCACGGACAAACCTGGTGGTTTGATGCTAATATGTTTTTTACTCATAAATGTTCTGAAATTCTGAAACTGAGCAAGAAGAAGAAATGGAACCATCTACATTGTCTGTAACACTGTATATGAATATATATTTGCATACACCATGGTGCAGTATTTTCTCATCTAATCTTTCCTCAGCATTCCCTGATCTTCCTTTAGGTTCTTTTTTGTCTTTAATAGCTCAGCTATTATCTTTTCAGATGTGGCCCATTAATTCTTCTGTATGAATTCATGCACAGTCAGCTCTCCTGTGCTAATGACCAGAGAGGAATAATGGCTAATGCCCACTGAGAAGGATATGTATTGTTTTAGCTGCTTCCTGATTTATTGAAATCTCACTGTACATTTCTGCATTTTCATTTTTTATAGAAGCTGAGAAAAGAAAACATTTCAGAAGCCATCCAAGACAACGGTCCATTTCTGCTCACTGTGAAAAAATGGACATTCTGGGAAGGTGGAGAGGAGAGGTTGAGAAAGAAAAAAAAAAAAAAAAAGTGATTTTTCTTACACCACATGCTTTAATGGCAGAACTTGCTAGGACTGGGTATTGTGGGTTGTGAAAGAACATGAATTAACAAAACCAAACAAACAAACAAAAAGACATACATTTACCTAGGGCTACCAAAGACTGAATCAGCTTCTGGTTCAAGAAATCCCTGAGCTACTGCTTACCAGAAACTGTGAGGGTCATAACTAAATCTTTTCCTTACCCTTATACTCACTATTAAACATCAGCTAACACTCGCCATCAGGCAAGGTGGATCCTTGGTTCCATCCAGTTATACTCTTGTGGTGCTGCTTACTTAGCAGGTCAGAGAAACAATCTACAGAGTGCCGACCATGAAATAAAACTGGTCAATGGGCAAAAAAGAACAAGACAAGATAAATATAAAACACTTAAGAAATTATAAAATTAAGAAAGGAATTTAATAAGAAATTATTAAAAAGTCTTCCTCACATTTCATTGCCATTAAGGGTGGGGTTTCTGTGGTTCTGGCTCAAATTCTGTTCCTTAAGCAGTGTGGAAACACTATTTTTCATTTTCATCCTTCCATTGCTGGATAGTGTTACTATGCATTTTTGAAAGATTTCAGGTTCTACACCTGGACTGTGTTGCAGGCCACCTGGGAAGGAAAAATATTCTGTCTTCTATATAGCTTGTAAAGTGTTTTAAAATCCTTGAGTTAAATTAATGAATGCAAAGGATGTCGATGCTTCACCTTTTTGAGATTTTGACCTCAACTATCATATTATAAATAAATGTCACAAATGACCATTTCAGAATGGAAGGTAAAAGCTGAGAATTAATAAGAGCTTCTTGAAAAGTCAGACAACACATAAAGTACAGACAAACAAGAGAGCACCTTCTTTTTTTTCTTTTTTTTTCACTACACCAAAAATTGTTTAGAATTCCCAATGCTGGTGCAGCTTTGTTTCATGAAAGCCATGAAATTACTAGACCACTGGAGGAGGCTGCTGACAAAAAAGGTCCAGCTGCCTTTGTGAGTGACATATCAGGTTACTTTCCCTTTGAAAAATACAGGTTCAGCTCTTATATTGTTTCCTTTTATAGTTTTGGCCATCATAGTCATTTTTAGTTCAAACAGGGAACGTAACTGTGCAACATATCAGAGTAACTTTTAAGAAGCATATCTACAGAGGATTTTAGTGGCAACTTCACTGACTTCAAAACTCTTCTCAGCATACAATTTTTTCAGGTTGTCATGAATTTAAGAGGATTCTCTGTTCATCATTTCCACATCCCTGGACCTCTGCTTTATATGCAGCTGTCAAAAGACATGTTACGAGCTAAGCTTTCTGCATGATACAGTTTTTTGGTGGACAAACTTTTACCAAAATATTCCATTGAGGGAAAAAATATATTTGGCTAAAATCTGTCTTCAGTGATGTTGGATATAAGCAAATAAACTGCAGAGGTGGTTTTTTTTGTGTGTGTGATTTTTTTTTTTTTATACTAATTCAATCTTCAAACCAGTCTAATCTTTAAGCTGATTAAACAAGAAATTGCTAAGAAAAATTAAAAAAAACCCCATCAAGCAAGATCTTTTCTTCAGGGGATATTGCTTATAGCAAGGAAGCAAAGGAATCCTATTTACAATTTAGCTCAGCTAAACGTAAATCCTGCCCTTCCCAAAGTTATTATCTCTTCCTTCTTTCACCAATATAGTCCACTTCCTTCATATGAGCCACCAAAGGAGAACTAAAGTGGAACTGAAGTTAACTTCTTGTTGACTAAGGGCTAGAAACTGCTGTTGAATCTTTTCTGTATTTCCCCTGCCACAAAAGCTGAAGTTGTGATAGAAGAAGGCAAAAAGAAACCCCAAAACTCAACCCAACCAACCAACCAAAAAAATTAAAATAAGAGAATGTATATTTTTTTTTCAATTAAAAGATCCTCTTCAGAATAGCCCAAACGACTCAAGAATTAACAAATGTTCTTTCAGCCAAAAATTTTGAAAAAGGCATGAACATATATTCTGTTCTACCAGAGTGTTTCTGCTTCTCTGGCAAGGTTACAAGGGCTCTTTCATGAATGTGTGTTGGAAAAGCATCTTCTGTATCCTGTAGTAGTGAGAGGGGCACTCCAGAGAAAGGAGACTCAAATCTCCTCTTCCAGAGTTCAACCACTAAGCTGTCACTGATCATAATAAGCTCCTTTACATGTAGCTCAGAGGCAGACCTCTACACATAGGTGTCTGAGTGTGGAGCTGAATTGCCTCCCCTTAAATTCAAGTCAGATGAATCCCAGACCAGAAATACCTGCTTACCTGTGTAAATGTCCCCTTTCTATTGTCTAAGTATATCTGATTTTCATTTCATTCAGATATAGTGTCTGTAATGTATGAAGTCTTAGGGTGTGACTCAGATGCTTAATGTACTTGCCTAATCTTAGGCATTTAGTGCTATTTTAACTGTTCTAGGATATTTTGCTTAATCTCTAACAACTGGTCCAGAAGGATGTGGGTCTCCTGTAGGTCCTGCATCCTGAGCCATTGGGATGGCAAAGGATGAAGAAGATGAATTCAATCCCAAAATTATTACTATACTTGGTGTAATATTAAAAAACAAAAAAACAAAGAAACAAACAAAAAACCACCCCCTAAACCAAAACCAAACTAACCAACCAACAAAAAAAACAAACCAAACCAAACCAAACCAAAACAAGAAAAACAAAACCCCAAACAAAACAAACTCATGTTACCTGAGAAGTATCTAACTGGTCTGGACCAAATACTAAAAGGACTCAAACCCTATCCTGCCTGAGCATCGGTCAGACTGCTTTTAGCTAACTTCACTGTTCTGAAACACTGTAATGCATTAAGAAAAGCAGCTTTTCACCTGCATCAGCCCATACATAAATGTTATTACTTGAAAAGTCAGTTTTTGGCTCCTGCTGTATTAGGAGATGCTCAAAGTAGCAGGGAAGTCGAATAGTTTTAAGCAGGATATTCTGGTGCTGGTCAGGAGCTTGCTCAGCTCCTGCTTTAAGTTATACCAGACTAAATCTTACTGCATTTTCTCCACTTTTTATGTTCCTGGTCTGTAGATTTTTAACACTGTACTTTTACCAGATTCCACACCATTCCCAGGGCTGGCACCATAAGTCTGGTGTAAAATCTTTACCTCTATAATCATCTGCAAGGCACAAAGTCATTCTTAGTGGGTCTTTTTCTCTTTAATGTCTCCATTACATTTGAAGGAGAAGAGGGGGTTAAGTATAACTCGATGCAATTGAGAATCAGACCTATTCCTTTTTATATAACAAATTGTCTAAATCATAGAAATGGGAGAACAGATAATTATTTATCAAAAGGATAATTAGGTCCAGGAAGAACACACTGCGCCATCTTAATGACAAAGCAGGTAATGCTGCTTTAACCATTTTAATTTATGAAGAAATTGGCTTTGTGAACATTTGACAAAATAATATATCTTCATGCAATTTCAAGTTTGTTAAGTGGGTCTCTTAATAGCAGGTTAAGAGGAGCACAAACTGTCTGTATCCATGTTTAACTAGAATCAGACATAATGAGCATTCAAAAATCACTGCTTAAGGATACTATTATGTATTTCTGTGGATTTTTTTCATTTGTACTTCTCTGTCACATATACTCTCTCTAGTGGGCTGCTATGATGTGACTTGGCTTTCTCCTGTACTGCTTTCACTGAAGTACTGGCATATGGATTTACAAACTCCTTTAAATCTACTTTTATTCAAATCAAAAGAAAAAAAACTGAAAAAAAAAAAAAAAAACACTAGCAAGGGAGACAGAAAATTCTCCAATTTTGATGTATTCAAATCTACAACTTACTGAAAAATATGCTTTGGTAAAATTCAAATTGGGAGGCTAAATACAGTCAAGTTCTTTGACTTGTAATGGGGTCCTTCTGGCCCTAGATACTAAGGATTAAAAAGTCACCAATACCTGAAAGAGCCTCCACAGAGCTAGATGTACGGATGTTTAGTAGCCAAAAAGTGGATCTGCTTTTTAAAGACCTTTTCTCTAAATGTGTAAGCCTGAGCTTATTAGGATGTTTAGTTTGATTTGAATCTGCTCAGTTCTTTTTTAATACCTCAATAAGGACAAATCTTACCTGAGAATATTGCTCAGATTTCAGTGTTGAGACCTTTTAAAAATTGCATGCATAAGATCTTTGGATACAGAAGATTTCAGTCTTGAAACTGGAGAAATTACTTATAATAAAGAGAAATGAAATAGCACAGCTTGCTCCTTAAAATTAGATTGCAAGTCTGTGACACGGATTTTGACATAATTATTTATACCTCAAGGAAGCTTGCTCTTTGCAAACTATTCCAATGAAGAAAAAAAAAAAGGAGCTATGAAAAGAATAATGCATTTGGACACAACAGCATTGAAGTGTGTGGAGAAATTGGGAGGTGAAGCCTTAAGGACCACAAGAAGCAGTCATAGAACCATAGAATATCTCAAGCTGGAAGGCACCCATAAGGACCATCGAGTCCAACTCCCTGCTCCTTGCGGGACCACCTAAAACTAAACCATATGACTCAGAGCATCGTCCAGAAAGTGTTTCTTTCCCTCTGATATGGTTTGGATCATGATCCAGTATTCAGGTAAAGTGGGTTGCAGTAAGTGTCTGTATCCAAGCTGACAAATCCTGTGGGTTGGTTCTGGCCCCTCTGGGAAATCCAGGTGGACTGCGTACATCTTCATTCACAATATGCAGGGTTCATCTTCAAGTAGGTTGTATGATTGCTGAGAAAAATGTAAGCAGACAGAGAAGCGTTGTGTATATTTCTGCACACCTTTCTGCCTTCAGTAAGTCACAACTACATAAGCCTATAGGAGGGGAGAGAGAATAAAAACCAGAATGAAACTAATAAAATTGGTTGGGGAAAAAGGCAGAAAATTTGAGACACATACAGAAAAAAAGAAACAATGAAGCATATATGTAAGTTAAAGAAACTGGGTTAGAGAAAGGCTAATATGTGCAAACTAAGGAGAGAAAGCAAATGTGATTACCCAAAAGAAGAAAAGTGGAAAAAGCATGCTGTGAGTCAGGGAGGCATAATAAAAAAGGGTTAGATAAAGACCCACCTGCAGAGACAACCACACACACATTACCAGGGGGAGAGGTTACCTGTAGACAGAGATTAAAAGCACCTTGAAGGTATGAGAAGAAAACTTCCCTGCCTTTCTGTATCACAGAAAAATTGGGAAAAAAGACCTGAAGAATACTAATAAGATGATGGTGACTGAAAGTCAGAAATACAACTAGGCTTAGAAAACATGTTTATATCATTTGACATTAATATCAGGAAAGTGTCTATGAAAGTGATAGAGAATACATGTACTACCCCGTAAAATGCCTGCTTCATGATACTCACTGTCCCAGCTGGTGTATTTTTATCTAATTCCAGAGCTGGTTGTGGTGAATACAGCTTCATATTTCTAATATACATTATACTACTGGGAAATAAAGCAGCCATTGCTTAGATGCATAGCTGCAGATGGCACAAGTTTCAGTACCATCCTTTAAATTACTGTAAAAACATGGGGAACTAGCTGTTGTACAAATAAATGCTAGCATAGGGGGTCTCATGGGGCTCTGGTGATCAGTAGCAGCCTTTTAATCTCTGGGTAACATAGTTCAATAGCAGTTCAAGTGAGCAATAGCAAAGGAGTCTCCCTTCTGAAAGCTCTGTGGCCTGTGTGACTTAAATTGGTGGTTTCAGCCCACATCCCTGTAGATGCGTTGCCACAGTTAGGAAACATCAACATTATAGCTGAACTGTCACGGGAACATGTTATCCATACGCTTTGGAAATAAAAACCTTAGGGATTTATGAAAGGAGTTGTGGCAGTGGTGGCTGAGACCTCAGGGCCAGATGCCAACACATCTGTATTTTAAATTCCAGACACTGAAAAGGCATCAACCGCTCATGTAACTGAGGTCACAGAACACATGCAAAAGAGTCATTTGTTCCCCCCTGAGGTGAGAAATCTTCACAGTGTAGTTTATTACTATCCTAATGAAACCAGTCCCATTGCTATTAAGTGGAAGTGAAAGATGCATTATAATATTAGCAGAAATAATTAAAGGACTTACTGCTTTTTTTTTTCCCTGTGAATTTCTATGATTTGCACAGTCTGACTGTAATGTTCTTACACCTGTTGAAATGGTTGAATGGATTGTAATTCAATGCATTGAAGACATGTTATTGTTATTTATGTGGTACCATAGGCACGTCACTTCTACTCTTGACAAAAGAGCTTTTACTTTAAATAAGACACAACATGCCAGGGGATACTTAGAGCAGTGTTGGCTGATGGAGGATGTGGAGATTCACAATGAACAGAGGAAGTGTGATCCTCTTTGCAGATTATGTTTATTGTATACCCCTACAGTGATTTGGCTTTGATGGTTCCAATTAAAAGAGAAAAAAAAAAAAAAAAAAGAAGGACAGTTCTGTCCCCAATTCCTGCTTGTATGACTGCTTGAGAGAAGAGGCAAATCTGTGATTGCTCTGTGCATATATTTACACTACATCTCCTCTGTTAACATTGCTCACCTGAATGATTTAGTGGATTTAGTGTAATCATTGTATGTAATAAGAAGAAAAGGGATTTGATAATGTTTTATTTGCAGTGCAGAGCTGGCCCTAGACAGAAAAGCAAACCCATAGCTTGGCTGTGATCTTGAATCACCAAGGAGGTAAAATTTAACAGAATAAAAGGAGGGACAAAATTTGTCTCATAGCCATTGAATTTGGGGACAAAAGAGAAATTCCTGTTGGAAGTAACATATCAGAAAAAATATCAGTCAGCAAAGAAAAAGGAACTTTCTTTAATAAATGCAGACTTCTGTAATAATCATAGACAGGAGGGAGTTACGATTGAGGAAAGAAATACTCAAATACCCTGAATGGACTACTGAGAGAGAGGATTCCTGTGTCTTGCTGCCCTATATCCTTCTGGGAATACCTTATGCTCTTATTTATTCTTTCATCAGAGATACTGGGCACCTTAATTTATTATTAAAGGTATTGGTGGGATTTTTATCACAGTTTAGAAATAGAATCTTTCTTGCCACTGGAAATTAATACAAAAATGAATAAAACCAAAATAGTAATGAAGAAAAAAAGGGGGGGCGGGGCAAAAAAAAAAAACAGGAAAATGAGACCGAATATCTGCTCATAATTTTTATTAGTCATTATTACAGACAACAAATTTAACAAAAATCTCCAGCAGATTTCTCACTGTTGTTCTTCATCTTTACAGACAGGCAAAAAAGGAGGTAAGACCCCATCCTATTTTTTGGGGGGGCTGAGAAAATTCTGAGACACATCTAAAATAATTTTCAGATTAAGGAGGGTGGTGACTGGAGTCTGGGTAATATAATGAGAAAATTTGATTCATGATAAATCTCAAAAAGGAACATGACCTACAAATTTAGAAAAGGGAAAAATAAGAAACCTTGCGTGCTTTCAGAAGCTAAGCAACTATGCTGATCTGTATGTGGCTAAGAGCTAAAAATCTTTCAAGAAGACATGAGAACACTGCACTTTAAAAGGACGAATAATAAGCTAAATGATGTATTAGGCAACAGATAGTTTAAATGGATTTAGAAATGAGGTCCTCATTAGGAAAATGTCAAATATTGCACCTTCTGCAGGTACAGATGCGAACAGAGGTTGAAAGCACAATTTTGTTTTGTGCTTCTCCCAGATGCTGGTGCTGACTGCCTGAAATGGGACAGTAGCCCAAAGCCACTGGAATCAATGATCTCTTTCTGATTAGTTTTGGTTTGGTCCCCAAAACTTACAATAAGACCAAAAGTTAAGTTGATTGGGATAAAATGCTGTCCCTACTGCAGAGGAGTGAAATTCCCCTTTAACTTCAGAAGGGTTACAATTTCATCTTTGGTCAAAAAAGGGTTTGATTTGGAACTCAAAGAGAAGGGGAAATGATCAGAGGTTGGATCTAGTTGAAAAGGGGACAGAGGAAGGATGTTGTTTAAACTGCATTGTTTAAACTTTCTTATTGCAGTTCCTTAAGGAGCCCAATTAATCGGTCACAATTGTACTAGAAGGTTTTTGTGTCTGAGCATTAAACTCTGATTTAAACTTCCTCTTATAGCCCTGAAATGCATGATACCAGATTATATTCCCCACTGTTATAATATCTGTCTGTCTGTCTCACTATCCATCTATCTATGTCTGTCTGTCTGTCTATCTATCTATGTGTTTGTATCATATATATGCATTATTGTGTGTGTATACATCTATATGTACATATATACATTTTATTTGTTCTTTGCTATTACATGAGTATTTCTGCTTTCTCTCTCTTTCTATGCTAAACCAATTGAGGCAAGAAGGAACAGATATCATTAAAATTATTCATTTCTCAATGCAGGTGAGCATCATGGTCTGTAGACAGATACCCTGATTAAATTTCAAATTCTGGAAATGTCAATAATTCTGAGATCTTGCATTACATTTATTTATTTATTACCACTTATTATTTACACTAACATAATGTTTAGGAGACTCATTTGTAATAAAAAATAATTTTGTAAAAAATACATTAATATAGCCACATAGCAAATTTTTAGTATATTTCCAGCAAGTTTCCAAGTATTGTTGGCAGTCTTTACAAAGATAGTATATATATTCTCCAGACTAGCACAAATATTTGCTAAATCTTAGAATATTGACTATAAAAGCAAGTAGGTTTTAAACTTCAGTAGAGTTACTGGCCGAGAAGAATTTGTCTTTTGTACTAAATTCATGAATCATGAAGTGTTGTTTTTAAAAACAATGTCTTTTATGTGAGGTTAAACAACATTTCCTTCTCTAATTTTTACTTTCCTTGTTCTGCTGGTTGGTTTCCCTCACAAAGCACACACTTTGATTACCTTTGCTGAGGAATGTTCTTACACTAGTCAGTACTCTATGTGTGGGATGGCATCGAAACTCTACCAACACAGAAGCAGTCCTGAAAGACAAAACTAGTTGGAAATTTTCCATGTCAGGGGTTTATTCTGCAAAACGCTCATTTAAAATGCAAGCAAGCAAGAAAGCAAGCTAGCAAACAAAAGCCAACTTATTTTACTGCACTTCTAATGATCATTCAGATCTTTCTCTTATGATTTTATTACTTTTGTTTCTAATCATATAAAGTCAAATATCAATAGTTTGCAATGTTTCACAATGGATAAAGAAACCTGTGATTTCACTGTTTCCCACAAACCCAGATGTTGAAGTCTCACCCTTCCATGTGGTGAAAAATGTATTTTCCAGCTTGTTAGACTATATCATGTTCATGAAAACTCTCCTGTAGCTTCTTCCATTATTGCTTCTCAAAGTTGTAATTGAATGCAGCTTAAACCATGATTAACAGGTTAGCCACTCTGCTTACTCATTGAAACCAAGTCTCCAGTTACTACTTGCTGATTTCCCATCCACTTTTTCCTAGGAGATTATGAGAAAGTGGTGCGAAATGGCCATCCTGTGCTTTTTCCATTTCTTGTAGGACTGTGTAGTTAGTAAAGATGTTCTTCTCTGAACAATGAACAGTTTTTATTTCTGTGTTTAGAGCAGGGGGAAGTGCTCTTGAAATTATCTAACTTTGTTTTCTTTTTAGATGGTCAAAGGGAATAAGTGAAGCCAAGACAATAACACAAAATTCAACTTAAAGTATGAAATATTTTCTTTTTATTGTTGTTCTCAACATGAAGCACTTCTCTTTTTTTGAGATTTTATTTCTATACTGTAGAAATTAATTAAGATAATCTGTTAATTTCTTTTTATATCTTTCACAATTTTCCAACAAATTTATTCATTCAGCTTTTCACTTTTCCAAGCCAGTCCTGTATGCATGGGGTGCCAGGTAATTAGTGATATGTGCAAGGCAATGATTGCTATAAAATGGCAGTGCTGCCTTTTGGGACTTTCTCATAGGTTTATCAATGCTTTCACCATAAGATTTAGTATATAGCAAATAAATACCTTATCCAGAGTGTCCAGCACTGCACCTCACATTAAAGAAAAACCATCACTGTTCAGCAGTTTACAAATGCTACATGGTAACAGCAAAAAAGTGACCTCATTCTCATTTTTGGTGGCTCTAATATACCTTTTCATTTAGACATCCTAAATTTTCAAAGCCAGAAGATGCAAACAGACATTTCAGTGAGAGTTTGAGCAGCAAAGAATAACTTAGTAACACAGTCCGTTTGTGCACTGATGCTGCAATAAGACATACTTTTCCTATTCAGATTTTTAAGAGATGTATTGTTTTTTTTGAAAAAAAAGATGCTGTTTCACGTTTAATTCCTCTGCTGGGAGAGCCTGGGGGGGGAGGAAAAAAAAAAGGGGGGGGGAGGCCGAGATATATAAATGAACCTGGAAACTCTTTATTCATACTTGGAAAACGAAAATGAAGAAGAAAAAGAAGAAAAAGGAAAAGAAAAAGGAAAAGAACAAGGAAAAAAAAAGGGAAAGAAAAAAGAAAAGGAAAAGAGTTTGGAGAATATTGGAACCTGCATGAAAATCATGTGGAAGAAGCAGTGCAGAGATTTCTTGTAGCTGGGTTTTTCTCCTCTGTCTGATCCACTCTTGTTTCCGTATGACCTGCAAACCTCTTTAAAGAGAAAAGAATATAAATAGAAGGAAACACACCATAGCAAGCAAAAATTAAATGGAGAGGAAAAAAAAGACACTACTATTCTGAAGTCTTTCTTTTGGAAGCCAGGAAGCTTTTTAAAGTGCTGCTTTACATTAGAATTCATGCAGTCAACCTATGTGAAAATGGGAGACCTCAGAGTAAAAGCTTTCTCCAAATTAACAAAATACTTCGATCATTTCTTTAAAAGACAGTCTGGGTTTCTGAGTGGCATTTGCCTTATACTGTAGACATTCCTCTACAATTCCAAACATACACACAGATCACTGCTGCAGAGATAGTCACCTGGCATGGATGCCAGCATTCCCATGTCACAAAAAATACAAAGATGGGGAACATGGTTGTGCTACATCAGACCAATGGATGTAGCAACTAAGCTTGGGGAGGAGAAGAAATCGAGAGAATTGTGGTAACAAGATTATTGTGATTCCATGAACACCATGGTTTGCTCTTTGCATTAATGGATGTATAAAAGTGTTTCTGCTTTCCTCTTCAACATTTGATTGCTTTGGTCACACCGCTTCTTACATGTCCTCCAAAATCTTAGACCTCCTTTCTTGCAGGAAATCGTGCTCTAATTCAATGGGGCTATTAATGTGCAGGAATCAGTACATACTTGCATATTAGAATCATCAGAGCTTAGGTGGTAAACTTTCTGGGAACCTCTGTTGCAAGTGCTGACTCTTGGTAAGCATCTGTGCAAATGCAGCACAATGAAAACCTAGTTTGGTTCTAAGGTCAAGGAGAAAATGTAGGCAATTCAGTATCTCTCCACTTGAGGTTACAATGCAAGCAGCAGTTCTGGATGCTTTGTGCAGCAATTCACAACATGATCGCTCATGCTCTAACATTTCTTTGGATTTGACATTCTCTCAGAAAGATTCAAATTCACCACTGAGATTTGCTCCCTGATGGGAGCAAATGCCTTCACAAATTCTTTTTTGCTTCTTGACTTCCCGTGCAGATATGAAAGACTACACTACTGTCCCAAATCTACCAAAAAAATTTATAGTGATAGAAAGGTGTCTATTTTCATAACTTATTCCTCCCTTTAATTTGAATACATTTTATGCCATCTTCCTTGACCCAAAGGGTGTGATGAAGTTGTCTGAATAGAAACATCTAGTGCTGTTTGAGATGTTTATGTCATCGTGCTTGGTTTTCAATTGCTGATCTTGCAGCATACAGGTCTCATGTAGGTCATGTGTTATGTCTACTAGCACATACAGAAGTCTGGGGTACTTTAGGATGTCTAGTATGAATGACTTGACTTATACTTAGGGAGACGACTAATGCCTAATTTCTAGCTACATTGCTCATAGCCCTATGTTTGCTTGGAGGAGGGTCAGGAGGAATCTCTGCATTATAATATATATTTCTCACTGTGTTGCAGGTTCATACTGAGAAAGATTTGGAGACGTTAATTTTAAAGTGTCATCAAGATGTATGAAAAATT
Organism: Platalea leucorodia; assembly: GCF_965183815.1. Classification (NCBI taxonomy): domain Eukaryota; kingdom Metazoa; phylum Chordata; class Aves; order Pelecaniformes; family Threskiornithidae; genus Platalea; species Platalea leucorodia. The sequence goes on along the minus strand of NC_138823.1, from coordinate 7,677,281 downwards.
CCACATTTCACACTGGACTCCAAGAAACCTGAGAGTCATCTTCATCAACTTTTCAACTGGACACTCAGCAGTGAGTCTGGAAACAAAGACAATTTTAATGAAAATAGCCTACAGGCATAATGTTTCATCATTCTTAAACTGGAATAAAACTGACAAGAGGTTTTTTTCCAAATGAAAACACAGTCATTTGTTTGATGGCAATGAAAAGATATTGAACTACTTGCTGGCTGCTCTTTGCAATTTGTAGTACTTGGAAAGTCTTAAAGAAAAGTTGACGGTGACAAATAGACCTTTCTAAAATGTCAAGTCATTCTAAACATGAATTTCCATTTATTTATAGACTTACTCTGATATCTCAAATGTTACAGAGCTTCCTGTAGACAGTATTTAGCTTTCTATTAGGAATTTTCAAAATCTCAAATACATTGACATCTTTCATGAAGATAATGTTCCAGTGACATATTTCACAAATAAATTACATAAAATTAATGGTTGGCAAATTTCCTGAGTGCGTTTTTCATATCTGAAACCACTTTCTAGAGGAATTGTTTCCTAAAAAGGAAAGTTGCCACTTCTCTGAGAAATTCTGAAATCCAGTACTGTCACATAGGGATTAATTGATAACACTTCTGAAATAAATATATTCCCTTTAATGTTAGCCAGATGATCACTAAATAAATACAATATACTACTGTAGTGTAAATTCAAAATCAGGAAATGAAAATATTTCATTCTCAATTTTCTGTAACTTTAGTGACATGGAAATTTCTGACTTGTCAAGTTTAGAAGATAAAAAAAAAAAAAAATTCTTAGCCTACAGGATGGGGCTTTTGTGCCAGAGTAAATATAAACCTTCTTATGATACTCTCTTTTATACTCCAGCATACTTTAAAACTTTCATATTTCAATATTTATGTTCCTCCTAAAACTGTGTAAAAACCAGAAAACTCATTCATTCAACTTCATTGAAACGTTCAACTCATTCAACTTCATTGAAAAAGATTTCTCTGTTTTTGTATGAGAGTTTGATGTCTTTGATAAAGAAAAGCTTCAACATGCCAAAGCAGAAATAGTTTTTCTCGTGGTGTTGCACACAATTTTTTAAAACATACTGAAGTAGTTATTATACAATATAGAAAGCATGGCCCTACCTTTTTTCTGTAGATTGAGCCTTCTGCGTGAAATACAATGCCTTAATTGCAAAAACCTTAATACAAAACCTTAATTGCACCAAACCTGAATGAAACTGCTTGTCCTCATTGTATGCTTTTCAAACATTGTACAAAATGCACTACTGTGTCCTCATTCGGTTCCCCCTTGTCACTGTTCTAATGGCTTTCTGCATTAAAATTTCTAAATGGGTAAATGCACTAAGTTTTTTACAAATTTCAGATGGGAGAAAGAAGAAAAAAAAGTGAAAGAAAACAACTCTTTGCATATTGTCCTTTATCTTACCTGAGTTGGAATATTTCTAAAAATTTTGCTTTACAGCTTTAAAAATAAATGGTTTATATGGGTTGGGCACTGGCAAACCTACAGGACAGATTTCTAGGACCTGACATGTAAGAAGCTTGTCCTGTCAGGCATAACAAGGTTCTGCCAGATTCTTTAGAGTCTCTTCATCCGGAAGTTACTTAATAATGATTTGTAACATGTGACTTTGGCTACCAAAGACTCTGAGTGTTTTCCCATTTCATTCCTGTAATGCTGTATTCAATTGTCTTTTGACAATTCAGGTTTCTTCTAAGAAGACCAAATGATACACACTCAGCAGTGCCGGAAGCCAGATCCTACTTTCACAGCTTTCTTTCACCTATAGGCCATGAAGGCATGGACAGCAGCAATGTTAGCTCTGCACATCCATGTGTACCCACGTGATGGGTAACATGTGCCTCTAAGTCTTCCCTTTTTCCCAGGTGACACAGCAAGTCTTGACTGTGCAGGGTAGATCATAGGAGTGATTTCCCAAGAACACCTCCTGAAAAATTCTTTTTTATTTCTTTAGAGGAAAAAATGGGGGGATGGGGGTGGAGCAGGCATATAGACCTTATGGAGTTGCCCATTTGATTTCTTAAGTGCAATGAGTTATCTGAAATTGAGCATTTCTTCTGCACACTATCTTAATTCAGTAGATCAAAACATGCTTAGTCTTACAAATGGACCCTGTTCCTTTTAAACATCCTGCTAGCCTTTTTCAGGACTATTACTTCTCCACTAGCACAAACACTGAACCTGTCGGAATATCAAGTTTGTCCATTTGTGTTAATTTATTGATACCAGTTTAATCCACCTTACTTTGGGAATTATTTTATCTTAATGCATTCTGTTCACCCAAATTATTCCCTGATGTAACTAAATTTATGTCATGCGACATTAAATTTCATATTCTAGCTCTGGGAACATTCATCTAGACTGTCAGGGCTATCCTGTAAAGGGATTTTTTTCAGAATTGCCTTATAAAAGAGCAACTTCCCTTAGTATCTTAATGTGTTTATCTTTTCAATAATCGTGCCTGTCCTGGCTTTGTTCAAATCTTTATTAAATGCAGAAAACAAACACAGGGACAAATCTTAATTGTGCTTAACGTTGATGCCTCTTTTTCTACCTATAAAACATCCTGTTATGCACTTTGATTACTAGTATCTAAGCCATTACAGCTGTAAATGCATAATTCACATCATTGATGAATCTCCACCACTGCAACTATTTGCTAACTGTATTTTTTTAAATATTATTTGTTCTTGTGGTAGTTTGAATCCTTGACTTAAATTGTGAATGTTCAGTGCATTTTCAAATTGAGGCTTATGCTGGGGTTGAATATAAATCGATATTCACTCAGTACAAACAAGTCCTGCTTGTGGTAAGGTAAACAGAGATTGTATCAACAGATTCCCAGGAACAGATCTGAGTGTGCTTCCATCTGCAGTAAGCTACCTGTAGCAATGAAGAGCAGATGCAAAGAAAGTGCAAGTACTAGTTAAAAACTAGGAGTGAAGGAAGGTAAATGCGAAACAAATAAGAATTCTTCACTGAGACGTAAAAATCAGAAGGATGTTCAAATTTGTCTCATGCATTTATATCAGCAAATATTTTCTAGCGTTTGGGGTTTTCTTTGAAGTAATTGCAGCACGCTAAATATTAAAATCAGAAATGAGGAGAAATAATAGTTTTCCAACATCAGAATTGTTTAATTTTGAAATCAGTTAAGGAGGGAAAAAAAAATAAAGGAAGAAACTTGATTATTTACACCTATCTAAGGTAATATCACATTGCCATACAATGAACGTTGCCCTGTCAAGAGGAATGAAAAGCCTAAAAAAAGCCAAAAAACCTTTTATTCCCGTCAGAAATTTGGAGAAGCGCTGGTGCAAAATCGGAGATGGACATTCAGATGAAAAGGGTACGTTCAGAATACCATCAGATCAGGAATTATTCTGCCAGCAGCTGGTTGATTGCCTCATTCAGTTGCTGAAATGTCGCACCTCTAGGCTCTGTTAACGCCATCCATTTGATGCTCATCTCCGATTAGCACACGCAGTTTTCAAACTCTGTTTTCACTGACACTTATGCTTTTCTGGAAGAACCATTTCAAAATGAAAAGCGAACAGGAAGCAGAGTTTTCTCTAAAGCAGAGGTGGCCAAAGGATATTATTAAAATTGTGATGTGTTAGAGGAACAACTAAATAGAACCAGCAAAGATTATACATATGTTAAAAGACATTTGGAGCTCAGATGACTTCACATAGTTACAAAGTTTGAAGGAAGAACAATATGTTGTGGAAAGAGAATGATAATAGGAAAGAAATGTTAAGTTTTATATTGGTTTAGTAAGGAAAGAAATATGGGACTGTTGACCTTAATGATGCATTTGGACACTTTTCAGCATTCATGGAAAAGGTTACCAAAATTGCAATTTTTGCTTCCTTGGATGATTTGTTTTGTTTATTAAAGTAGTGCCTAAATGCCAGAAGTGAGATCAAGAGTTCACAGTGTTGGATGTCATAAAACAAAATAAATGTTTTAAATGTTATAAAGCCAACCATCCTCATAAAGACCACTGAAGAAATAGAGAAAATATTCTGGAACAGTTTTCATAAATAAGCAGTTTTCTTGAACCAAAAACTGCAGCAAATTTTCTAATACACCTCAGCGATAAGGTAGGAATTCCACTACAGCTTTTTGTTTTCTTTTAATAATGTTTCTGCAATTTCTATCTGATACACTATTGAGTACACAAACCCCTGACAGTTATTTCAGAGCAGGTTTGTGAACGTTGGAAATTTCCTGAAAAATTATTTAGGAATCCTTTGTTTGTTATATTCATGTGTAAGTCTTCAAAACAGAGCTTAAGTGTTGTGGTAATTCAGAGGGTAAATACAAGGAAGAGGCGTTGAGTAAGTAGCACAGAAACCAGTTCCTTTACTTTGCCATAATAGAAAACTAAAGAGAAATTCATCAAACTCAACAGCAAGCAAGCTGAAAAAGTGATTAAAAAAATTCCGTATAGCACAGATGTATTTTGTGAAACGCATTAGCACAAATTATCACCACTTGCTGGACTTGCACTTTGTACTTATGTATGAATGATCAAAGTAAACACAGTTATGAATTAAAACTGGATTTTCATATTGATATTGTTAGATTTCTTCTATTTCCTTCAATAGTAGTAAGGGCTGACCAAGGGTTAACCAGACTGGAACAGAAAGTGGTACAGCTGTGTCGTGGTTTAACCCCAGTCAGCAACTAAGCACCACACAGCCACTTCCTCACCCTCCCCCTGCTGTGCCCCCCGCCCCAGTGGGATGGGGGATAGAATCAGGAAAAAACCAGTAAAACCCATGGGTTGAGACAAATACAGTTTAATAGGACAACAGAGGAAGAAATAATAATAATAATTATAATAATTATAAAAGAATATACAAAACAAGTGATGCACATTGCAATTGCTCACCAACTGCTGACCGATGCCCAGCCCATTTCCGAACATCAGTTGCTGCCCCCCGGCCAACTCCCCCAGTTTATATACGGAGCATGACGTCACATGGTATGGAATAGCTCTTTGGCCAGTCTGGGTCAGCTGTCCTGGCTGTGCCCCCTCCCAGATTCTTGTGCACCTGGCAGAGTATGGGAAGCTGAAAAGTCCTTGACCAGTGTAAGCACTGCTTAGCAACAACTAAAACATCAGTGTGTTATCAACATTATTCTCATCCTAAATCCAAAACACAGCACTATACCAGCTACTAGGAAGAAGATTAACTCTATCCAGTGGAAACCAGGACAAGTTTTCAGCATGGGTTGGAGTCTTTTTTGGCTCATCGTTCCCAGAGACCAGATCTGTATAACTTCTCTTCATCCCAAAGGACATTTCTGTGCACATTTCAAAATGGTACCACATTTTCTTCTCTCCAGCATATATAAGAAGCTACTGGTCAGAAAGCAGACATTGGATTGTAATGCTGTCATTCTTCTGGTACCTAGGTTTATTTATTATGTACCTCCCTTACCTGAGACAATCAGACCAGTCACGCAAAGGACACATGTAAAGATCAACTGGCCCTGCTTGACAGAATATATAATGGAGACCGAAGTAGCTGCTTGAATTTAGCACCCGCGTTTAGCTACCAAAATTTGACCTCTGGGGTTTTTGTTGAATCCCCAACTGCTGTTCAATAATCTCACAACAGCAATATCAAAGAAGTCAGCTTTGGAAAGAAAGGAGATTTAGTTGTTATATTCTGTTCTCTTGTGCCCTTGGGACTAGAGCACTGTGGGGAACGGCTTGTTAAACTACATCTTAAAGGTGACCCAGAATGCAATCTGGCAGTAAAAGAAAAAGCATCCTTGTAAAATAGAAGAGTAAAACTGGTACTGGAGGTCAGATTAAATATGAGGACTCCAAGGAATTGCTTGCAGTCTGTCTTTTCAGCCAGTATTTCAGGAAATGACACATTAAGGTCTGAAATTTGCATGAATTGTAGGCATGGTCTGGACTTCATTTTATTGTGGTTGGCTATTTCTTTTTGGCTTGCTGATTAGGAGCAGCTGCTGGTTTTAATTTAAATTTCATATTTTATTTCTGGCAAGGATTCCTGTGTCTCTGGATGGATTCTTTTTTTCAAGATTGTGATGTATTTATTATAAATAGAGAACAATAATAGATAATAATAATTTTGAGCTGCAAAGATACAGCAGGGCCGGACGGCTTCCTGTTACTCAGTGACCTTTCGGTATTAGAAACCACCCGTTGCTATTAGTTATATTAAAGCTTTGCAGCTGGGTTGCAACAATAACAGGAATATTTGCTGGACCCTGATCCTGCCATCTCAGAGCTACCAATAAGCCTCTTTAGACAAGGGGAGGGAGGTTATTCAATGTATTTCAAAAGAACTTCCCTCTTGGATAAGGTCTGCTCTGGTGGAAAAGACTGTTGGAGGATTCCCTGGGTAGGGGATTGGCTTTATTAAGGCACCCCAGTGGTTTTGCTGCTTAGTGAATCAAGTTGTGCCTATAATTGGCCCTCCTTTTTTTTTTTTTTCCCCCCCGAAACACTATGTTTTCGCAATTCTGGGTCCCAAACTATGCTTATAATAAAGTGTAAGTAAAATAATTCTTACTAAAGCACTAGCAGAAGGTCTTGGCAGCGTATGATTTTAAAAGAGTCTAGAATAAGAAAGGAAAACACACCCAAACCAAAAATTTTTAGCATTGCTGAATACTGAAAGTTTCTAGCTGCGAACAAAGACTAATATATTTTTTATCTCTTGAAAGGTGACCCAAGGATGCTGAGATATAGTTAATGTGTCAGAAGTCTGAGGTGGAAACAAGGTGTACAGTGTGGGCCATAGGTGTTAGCACCATTTTCTGCACACTCAGCGAAGACATGCTCATGAGAAAAATGTGTCATATGTATACAGAGATGAAGTGGTTGAAAGTTTCCCTTTATCAGAGGGATATTATGGAAAAGATGGAAGTGCCTATTTTTCTGAGAGTCCAGAGCTGCCTTTTCTCTTCAGTGCCTGCAGATTTTATGCCACAACGTGGGGAAGCTTCCATTCATGATGTCAAACCTAAAATGTTATGAACGTGTCCAAGCACAATTCAAATGAGTCTTATCTCAGCATAAATCATTCAGATTTGGAAATTAAAAAAAAAAAAAAATCACACTTTTGGCCTATTCTTCTAGTAGGAGTTTCTAGTTTCTAAAAACTACCATCCACACACCCACTTGTGCCCCATATCATTACATATCCCACTTATAGTGCTGGAGTATCAATGTCTTTTTCTCACATGCCGGTATTGCATGGCTAGCATGGCAATAAGATGCTGTTTTACTCTATGCTACTTGGCATTTTTGTGTGAAACATGCCATGTGGGAGGTGTTCCTGTAGTTTCTGTTAGAATTTGAAGAGGTTGGGATGTTGGTTACCAAGGTCAATAACAATTTACTACAACTGTCACACTGCAACCAGCTAGAAACTGCAAGGTTACATGGTTCAGGACCAAGTGGGGATCAAGACCTCACCTCCCTGAAGTGCATGTTTCATTGACAGACTGAATGGGTGGGATTCAGCTTTGGACAGTAGGGGTGGAGTTTAGTTTAAGACATCTAAAATCTAGACCACTATACGTAGATGTCCCATGTGAGGCAGGTGTCTTGTTTTTCATTAGAGTCATGAAGGCCAAAGTGTTCTGGAGAGCTATTCAGTTCACCCTGAAATATGCATTTGTATGTGGTCAGCTGATTTTTAGCCCCTCAGTCATGCGGATGGATACTTCCACTATTTCTCTTCATATTGCATCAACTTCTTCAAGAATCAGAGGCAATTTAGAGGGTAATCAAAGGCAAGAAGTTTTTATTTCTTGTCATAACCAGCAGAATTCTTCTCTACAACTTTGGGTGTTATACAAGCAAACCATAAAGGGCTTATTGTCAGTCAGGTGTTAGCCACCAGCAATGAGAAAAAGAAACTGGTATTCCAGCACAATCAAGATGCCTGTGATACTCTGCAACCTGTGCTGCATCATTATCCTCCCATTAATTTCAAATTAATAGTGCTTACTTAGGATAATGGTGACTGGGGGGCAAAGAGACATAACTACTTAAAAAAAAAAAAAAAAAAAGGAAAAAAACCCCAACCCTTCTTAATAATTTTTCATCCTAAATGCCTGAACAGAATTAGTGAGTGACAATGACTAAAGGGAGATTTCTAGTTTAGCCTATTTCTGAACGGAGAGAAAATGACCAAGTTTCTCTGGATGTTTACCTAGTAAATTAGAACAAGCAGACAGTAATCAAGGTGCTTTGGCTCTTGAGTGAATTTAGAGCATTGGATCTGTTCCTGTTTTTGAAAAATGCAGCCACATATTCATACTGTTGCCTCCACAATGGTAACACCAGTTAAAGCCAAGGATTTCAAAGTACGCTAGAAATATTAAGCTTCACAAGTTTCTCCAAATAATTATTACTTGAGGAGAGGGAATAAGGATCTCGATCTTAATTGCACAGTCTAACTTTACAGCTTTTAAGGGTACCACGCTCAAGACTTCCTTACAGAGGAGGATGACTTAAGGCAAGGCTGGGATGTCCCTGAGAGCACACCATGTCTGGCACCAAGGGATAGTGTGACCTGGACTGTGTGTATATTTGGGAGAGAGGGAGAACCTGGAACATACTCTGGTCTGGAGAGTGACCCCTTACAGTCACAAACTCATGAAGTCTCCACATTTATTTCTGTGCTGCCCTGAAATACAAGCCACTTAGGCATGCCATATCCTGCCTCATTCTTGCTTTTATCCAAGTGACTGGACTCTGAGCTTGCATTTCAGGTAGCACTTCAGGCATACTTGGACATGAAGAATACATGAAGTATGCCTGGGACTCTCTGACTGGTTGGCTGTGAAAGTCTGTTTTAGACCGTACTAGCTGGTGCTGCTAAACTCTCTTAGTCTCCAAAACAGTGGCAACAAACTGTATTTGAAACACTCCTCAACTTGTTCTAACTTCTGTACTGTGACCTCTGGGTGTCATCTGGAAGGACACATGCTACCATGGACAGAAAATATTCTAGGGACTGTTGGTTGCAATTTAATTATCATTAAAACCTATCCTATATATCTTATATTCCGATATCCTGTATTGGATAACACTGAATACTGCTTTCAGACATGAGTGGTTTTGGGAGTCAGAAGACAGAAAGTCCAAAAAGCTAATGCACAAGCTTTTCTTCCTTAGGAAATAAAGCTAATAAAATCTTTCATAAATGGTATTGTATTCCTGTAATATTTTTCCACTAAGCAAACCTGGAGTTGTTCCACTGATCTCATGACAAACAAGTAGAGTAATATAAAATGTAAATTACAGAGAGCCTATTCAAGAAATTGAACTCCCCAAATGCTAATTACAACAAAAAGAAAATTAAAAGTTTAACAAGAGTGCAATAAAAGAAGGAATTTAAGTATTCTAAATGTATTCAGATATAACACTTAATTGGTGCTGAGCAAGTTTAAGTTAGACAGCTAACAAGATAAACACTTTCGATGACAGAAAATTAATGTAGTGGTACAGCAAAAGACTATTTTATTTGATATTTTATATATGTTATATGACAATTTAATTAAACATTGAAGTAATCCAGGCAAATAATTTCCTAGTGAAATAAACCAAAAATGATCAACTTCCTTTTCTTTAAAGGATAGATTCAGGGTGACACTTACTTAATTTATGCTTTATGACCCTACAGTCTTAAATTTTATGCCAAAATTAATGATACAAAATAGATTTCTAAGGGTTATTTTTTTTTTTTGCCATCACACACACATGGTAAGTCAATTCGTTCTTGCTGGAAATAAGCTCAAATAGAGAAAAAACCCTAGTTCTTGTGATGTTATTACCTCGTAATTTTTATAAAAGCATGTTGCTAAATCTCAGTGTAAGGAGGAAAAAGAAAGGCTTTCAGTCCAGATCAGTTTGTTATGAGAAATTTTGGAACATTTAGACTGACACTTTAAGCATGCTATGTAATCTGTTGCCTTTAATTGGAACTAATAGGAAAAACTCTCAGAACATGTCATGTGATTCTGAAGTAGGTTATTTCAATTTATTAAATACAAACATTTTTGTTTCTACTGAATTCTATTAGAATATTAACAGGCATAATTCTAGTCAAGTCCATTCATTTCTGTTTGCTATTTTTAAAGTTTCAATTTTGTGAAATGTTTCTCTTGCAAACTAGATATAACGTCAGGATTGGGCTCACTGGCTTGACTTCAGGCAGGTAGAACATGTGTACATATATCTTATGCATGTTTTCCTTCTCTGTGGGTGTGCACATGTGTGTAGCTGTGGTCTGACAGCATTAGTGAAAGGCTGAAGTTGCTGTCTAGACTGGGTTACAACAGGCACATCACATGAAGAGCATCCCTGTGAGTTTATAGTGTATTTTCCCTCAGGTAAAGCTGATCAAGGTTGAGGAAAGGCAAACAGGGAGATTGACTTACCTGACCTCAGAACAGGTCAATGACAAAAGTGGGTCTGCATTATGGATGTCTTTGGTTGGATGAGATGAGTCCCTCAAGAAAGCACTAGGAATGTCTACCTGAGGGAAGCAGCTAATTTGCAACTGAAAGATGTTGTAAATATTGGAAAGGCTGTTCTACAACTGTAGATGTCTGTTTTTATGTCCCCAATGTTTCCTCTTGATGGCATATATTTCTATTTTCATTTTTTAATGTAAAACATGAGCAAATATTTAAGTGACAGGAACATCAGAAACCTGCACTTTCTACTTCTAGCAAGACAGAATGTAGCCCTAAATTCTTTTATAAAATACTACCATTATTATTTTACTTTTTTATTTATTGAGAGAACAAATATTTTTGTTCCAATAAAATGTACCGATATTTAAAAATGTTCAAAGAACATTAAAAATGCTTGAAGATCAATGTATTTCTCCTTCAAGGGATAATAAAAAGAAAACATTTGTTTAAATGATTCAGAGACAGAGATCCCTATTAAACAGCACAGATAGATAGTTATACAAGATTGACAGCAACAAATAAGTGAATTTACAGTGTAGAATACATATATGTATACATTAGCTTATCTACAACACTTCACCTTGTGTTATCTTAACAACCTCCTACGATTTTTTTGCTTATTTCTTTTTATTAAAAGTCTTTCAGTGTCTTCCTAAAATGTTCTGATGACGACAAGCGTATTTTTCTTAATCAGACATAAAAAATATTTTTACCCTGTGGTCAGTTGACCTTGGCCAGCTACCAGAAGGCCACCCAGCTGCTCTCTCACTCCCCCTCCTCAAAAGCATAGGGGTAGAAAATAGGATGGAAAACCTCATAGGTTGAGAAAAAGACAGGGAGACCATTTACCAGCTACTGTCATGGGCAAAGCAGGATTACATGGGGAAAATTAATTTAATCTATTGCCAATTCCAATAAAAATTCCTCCTCCCACTCCAGGCTTTCTTCTTCTCTGCCTGGGCGGCCTTTTGCCCTTTCGGCAACCTGTTTTCCCCCCGGCGCCCCCAGCTTGGCTGAGGGGCTCAGCTGTGTCCTGCGGTGGGGCCCTTGGAGGCGGCTGGGACCGGCTGGGACCGGCTGTGTCCGGCATGGGGCAGCCCTGGCCTCCCCTAACCTCAGCTGCACTGCAGCCCTACTGCTGACACCTGGGCACGGACACCCATTACATCCCCCTATAAACATGAAATATAGTCAGAGGTATCCATGAAAGCTTTTCTATAATCTTTTTTCTGCATACTAACTGGGACTTCCCTCTAAGTATTTAGTCAGCGATGAACCACTCTGTGTCAATATCATGTTCATAGCGGATACTTGTGACTTAAAGCTGAACAAAATGTAGGGCTCTGTGACCTGAGACAGACCTACTCTGGTTGGGAAGACTAAGCAGACTACTTAATCTTTTCATTATTTGGTTTCTATTGTATATTTCAAATAAGACCTTGGCATAGTCTTTTCAGATAAGATGAGGATATATAAACAGATACAGTTGTCAAGTGGTAAGAGAAAGAGAAAGAAAAAAAAAAAGGAAAAAGAAAAAAAAAAGAGAAAAAGAAAAAGAGCAACCAGTCTCTAGAATTTTTTTTTTTTTTTAAATTCCACTCTAATAATTTGTCATCTTAAAGCAATCTGATAGAGATTAAGTGATAGGGAAGGAGATCTTGAAGTCTTAAAAATGACAGGATTTCTATATAATATAGTCTTTGAAGAACAATCCATCTAAAGGAAGCTGTGTATCAAGGTACTAAATATGCCACTTTTAAAAATCCTTTCTTTTGGATGAAGGCTGAAACTAATCTTGTTTGTTGTATCTGAAAAGTATCTAAAAGGCTGAAGAGATGAATATGGGATTATAATAAACTCTTTCCTGAAATAAATATCCCAGTATTTTGCAGGAGAGATGTCCAGTAGTAGAGATATTCTAGCTCAGTGAGAATAATAGCAGAATTTAAGTGAAGAATAAAATCCTGGAGAAAATGTATCTGATTGATAGAGTCCCTTTTGCTCCACAAAGTTTCTTTCACAAAACACTAGGCAGATACAGCAGGATTGGTGAATGTTTTTAACAAATGTGTCACTGATGAGTCAAAGAGGAACAGCAAAGCTTGTTGGCTGAAGAATGCTCTTTAAGATCTAGAAGTACATAGAAAGCTGCATACAGTCAGGCATTGATGAAAAACCCCTGAGGCTGCAAAGCAATAATGGTTGAGAGTTGAGAGCCACAAAAAGGTGATAATTTCACCTATTGGCACTGACAGAAGACACGAAAACATGAAGAAAAAAGGAAATTGTGTATGTCAGTTAACTATTCCTGTTTCTTTGCTACCTCCCTCATTTGAAATATGGTGATCGTCTCAGATTATAGTTATATGTCTTACTCTACGTAGGTTGCCAAGAGAATAGACAGCTACATATTTAAATACTGAAGTAACTATGTAGTGACTCACACAAAGTCTGGTAAACATAAGGAATGGGTACAGCAAAGAGTGTAAACCTTAAAAGGCATAGGTATCTTTCTGAAGAGTAAAGATTCAAAACAGAACTGAGGAAGTAACTTGTAACAAATAATTTCTGAAGAACATTTTCCTTCTTTCTTCTGGCTGAAAAGCAATTGATGGATTTTCCAAGTCTCTTGTTAGTTTTCCAGCAAGGATATTGCCCTTGGTTTGTCGATAGCTGGTGAATAATTAGTTGCTAGAGCTCTCCAATTGTGATGTCTTTGCTGGTGAAACTGCATGATGTTGTTGGATGATACTTTCAGCATTTCCTGTTTTAAATAACAGTCCAGGTCAGTGGGAAATCACCCTTTTGTTTTAGAATCTGATTTCCCCATAGTTGTTGTATCTGAATGTTAAGTTTGAATAGCTTGCTTTTTATGTTAGTCAAGACTTTGGTAGGATTTAGGCCACTTTTCTAGGACTACCTGAACCTGAACTTTCATCAGATTCTCTACTTTGGAACACAAAGTTTCATCCATACTTTAACATGAGAATTGATTCCAAAGTGCTCCACTGTGAGTGGTAAGGCAATTTGTTGCTGTGAAAGATTTTGAAGAACCTATGGCTTTCTGTGTCAGAAGTGTGCAGGTCAAACAGCAGGCTCAAAGAGGACATTTGGAAATGGAGACAAAGAAGGAGGTGACAACCCACTGTTTGCATGATGTTGGCACACTTGTTCAGAAAGCAAGAGACCTGTAGCTACCTCCCAGCCCAGAGTGGAGGTTTTCTACCCCTCTAACCACCAAAGCATAGACTAATCAGTACAGCAGAAGGACAACGCATAGATTTTGAAACCCTGCAGCCAACAATACCTATCACATAAGGAAGATAAAGAAACCTGTAGCTGGCTGAGCCAAGGAGGCATGGCCTTTTAAACTTAATTGCTGTGTGGTGTGAAAAGGCACAAGTAACTGTGTATTCAGGATCCAGCATGGAACAAGAGTCCTTTTCACTCTCTTAAATATAGAAGGAAACAGTGTGGGGACTGGAACCAAGTTTGTCACTTCCTGCATCATTTTTTTAACCACGAGGCATCATGTGTCTGCAAAATGTAAGGCTTCTATTTGATAGTGCCCTCCCCACTCTCATACATGTAGTCCAGTGATTAGGCTGTGTTTCTCCGAAAAGATAAAGTGATAAGAAATGATTTTGAAAAGGGGGAGCCTACTTTGTCCATCCTTTGAAGATGAAATTCATACTTCCTTAACTTTTTGAAAGAAATTATTTACACACCTAACCCAGATTTGAACTTAACAGGTAGATAAAGCTGTATTCTTTGTTGGTGTAAATTGCCACTGTTTTATTCAAGAATTCCATCTTTTTATTACTTGTGTTGAAATCAGATATTTGATGACCTGATTATATTGGTGCATCTCCTTACAAAGTTGAATCTGTGAAATCCTAGCTCTCAGCAGGCCAGACCAAACACCAAGCTGTCTTAGTGCTTGCGGTTTTAGAAATTAATCGGAATTTTGCCACAGACTTCAAAGGAAATAGATTTGAGCCCTGTTCCTGCATGTTGTAATCATTCCCTCTAACTCTGGGGTCTTAGGTTGTAGATAGACATAAAAAAGAAGAAAAAAGACTAAAAAGATCTCAAATGTTCCCCTAGATTGTTCTAAACTGTTACACTCAATTGCACTACTTCACTTAGGTACGCATTATCTATGTTTTACTGAAAAAGTTATTAAATTTCTCACTCTAATAAGCTTTACTCTTCCATTTTCTTTTTCTTTTCATTTACATCTTTGCTGATATATTAAAGTTCTGTCCAATCTCTGAAAACACAATCAGACAGGAGATTTTTTTCAGTTTTCTGATTCCACTGATCAGCAGAAGGATTCAGGAAGTATCAGATATAAAATAGTTTAATAATTAAATTCACTCTTTTCTAGCAAACGGAGACAAAGCAGCTTACCCCAAGGGTACTTGAAATGTTGCAATTCCATGTTTTTGAGTTGAATAAAGATCTTCAATCATTAAATAACCAGCTCCTTCCCTCTACATTTGTGTGAAACCTAAAGGTCTTTGTGTCTTACAAATGTAAAAATAATATATTAATTCAATTGCAGTGATAAGGGGATAAAAGCAGTGAAAACAACTCCTTACCTTGTTTCCTTCACCCTTGTGCAATGAATCAATGACTTGGCATTGTGGTCTGATGACCCAGATAACTGAAATAGTTTAATCAATGTAACAACACAGATTGTGTTGAAAAATCTTCACACCTCACAGATCCATGCAATTACTTTTGACACTTTAAATCTCTAACAGCTCAGCAACCTATATAGGCAGATAATGGCTCTGCAGTACATTGTTTATGCACTTGAGTTGGTAATGTGTCTCCTGGTGGAACTGAAAGCCCAGTGTCTGTGGCGTCACTACGATCCTGTGCGTAAAAAGATTAGATACATTTTTAAGCAATTGTGTTGTCTAATTCCCTACTGGATTAGTGTTAGTTGGAGGGCATGGCGGTGTCCGTTAGGATTCCCAAGCCACATGCACTGTGTGTGTTTATGTTCCCCTAAATCAACTGTACTTAGTAAGCAGAACAGTCTTTCTTGCTCAAAAATGGGGAATGTATACTGATGACAACCAAGAACAACTATGTTATGGTCTGTTGTGGTTTTTTTTCCCTAGCATGAGCTCCTCTGGAAAGTATGTTAGGGCAAAATGTCACTTGTGGATGCTGTGTTGCAGGATGAGCCACTGTCCTCCCAGAACTTCGGGACTGATTGTCCCACTTGTCATCGTTCCTCCACAACAGCAAAACAGTCACTCCTGAGCTGTAGTATGAGCAAAGAAGGGATGCTTCTCATGCTGGCACTTCTGCATCTCTGACATTATGCCCTTCCTGGTAAATGCCTGAATTATCTTTGCTGAAAGCCATCAATGGAGGAGATCCCAGGAATTTCCTTGCATCTTTCTGGTATTCTTGTATTGTGACAAGTCTTGTTTGGTGCCTGGGGTTCTTCTGGTCCTTTTCCCCACTCTGATTTCAATGTGAGTTTTACTTGAGAGAGGCTTGAATAATAATAGTAAAAGGGAAGGGGAAAGGAAAAGGGAGAGGAAAAGGCAAAAGGAAAAGGAAAGAAAGAGGGAAAAGGAGAGTGAGAAGAAAAGAAAAAAAGAAGCAGAAAAATAAAAATAAAAATAAAAATAAAAATAAAAATAAAAAGAAAGAGAAAGAGAAAGAGAAAGAAAAAGAGAAAGAGAAAGAGAAAGAAAAAGAAAAAGAAAAAGAAAAAGAAAAAGAAAAAGAAAAAGAAAAAGAAAAAGAAAAAGAAAAAGAAAAAGAAAAAGAAAAAGAAAAAGAAAAAGAAAAAGAAAAAGAAAAAGAAAGAAAGAAAAAGAGAAAGAAAAAGAGAAAGAGAAAGAAAAAGAGAAAGAAAAAGAAAAAGAAAAAGAAAAAGAAAAAGAAAAAGAAAAAGAAAAAGAAAAAGAGAAAGAGAAAGAAAAAGAAAAAGAAAAAGAAAAAGAGAAAGAGAAAGAAAAAGAAAAAGAAAAAGAAAGAGAAAGAAAAAGAGAAAGAAAAAGAAAAAGAAAAAGAAAAAGAAAAAGAAAAAGAAAAAGAAAAAGAAAAAGAAAAAGAAAAAGAAAAAGAAAAAGAAAAAGAAAAAGAAAAAGAAAAAAAGAAGAAGAAAAAGAAAAAAAGAAGGAAAAGAAAAAGAAAAAAAGAAAGAAGAAAAAGGGCTACGTTCTGATAGTGATACTAATCATAGAATGCTTTGGGATGGAAGGCACCTTTAAAGGTCATCTAGTCCATCCCCCCTGCAATTGGCAGGGACATCAACAACTCGATCAGGTTGCTCAGAGCCCCATCCAGCCTGGCCTTGAATGTTTCCAAGGATGGGGCATCTACCACTTCTCTGGGCAACCTGTTCCAGTGTTTCACCACCTCCATCGTGAAATTTTTTTTCCTTATATCTAGCCTAAATCTACCCTCCTTTAGTTTAAAACCATTACCCCTTGTCCTGTTGCAGCAGGCCTTGCTAAAAAGATTATCCCCATATTTCTTGTAGGCCCTCTTGAAGTATTGAAAGGCCGCAATAAGGTCTCCCTGCAGCCTTCTCTTCTCCAGGCTGAACAACCCCCGCTCTTTCAGCCTTTCCTCATAGGAGAGGTGTTCCAGCCCTCTGATCATTTCATCACTTGTGGCCCTTAGCTTCTAGGAGGATCTGTTCCATGATCTTCCCAGGCACAGAGGTGAGGCTGACAGGTCGATAGTTCCCAGGGTCCTCCTTTTTACCCTTTTTAAACATGGGTGCAAATGTTAAAGAGTGTTTTCTGTAGTGGTGCAAGCCTAATGGTTTCACTGGGACACAGACTAACACTGCTCCAGAGGAACAAGGCATGCAGAATTTGTCTCACTGATGCTCCTCACTGTGCTGGTTTTGGCTGGGGTAGGGTTAATTTTCTTCATAGTAGCTAGTATAGGGCTATGTTTTGGTTTTGTGCTGAAAACAGTGTTGATAATACAGGGATGTTTTCGTTATTGCTGAGCAGTGCTTACACAGAGTCAAGGCCTTTCCTGCTTCTCACACCACCTCACTAGCGAGTAGACTGGGGGTGCACAAGAAGTTGGGAGGGGACACAGCTGGGACAGCTGACGCCAACTGACCGAAGGGATGTCCCATACCATATGATGTCATGCTCAGCACACAAAGCTGGGGGAAGAAGAAAGAAGGGGGGGACATTTGGAGTGATGGTGTTTGTCTTCCCAAGTAACCGTGACGTGTGATGGAGCCCTGCTTTCCTGGAGATGGCTGAACACCTGCCTGCCCATGGGAAGCAGTGAATGAATGAATTCCTTGTTTTGCTTTGCTTGCGTGCGCAGCCTTTGCTTTACCTATTAAACTGACTTTATCTCAACCCACAAGTTTTCTCACTTCTACTCTTCTGATTCTTTCTCCCATCCCACCAGGAGTGGAGTGAGCGAGCAGCTGTGTGGGGCCTAGTTGCCATCTGGGGTTAAACCATGACACTCACAGAATAAATTAGCCAGGGCATCAGAGTCACAGTGCACTTTGGTTTTCATGGCTGTCTGACAAGCCTTGAAGGGAAAAAAAAATAACCAAACCCAATAATACTTTATCCTTGTCTAGTTACCCTTCTGAGTTCAGTCCTGCTGGGTGCTTTGTATTCTGATTCTTTTCCTATAGTACACTGATTCTTGTGTTCAGCTTTAAATATATGAGAAGTCCCAGCAGTGCAACATAAATGTGTGTTCAAATGTTGCAATAAAGCTATGGTGTTCTGCACTTCACAAGATAAAGACTCTTCAGAGGATCTTGAAATCTTTCTGAAGCATTACTTAATTGATCTTTGCGATATCTGTGCAACAAATGCAATATTGTTCCATTTCTTAGGACAGTAAGCTGAACTATAGAAAGGTAAAAGACATGATGCCTCTAGGAAAGAGTAAAGAATGGAATTAAAATGTCTGGACTACCAATCTTATGGTATATGTACTAAACAACATTAACCATGAAAGCACCATTATGCCTTCTTTCTGTAGCCCTGCAGATCAATAAATACTATTTTGTCATTGTCAGTAACAGACCACGGGCTTCAAATTGACTCTGCAAGAGTCAGTTTTTGTTTCAACTTGAGCTGCCCTGCCTGGAGCTTTATTCAAGCTTCTTTAGCCGTAGCAGCAATTTCTCATGACCAGATAGCTATTGCCTAATTTATTTTAAGTTTGCTTATTTTTGTATAATTGTGTGGTACAATGATAATTTTTACATAGATAGTGGTAAAAAGTATTTGTTCTTTGTAGCATCAACTACTTATAACTCTAACATAATGATGTAGTGTAGAGGAGTATTGTCATGGGATAACAGCAGAGTCCTCAAAAGTGGGGACACATGATGCACTGCAGAAGACTACAGGCAAAAGGAAGGGGATGCAACATCATGCTGAAAATCCCAAGGTTATAAACAACTCACCAATGGTCAATCAGAGAAATGCAGACCAGGGAGGAGGGAAAACTGGTTTTAGGGGTAGCAATGAGTAAACAGAGCAAATATCTTGTATAGATGAGACACTTCGCATATAGTAAGTTCGATACTAGCATAGAGTAGCACAACACAGAAGAAAAAAGCAGGTGTAAAGCACCACTGAAAATGTATAAAATGTATAAAATGTAATACGTATTGTATCCTGTATTACTTTGGTCTAGACTAGTAATAACTCGTTGTGTAGGCTGTTAAGATTTCAATTACACTAATAAGACATTCTTGATCTTACATAGGAGGTATTTTTCCCTTTGCCCACAACAAGGTTTTGAATTTTTACACTTTTGAATAGCAGGAAATCTATAGAGTCTATTAATTATGGACTTTTTTCAGTTTTTCTTTTTCAACAGGCAACTAATGTAGCAATCAAAACAATTGTGTAAGGGATAATTTCTATTTATTGAAAATATAAGAAAATACCATCAATTTTAATTATAATATAAAATTTAGCGTATATTTGCATATATTTAATTTTTTAAATGTAAAGCTGTAATCTGACTCCACTAAGGATTTTTTTTTAAAAATAGTTCCATTCAGATTGAACAAACTATTTTGGTGGACCAAACAAGTTCTTTTTTGTCTTCTTCTGTTCCAAGATTATCTTTTTTATTGATATTTTTTGTGCAGTAAATGATCTCAAATAGTTTGTTTTTTAAATCATTCCTGGCTTGCAGTCCTATTGTATTCCAGGTGCAATGTAGAAGAAGACTTAAAGTAACACAAGTCTGAATGATAAATAGCTACTCCAGATGGGTTAAGCAAAAGACATGACATTCATCTAAGATAGACTTCACCAGGGTAAATCAAGTTGCTTAAAAATGGGCATTCAGGGTCATTAGAGATGCTCTGGGGTACTGAAGACACCTGCACTCAGGTGGCAAATGCTACACAGAACTTAGGAGAGCCCCGCTCTTCTTCTGCCCCAGATGAAGGTTACCTCACAGTGTTCAATATGGCACCCAACACTTATGTGGAGACAATCTTACCTTGTTGAGCATTAAAAATATATGGTTTGAGCTAGTTGTCTATAATCCTTTATTGGTCATTACAGGAAACAGAATGTAAAAGACACTTTTAAGAAAGATGCATGTTTTTTCCTAAAGTAGGGGCCTAAAATGGGCCAAATGTCTTGCCGGTGAAAACATCCATCTCTCTCCACTAGGTGTAGCAATGCTCTGGTACAGCTAGTTAAGTTCCTGCTGGTATCATACATTAGGTGAGATGAATACCACCTGCTGTGCTGGCTACCAAATTGTGTAAAATTCTTAACTGTTTTTTGGGGGGCTTGTTTGTTTGATTGATTGGTTGGAAATATCTAACGACAAGAACTTCACTGAATTATGTGAAATAATACTTTGCTTTGCTAGTGAATTTGCAGGCTCATATTTTAACTGCACATCGTAGGATCCCATATGCTGTATACTGTTCTCAAAACTGAATAGATCTATTGATTTGTCCAAGAGCAGCACTGCAGATCATCAGCTTCATAGTAATGTATGCTTATTCACTGCATCCTAAAATTGCACAGTATTTGTCATCTATGACAAAAAGAGTTGGGCATAATGTTTCCATAAGCCATACCTTGCAGCTAAGTGGTACTTCTGAGAAATATGTCCTTGTAGGTTGTTTACGTCACTGGGTTTTAAGAATGGCATATACCTTCACCATGCCTTTCCCGGAAAAGAAATGTTAATATGAGAATATTTGGTACAAAACTATTGGTGACTTATCAGAGATCACATAGGAAGTCTAAAACAGGTATGAAGTTTAAGCTGGGACTTCAGCTCTAGGTTAAGACAGGTGAATACAGGTGTCTTCATACGCAATCAGTACTTGATTTCCCACTTAAATCAATGGAATTTTGAGTACTTTGAGAGTAGAGAGAAAAATACTCTAAATTTAACACTTACTGGCAAGTCAGCTGAGTGATCCTCTAAACTCCTGTATTTCTGCTCAAGGGATTCAGTTCAGTTGCTCACATACAGACATCTAATGCCACTTAGGAATTTTTAGGGTATCCATGATATATAACTGGCTCTGGCAGATATGACACAGGAGGCCTAATAAATGCATGCATTTCTGGAGTGGATGCTCCAGAAATCCTAGTATGTAAACTATAGGAATCATGTGAAAAGCAGATAAATTAGGTAAGAGTAATAAAAAGAAGAGGAGGCCTCCTTAAGCTGTGAGAAAAAGCATTGTTTGGTAACTGTCTTGGTAAAAGGAGCTTTATTTCAAGGTGTGGGTGAGGTGGAAGTGAAAGTATGAGGACTTTCCACCAATGTACAGCTGTGGGAACTCATTCTGGATGACAATCTAGTGACAGTTTCAGCTCTGCTTTATCCTCCCCTGCAGTCTGCCTGACTGGCCTCCTCACTGAAGTTTTCAGAGGCTGACATCTCTCTGCTGCATTGTGCAGAAATTTTGCAGCCCAAGAAACAATTTCTAACATGAGTTTCATCAATACTTTAATCTTGTAAACTCTCTCCATTGCAATAAACCCATGATTTCAAAGTAGCAAAAAAAGATGGTTCATTAAATCATTCTCAAGCATCCTAGTTAGGACTTGTCTTTGAAATGGTATTATTTATACATTGTAAGAAAATATTAAACTTGTGGTGTGAGAAACTATTCTGAGGTGCAGTCATCTTCAAAACCACTTACGACCTGCAGAAACAAAGAAAAAGTAATAGCAAAAATCCTTGTGACATGTGCTGGAGATCCTTGCTCTTGCAAAGTAGTTTTCAGGCTTTTGTGCCTGGAGAAAGAAGAGAAACTGAATTAAAAAAAAAAAAAAAAGAAGCAAACCAAAAAGTTTTAGAAGAGCCTCATGATTTCCGGGGCATGGCTCACAGAGACTGTGAGTTTGATCTTTACTAGCCAGTGCTTGTGCATCTTTTCTTCTTCCTGACCCATATTCTTCTTGAGTGCAGGAAACCTTAATAGCAGTTTTTGCCTTCATCGTCATAACCAGGAAAGCCCATTTTCATTTACTTGGGCTTTCCGTCAAGGAAAATATTGAGTTCCCTTTTGAAAGAGTATGGTGTTTGATTTCTACCTCCCCTTAGAAGAATATTTATCCTTTGATTGCTGATACTTGGTTCAGTCCTGAAAACCACTATTATTTTTCTTATCCTGCTTGATCCTATCTGTCCTCCAGTTTGGAGTGTGAGGCATTTTGTTGCTCGTCTTTTTTCTCAGGTATGGATTATATCTATGCTTGTTGAGGGCTCAATAAAATAGACATTCAGCACTAACTGCTAGTACAAATACCAGCCTGTATTGTTGTGTTTTGTTCCCCTAAGGAAACAGTAGATCAAGAGTCTTTGAAGTGTTCTGTATGCAGGAGGAAGGAAGAAAGGCACAGAGATTAATATTTCTTAGTTATTGTCGCTTCGGTAAAAGAGATCATAAAAGACCTCAAAAGCTATGACTTACAGCCCTAGTTACTGCTTGTGCTACAGTAGAATCCAACTAGAAGATCCAATTAAAAAAGGTGAGTTCCACTGTGTTGGTTCCTAGACAAACATTAAGTGGAATACAGCTCCACATACAGAAATTTAAAATCAAAATAGAAAAGAATTGAGGGAACTGAATAATGCTTTTTAACAAATGGGGAATAAAACCTTACAGAGTTAATGTTCACCTATAAAAGATTGTGGAATGGGTCAAAAGAGGAAGTTGACAAGTAGGCAGACGAGAGAGAGAAAGTGAAGTTTCCAAGTTCTTCTGGAGATGAACTGACCTATAGGGAATTCAAGTTAAGTAGAAAAAAAATGTCAAAACCAAAGACCTGCAAGTGAGAAAGAGAAGAAGCATGGTTATCAGGGAAACTTGGCTTAGGTCACAAAGACAAGACATGGACAACATGGAATAGAGAAGAACTATGAAGTTTTGCTACACACTGACCATTCCTGGATTTTCCAAATTATACAGACAACTTTAAACTTTGTGTGTGCTGTCCATTACTGCACTGGACACTACCTTACAGAGAATATAAAATGTATTTGGAAACCAAGTTCAAATATTTTGTCATGATATATAGACTTAACATTACAAATATTGATCTAAGCTGAAAACAAAATTATTAATTACCTTAATGGACAATAAACATTGATACTAACTTTGGAAAAAACAATGTTTATTACATACAAACCTGAAACAAAATCTTGTCCAGCAACCAAAATATTTAATGTATTGTCTTTTTCAATTTGTTCTACGTTTTATAACATAATAAAAGATAATGCAAATGTGAACAGATGAAGATATATCAGAAAGTAAAATATGAGGAAGACATGGATGTTGATACACCACCATTTTAGAAAAAATATTAGGTTTTTTTAGGATCTGCAGTACCATTTCTATATAGTAAATAATAGAGATGAAATCTTAACAGTACATGTCTCTTTACCAGTAATTATGAGTTATTTTCATAAGAATGTTATAGTATTACCTACTTAAAGGGACTTTGTGAGAGTTTTGTCATCCTCAGTAGTAGTAGTAAGAATAACTGTTTATTACTTCAGCACTTTAATTTATAAATCTAGATGAATCCCATCCTCGCACTCTAGTTCTATAATGTCTAAAAAAACAGGTCCTGAGCTCAGTTTGGGTTTCTGCTGGTAATTTTTTTTTTTCATTTTTTTTTTCCCTAGCAGACCTGGAGATTCAGATTAGAAGCACAGAGTAAAGCTAGAGTCACTGTAGTAGTAAAGATCCTGCAGTGATACCTTCACACCCTTGTGTGACTTCTGCAAGAAAAATATGAGTAAAAATAAGAAAAACATGCAACTGCCAGTTGGCTTAGCAGACCTGGCTCTGAAAACATACACAGAGAAAAACTATGAAGAAAGGTGTTATTTTTACCGACATTCTTCATTTTTTAGTTAGACACTGTTTGCAAAGTGTTTTCTTATGCTTGGATGATCAGCACTAAATAAATTGAAGTGAAAATGTGCTGGATAAGTGTTATTAGTAAAGATATGGATTGCTAGCTAAAGTGATGTTTCATGATACAACACAAAAAATAAAGTAAACCAAAACTCTTGAGGTAGAAACTGTTTTGCATTGAAAAGTCAATGAGTATTGATTTTAATACGAACTATGTTTGGTTTATATTGCTAGCTATATAAAAGATTTTGATAGTTTCAAAAGAATAATGTGACAAATAGAATTGTAGAGGATTTTTCTCATTGGACTAACTAAAAAATGTAATAAAATAGACACAGAGCTTTCAAAGATACAAGGCTTTTTATCTATTAAAATGTGTAGATCAAAATGTTGATTCTGCTTATGCTGGCATTTAATTGAAAATTAAACTACATCTAAGAGATTATTAAGAAATGAGATTAAGCGGGTAGACTATCTCTTTCAATGTCAATGACTGACTTTTTCAGCCACTCTGAGAATACGTTTCCAGAAATCAGGAGAAGCAGGACCTGCTAATCAGGGCCTGGAGTTTGGGAGCATCTCTCTGTGGCTTGGTTGCTAATGGAAAGTCCTTTTTCTTTCTGGTTAAAACGGTTATAATGACTATTTCTCTACCTCACAGCCCTTTGCAATACTAAAAAGGGAGGCATTAACATATAACCAAAGGAGTGTGTGAATGTGAGTAAATGACTATGTATATTTAATGGGTGTGGGTTAGAGTGTTAAAACGCTTTTATTCTCTAGTGTGTGCCATACATCCTGGTGTGATTCTGGCTGTGCAGACAATACTCTGTTCTCACCACATTGGATCAATGTTGTGCACATCCCTGCATGAATGTACATGCACATTTACACAGATTTGTCCACACAATTCGGTAAGAAATCATTGCTAGAACCTTCCCTATGGAAAGATAAGCTTTGGTGTTTATTCTGTTTAAAATGTACTTTAGTCAAAACCCATCTGGGAGAATTTTACGTTTGTAAGTAAAAGTAGATTAGCGTAATTTAATCAGCCTATATCTGCTGAACACTCTTGTCATCTCCTCAAAGACTTAATAGTGCACTTCTTTTGCGTGACCTTTGCTCACTCTGACAATAATCTCCAAGAATATTCCAGACACATTTCTATGTAAGACTTGTTAGGAGTCAAGCAACTTTTAAAACCTGGAAACAGAAAAAAAAACTAATTAGGAAATCTTTCCTGCTCAAATGCAGAAATCTCCCTGGTTTTGCATTTTGCATCATAACCATTAGTACTAATTGGCAATAGTTCTTGAAAAGAATGGTAAACTGGGATAGATTTCAGTAGTCATGAGGATTTTAGTGTTATAAAATGATAGAATGTCCTGAGTTGGAAGGGACCCACAAGGATCATCAAGTCCAACTCCCGTCCCTGTATGGGACAACCCCAAAATTCACACCATATGTCTGAGGGCGTTGTCCAAATGCTTCTTAAATATTGTCAGGCTTGGTGCCGTGACTGCTTCCCGGGGGAGCTTGTTCCAGTGCTCCACCACCCGCTGGGTGAAGAATCTTTTCCTAATGTCCAACCTAAACCTCCCCTGGCACATCTTCCTGCCGTTCCCTCAGGTTCTACCATTGGTCGCCAGGAAGAAGAGATCAGCGCCTGCCCCTCCTCTTCCCCTTGTGAGGAAGCTGTAGACTGCGATGAGATCTCCCCTCCGTCTCCTCTTCTCCAGGCTGAACAGACCAAGTGACTTTAGCTGCTCCTCGTACAGCTTCCCCTCTAAACCCTTCACCATCTTTGTGGCTCTCCTCTGGACACTCCCTAGTAGCTTCATATGCTTTTTGTACTGTGGTGCCCAAAACTGCACACAGTACTCAAGATGAGTCCTTCAAGTCCTGCATCCAAGTCATTTATGAAGACATTAAAGAGCACTGGCCCTGAGATGGATCCCTGCAGAACCCTGCTAGTGGCTGGTCGCCAGCCCAGTGTAACCCCATTTACTATAATCTTTTGAGCCCAACCTGTCAGCCCGTTGCTCACACACTGCAATATGTGTTTATCCAGCTGGATACATTTTGTCCAGGAGGATACTGTGAGAGACAGTATTGAAAGCTTGACTGAAATCCAAAAAGATTACATCGACTGGCTTCCCTTGGTCAGCTAGGTGGGTAACATTGTAATTAAGTTTATTAAGCAGGACTTTCCCCTCATGAACCCATGCTGGTTGGGACCAATGACTGTGTTGTCTTTCAGGTGCTTTTCAATAACTCCCAGAATAATCTTCTCCAGAATTTTGCCAGGCACAGAGGTGAGACTGACAGGCCTGTAGTTACCAGGGTCATCCCTGTTGCCCTTCTTGAAGATTGGGACAATGTTTGCCAGCTTCCAGTAAACTGGAACCTCCCCAGATTCCCAAGAGCATTGAAAAATCATTGAGAGAGGTCTCGCTATGACATCGGCCAGCTCTTTAAGTACCCTGGGATGAATCCCATTGGGCTCCATTGACTTACAGGGATCCAGCTGGAGCAGCAAATCCTACACAAGTTCGGGGTTGGTTGGGAGTTTGTCATTCTCACAGTCATGGTTCTCTAGCTCAGAGAACTCTGGGTCCCAGAGCCCATCATCGGTGTTGAAGACCAAGGCAAAGAAAACATTAAACGTCTCTGGTTTGTCTATGTCCCTGTTTGTGAGGTGACCATGCTCATCAAGTTACAAGCCAATGTAATTTCTGGCCTGCCTTTTGCTATTAACATATTTTAAAAAGCCCTTTTTATTGTCCTTCACAGTACTGGCCAGCTTCAGCTCTAAAGTTAATATGATCTATTGCAGTGCTCGCTGAAAACAACAGAATAATTGTTTTTGTTATGATGCATACAGAGGACGTACTCCATGCTATAGATAACAAAACCCCTTTTTTTCTTTTTACGAGTAAGAAATGATTCTGGGTTTGATTAAAGGCTCATATAGCCTCATATCGAGTCTGTACTGTTGACCATTAGTGAGTGGAGTAAGAAAAAGGTACAAGAATAGGACAAGAATGTTGGAATAATTTCCAAAATATTTTCCCAGCACCATGATTGGCGATTCAGAGGCTTTCTTAACCAGAAGAGTTTTCTTCATATTTAATAGCCCGTGATAGATATTTGTCTCATTAATTTGTCTAATCCCTGTCAAAAAGTTCCTTATCTTAGAAATCCACTAATGCTGAAATTTGTCTTCCCCAGTTTTTCCATTTTTTCCCTGTACATCTTCTCCATGCCAGATCTGATTTTGCAGACCTCTATTGCATTTTTTCTGTGCCCCTTCTTCCCCTGCTTCCAGCTGTTTTTTTCCAAGCAAAAGACTCTTGGTCTTGTAATTTGCTCCTTATGCAGGGCTGATATGATCATTCTTTCTCCAGAATAAAATGGTTCAAACTTTGCTTTAATATTTCTGTTCATAGCCTTACTCTTTATAATAGAAATAGGGCCATATTCTGCTGTAGATACATCCACGTGATTCCTGTTGACAAGTGTAGAAATTTTCTATAAAAAAATCCCTGTGAGCTGTAGTGTCTCTGTATGCAGCCCATCACGATTAGAGAGACACTGTTTTATCATAGCTATACCTCTTTCACAACCCAGTTTTTGCTAGATAGCTACTTTTTCTACAGCTAAAGTTTGTCAAAATGAACAAAACTTTTTAGTTATAGTGGTGTAAATACTGGTTACATCCTCAAGAAATGTAAACAGAGCTCTTGTTGACTAATAACAGGACTCTGATATAAGAGTTATACTTCTGCAGGTCATATTCTGCTGTAGGCGAGTAATTTATTTTCCCACATTAACCCAAATACATAGCTTGTTGCTGAAGAAACTAGAAAAAATGGAGGGTTATTCTGGGTCTTATAATCTATGCTTCTGTCTCACTGAAAACAACCCAAATATACATAGATAATTAAAGACATGAAAGACTTATTCTTATTTTCCTAATGTATGTGTTTGTTAGATTAATTATATGTTACATTAACATTCATTCTTGCAATTAACATTCTATGAATGGGTAATAATTACTGTTTACAGATTAATGGAGTCTGCTAGTTATGCAGATGCTTTTAGTCACATTTGGAGATGGTCAGCACAACTTTTTTCATTTCTTTCTGGTAAGTGGTTTTGACAATTTCAGATTTTATGGGTGCTGCTGAGATCCATGTGATATAGTGGTTCAAAAAGAGATTGCAGTGTGCCTTGTATGGGTCTGCAGTGTAAACCAATCCAGGAGCTGATGAAGAAGGCAACAACTTACTTCCTAAGAGTTATAATTCAGCATGAGAACCTGAAGTTGTTGAGCACAGAAACAGAGGGATTCAGGCAGTCATGAAGGCTCTTCATTGAGCTCTTCATGTTATTTATTGATTGGCAAAAGGCTAAATCTACAAACAGACTTAAAGACTGTAGTTCATAAATCTGAACCACCTTAAGTAAGCCCTTGGGTATCAGCCAGTCCATGTGGTAAAATAGCCTTCACAGAAGGTGTCACTCTAAACTGGGAACTACCTTTTTCCCTTTCTCTTATAAGACCCTTAAATTTGCACAACATTTAAAAGCCAACAGGACCATAGAGGATTAACCTTGGCTAAGGGCCAAACTCCCACCCAGCCACTCTCTCATTCCACTTCCTCAACAGGATGGGGGAGAAAATAGGATGGAAAAGTTTGTGGGTTGAGATAAAGACAGGGAGATCACTTACCAGTTACTGTCATGGACAAAACAGGTTTACCTGGGTAAAATTAATTTAATTTATTGCCAATTACATTACAAATTTAACTACTAATTTGAGTAGTGGGAAACACCTTCCTCCACCTTTCCCATGCTCAGCACTTCCCCTTCACTCCTGACTCCTCTCCCCCAGGGGCTCAGGGGTGGGGATGGGGGTTGTGGTCAGTCCACCCCAGCCCCTCTCGCCCGCTCCTCCCTCCTCACACCTCTCCCTGCTCCAGCGCGGGCCCTTCCCCGGGCTGCAGTCCTTCAGGGACAACCTGCTCCCGCCTGGGCTCTCCACGGCCGCAGCTCCTGCAGGAAAGATCCCCCTGCTGCGGCCTGGGGCCCTCCCTGGGCTGCAGGCTGGGGCTCTGCTCCAGCGGGGGCTCTGCAGGGCTGCAGGGGATCCCTGCTGCGGGCCTGCAGCCCCTCCTGCCCTCCTCCTCCTGCGCCCTCGGGCTGCCTCTGCTGCTGCTCCCTCCTTGGCTCCCTCCTCCTCTGCCTGGGCCGCCTTTTCCCCTTTCGGCAACCTGATTTTCTCCCTGGTGTCACCAGTTTGGCTGGCAGGGATGTTGCCTCAATTAGGGTTACATGAAAAGCACTTTATGAGAGATATCAAACAGTACATAAGAAGCAGTAGAGTCTTATATAAACCTTTAAGGATCTTTAAGTTCTTTCCTGATCTAAAGATCTGTGTCTCAGAAAGTTAAGGAAATATGTGCAATCTCACAGTGAAGTTGGAGAGACATTCTGGTCAGAGATTTGCCATTTGTCTTCAGCCCTCCTGTAAGTGGCTGTGGTTCTATGCATAGATACCATGCACGAGTCCTGAAGAAAGATGGCTGAAAAAAGGGTTTTGACAACAGAAATATATCTTTGTTAATAAGCTCCTTTGGAAATCTGAACAATCTTCCAGGAAGTCTTCTCTTCTCATTTCCTTTCTCTTATATTAATTAATTTTCTGATCATCACTTTCAAGTAAGCCATAGTATGTCAAACTGATTTATAGAATAAAATATGTATTTACTATTCCTGGACCCTTCTTCAATTATATAGTAAAGAGTGTGCTATTTATATATTCAGGGATGCAATTTGTCAGGGCAATCATTATTACCTCTTCCATCCTTAGCAATAGTAGTTCTTACAGTAAAACTTCAGTATATACATGAGGGCTCTTATAGTCACAGGCTCACACCTATATCTTCCATATTTGCGGATGGAACTGAATTTTAATTTAGATTTTAATTTAGTCTTAAAATAATCTATATTAACTGGAGTTAGCTTTGGGTTTATATTACCAATTAGGTTTGGTTTTATATAGCTTCTGTTAATGCATCAATAAATCAAACATATAGCAATGTTCAACTGGTTTGAAAGCAAAGACCCCGCCCCGTTTAGTTTTGAACACGAGTTAGTTTGTATCCCTGAAATGAAAGATCGGCCTCATTAGATCAAAACACCCATGGGATGATAAAAAGGAAAAAGAGGGAGCTACACTTTGTTAGTCATGGTAAAGGTACTACACATTTTCTGAATCTGATCTAAAAAGAACATGGCTCCAGGTTTTTGTCTGGGATCCACCTCAAGCTGTTCAAGTTTAAAAACTAACTAGTGAAAAAATAGGAATATATCTTGAACATCCTATCAAAAATAGTATTTGAAAGGTGTGTTTCTCCACAACTTCTATGGTGCATGATGAGTTTACATTTAGTATTCATAATTTCAGCTTTTGAACAGGACTAAAGCAAACAGTGAAAACCAAAAGCTAACTCAAGTGATTCGCATCATCTCTACAACTGAATTACTCTGATTTACAGTGACTAAAAATGTTGACATCTGAGATGAAATATGTGGAGGTTCTCTTGGGAGTTATTACCCTGTCTATCCTAGTCTTTGACGAAAGGTTGCTGCCATGACAGCAGGCCTGGTAGAACTGAGTCAGTACCAAGTCCTCAATTCCTATGTTCACACATCCGTTTATTAGCACTAGATAATATCACAGGTATGTTAAGAGGGTCAGGTTCAATGTGTGTTGTAACAGAGTCAACAAAGTAAAACTTCTTAAAATGTTCGGATGAGTTATCTGGCACTGGCAGAGAACAGACACTGATGTTAGTCAAATATTCAGTTTAATCTTGTTACACTATATTGAGTCTATTATCTCTTGATGGGTGGCAGTAAGTACTATTAGCAGGGTGACTGAACATCAGGGAACAAAGAATTGTGCAGAAACATCTGTTTTTCAGATATCCAATTAATATGAATGGTCATTAGCAGGGCAGTTTTCAAAAAGATACAGCAAAAGGTCAGAAGTTTTCCTGATGTAACCGTATTTCATTGCCATAAACCCAGTCAATGAAATAAAACCCCTGACTTTTCATTTAGGAACTACCAGGAACTTTATGATTCAGGGAGTCTGGCTAATGGGACATGGAGATCTCACACTAAGTCATTGGTTTAATTTAGCCTAAGTCTGCAGTTCAAGTAAAGTAGTTACCTGGTAGTGGCCAATGCAAAAGGAAGTGCTGATTTCAAATGAACATGGATCCCCAAAGTTATTTTTGTCTTCGCACCTAGTGGCAGATTTGCTAGTCAGTTTTCTTTTTTACTACAATTTATGCAGGAACATGATTGAGTAACATCTCACCTCGTATCAGTGTGTAGAGCACTTGAAGACTGGAGCTGGAAAAAAGTAAATAGGTGCCAAGTTTCTCAGGCTGCCAAGTTTCTCTAAATCCAATGTGGTACATGAGCACGAGTTAATTAGACTTTCGAAAGGCAGAGATCAGTCCTATTGGAGAATTTATACTCAAAGTTAGCCATTTAAGGCTATCTCTAATGTCATCAAAATGTCTAATTAAGAACTTACTATACCACAGTTAGAACCCTTTACCTAACTGAAGAAATTCAAATAAAATTTGAAAATTTGAAAAGAGAAGTGAAAAACAGAACTATTAATTGTTCTTGATTAAAGAATAAAACCCATCCTTCTGTTACTATTTCATAGGAAATGTACTGTATGAGAGCAAAGAAGAGAAAAGAGAAGCAGAACCTGCTACCTTCTGCAATTCCAATGTATTTCAAGTCATGTACACAAGATAACATATTTTACTGCTTGTTTTGTTAATGATTGTAGAAGATTCTTAGCTATTCATAAAATTGTTGGGTAACGTGATAATATCTCTTCTCAGGGAGGATCTCAATTTCATCACTTTTACGCCAGGATGAATTAAGATAATCCAGGGTACAAAAGGTCTGAAAATATATTAAGATCCTAAGAAGTCTTGACTCTGCCTAAAGCATAACTTAGCATGATATTAGTTCATATTCCAATGCAAATTTACATAAAAGACATAGAATCATAGAATGGTTTAGATTGGAAAAGACCTTCAAGATCATCAGATCCAACTGTTAACCTAACACTGCCAAGTCCACCACTAAACCATGTCCCTAAGCACCACATCTACCTGTCTTTTAAAAACCTTCGGGGATGGGGACTCAACCACTTCCCTGGGCAGCCTGTTCCAGTGCCTGACTACCCTTTCAGTGAAGAAATTTTTCCTAATATCCAACCTAAACCTCCCCTTAATTTTAGTAGCAGAATAACTTTAGCATCCAAAGAGTTAGTTTCTTTTTACTCTTCTTTCTGTAGATACACCTCTTGGCAGAAAGGACATGCTACATTCACAGATACAAAGTGAAAGAATAAGCACACAAAAAGGCACAGGAAACACTCTATGCCTTGTGCTAAGGCCACTGATCTGTACAGGAAATTCTGAGTTTTGAATCTTGTTCCTTCAGTATAACACAGTTCATGTTAAAGAGTTCTTGGGCCAGAAAGTAGATGTCATCTTTGGATCCAAGACCTAAACCCAGGCTGAGTGTCCCAGCTACTAAGTCACCTAGAAAGCTGAACGCTTTATCATGATCCCTTTTTGTACCATGTCTCAACATGAACTCCAGGAGCAGATTGCAGAATTCTTGCAGAATATACTTAGGTGCCATGGTTCCCATGGGACTAAGACAGAAGTGAGATGTGTCTAATCATTAACAAAACAGCTCTGCGCTTGTTCAGAGACATACTTTCCAGACACAGAAGAAAATTTCAAGCTAAGGAGACTTTGAGAAGTGATTTTAGATCACTGAAGTTGTTTTTAGATCACTAAAGTTGTTTTTAGATTACAGTTGCATCACAGTATAAATGCTACTTTTAGATGACAAAGGTAAGTATATACCATGACAATAGAAATGCTTCCTAGCTCCAGGGACTGTGTATCCTGACTAAAATCCCAGCTCTACAGCAGAATGATATGTGAATGCTGGCCATCTACCTCCTTTCCCCTCTTCCCTCTTTTATGATATGATTTTCATACTAGCGAAGCATGGACATAGGGGCTGACCTACAGATCTCCCAGACAAGATTACGGGGAGACTTGGATTACTGAGGTATTATGTAATGTGTCTGCTCCACATTACAATTATACTAAAAGTTTATATGAGAAGCTATACCTTTTTGTAGGTGTCCAAGAACATTCATTTCTCTGTTGGATTAATCCCACAAATGACACAAAACATGTCCCCTTCCATCATTTTCTGTCCCAGCATTGCTGACTGTCTTTAATTTCTTTCAGACAAATCACAAAACTCTAAGGCTGAATTGTTGAGACATTGGAGTCTTAATTTTGTACTCAAGTGGAGCACTGGCAATTGACCAAAATAAGAGAAACTTAATGCTGTTATACTGTGCATTGCGGTATTTACTCTGTTGCTTGTTGCACTAGGACATTTTCTGTAAATTGAATTGAGGAGAAGTAAAACAAATACAGTCATGATACCATCAATCCCTTAGAAGATTTTGACTATAAAGAGCAATGTTTGTACTTAAAATAGAAGATACAAAAACTCATTTTGCTTCCCTTTATCTATATGCAGGTAGTCCTGTCTTTTTTTTAAGCAAGAACAATATAAACAATGAAAACCAATTTCAAGAAACATTCTTTAACTATGAAAATGAAATAAAAAAAAAAGTTACGTTATGTTATGTTATGTTATGTTTCCTCATATTGCTGAATGCTAACAACCACCACACGGAAGAGCATTGCAAAAGGGGAACGGTCTCTCATATTAAAGTGTGGTTTCTACTATTCTGTTCATTCATGGTTTGTGATGACAAGAAGGAGACAGGTGACAATGACTGGCCTGCAGGGAAAAAAAAAATAATCCACAGAATAAGCAGAGACAAATAGTTAGGCCAAGTATAATGAACAACCTATCTTTTTAGCCTGATTCTGAAATGATGCCTTGGTTGATTTGACTTCTTTTGGTTAATAATTTCCTCTCAATTTTTTACCAATCTAACAGATAACTCAATGCATGGTGGACTCTGTGCTTCCCAGAATTGGGAAATATGGTCCAGATCCAGGAAAGAACTCATGCATCTGAGCTGATTTTGTGTCCTAGCTTATCCTCAGCAGGGAAGTACCATCAAACCTGTATCAGTTTAAGCATGTTCTATTACCCCAGAAAACTCGAAAGGACTTGGCCACTTGGAAATAGAACTGGAACATATATGAAATAAGAACAATCTCACATATTTTGCAGCATTAAAGAATGGTGAGCACAAAAGCCCTGTGGACTTCCTTCCTCCAAAAAACCTGTGCTGCAACAAGTGTTTCCCCATCACATTAATGGAGTCAGTGCTGTAGTAGGTGCTGATGCATGTTAGCCCTACAATCCTCAGCCTGTCAATAGCACCACAGCAGTTTATCTCAGCCCAAAATGATAATGTCATGGTTGGCTATTTCTTTATGGCAGGGAACATCATAGTGATTAAAATCTCTTTCCTTTCCTGATCTTCTGGAATGGCTCTGTCTCTCAGGTTTCTGTCTATAAAATATGATAATATCATTTCTATACCTATATACCTATTCTATATCTAAAATACCATTGTAGGGCAATCATATTAAAGATTGTGGCACTCCATAGTGTTAGTCCACATATGGATGACAGCGATGGATTAACGATGTTAGTCCACGATGGAGAACAAAATCTAGTCTCTATGGATTTTTTGTCAGGGCTCTGAGGGCACTCACAGGTTGCACCTAGGGCCTCTCTTCTTCCCCATGTCTGCCCATGGTTCTGGAGCCCATTTCACCCCCCCTGGGCTGTCAGTCCCTGCCTCAGTGACACCGTAGGATGTTGGTCTCCAGCTCTGCCAGAACCCTGTCCTGTCTGGCCATGGAACCCACCAGGCCAATCCCATCAATAGACCAATGTGCTGTCCTGGCCTCGGCTTGTCCCCATCCCCAGGGAGGTGCCAGAGTCCAGGGCTAGTGCTGCCCCCTTCTGCCCCCTGGTCTGCCTTGTTCCTGGCTGGGGTGTTGGGACTGGCCTTGTCACCCTGGGAGAGTCTGCGTGGCCCCTGATCCCCGGCCCAAGGGAGCTGCCAGCCCCCATAGCGCCCTGACACTTCTGGAGTTATACCACAAATATCATAAATGATCAACCTTCATTTAAAAATAACTCCATTTTAAAATAAATGGTCTCTCTGCTGCTGAAATGATAATAGTTAACTGTCTTCCAAAGTTGTCTTGATAGACCCTTTTGTTTTTGATAAAGATGTTCAAATTAGGCATGTTTGTGCTTCTGAAAAGGAGTATTAGATCAGTTTTTTTGGGCAGGGTTCCTCTGCCCTGTGCTTTACACTATGGCCAAAAGCAATGAGACAAGCCTCTGCATCCACAAATTAATTATTGTCTCAGGGAGCACAGGAATACTGAAGCCTTGTTCTCTTGGGAATGGGTACTGCCATTGGACTCGCCAATACTCGCCAAATGCATCACGAGATCGGAGGGATTTTCATGTCACAGTGGTGGAATTCATAACATTTCTCTCCAGAGTGGATTTTTTGACATCTAGCAAAGCCTGAGTTTGTGTCATGTCCTTTCGTATGATATTGTGGAAGGGGAAGATGTGTTAAAAGTCTGTCTTCTCTTTGAAGCACCTATTAGGTGTTACTTAAGAAACCCTAAGGTTCACTTAAGGAACTATGTTTTGGATCTTTGTCAAAGGTCTTTTTGATTGGACAGGAAAACTGTGTTCAAGAGATATTTAGGGTAAACTTATACAGAAATATGCACAAAAACTGTATAATTGCACAAGCATCACTTCTTTAAGAAACAACATGAAATAGATGTTCAAGGCTCTTGTCTTGGAAACATTAGGAGGACTCAAGGTATTACTTCCAGTTTTCTTCTTTCTGTTTTGGTAGTTTTCTTCAATTCTTTGCTAAAGAGCTATGAATATTCTTGCAGATTTGCAGGAATGCAACTTTTTGCAACATGTCAAACAGTGTGACCCTTGCAAAAGCAGGATGAGGCTGCAATACAGGCAGAGTGCAGGGAAGAGTGCCAGAAGCCATACAGTAGTGAACAGCAGTCAAAACCACAGACCAGAATTGCTGATTCCATGACTGCCACTTCAAAGCTACTAGTTCAGACTCTTAGGTAAGTACTTTAAACATCTGTTAGTTCTAAAAAAGAGTAAGCAAGCTCAATAGACCCTTTTGTGAAAGGTTTTAAAAATCTAATTAGGTTATTTTAAACTGCTACCCAGGTTTTATCATTTCCTGCAAGTGTGTTGAAATGACAAACTAAAGGAAACAAATGAATAAATAAATAAATACAAACCCAAATTCTGTTTTCTTTTTTGCTTACCTAGTTTGTTTCACAATAGCAGAAACTGGAGATTTTATGTCAAATGCCAGACAATTTTTTGTAATTTGGGGGATGATTGACCAATCAGCTGACTCTAATGGTGCATACGTGGGACTGGTATAATTTTCTATTTTCTTTTGCAGGGTGAATCTGAATGATTCACAAGCACATGCCTACAGTACAGATATATTCTTAGATAAGTTATTGATTTATCTGAATCCAGTATTTCTCATATTCCTGTCCATAGTAAGCATTTTTTAATTTAAAACTCTGACCAGAACAAAGTCTGTAGATAGTTGAAAATTTCCAATTGCTCCAAGGCATAAATTCTCCCAACGACATTTTAGATCAGCGGCTGAGTCAGTGCTTTGGTGGCATGTAACTGTGAACCCTTGAACTAATATCCCTTGGAAATGATACTTCCAAGTACAGTATTTTTTCTCACTTTCATCTCCTCAGACTGCCTGCAGCAATGGCTGACTCAGTTATCGATTAGTAAGCTGAACTCTAATGAAGCTGAAGTAAGGGACACTCAGTTGAACCTGTTTGCATGCCAGTGCTGAATTTCACTTATTACTGTAGTGAAAACATATTGTCTTACTTGCTCTGATGCTGTACTTTAGAGCTGACATGGTACTGAAACTTTCTGGAAAGAATCCAGCTCTAAATTTACCTGCTAAATAAATAAGTTAGACATAGATAAAATTACTGTCCAACAATACAGTTATAAGTCTTCATTTAATATGCAGTCGTCTTTATCATACAACATGTAGTTTTTATTTCAAACGATAATTAGGGATAAGGTTCTCAGTTTCACTGTAATTCTGTAATGCTTTTGTTTCAAACTGGATTGCATTGCATCAGATATTCTTGTTAAAAACAATGTTTTCTGATATGCCTTGACAAGAGCCCTTGTAGCTTAAGAGACTGGCTTATTGAAATACCTTTTTTTTTCCCCACAGATTTTCAAGATTTATATTTTGTATCATAAGTCTCTCCTTAAGGAGGTATGCTGTCAAGAAGACTACTAGAAAAGGCATATTGAAAGACCACAACCCGGTGGTCAGGAAAATAAGGGCAAGATACTTATCTGCTACTGAGTTTAGCTAGTGTCTTGCTTTTTACTATGGTTGCATCTCAAAGGCAAAGATTTTGATCCAGCAAAGAACATAATAATGCATTTAAGTCCTAAAATAAGCATGTAAGGAACGATAATTGATTTGAATATTACATCACTGCTGAATTCTGGACCTCTGTGTGGGAAGGAAAATTTTCTTTTTTACCTTCCTCTCTCCACTGAAGGAACACAAATTTTTTGATTTCTTGTGCCTTCAGCAATTGCATATGGTAAACCAAAGATAGTTCTGGAGTTGTACCTTCATAGCTGTAGATTTCTAATGACAAAAAGTCTTCAGTTTTGGAAACACAGCTGCTGCCATGCCAATTTCCATGGCATCACACTACTCTCTGAACATTCCTACTGTTCTTCATCTTCAAGTTATCATCAATGCACGAGAATTATGAAGTAGTTAGTGAAGTGAGTGAAGTGCTTATTCACCACTTTCCTTACGATATGCATTTTGAGTTCTGTACTGCCTAGAAGCCCATGCTGTGAAATAAGGTTCCCATTGGAGTGATGATCATACAAAATTTGAACAAAGACGACCTTCTCTGGCTAAGAAATCTCACAGTCTAAACGCAAGTCTCATCAATACAGACAGAACGGAAAGCCTGAGAAAGCCAGGATTATTTCTTGGCATGCTGAGTAGTGATCTCAGCACAACAGCAACTTGTTATTTATTTATCTATTTTCTGTAAGAACAAAAGGGAATTTTAAGGACATTAAGAAAAAAGTAATTAGTTTTGCACAAACTCCCTTTCAGTGTATGGAGACACATTTGAAAGGTGGAGTTTGAGGTAATGTAATGGGAATCATCATAAGATTTACATTTACCCAGCACATTATTACCCCCATCCTTTCTTAAGGATAGACTGTCCTTCAGAATTTTTTTACCTTTGTTGAGCTGCCACTTATAAACACTTATGCTGTCAGCAACTTCTGAATTGTTTAGTGCACTGTTATGAGACTGGGCAATGGCTGTGTTGTAACTGTCTATACTTTTTTCTATGCGTTTACATTGGAAGATGTGGAGAAAATGGCTAGAAGACTAATCAGAGGAAAAAAAAAACAACTTCATTTGCATTGGCTGCTGAACATAGGATTTGTATTTGATTCCCATCAGTACTTTGACTCTGACCAGTTATAGGCACTGCACAAATATATAAGGATAGAAGAGAAACAAATTGCAATAGCCTGTATGACTTTGTAGTTATACTTAGTAACTTCCACAGAAGCTTTCTCCCACTCATTTTTACTGTAGAAATGTCTAAATGATTATGCCCATTTGAGTGGTTTGTTTAATCGAAAATCCTCTTCACTTATTCTGTATTACTGTGTATCTACCTAAGCTTTTCCTTGGCTTATGAAACTCATGGGTGTTGCTTCTAAATCACAAATAACATGAAGTGCTAAAAAAAGCTTTCTTATTTTAATATCCCCTTGAGTCCTAGAAGAAAGCTCTTATACCCAGACTGACACAATGATAGATCCTATTTCACTCATGCGTTTGATAGAACATGTCATCATCATTTGTTATTTTATTTCTTTTCAGCTTGGGATGTGTATGTGTTTGTGGAGGAAGACTGGCTTAAAAAGAACATAAAAAATAATGTTTTCATTATGTGTTTGGACAAGGCATACATTTTAAGTGCTCAGTTTCAGGATCAGACAAAACACTGCTGAAGCTTAAATGACTTCTTAATAGTACTAGGCAATTTAGATGCACTTAGAAGTGACACAGTTTCCATTGCTGGCCAATTGTTGGAGGAAGTATCATTTGTCAAAATGGTCTCCAAAATGCTCCATTTTTTAAGTGTCTCACATACCTACATATCAAAGTCAATCTCAAACATATTCCTAAGTGTTTAAAAGTTACGTAATAAATTTTGCTGGTTTATATTCTCTTTGTGCCTCAGAGATCATTTGCAAACCCATACTCACAGTGACAGCCTCATGGTACACAGAGTTTCAATTCTGACCTTTCACTTTCAAGAGAACCAGCTATTAACTTATGAATTGCAGCAGTTTTCAAAATCTGTTGAGCTGCAGACTTTGTAAACAATTTAATCCGTCAGTAGATATCGGCACTATATGCAAAAAAGGAAGAATAATTTGATGGCTGTGGGTGGGAAAACAATGAACATGTTAAAGTAATGGGAGATATTACTTCGGAAAACATAAGGCCTTTCTGAAAAGTTCTTTAAAATTTAAATTCTTTTCTTCCTCACCTCTAAATCTCATGCTTTGACAGTGATTATAACATTAATGTGGTTCCTCTTAGTTTTTCCTGTGCAGAAGGCCTATACTCAGGTTAATGTCTTCATTTTCCTCTTAGGTTGTACATAAATGTGAGACAAGAGTTTATTTTTATAGTCTTTGGCCCTCTCTTCCAAAAATTATACTGAAATTCTGTACCCAGAAAGGAGGCAAGTGGAATCTTGACATTACTTAACCCTCCTGTTTTCCACAGAACTGGAGGAGCAATAACAGATAGGTTTGAATACAACCCAATTTGAAAGAATGATGTATTCAAGCATCAGTATAGTTCAATCTTATTAGTTTTTTTGCCCACCTCCCCAAGCTATCTGTAGGAATGCCAGGAAAATATCCACACAGTAACAGTAGTAATATTGTTACTAACATTTAGATCCACCATTGAGGGGAGCTGATTGTGTTGGGTTTACTCAAACATATGAGAAAAACATCTACAATGTACAGACAGGCTTCATTCAGCATAGAAAGGACTGTACATTTGTAAAAGGGCCCAGCAGTTCTTTACCAGCAAGCCACTAAACAGCATTCAGGTCTGGGCTCCAGGCCTAATCCTAATGGATTAGGATTCCCCATGTGAATAGCTTCCTTCAAATCAAAGATTTTACAGAAGCAACAATACTCCAAAAAGGGATGTTGAAAATCAGCACAGTCAAGTTGTTGAGACCTTTGTCTAGGTGTGAAAAGAGTTCTTTCCTGACCTTTGCCATTGATTTTTTCTGTGACCTTTGGCAAGTGACTTAGCATTCATGTTTGCACATGCTTTGTCCAGCCTGTAATAACTTTGGAATCTGAAAACTCCCTTACTGTGAGTCAGTGGACTCATGCCTACAGCATGCATCCCTATAATATAAATAGCTAATCTGCAACCTAGAACTACAGAGCTGCACATGTTATTACCTCTGACATCTAGCTAAAATTCCCCCTTCACCAATCTTCAAAGACTTCAAGAAAACATGAATGAAGAAATATGAGATTTATTTCCATATATACTCATTATTACAGTAAAGACAAAAGGAAATGAATTCTGATTCAAGGTTTGCAAGTTCTGCTGGGATTTACATTGCCAGTGTAATTTTGCTATTAATCCTCACAAAAATAAAGATGCTGCAAGTTAAAAACTTGAAAATCCTTAAATTTCCATACTCAGCAACCTCTCTCCTTTTTTGAAAGGTTTTTGTGTTCCATAATTAATTTGGTTTTTTTTGTTTGGTTTTGGGTTTTTTTTTTTCTTTTCCAGATAGGTCATGTATTCCCTCATAGAAAATCTCACTCATAATGTTTTATATTTTCTTTATAATGTTGCAAAACCCTAAAGCTTTCAAAGATAAATATATATCTTTGGAAACTTGTATTATTTATACACATGTGCAATTAAACTTATATAAAAAACTTGAGCAAGTGTAAAAGTTTAAAAAAAAATTATCACAGTATTGGTTATTATATAGTGAAGAGAAACTCAGTCTGAGACATACTGACTAGAATACATTCTATGAAAACTACTTTATAGTATATAGGAAAAGGGAGAACAGATTATTTTGCCTAGATTAAACAGATTCATTGTTTAGCTTTCAGAAAATATTTCTGTCAGGGAAACAGAACAGTTTCTTCCAAAGAAGTAACTTTTTGACTTTTCCCTATTTACCTGGGACTTTGGAAAGAGATTACCAGATCTTCTCAACTGGTATAAAATGACATTACTTTCTTGTTCTGTGTAGCTGCAACATCCCCACAGAGATGCCTGATGCTCTGGGCTGGGGTCAACCCCTGACTGCCCCCCATCCCTCCTTCTAGTCTCCTGAGGATCCCCTTCAGATCCTGGCTCCCATTGAGTCACCAGCCCTTTCAGCATCCTGCCAGTTCAGTGGGTATTCCTACAAGTTTTTTGCAACATATCATGATTCATAAATGGGCTTTACAGAGTCAATAGAAAACACTGTTCCAGTGTTATCAGAGGCTTTAAGAATCACCTAGCCTAATAAATTGATAAGCAAATAACTGAAGAAAAGCTGACCTTTTTATAAAGATGTGTCACTTGCCTTGCATCTAATGCAATGACAACATGAAGTGGGTAGAGGCAGTTATGAAGACCGCAACAAGTAGGAGTGAATGTGCTTGAGGCCTGTGACAGACATGCAACCCTCTCACCCCAACTGGATAAAATAAATTAATTCTGGAGAGTACATAAGAGTTTAAACAGAGTGGTGACAGGGTTTGGAGACAGAGGGAAACAGTCCAAAATGAGGTCCAAAACATCGTTAAGGAGCAGTATTGGGACCACAGAAAAAAACACAGGAACTGTATGAGGTTCAACAAGGCTAAGTGCTGGGTCCTCCACTTCAGTCACAACAACCCCACGCAATGTTACAGGCTTGGGGAAGAGTGGCTGGAGAGCTGCCTGGCGGAAAAGGACCTGGGGGTGTTGGTCAACAGCCAGCTGAATATGAGCCAGCAGAGTGCCCAGGTGACCAAGAAGGTCAACAACATCCTGGCCTTCATCAGAAATAGCATGGCCAGCAGGACTAGGGAAGTGATCGTCCCCCTATACCTGGCACTGGTGAGGCCACACCTCAAACACTGTGTTCAGTTTTGGGCCCCTCACCACAAGAAGGACATGGAGGTGCTGGAGCGTGTCCAGAGAAGGGCAATGAAGTTGGTGAAGGGTCTAGAGAACAATTCATACGAGGAGCAGCTGAGGGATCTGGGGGTTGTTTAGTCTGAAGAAGAGGAGGCTGAGGGGAGACCTTCTTGCTCTCTACAACTACCTGAAAGGAGGTTGTAGGGAGGTGGCAGTCACTCTCTTCACCCAAATAACAAGTGATAAGACAAGATGAAATGTGCTCAAGTTGCACCAGGGCAGGTTTAGGTTGGAGATTAGGAAAAGTTTCTTCACTGAACGGGTAGTCAGGCACTGGAACAGGCTGCCCAGGGAAGGGGTTGAGTCCCCATCCCTGGAGGTATTTAAAAGATGGGTAGATGTGGTTCTTAGGGGCATGGTTTATTGGTGGACTTAGTGCTAGGTTAACAGTTGGACTCGATGATCTTGACAGTCTTTTTCAACCTAGATGATTCTACAGTTCTATGATTGTATGATTCTATAGTCTTCCCTACAGTGATCAAATCTCCTTCAACTGCAGTTTTACTTACTTTTGGTAAACATATTCTGATGTAGTGTATAGCTGTTGATAATAAAATTATTCCTTAGGGGTTGCAGTGTGTCATTCTATTTGTGCTTTGAAGTAAGCCAGAGTACGTATTCATCCTCACAGCAGGGACTCCTTTGCCATCTGATTGAAAAAACAGCTTGTGAGTGGGCCTATCAACCTCAGCTGGTTGACCTGACCCATGAAAGGCAGCAACCCTCAGTTCATGGGCAATAATTCAAGTGAACAAGCCATATTTTGGTGGGTATTGTACAACCACAAACATGCAATACCACCTTAAGACCACCTTGGGACTTGAGCAAAGATCACCTGCAGTCTACTGCAGAGTATGATCTCAGGATTATCTTCCTCTCCTGAAATATATAACAGCCCAATAAGTTAAGAAAAATGTCATTCCTTACTTGAAAGACAAAAGGAGACAAAAAGATATCTGGGCTATACAAAGCCCTTAGGGATCTTGTTTAAAATCAGGAGTAGAGCTGAGCAAATAATTAACTCTTGTTTTTGTGTCAGCTCTGGAAAAAAAATGTTTTGGACTGAACAAACTATATTGCTTTTCTCAAAAGTAGGGATTTTTTTTATTATTGAGTAAAAATGCATTTTATTTCAAGAGTTGTAAAAGAACAAAAGCATTTT
The DNA here is from genome assembly GCF_965183815.1 of Platalea leucorodia. NCBI lineage: Eukaryota > Metazoa > Chordata > Aves > Pelecaniformes > Threskiornithidae > Platalea > Platalea leucorodia. Next base: position 7,633,691 of record NC_138823.1, on the reverse strand, counting down.
TTTATCGTAAATTACTTCCACAAGTACATTTGCAAAAATAATTTCAGACAAAAATGTTATTGTTGTTTTAAAAATCTTGAAATAAAAAGCATTATTTTATGTTACTTTAAAATGGGTTATATGATTGACACGATTCTGTATGTTTCAGTGGAAATATTTAGGTCAAAAAACACCCATCTCTACTCAAGAGACTATAGATCATACAGCTGAACTCATCTCAAAATAGTCAGCTTGTCTTTCAAATTTTAATTTTTTTCCTTTTGTATTTATAATAACTAGCTCTGTTTTGCTAGCACTTTTTAATTTTAACTGATTCCCTGCAGTTATTATACCTCTAGGATAACTAAGTGCATATGAGAACCAAATGTGCTGCATGAATCAGTTTTACTGAAAGGGGAGAAAAGAAAAAGAAATAGAGCAATGTCAAAGATGCAGAAGGAGAAGCACTTTTATTAGGGGCATGATCTTCTATAAAGCAATCAAGAATTTAGATAGAATATTGCGTATAAGAACAGAACTGTCTATCCAAAGCTGAGAAGTAATTTATTTTTTTTTTCATGTTTGACATTTAGAGTCACATAACATCAGTCTGTGACCCCAAAATAATGCATTGACATATCTTGGAGAAACTTGACATAGCACATCTGGATTTTTTTTTTTTTTTAAGAGCTTTTCTTTCAAATACCTGCTATACATTTAAATAGCAAGGAGCTGTTTCAAAAATAATTGCAGTGGGTAGAAGAAAAGCTAATAACAGTACATGCAGATTCTCTGCAAAACAGCAGATGCAGAGGTTCTCAGGCTACCTGAATTATTTATGGTTAATTCGGCACATCTCTAGTAATGTCTGAGGCTTTTATAGGTCTCTGAAGCACATCCGAGAAAAATGCACCCATATTCATGCACCTGCATACTTTTAATTATAAACTCTATGGATTGTGTGACCAAGTCATTTAGAAATTTTGGCTGAATCATTCAGAGAGTAATTTGACACACTTTGTGCTGTGGTTTGCAAAAGCCTCACATTTATTTGCAAGCATATTCATTTTAATTCAATGACTTTGAAACGTGATGTGATTCAATAGCACAGAAACACAGGAATCACTGTACCACCATGGATCAATGTTCCCTCTATTCTGACTTTGGCTCCAATTCTGCACCTGGATGCAGTAACACAAAATCCTACCAAAATCAATGAGAGTCTGCACTGCAATAGGATGCTCAATAGCCGAGATGTATGTTGGGGATGGTCCTTCAATAATATTCAGAAAAAGGATTTCTCAAAAGGAAAGGGGGCACATCAGTAACTTTCATGCACTATACTAGCTAACGTTACTTACTTAATTATTTTTTTTCCTTTAAAAATGCTTTTTCCTCCTTGTGTATATGCATATGCATCACTGTGACTTTTATAGGTGTGAATATTAGCTAAAATCTTAATTATGCATGTAAAGATATTCAAATAGGTCAATGAAAACCAAGTATTCTGTATGTCAAAAATACACAACCAAAACCTTGCAATACATGGATGTTCAAATAGGCAACAAGATTATTAAACATTTTAAGCTAAAATGCAAAATATGTGTGAGAAGAAACAGATTTTAAATACAAGAATTTAGACTTGGGAATCTGGATGAAACCTTCATGATGAAAAAAACAAAAATGATTAGATTAACCTTCTGCTTTCTCAGTGTTTAATTATCATTTCTCTTTCATAGAAATATTCCTGGACAGGATGGACTAGGGATTTAGTTAGCCCACAAATTTCCTGTGTTCATGTGCATTTTTTCTTTAATAACAAATACTTCTGTCTTATTTCTACAGCTGTTACGTTGTTCAGAAGGTTCTTTTATTACTACAGTTTTAGGGTCAAGAAATCTGAGTCACTAAGAGTAGGACTTCACTATGTTTGGTCCATACAAATGCAGAACAAACAGTTCCTTCTTCAAAGACCTAGGGTATGATTAGTATTTGTAGTGATGCAACTCAGGTACAGGATCAGACATCAGCTACCTAGTGCCTAAGGCCAAGAAGAGATAGGCCTCTGTTCTAATTCAGTTAATATTCAAGAAAAAATTTTTCAGACCATTTTTGCTCTTCAAAATGTCCCAAACATGCATATTAAGCATAGGATACAAAAATCAGAACAGCAGTCCAGAAAGATCAGTGCCTGAGATCTGTTTATTTTAGCTGGGTTTTTTGTTTGCTTGGTTTTGTGGGTTTTTTGATTGGTTGTGTTTTTTTTAATGTTGATCCTTTGCCTTTCTGTACTTTAGGTTTTTGTCCTTAAAATTTAAAAGCGCTTTCCTACTTCGCAGTGAAGTTGTTAAGGTAAAGCCCATTAAATATTTTTAAGTGCTCAGACAACACAATTTATTCTGGCTGTAAAGACATTTTAGCTTTTTTTTTTTTTTTTTTTTTTTTTTTTTTACATAGACATTTCCCTGCTTTACTCAGCAATTGGCTCAATGTTATAAGGATTAGAAACAGCATAATCCAAGACTGAAGATCTGTAGCCCTAATTTTGTCAGTAAGTGTAATGCAAGAAGGGATCTGGTATTTCACAGTACGGTAAGTCTGCAAACCTCACTAAAGAGATTAATATACCTTGGATGTTGTACCGACAAAAATCCTCTGTTATTTTACTTGAAACACTCAAAATCAGTGGCCCTAGACTGAACATAATACAGTTTGCTTTTACCCATAGTCCAGCCTTCATGAGGCACTGGTTAAACACTTCTCCCTCAACTATCAAGATGTAACATCGACACTGAAAATATTCCTAAAACAATGTCATGACAGATGATATGAGGATTCCTTCTTGTTACCAGTACTTTAAAATAGCCAGTTTACCTCAAGCCCATGGAGTCAGCTATACCATTACACTATCCTACAGTGCGCAATATAAAAGGGATCAGCAATTTTGACACCAGAATTTTGGGGCGAGAAATCTCCAAATATCAGGAAACACCTTTGAAGACAAGGTACCTTCAAGTGTCTGTGTAATGACGGCCTTTAAGAATCTCTCCTCTCTTTTGAAAACATAGGCTTAACGTGAGTGCAGAAAGAACACCATGGCTGTTGGTGCATTGCAACTCTTTATAGATTAATTCCTTTGCTGCTGCTGTCTTTCTCCTGAACTCACTGCCACTGCTGCCTCTTCCTCATCACATTCTGGAACTGCTGCTGTTGCTGCTTCCTTGTTTACTCCTAGACTTCAGCCATCCCTGCTAATCTCAGGAGTGTGATGGAGAAACACATGAGCTTTATGGAACCAAGACAAAGCTGACACTGCTTGTTATCTGAGGCTCTGTTCACTGTCACGGCTTACTACACACATCTTGCTGTTGAATGCTGGTGTTCTTGTCTAGTGTGAGACAAATGTCGCTGCCAGTAAAAAAAAAACAGATGCACAATTATAGCCATGTTATTCTAAGAAATCTGACGATTTGCAAAAGTAACAATCCAAAAAAAAAAAAAAAAGATAAAAAAATGTAGTAATATAATCTCCCTTGGATCTGAACTGCCTTGCAGTACAAGCATTTCTGATCTCCCTTAATAGGCAATTAGAAATTCTGAGTTGTTTCCAGTTATTGAAGAGTAAATATGAGGTTTTTAAAAACTCATGAAAAAATACATAAGAAGGAGAAAAAACAAGTTTAAATCTGGAGGGTTGTAATGGATTCAAATAAATCCAAGATGTGCACAAAACAGGACACTGGCTATCTCTCAGGAGGCATTCTTTTGAAAGGGAGTGGAAACATATATTTACCAAGATACATGAAGAACTGCATTCACGTATTCAAAACACAGTAACCCAGTACACGTTACAGTTGGTATTATGGTATTAATATAGATAAATTGGCATTTTGATGCCTAAAGCTTAGGTTTACATTGCCTAAATGGGGTTCCCTATCAGCTAGGTGCTTTTGGAGACTGACTTTGATCACCGAATTTTCCAGAAAGGGCACATTTCAGACTAAAAACTTAAAAAAAAAAAAAAGAAAAATCAGCAAAAATCAAAATATTCCCTGTGGAAATTTCAGTTTTGCAGGTGATATTGTGATACAATACAATATTGTATTGTATTGTATTGTATTGTATTGTGGGTATACTGCTCGATCTCCAATTGCCAGTCCAAAAAAGGAGCAGGTCTCTATCAGTTCTTGTGTTATACTCAATAGCTCTGTGAATAATTTGGATATTCTTGACCTTCTTAATCAACACTGCATGCCTTTTTTTCAGGCAACAGAACTGATCCCCAACTTTTTGTATGACAGTCAGTCGTGGAAGCTATTTGTTGTTTTAATAGTTCTGATATTTGAATGCTTTACTCCTGCTAACAAAATAAATCAAGGTTTGGGAATACGAAGCTTGGCTGGTCACTATGGACTTCTCAGCTGTTCAGCTGATCTACTTTTTTTTTTGGCTCTAAGTTCTCTTGACAACCAGAACGTGTCGTAACTGAAAAATGTAAGGTGCTAATAAAAAAAAGTTTAGCAAGAATTAAATTATTCTCTGTGAAAATTCCAACTTTGTAGGTGAATTAATAATAATAATAATAATAATAATAATAATAATAATAATAATAATAATAATAATAATTTATTATTTATTTTACTATGTTTAATTTATTTTCCACTGGGAAATATATCTATTTTTCCTGTGTAGTATGTCCAAAATAGAATATTTTATTTTATGGAATTGATTTTAGAACTTCTGTTTTGAATCAGCTGAAAATAAAACTTTTTTTCTGCACATTTGCTGCTAGAGAAGTGAAGTATGTGTCAAAGTTTTGTCCTACAGTCTGAGCAGTTGAAGACATGGTTTACTTGGTGTGTGTCTGATTTCTTTCCTATTTTAGACACATAAAGTTTCTTGATTTTATGTTGTGAACAACCTCCAAATTCTTCTACAATTAGCTTTATTATCCAGCACTGCAGTGCTTTGCCCAAGAACTCTTATGTTCCCTCTGCCTTGCATACTCACAGAGTGGCTAGACAATAGCTTGAATCTCTACAATTTCATACTGAAAATATCTTTTCTGTTCACCTCGAGGAGACAATATGAAGGTAAAAAAATTAGAACTGAAAGTAATGAACTGGAAAGAAAAACTTGTATACACATATATGCTTGTTTATGAATATGCATAGTAGTGACTTTAAACATATCATTAATTCTTACAGACTACAGAAACATACAGCTCAGAAGCAATGTATGGGATACAAATTCCTTACAATCCTGTGTACATATAATTTCATTGTCTTTTGTGTAATATTGAACATTTCCTATGCTTGTTTTAGATTTAAGCTGTAAAGCTGCTACAGTAGTTCAATATTTTTCTAAACATCTCTTAGAATCATAGAATCATATAATAGTTTGGGTTGGAAGGGAACTTTAAAGGTCATCTGGTTCCAACCCCCCTGCAATGAGCAGGGACACCTTCAACTAGATCAGGTTGCTCAGAGCCCCGTCCAACCTGACCTTGAATGTTGCCAGGGATGGGGCGTCTACCAACCTCTCTGGGCAACCTGTGCCAGTGTTTCATCACCCTCATCATAAAAAATACCTTCCTTATATCTAGTCTGAATCTACCCTCTTTTAGTTTAAAACCATTACCCCTTGTCCTATTGCTACAGACCCTGCCAAAAGGTTTCTCCTCATCTTTCTTGTAGGCCTCCTTTAAGTACTGAAAGGCTGCAATAAGGTCCCCCCAGAGCCTTTTCTTCTCCAGGCTGAACAATCCCAACTCTCTCAGCCTTTCTTCATAGGAGAGGCGTTGCAGTCCTCTGATTGTTTTTGTGACCCTCCTGTGGACCTGCTCCAACAGGTACTGAATGCAGTACTCCAGGTGGGGTCTCACCAGAGTGGAGTAGAAGGGCAGAATCACCTCCCTCGATCTGCTGGCCATGCTTCTTTTGATGCAGCCCAGGATATGGTTAACCTTCTGGACTGTGAGTGCACATTGTCAGCTCATGCCCAGCTTTTCATCCACCAGTACCCTCAAGTCCTTGAGCTGCACCTTGGCCTTCCTGACCCCATCCCTACACAACTGAGCAGCATCTTTATACTCTTCCAAGGATACCTGTCCCTGCTTCCACTGCCTGTGCATTTCATTCTTGCTCTTCAGTTTGACTGGCAAGTCTCGACTCATCCATGTCAGTCTCTTGCCTTCCTTTCCTGATTTCTTACACCTGAGGATTGAGAGCTCTTGCCCTCTATGGAAAGTGTCCTTAAAGATCTGATAGCTGTGTTCTGCTCCCTTGTCCCGAAGGGCAGTTTCCCAGGGCATCTTATTGACTAACTCCTTGAACAGCTGGAAGTTAGCTTTCCTAAAATTCAGGGTCCTGACTTTACTCTTCACCAGACCCATACCCCTCAGGACTGCTAACTCCACCAGTGCGTGATCACTGCAGCACAGGCTGCCTCCAATCTTGACATCACCGATGAGCTCACTTGCGTTGGTGACCATCAGGTCCATCTATCACATCCCCTCTAAGGCTATCTATTACCTGGCTTAAGAAGTTATCCTCAGGAGTTTCCTGGATTGCCTACAGCTCACTGTGCTACTTTTCCAGCAGATGTCAGGGTGGTTGAAGTCCCTCAGCAGGATGAGAGCCTGCGAGCACAATGCCTCTTGTAGCTGGAGTAAGAAGGCTTCATCAATAGGCTCCCCTTGATCAGGCAGCCTGTAGTAGACACCAACCACAAGGTTCCCTTTGTTGCCTCAGTCTCTAATTCTTACCCATAAGTTTTCAAACTGCTCATGGCTATTCTTCGGAGACAGCTCATCATGCTCTATCCATTTCTTGATGTAGAGGGCAATGCCTCCACACCTCCTTCCTCACCTGTCCCTTCTGAATGGCTTGTAGTCATAGATAGCCGCACTCTAGTCATGGGATTTGTCCCACCAAGTTTCAGTAATGGCAACTAGGTCGTAGCTTTCTAGCAGGACCATAGCTTTCAACTCCTCCTGTTTGCTGCCTATGCTGCGTGCATTGGTGTAGAGGAACTTCAGCTGGGCTGTCAACCATGTTACCTTCTTAGAGGAACACCCCTTAATTCCTTTGAGGTATTTCACTGGTGTTTCCCTGTTGGCTCCTATTACTTCAGGAGCCCCTCGCTCATCTCCATGACTTCAAGTATGCTGCAGTATAGCCAGCACATCTCAGAGAAACAGACTCTGAGCCCTCGCTAGCACCCTGTTCCTCTAACCTTGGTGTGTCATCCTACAGCTGGTCACAGGCAAGCCTGATATTATCCCCCTCCCCCTTCAAGTCTAGTTTAAAACTCTGTCAATGAGCCCCACTAGCTTGTGAGCAAAGACCGTCTTCCTCCTTTGAGAAAAGTGAATCCCATTTGATGCCAGCAAGCCTGTATTGGGTTTGCATGACAAGGTTTTGGTATCAGGGGGGTCCTAAAGGGGTGGCTTTTGTAAGAAGCTGCTAGAAGCTTCCCCTGTGTCCAGTAGAGCCAGTTCCAGCAGAATCCAAGATAGATCCACCACTGGCCAAGGCCGAGCCAACCAGTGACAGTGGTAGCGCCTCTGTGATAATGTATTTAAGAAGGGGGAATAAAACCCTTTACAACTGCAGCTAGAGAGAAGAGTGAGAATATGCAAGACACACAACTCTGCAGACACCAAAGTCAGTGCAGAAGGAAGGGAAGGAGGTTCTCCAGGCACTGGAGCAGAGATTCTCCTGCAGCCAGTGGAGAAGACCATGGTGAGGCAGGCTGTCCCTCTGCAGCCCATAGAGGTCCACAGTAGAGCAGATATCCACCTGCAGCCTGTGGCGGACCCCACGCCAGAGCAGGTGGATGTCTGAAGGAGGTTGTAACACCATCAGAAGCCTGTGCTGGAGCAGGCTTCTGGCAGGACCTGTGGCCCCCTGGAGAGAGAAGCCCACACTGCAGTAGGCTTGCTGGCAGGACTTGTCACCCCATGGTGACCCACGCTGGAGCAGTCTATTCCTGAAGGACTGCACCCCATGGAAGGGACCCATGCTGGGGCAGTTCATGAAGAACTGCAGCCCCTGGGAAGGACTCATGATGGAGAAGTTTGTGGAGGACTGTCTCCCATGGGATGGACCCCAAGCTGGAGCAGGGGAAGAGTGTGAGGATTCCTCCCCTTGAGGAGGAAGGAGCATCAGAGACATTATCGAAAACCCCCAAATTGTGGCAGTGACACCAGCCACAGAACCACATATTAATAGACTGGGCCTGTTTCTTCCACTGTCGCTGCTCACAATTGGAAGGAGAGAGGATAAAATAACCTGCGCTCCAGATTCCCTTACAAACTGGCCCTGAAGTCTCTTTTGATCGCCCTTGGACTACGCATTGCAGCTTCATGGCCACCCACATGGAAGAGCAGCAATGGGTAATAGTCTGAGGGCCATACCAGGCTAGGAAGTTTCCTAGTGATGTCCTTAACCTGGGCCCAGGGAGGCAGCAGACTTCCCTAAGAGAAGGGTCCGTCTGGCATATTGCAACCTCTGTTCCCCTCAGAAGGGACTCACCTACAACTATAACCTGTCTTTTCTTCCTCATGGAAGTGGTCATGATACAAAGGGTAGGCCTTTCTGACCCTGGCAACACCTCTGGTGTAGATGGACCGTCATCTACATCATCCATTGACTTGCCTTCCACATCCAGAGCCTCATACCTGTGGTACAGAGGCACCTGGGAAGGCAAGGTAGGCAAGGAGGGGGTTTGTTTGTTGTCCTGAGTGTGGACTTGCCTCCATTCTCTCCTTTCCTTTAAGCTACTGCCTTCAGCCTGTCAGGGGCAGGATACAGGATCCCCTTGATCATGACTTTTTCCTGGTGGCTGTTCCTGTGTCTGTCTCAGGGAGGGCATGATTCCACCGGTCTATCTTTTCTCTGACTCCCTGATGCTCCTTAACCTTTCTACATCTTCTTGTAGCTCTGCCACCAAGCTGAGCCGATCATTCGCCTGGTCACATCTCACACAGCTGTTCTCACTACTGTGATCCATTACCAGTGAAAGGCTCTAACACTCTCTGCAGCCTGAGACCTGGATGGCTTCATGTTTTTGTGGGAGCTCTGTCTGGGTTGCCACATGCATTCTGGTGAGTCATAGAATCATAGTTTCATAGAATGGTTTGGGTTGGAAGGGACCTTAAGGATCATCTAGTTCCAACCCCCCTGCCATGGGCAGAGATACCTTCTGCTAGACCAGGTTGTTCAAAGCCCCATCCAATCTGGCCTTGAACATTTCCAGGGAGGGGGCAGCCACAGCTTCTCTGGGCAACCTGTTCCAGTGCCTCACCACCCTCATAGTAAAGAACTTCTTCTTTATGTCTAATCTAAATCTACCTTCTTTCAGTTTGTAGCTATTACCCCTTGTCCTATCACTATGCTCCCTTGTAAAAAGTCCATCTCCAGTCCAGAAGACATAGCTTTCTGCCAGGTGGATACCATTGCTAAGCTCCTTCTGAGAGGGTGATGACCACCAATTGAACTCACCTCTTGAGCTGGTAAGGTGACTATGCCCTTCCTGGGCACCCTTCCACGCAAACTGCCATGTCACACTCCAGCTGCCGTGCCATGCTCTGTTTGTCTGTTCTGTTCACAGGGCTCCTGGTGCTAGCGCTCCCCAGGCCGCTTTTTATAGGTGTGGGGGTGGCCACCATTGCTCTGGCAGTGCCCAGGCCTCATCAGCATCTCCCACGAGAGGTGCTGGCTCCTGGTAGATCTCTACGCTGCCCTGGTGTTTCCCTGCCTCAGGAAAATGCCCTGTGTGCCAAGATCCTGTGGATCGGGAGGGCTCCGGAGAAGTTTCCCTCGGCAACTGACCTCTTCTCCTATGCTCCTGGATTTTGGAAAACAAAGCAAAACAAAACAAATATATAAGTTTTTTTCCAGCTGGCATTTTACTTGGAAACTAAAGAAAATATATTTTTCAGGCATTCAATCTTTTCAACACACAATGTATCTTCTTCCTGCACTGCATTCAAACTAGAAAGAACTAGACACGCTGTGTCAGAAAAGCTTGGGCAAAGGCTTGCTTAAGTTTTTGTCTAGTAAAATGAGATGATCTTAAATCCCAAAAATGAGTTATTGAATTTGGCTTGATTAACTTTTATTTAGTATTATGAAATCTGATGAGTCCTATTGATTTTCAAATCTATAACTCTATCCCTTTAATTTCTCCTATTATCAGCATTAGGTACTGATTGCTATTGTTAAAAGGTTTCATAGTTGTAGAAACTGATTCTTATTATTAATTTGACACATTTGATGACAATCATAACATTTGATAATATCAATATCTCATGAATTGATTGACTACTACGTTACTTCTGCTAAGATAAATCACCTGACAAATGCAATATATCAAATGAGTTTTAACTTCCTTGTGTACTATTCATCTATTAAAAAAGGAAATGGTTTTCAGTCCATTTGGGACAAGTGACCCTTTTGAATTTTCCCCCTTGACAGGGTTAAATCAAAGCACTAAGACTGTAATTTAAACACTCTTGGGAGATGTAGGACCTGATGAGACACATCCCAGGGTCCTGAAAGAACTAGCAGATGTAGTTGTTCATCCACTCTCCATCATATTTCAAACATCATGGCAGTCAGGTGAAGTCCCCAGTGACTGGAAAAAGGGAAACATTATGCCCATTTTTAAAAAGGGTCAAAAGGAGGAGCCTGGGAACTACTGACCAGCCAGCCTCACTTCTGTGCCTGGGAAGATCATGGAACAGATCCTCCTGGAAGACGTGTCAAAACATATGGAAGACAGGGAAGTGATTAGAGACAGCCAACATGGCTTCACCAAGGGCAATTTGTGCCTCACTAATCTAGTGGCCTTCTACGACGGAGTGACTGCATCAGTGGACAAGCGAAGAGTTATGGATGTCATCTGTCTGGACTTCTGTAAGGCCTTTGATATGGTCCCCCACAACCTTCTTGCTGCTAAATTGGAGAGATACAGGTTTGATGGATGGACTGTTAGATGGATAAGGAATTGGCCGTATGGCCACATCCAAAGAACTGCAGTCAGCAGCTCAATGTCCGGATGGAGATCAGTGACAAGTGGTGTCCCTCAAGGGTCTGTATTGGGACCAGTAGTGTTTAATATCTTCATCAGCAACGTAGACAGTGGGATCGAGTGCACCCTCATCAACTTTGCTGATAAGACCAGGCTGAGTGGTGCAGTTGATCCACTTGGGAAGGGATATCATCCAGGGGCACCAGGGGCACCTTGACAGGCTTGAGAGGTGGGCTCATGTGAACTTCATGAAGTTCAAAAAGGCCAGGTGCGAGGTCCAACTCCTGGTTCAGGGCAATCACCAGTATCAGTTCAGGCTTGGCGATGAATCGATTGAGAGCAGCTCTGCAGAGAAGGACTTGGGGATATTGATAGTTAAAAATTGGACATAAACTGACAATGTTCACCTGAAGCCCAGAAAGCTAATCATATCCTGGGCTGGATCAAAAGAAGCATGGCCAGCAGGTGGAGGGAGATGATTCTCCCCCTCTTCTCCACTCTCATGAGACCCCCACCTTAAGTACTGTGTGCAGATCAAGAAAGATGTAGATCTGCTAAGTGGGTCCAGAGGAGGGCCACAAAAATTATCAGAGGGCTGGAACACCTCCCCTGTGAAGAAAGGCTGATTGAGCTGGGGGTTGTTAGACTAGAGAAGAGAAGGTTCCAGGAAGACCTTATTATGGCCTTTCATTATAAAAAGGGAGCTTACAAGAAAGATGGAGAGAGATTTCTTACCAGGGTCTGTAGTGACACGACAAGGGGTAATGGTTTTAAATTGAAAGATGATAGATTTATATTGGACATAAGGAAGAAATTCTGTACAATGAGGGTGGTGAGACACTGGAACAGGTTGCCTAGAGAAATTGTGAATACCCCATCACTGGAAGTGTTCACGGTCAGATTGGATGGGGCTCTGAGCAACCTGATCTAGTGGAAGATGTCCCTCATCTGTGGCAGGGGGGTTGAACTAGATGATCTTTAAAGGTCCTTTCCAACCCAAACCATTCTATGATTCTATGATTCTATGATTCTATGTCTGTTTCTTCAGTGACTAGCCCAGGAACCTCAGGCTATTAGATGGACATCACAGGTAACTACCAAAATCTGCCACAGACATGGTTAAGACACACTAAATAACTCCAAAATTCTCATTTTTCCTTTTAGAAATCCAGCTAGCAGTCAGTGACTCTTACTGGTATTTACCATTTTTTGTTTTAATCTGATCCATCTGATTCTAGTTATAAAATGATTTCCTTCTCCTTCCACTCTTGGCAGTGCAATGTTGATCCAAGGACCAGAATGAGACTAGAATTTATTCATCATCTTTGTTTCCTGAAAATGAATATGAAAACTTTGAGATGCTGTAGATTCTTTCCTGAATCTGTACAGGAACTGACAAACAACCATACACAATCAGGATTTTTTTTTAAACAGGAATTGTTTTAAATAGTTCATTTTGCATTTAATTAACATCATTATAGTTAAGATGCTCTTCTAGACTCAAATTAATAATGAAGCTGTGATGTACCTATTGGAGGTATGCCTTTATCACTTTGGGGGGAAAATCAATAGAAAGCAATTTTTCATTACTTTTTCCTTGTCAGATAAAATGGTATTCTCTTGGTCTTACATTTTACATATAAGTCATTATCACGGGTGAGCGCTTATTTGATACCGTTACTCCCAGACACTTTCAACTGCCAAGAGGCAGAATACTGTCATTACTTTGGCAAAGCACAAGTGGTAGACTTATATTATTTCTGTTAATGAGGTGGGGATAATTAGATAGATCAAAAGATAACCAAAGTATGTCCAAGTTACTTAGGTCCTAATTCAGCAGAGCCCACAACTAATGAAGCATGATTAGAAATACTGTGTCCCATTTTTAGGGATGATCCTTAACTCTTATAATGGAATATTGAATGTTTGCTGTTAGAGTGGAAACAAGTGCTTTCATTGAGACCATGGCTAATATGCAAACTTTATATGGAGTTTGAATAGTCTTGGTTTTTCCAGTGATTAAAATTTAGTTTAGGATATCATTTGGGTCTTGGTTTTCATGCGTTTGGGTTTTTTTTTTTGTTTTTCTTGTGTGTTTTTTTTCCCCAGCGGCAATCTTTCAGAAAAAAAGAGGCAAATGCACACTGTTATTTGCATACTTTCCCACTCTACTTTGCAGCAGAAATCTCATGAGAATAACTACTTACCCCCCCACCCCGATTTCTGACACTTCCAAATCAAAGATAAAAAGAATAAAAGAATATAGGCAAATTCTTACAATATACACATTGGCAAAGCTTGTTTTATGTCCCACTTCACTGGCTGCCTCACTAGAGACTAAGAGCTCTTCTACCAGCTCATGAAATTATTCCCCTGAGTCTATGATCTAATGCTGCAAGTTATTGGTGGAGGTGCATAGGAGCTGATTTTCCCAGTGTATGATTGATGTTTTTCAGATTTTATGAAATGTCTGTTCCTCACTGGGATAAAATTAAGACTCTTAACATATTATATGAAGAGTAAAGAGGGATTTTTCCTTCCAGGATGGTTTTAGAGCCTTATTTTTAATAGGAAGCACCCCTGTATTCCTGAGTCAGGAAAGGGCTTGAATGTAAGTCTCCAATTTTACATTAATGCCCTTACATATTGGCTATCGATTAAAAAAAGAGAAATACACATACACTCTTCCCCCCACAAATGAACATATCACCTGATTACATCCTTGATATATTTTACAGAAAAGTTTTAGTTCTAAAGAGCTAGCATTTTATGTTTATTTTTGCTTGTGGTTAGAAGTTCTGACAAAATCCCATTTTCTCTGTGTGTCACTCTACCATGCCCAAGAATATTTCTTTCTGATGAAGTATCAACCATATTTATGTCAGCTTGCTGATCTGTTTAAGAAGAGTCTAAACCTATGCTTAACCTGAATTCTACTATTTCTGTTTCACACATGAACATCTGAACACAAAAGTGTCTTCTTTTTTTTCCCTATGATTTATAGCAGCAAGTTAAAAACAAAAAAAAAGTTATTCTCTTCCATATAAACTTCGCTTAACCGATTTTAGTCACGGATTGGAACCCTGTTGCTTACCCCTTGTTGGATTTGTTAGAGATAATCCTTCATTAATGATCTTGTGTAACGTACACAGATAAGTATAGGTATGAAAAAAATAAGGCTGCTTAAAATTATTTTTACAAGATCTTTTCCCATTTTTTGTAAATTTTTTGTAAACGTTTTTCCCTGAAGGCTTCAGAATTCAGGCTGGTTTCAAATGAATGCTAAAGAGGCTCTCCAACTGCAGTATCAATGATTTTTTTTTTAAGTCAAGTCAAACATGTTTGCCCATGGTAAAAGATTTATTTTTTTGGGATAAAAACATACCTCATCTGAGCTATTTAATATTATTCTATTTTTAATCATGAGATGAGGAGGATGGAAAAAACTAGCAATATGATATCAGTCTCCTGTCAAACATGTCAAAGGGAATGTCAAAGTGGCTCTGAAATACATTTCAGCTGTCAATGGAAGAAGGAAACCTAATAAGCTTTGGGAATGGTTTGAAGACTTCTGTAATTAAAAAAGAATATGCAAACTTCTGGAAACACTGATGAAAAAATGTGTCACAAACAGCAGGGAAAATGAATCTCCAGCTTCTGTACAGTCTTCATCTTACAAAGGGTATCCCTAAGATTTTTTTTTGAGGTTTGCCACTTAAACATTTCCATGCTAAACTGCAAATATAACATGCAAAAGGAGAAAATGTTATGGATGTGCAGTGCTGTTTATGCAATGTTGAATTAGAAAGTACTGCAGATGTGCAATACAGCTTTGATAGTGTAGTGGTTGCTTATGGCAGATAACCTAGATAAATCTCCTGTAGTATTAGTATTAGTACAGAGCGCTGTGGTTGTTCCAGGTTCAACTAAATAAAATTGTGTATACGTATGGCCTTGCTTACATCATATTTCTTTTTCTTCTTCCTCTTTTGTTTACCCCTTCATTTTTATCTTCAATAAATCTGAACTCTTCTTCAGAATGGGTGTTTAAGCAAAAATCATGAAATCTTTCACTGGAAGAGGAAAATGAAAGATACTGAAGTGAAGACTCTAGTTTTGTTTACAAAGGGGAAACATGCTTTTAAATGGGTGACTTACGAAAGAGATCCCCATTAAACTGGAATACTGAGAATGTCACCTTTATTTATGAGGCTTCAACACTATCAAGTGTCAGAGAAGGCCGATGCAAGAGCGAGTGATTTTGACATTCTTATTTTCAGTCTGTTTCTTGTGCTTTGCTTAGAAATCTAGTGAGATGTCTCCAGTGTCAAACTGTGAAAAACAACCTTTAAGCTTCATAGACACGTGGCTCATGGCTTCAGCTCCTACTCGGGTTTATCAGAAACTTTGCAGGGATCTGACAAAGAACCCTTAAAATATTTATCTTTGGAAGCAGATCTTGAAGCGAGTCTGTGTACATTAATCTCTTATAAAAACAAGGTTAAATTAGTGCTAGAAAACACATTGCATTTAAGGATATCAGCTAGGATTCACAGCCAGCTCAGCTAATCACCTGGCTGGCCGGTTGATCTGAAAGTTAATAAAGCCAGCAATACTTAGAAGCCAAGGAGTGTCAGCAGCAGTTGCCCAGTTAAGGGTTTCAATACTGCAGTTAAACAATTAATAATAAATGGCAGCAAATCCAGCAGAGGAATTCCAACAAGACACAATACTGAAGAAAGCAGAATGACCTTTAACTTCAGCCAAGCAGTGACCTGTGTTCTTCCCTTGTGGTTTACACCCCAAAAAGCAACATTAAGTAATGAATGCTGAACAAATGCTGCAGAGTTATGACTTTTATCAACTTCAGTGGAGATTTCATAAGCTTCAGACTGGCCCCATGGTGTAAAATGAAACAGGAATGCCTCTAGTTTAAATTTTGATGCCATAGTGTTGGCTTATATTAGTGGAGAACCTGACCCCAGGTCTCCAAAAGGCTATTGACACCCTTTTTGTGAGGTCCTTGTAGCTGCAGATTGCAGCGTAACTTCCACACAGGGAATCTACAACCAAGGGACAGTGTGAGATCTCTGCCTCTTCTACAGAAAGTGGTGCCATAACCTGCAAGATAACACTTTCCAGCTATCAGTATTTAGTATAGATAGAGTTAATAGTTTTGTGTTACGTGTGAACATAACCCCTACTCTTTTGGTCAGATTATAGGTCCTTGTAGCCCAGTATCATTTCTCTGAAAGTGGCCAGCTGCAGATTCTAAGAGAAAAGAAGAACAATTTTGCAAAGAGATGCTTGAACAGCACAGGTTATGATTTCTATATGGTCATGATTCGCCTGGAGAAGATAAATAGGAAACGATAGTTCATTGAATCATCTATTGTAAGTAGATCATCTGTTAAAACTGATGCTGTAGAAGCCAAAAGCTTGCATGTGCTCAAAAAATAAAAAGTGAAAACATTAAGGAAAGAAAAGCTTATCAAAACTGTTAAAAAAAAAACAAAAAAACACCACAATTTCTGGCTCAGGAGGTCTCAGAGTCAAAATGTTCCCTCTTATCCCACAGCAATTTAAATTCACCAAACATGTTTGTTAATGGACCTTGCCAAATACCTTTAGAAATCTCAGTACTCAGACAATATTACCAAAAGACATTTAATAATGTCCCTCATGAGGAGTTTTTAAAGATTCTTTAGTAAACAATAAAAATTAGTATCTAAACAAACTAAGCACTTGTTGGAAAAGGTATTGTTGTGGGTTTTGGCTTTTGATGTGGTTTTTTTTTTTTCTTCTTTCTTTCCAAGGACAAACAGCAAATCTGTAAGAAGCTGTCAGATCTAGCTACTATCTAAAAACCTTCCATGCTTTTCTAAGGAGCAGGGTTAGCAGGTTTCACTGTCAGCCAATTAATTCGAGCTCACAAGCTTAACCAGCTTCTTGTCTTCTCCCAGACTTCATGAAGTCAGACTGGCTGCCACCAGCCAGGAGACATTCAGTTGCTCTCAGGCTTACAATTCAAGCAGAGATTGAAATGATTAAGGCATGGGAAGATGGCTGGAGTAGCACCTGACGCTGATGAGTCCGCCTGCCAAAGCTGAGACTTAGAAAATGCTAGTAAAAAGTGATTGTTTTCATATTTTAGAGGTCATCTGATGTAGCTGCTTGTAACAAAGGTTGTTGAATTACAACAAAATCATATACAAGATAGCGCTGTGTCCCTGCACTATTACAAATACCTCCCAGGTAAAAATAACTCTGTCTTTTCATTGTGGGAAAAACTTCCATAAATTTCTATTTAAGAAACATATCTTTCTTCTCCTCTCAATACTTGTTTCTCTAATTTGCATTATAAATAGATGAAAACGTTATCACACCTTCATACAGACCTTTATGAAACTCTCTAGTCCTGCTGAAAACCCAGAAATTCACTCATAAATCACCTCAAACTCACTTACCTCAGCAATTTTTTTTCCTTCTCAATGCATTTGGATGCTATTCCATTACCTTTGAACACTCACCCAGAAGCTGTTAGTCCAATAACATTCATTTCACGCTTAGCCATTGTTCAGGTTAAAGTATTGAAACACCTTTGAGGAGTTCCTTTTATCAAAGAATTTTAGCATGAAAGCAAGAAAAAGTCTATCTTATTTTTTATAGAAGATTTCATCAGTTTCTCTCAGCTCTGTACAAAGCTGTGTGAGAGAAAGGACCCTGGATCAAGCCCTCAGTAAATGTAGCCATCTTCGATTTCATTTGAGCCATGACTCTACTAGAGGCAATCTGGTGGAGTTAGGTGGGATTACTGGTAAAGTCTGCTGTTCTGTTTTATGCTGCCGCCCCCTCCAGTTTTCATCATCTGTGTTTGGCTCAGAGCTTCTTCTCCTTTTCTTGTGGGCTTATTCCTGGGTTTAGGCGGCTTCATGCCTCTGCCAAATCCCATCTCACTTTTTATGGGGAAAGGCCAGGAGTAATCCCTGTCACCTTCTCACATAATGGCCCTGCTGCCTCTGTCTTGGTTCATTGCCCTTGGAGATAGCTGATACTTTTTTTGATAGTAATGGAACAAATTTATAACAGCTGAGGATCCGCTGAGTCTTTACTGCTAAATAAATATCTTACCAGTGCAATCCCACATCTGGGAACAGCTGATCCTCCTACGTGCATAAATATTAATTCACTTCTGAGGGTTTTTTTGGAGTGAGTCAACTCAACAAAACAAAAAACAGTTGCGGTTTTGGGCACAGTTCATTGAATGAACCCTCCTAAGTGCCAGAATGAGTGAGTTTGTATCAGGTTTGTGTGCCCTAGCCCTACACAACCCTCCAACACTCTCAAGCAGCCAGTATAATCTCAAGCTACATTTTCTTCACTACACTAAGGATATCTTTATCTAAAAGAGCAGATCATATGGGAAAGGGCTTGCTTTCTGGCTCTGAAGGGAAGTGACATAGCGCTATTCATATTCATACAGCCTGTTGAGAAAAAACCCCAAACATACCTGAGCTTTGCCTGAGAGAATGCTACTTGGCCTGGGCAAAACCCATTCCAGGGACTCTGCTAGTAATTAATCTGTAGTGACAATCTCAGGACAGTGTTCAGACTTGTGCCTTCTCTCCGATTTATCAGTTAAGACATAGCTGGAGAGTCTGCAGGGAAACTTGTTAGTATGTGCATTTAAACCCTTTACAGACCAAAATCACTTTTGCCAAATTCTATATAAATCTCTATATCCCTGCCTGGTACTATGTTTCCCCCAGACATCAGTGCTTAGGAATGAGCTGATATGTTTTCCAGCATAAGCAGGTACAGCAGTTTGCACCTTTGCTAACAGGCATGTTTATTAAATTCATAGCCAGGGCACGGAGCAGCTATTAGCAGCCATTCTTGCCCAGGAGCAAGAATTGTACATTGCAAGCATGGCACCTATTTCTGAAAAATTCCAACTTAGTAAATGTTTATTTCAGTTATTTTGGGACAGGAGGGAATATGGAAGGAGAGCGAGTACCATGGAGGTGATGGGTTTGGGGGAAAGAGGACTATATATTCTGTCATACCACAGCACAGTGGTCGTGTTCACTTTTGTAGAGATCTGCATGCTTTTTAAGTAATTTGTGCCAGAATGCAGCTCATATATTGTAAGATGCTGTGGCATATTGATTCTCCACACTTCAATAAATGACTAGCATGAGCTTTAAGGGCATAAGAATGGCCAAAGACACGGGCAGATATCTTAGACAATTTTAAACTCTCCTTGACTAACTTCTCCAGAAAGCCCATGCATCCTTTAAATCTTAACCCTCTGTCATAGCACGTCAGCTATTTTTGCTGCAAACAGTGCAACAGATAAAAGTGTTTCATTCTGAAAAGGCAAGCTTGGACTCTGCATTTCTCTCCACAGTGATGTTGAATTTTAGCTCACCAGGCATCCCTTTCAACTTTGTTTCCTCGCAAGTGTCAAGGAGTAATTCCCAGAGGGTCATAAACTTTATAACAGGTATTGCAGCTTTTAAATGCCTCAGATTAGATTGTACATTGAGTTACAGCTGGGAAGGTCATGCTATTACCATCTTGTAAAACATTTTTGATTTTTTTGTTGTTGTTGTTCCCCCATCAGGAATATAACAAAATCTGCCAGGTTTCTTGTGGAAAGGGATGGAAAAAAGACTAGAATAAGCACCTTTACAGTAATCATAGAATTAGTGCTTCAAGCCCTAAGCAAAAGTGTGAGGAAATCCTGGGTTTAACAAGACACTTGCACCCCTGGTAAACAGTTTCACTGCCAAATTGATGACAGTACTGCAAGGGGGTTCTTTTTTTCATGTTTATCACTAGCATTTCCAACTAGGTCACAAAGATTTCTGCTTGATGATGAAATTGTCAAGAGGAGGAAATTCTGATTTCAGTGATCCATGGTGTGATAAAATAAGTTTTGCTGGGCAGTTTTAACCAAAACACACTCAGTCCTGAAGCACTTCAGGAGGAACAGACAAAATTCGGGAAAAGTGTGTGTCCTGATCTCATAGATCTTTTCTGACGTTTTACCAGCTGTTGGTTGTCTTAATCACTTCTTCTTTTCTTAATATATCTTTTCTTTTAAGCTCTTTGGAAGCACTGCTTTCTACATGACTAGGCTGAGCCTGAGACAGATGGAAACACTGTGGGTGCTGAACAAGCAGCGTCTATAGAGAAACCAGCAGTGTGTGGAAGGAAGTTGGGGAAGCAACTTCTGCTGCTGCTATTTAACGATTACAATAATATACCTGAGAGACTTAGTGACTTAGTGGTACTTAGCAACATAAGGAAGGCAAAATGGGCTGGCAAGGCATTAAGGGAAAGAAAGCTTACTTGCTAGGTTGTTTGCAAGAATTTTGTAATTATATTATAAGAGAAGAAAAGCAATAAGTTAGAGAAAGGTTTCTGTTTATTTCCTCTATGATATTAGAATTGTTCAATTACAAATGCTTGTAGGAAAAGGCCCATTCCAGCAAAACCAGCAAGGGGACAAATGTTGAAATGGATGAAGATGACATTTTGTAAATGAACATTTTTGATCTTATTGGAGTTAAAGTTGTTTTTATTTTGAAATATATGTTGATCTATAGACAAAGAAATGCAGTCATTAAAAAGAAAAAAAACAAATGAAACATCATGAAGCAATCAAATTGGCCCTGAAAGTTTTACATATTTCAGTGCATAAATGTTTCAAGATTTTCATGTTAATGTCAATTTTGAAACAGATCTTTTTTAAAATCTCAGATATCCCCAAGTGATACAAAATGAAGCAAACCAAATATATTTCTTACTAGTTTCCTTAATGTTTCTTTTAATTATTTTTATTTTATATTTTCAATTCCATGCTAACACTTGACATATGTACAAAAGCCTCATTCTCAACAGGTGCAAGGCACTTTTATTTAACAGGCTTCAGTTAAGCAATGCCTATTTGCATCAGCTGAAGTTGTGGCATAGGATTTACTATATAAATGAAGAAGTACACAAGTGAATTTTTCACTTGTGACTATATTAAACAGATGGGTGACAAAATAGAAGGACTCAGTAAATTACTCACTGTTCTTAATAGTACAGTCTAGGAAAGGTACTGTAAAATGGATTGCAAAAAAATATGTCAGAGTAGGTGCAATATTGCATTACAGTAAAATATACATTTGTGGCATTAAGTTTATTTGGCAGTCTTGGATAATGGTCCCACATTATTCTTATCAAAGCAGACATGAACCAGAGGAATATACTCTTGAGAGAAGCTGTGGAGTTGTAGCCCAAAGGAGAGATGAGGCTGTTTCAGTGGTTTCAGCTTTGGCTTCTGATCCTGAGCTGATGACACACCAGTGACCTGTAGTTTTGGTGATGCTGGGAAGCAGCACTCTCTGCACACTGTCAGCTCTTGAATCATGACTTCAGTCTGGTGGATCAACACAGCTCAGCCAGTAGAGAGCAATCCAGACTGTGTTACATTTTTTTACTCCTGCTAGGCACCACTCTGGGAAATAAGTATATGCAGGAAGTGCCAGAGAAGGATCTCTATTCTGAAGCAAATTTCTTTCCTCTTACATCTGAGTTAGTAAATTTACCTTGGTTGTTATAAGGATAATAGAAAGAAGCCAAAGGACCTGTGTGGACACAGCTGTATTAAGAGGAGGTTGCTGCTGTAGTATTCCCATGGGAATATGTAACTGTTAGGCCAAATTCTTCTACCCTTTTTCACCAATTTAGATCTGGATAAACTAAATGCATTAAGTGATTCGTTCCAGATTTCAATTGGTGAGCTATGCAGCATTTGGCTTCTTGTGTGAGAAATATACTCACATCTGTAATTGTTACCATCTGTTTGGTATTCAGGATGTAAAAATGTAATGGAGATGAAGTCATATTTCATATTCTTTTCTCCATTTGGAGGTAAGAATGAAGCTATAACAGCCTGTAAATGCATCTGCTGGTGATAAGATAGTACAGCTGGAAATGGGATGCTAGATTCTGCATGGTTCAGAAAGCTTGTGTGTAGAAGCTGTTATACTGCAGTGTGTGCTGGTATTCTGTGATCCCATGAGATGATTGATGTATCATATAAATAGGGTGACAGAAAAGTATTTTTGCTGGTGTGATGGGAATAGGAAGTGCAAAATGTTGAAAATGCCCTGAAAATAACTATTCAAATTTATGTAAATTGCTTAATTAATTGACCTCATTTGCACTTGCAGATTTTCTTTGCATTTTCCTTTGTGAATTAGTTATTTTTCATTGTGCACTGAGACAATATTTCAAAGCTAATTAAACCCTTTAAAGCTATAGGTTAATATCTAATTCTTATGTAAACACATTTATAAACATTAATCAGGTCTAAATTACCCATTTTATAAATACTGTTTTATTCATTTGCAGCTAATAAATGTACTGTCTGTATTTATTCTGCTTTGGGCTCAAGGAGTTCACATTAGTCTGTAAATGTTATTTCTTTAAATGGTATTATGCTGTTTACTTTTGCGTGTATTTCCAAGTGCCTCTGCTGTTTCATGAGCTTATGGAAATTACTGGATAGGAGTCTGTCTGGAGTACAAAGACTGAACTCAGAGGCCCTCTGAGTCGAATCCTGTTGATGACTGTGGTTGATACAGAAAAGGTCTAGGGAGAAAGACTATGCAAAAAGCAGGGTAAGCTGATCCTCTGGTAGAGAGGTAAAGCAAGAGGAACATGTTAGGATGCAGTAATATACATCTTGAAATTTCAATGAATTACCTGCTCTCGGGAAACTGAGCTCTTACCCTGTGTGAAATGTAAACTAATTAAGCTTTCAGTGAAAGAGAATGGAACAATCCTTGATGCATGAAGTTTAATATCCTCTCCATATTTTCCTGTTAGTATTAGCATTCTAGCGCTGGATAATATAATTTTTTTGCACAAATATTTGGAATTTTATCTCTTTCTTGGAAAACACTTGCAAATACATGGGAAAGAGGGAAATGCATTTTTCTCTAGTAGGCAAAATCCATTTTCTGTTCCTTATTTGAATGAATGGTGAATAAATGCTGCTTCACAAAAGATTAATACTGCATGGAGAAGGTGGAGGGAAACTGTGGATATTCATTCATGAAACATAAGGTGGCATGTTCAATCATACAATAATTCATCCTCTTGTTAGAGCAGCTGTAAGTAAATTTTGATTGTTTGCAGTGATGCCATGCTTTTGCCCTCTGTTGCATGGACAAGAGTTGACAGAGGCTGTTGTCCAGATCTTGTCCCGGTATGCTAGGTGTTGTACAAACACTGAATGGGAATATTTCCTGTTCTGAAGAATTTAGAGCTTGCATTCATTAGACGGCCAACAGCTGGAGAAAAAGGAGAGACTCAAAAAAGTTAAGAGGCCTGGCCCATCATCGTACCTAAAATCTGCAGCAGAGCTAAGATTAATGCTCAGGTGTTATAATTCCCAGTGTGATGCCACATTTGCTCATGCCACAACAGCATATTGCTTTGTATTTTTCTAACATGGACAAAGGTTAATTATTTGCTGTCACTCTATATAGCTGCTGAGTTTACCTTTCTGCTAGAATTTTCACTCCACAGATGCTTGTAGCATCCCTTGCCACAAATACCTTCTTCATGCTGCTCACCTCCTTTCGTCAAGTGACTGCTAGGGAGGCTGATGAGGCTCAGCTGCTGTTGATTCCTGTGCTGTTTTAGATGCATCCCACAAACTTTCTGCTGCACTATCATTATCGTTTGTGGCCCCATAGCCTGTTTCTGCTCTATCTGACAATTTTTATATTCAAAATGACTTTAATGACTGTGATGACATAACCAGTGTTTTAGTGTAATCCAGGTATGTTCTCTGTTCTGTTATTATTGTTTTTTTTTTTTAATTTCATTCACTGATTTCTCAAGAAAAACAATCAAGTTTGACTGCTATGATTTGTTTTTCTATAAACTCACAGAGCTTATTACTCATAGATCTGATTGATACCCTCTACATGGCTGAGGTTCTATTTTTGTTTGTCTGGGTTTTTTTTTTTTTTTCTTGAAACTCATTCTGTTGTGTAGAAGGGTTGGAAATTAGACTTACATAGCAGTAATTACCAGAGTCAAATGCTGGAAGACTGATATCATGTCTAAATCTCTGGAACTTCTCCATAACATTTTCAAATAGCTGTCAGTAGTTCTGTGCATTTATTAGGTAATTCAACTGAAATGACTGAATGCATATCATCTGAACAGCTGATATAGCTTTATTCAAAATTTGGATTTTTTCCTTATGTTTGGTTTTGTTTGATTTTATTTCAAGTCCATAGTGTATTTTATTGTCAAAGATAGACTTAAGTCTTAATTAATAGACATGTCTTTCCTCTCTTCTCCCTCCTCCTTTCTCTCCATATATATACATATAGAGATATATATTTAAACACACACGTGTATATGTATACTTACACACACACTTATGTATATCTAACACAGATTTTGAAGAAAGGATTACAGCCACTGAGCTATGTGAGGCTTGTTTACAGTCTTGCTTCCTAGACAGCTGTGTACAGATTGTTAAGTAAAGAACTTAGGAAAATCGAAGGAGACATGTCAGGCAAAGGGACCATCCTGTTCCACTTGGAGTTTTCTCCTTCATTTCATAGCTAACTGCACTTGTCTCAGGAGATAGTCTTGAATTTGTGGGCTTAAACTTATTTACTGTGAAAAGGCAAGCAAAAGCAACAAGTTACCTGTAACAGCCCTTTGAAAAATACAGACCTGATTAAATATGAGTAAAGAAAATCCAGCTGAAGCAATGTGAAACAGAGGATTTCTGTGCCAGAGGGTTTGAAAGACACTTTATTATTATTTTTGGTTTATATTCTGTAGGTTCATACTCAAGAGTCTTGGATCTTAGCTCCATTCTGAAAGGACTTAAAAATGTATCATCTCATCTGAAACTACTAAATTTCGCCTTGCTATGTCTTTGTAACCACAAAATCAACCAGCTGGTGTGACTTCCAGGTGACATTGAAAAGCCCTTCCTTGCATAAACATTCCTGGACAAGTTTCAACCAAAATCTGGCATAAGAATGCGCCCAGAATATGGACTCAGGTTGACTGAAAACCAGCCAAAAGTTGGCCCAAGATTGCTGAAAGCTTTGCAAATTATTTCTGGTTTGTTAGGAAAATGTTGCCCAGCTGTAGTCATTACAGATGCATTGTAACAATTATTATACCAAATGAAAGAATGTCCTGGGGGTGTGGAAACATGGAGGGTACCTTTTCATCTTGTATACAACAGCAGGATGGGAATCCAAATTCCATTTAGCAGAGTTTCTATTAAAGAGACTTACTATTTTCTCAGCCAGAACAGAGTGGCCCAAAGAAAGCCTTCTTGCTGCTTCAACATCTGGTTCCCTGAGACATTTGCTCCAGATGGGTTGCATTTGTATCCAATGCAACAATATTACTCATGTGGCAAGTATTTCTTAGAGGGTAAGGAGGCCTATGAAAAGATGGTTGTTTTTAAAGGAAATAATAATACTTTTGTCTGAGAATTGTAGCCTGAATCGCAGTTTGCTTTTTGCATTCTCCGTTGTATAATGTCGTTTATCAAATTTTCATTATACATCATTGCAAATTAGGATGAAAACATTTTGTGTGTGTGTGTGCCTGTGGTTCAAAAGTTGATTTTTTTTTTTCCCCATCAGATATGAAAGAAATCCCTGTATAATTTATGAAATCTTCCTTTTGTATGGTATTTTCCATGGTACGTTAAAGTGGAATCACAGCAGCAATGTTGGTTGTAAGAAACCTCTGGAGCCAGTAGTCCAGCCGCCTGCTTGGAGCAGGACTATTGTCAACATCAGGATCTGTGGATCAGGCCAGCTGGGCTTGACATGTCAAGATGTGAAAATCTCCATAGATAGAGGGTCTACAGTTCTGCTATCACCCGTTCTTGTGTAGAACTGCCCTCCTAGAGATGTGGTTTATCTTAGCGTCCAGTCTGAATCTCCCATGCCAGGCTATTGCCTCTTGTTACGTCTCATACCACTGTGGAGGACAAACTCTGTAGTTTTTCTTCATGAAGCTGAAAGCAGAGCTTAGATTGTCCCTTAACCACCTTTTTGAGAGATTAAGTAGTCTGAGCTACCTGAACCTCACCCTGTAGGTACTGTGCCCTAGGCTCCCAAGTATCCTGGTAATCCTCTGACGAAGCTTCTCCAGGTTTTAACATAATAATCCTACTGTATCCTATTCCTATTCTTAGCATTCTTATTCAATTTTTTTGATAAAACTTTCCTACACTGCACCCTGTTTATTTCTTTGTTTTGGTTTATGGGCTTTTCTTTGAGTGCAGAAAAATGGAAAATGCGAGAAAAATGTTCAGAAACCATGTGGGAATTTTCTTTACAATCCAAGCTGGCTGAATTCTGAACACTCAAAAAAAAACCCATCAAAAAAAAAAAAAAAAAAGAAAAAATCCCCAAACTTTCCCTATTACTTCCCATCTCTGTCTTGCAGCCAAAATTCCTAAAGTGATCTGATAGTGTGTCTTGATATGACTATGCTTTTTGAGCAGAATTTTTGTTTGTCTGTTTTAAGAGTGATCCAAATAACTACAACATTAAATTCAGCATACTGAGGCTGAGTGCAAGGAAAAGTTTCCCAGCAGTGAAAGAAGGGCTGCTCATTTTGTTTGGGTCATCTAAAGTTAGACTACACAAAGGTATGAATTAACTTTTCTGTTTCTGCACAGAGCAAAGCTGGATGGCTTAAAAGATTGTTTCCAGCATGGACTACTTCAGGGAATATACAATACGTATCAACTAATACATACCTAGATACTTTTTCTGCAATTGGTTATCATCTTACAAAGATGATATTTCTCTGACCCATGCTGGTACATGAAGAAATCTATATTTTCATGTCAGCAGCCATGAAAAAGTGCTAAGGTAGATATTCCTTCAGCTGATCATACTCTGAGAGGAGCATGTGTCAAAGTACCCTCTGGTGATCCCATAATGTAAGGGCCATATGTTAACCACTTTTCCTGTTCACAATCATAAGACTATAATTTCCCTCTGGACTTGACTCTGCTCCAAGGAAGACAAAGAAAATATACACAATTTCACTTGATCTTTTTCTGTCAGAGAGGAATCAAGCAGCCAAAGGGGAGAATGCAGAACCTCCTGGGTTGGATTTTCAAGTGCTATTTGTTGATGAGGCCAACAGAGTTATGTACATGTGTCAGCTGTTTTTCTGTTTGTGTGGTCTCCCATGAAAGGTAGCAGGGTGAAGTCCCTATCAGAATCTCTTTCTGTTTAGTTGCTGGAATGGTGAGTGCTGAGTCAAAACCAGGCAAGGTCAGTGAAAATAAAATAATCAAAAATTATTGCTTCAGGAGAAATGAAGTAATGCCAGGACCAAGACCAAGAGTGACAAGAGAGGTTCTGCCACAACTAACAAGGTTAATTCCAAGAAGAAAATGGGAGTCCGTTAGTTTATTTTGAAGTTAATTTGGCACAAAACTTCTCCCTTGTATTTAAAGAGAAGCCAGTGCAAAAGGATACAAAGAAAGAACAGAAAACTTCCAACCTAATAGTGTTTAATTTCTAGGAATTTTTGACATTTTATCCTTTGTTTTCATTCTAAGTTAGAGTGAACCCAAATATCTTTTAAGTTTCATGAATAATAAAGTGGGAAAAATATTTTTGAAATTCTAAAACATCTTGATGGATTGATATTTAGTTTGTGTATTTCAGTCACATTCACATCTTTTTGTGGTATGTGATCTAATGCTGTTCTATATGTTAATGTAGCTGACTTAACTGACTACGTGGTTGTTGAAATAACTATATTTCCTATTTTCCAAATTATAAAGGTCAACTGCTATTAGTAAAGATTGAAATATCTTATTTCCTTTGATGAATCAGTGTCCTCATATGTGGGTTTTTTTATCAAAATATTCATCATTTTGATACAAATTCTTTAATTATACCACAAGTAGAATAATCTCTAATCTAGATGTTCAAACATTTCACTACAGGAAACAGGAAAGAAGTTGATTATCAGATAGGCTGTTTCAGTTACTACTAACTACCCCTTAAATATTTTTACCAAGCTAAACTCAAGTACTTCAAATATTTTATATTATATTGTAGTATACCAGCAATGATAGATGACATTATTTTGTGATACCATCTAATAAGGTAAAAAATAAAAATAAAATAATTAAACATGTAGGTAAAAATCTGTTATCATTATTCAGGAAGTTGTGTCTGTTTGGTTGGTTGGTTGGTTGGTTGGTTTTTTTTCCCCAAACAAGAACAACAACAAACCAAAAATAGATATGTGAATTATTCTTACTGAACATTTCTCTTCCTCTGTATCTAGTGTATACTTTCTTCCAAATTTTAATTAATATTGTTGTGCATTTCTAAATACTTTGATCTGGGAAAAAAGATTTGACATTTATGATTTTTATATCCACTTTTTTGCTCAGCTTGCCAAGAGCTTTGTGCTAAATGCAAAAAAAAAAAATTTCTCTCCCTGTGTGTTCTTTATGAAGGGATCATTTACTTGTACATGAAGAAAGCACCTGTGGGTGTAGTCTTTAGTTAAGCACTGTACTTAGGGGAATGTCCCATACTATACATTGTTCTTACATTTCACCCCAAACTACATCAGAACAACAGAATGAGGGTGCAAGTTGTCTTCAGACAACGTGCAGGACTCCCTTTCCTTCAGATCATAGGGGATGACAAAAACCATAAAGGACCAAATGGAAAGAAAAAAATTCTCTCTGCAGCTCAGGAAATGAAGATGATGCCTCTAATTTTCAATTGGCTTATAGGTGCTGTGGGTCAATGGAAAAGCACCAAAGTGCTGCAAAGTCATGAAGTAATCTTTATGTATGTCACTGTAGAACTATGTATCAGAAGACAATCTTTCATGTTCAACCTCCAGGATTTACGAGTTCAATAGTGGTGACAAGAAGGTTTGCATTGTGCCTTGTGTATGCTTTTTTTTTTTTTTTTCCCCATTCTTTTCATTTACTAAGTGAAATTAAGTTCCCTTTGTTATCCTTCTGGCCTGCTGGTTGCAAGGAGAAAATAAAGCACGGCAGTAAAGTGCAGCGGTAAAGTCACAATTTGGTGAATAATGCAGGGAACGAGCAGCCAGTGATCAGTTTGAGAAGGTATGTCTGAATCCATCAGTCCAAAGGAAGAGCTAAATCTCACAGAGAAAATGTATCCATATGTCACCAGTTAATATTAGGTTATACTGAATCATGCATTATCTTCACTTCTTTCAAAAAGCAAATTGATAGGTTTTTGCTGTATACAAGAAAGTGATTGCATACCATCATGTTGTGATAGCTTTGAAGATCCGGGTTCCACTAGTTCCTAAGCCTTTTTGGGAGACTGAGGAAAATCAAAAGGCAGGAACTGAACCTCTCTTATTATGATGTATTATTGGCAATCTGTGATAACCTCATTCCAGGAGTGCATTGAACTAGTTATTGAATTACTACATAAAACCAGCCTAGATAATGCATGTCCAAGTAGATTCCCTATTTAAGTTGACCTCATCTCCTTCACTTCCCCTGCTTCTCCCCAGCCACTCCCTTCCCACAGCACCCCAGCTCTGCTCCTGATCTCTGACTGCAATGGGGTCCCCATCAGACCACAGCAAAGCTCATCAGCTCTGTACTGAACTGTAGACTTGGGTTTACCTGGCTGTCTCTGGAAGAGGAATCGCCCAGGAGCACCCTTCATTTTCAACAGCATCACTGCTCCTTGGGCAGAAGACCAGCCTTGAAGGGCTCAAGACGAATGCTGCTGCATGCAGTGGGGAGAAGTTGACAGGCTTTGGCAGTAGTCGCAGGTGAACAGCAAGAGGTTGCAGGGGCTCCCTGGGGAGGCAGAGATGCATCCCTAAGTGAACACCTGTTTTCCATTCCTCTCCAGTGTACATCACTCACTCCACAATTTCTGATCTCCTTGTCAAAGATTTAGAGCCATATCCATATGATGTGGTGGAAAAGCCACAAAATAAGACATCTCTGCTGAATAATTTGGTGCAGGTTTTTGAGTACAAATGACATGAAGGGGAGAAAGATCTTCCATTAGATGTATTGGTAGTTTCTTCTGAAAGCACTAGCAGCTGTGTGTGCATTTATGTGGTGTTCTAAAGGCAGGAAAGGCAAATTTAACTAATTCCATCAGAAATTTCTTAAAGTTCATTAAAAGGCAGAGCCCAGAGCCTACAGGTTTCTTAAAGTATCGGTGTCCTCTACAGAGTACAATGCAATGATACATGCAAATAAAGCTGACCTTGCTAAGATTGAAGCTGTTGCATGTACAGTCTCAGATTTCTTTGCCACTTTTTACTGCTCTGTAACTTATGTTTAAAGGATATTTAAAGGGAATGTAAAACTCTGATTCCCACCAGGGAGAACAAAACATGTTGAAAGAAAAATTAGGAGTGTAGAGCTTGCAGCCACAAAATGGCATTGTTTAGGGAAATCATGGCAAATTTTAAACAGAAATTAATTCTTAGAGAGAGATTGAGAGATGTGGTAATTTTATTTCAATGGCATGTTATGAGCACAACATGAAAACGTCTTGCATACATGTAACAGTTTCAGTGCTCGTGGATAGATTAGGATGTTCTGGCCTTGTCAAAACAACCTGCCCACGAGTGTTATGACAAATATTATCATTACTGAGATTATGAAGTGGTCTTTCCCTATTCTGTTGTATTTCACCAGATGAAAGGTTTTACTCCCAAAGAATGACAAATTGAGAACAAATTCTGTTTTAAATTAATAAATTCTCTGTTGCTTATCAGAACCTTAGGTAGGCATTTTTTAACTTCATCCCCCCAGAGGATAAACAGTGAAGGATAAATCTAATTAATCTCAACTTTTTTTTTTTCACTAGTTCTTTGTTCCTTTCCACTTGTCCATTCCTTCTTATATTTTAGACTGGAGCAGAAAAAAAATCTTCTGAATCTTAAGGCAGACTATAACTATGTGAGAACAGTCGATAAAACAACTCTTTTTAAAAGAATATATTTATTTTTATATCTCCAAAAATGATGGAAGATCTTGTGATAGACTTCAGAATTCTTCCCTTTATTAGTTTTTAGAAAATAATACTGGACAACTGGCCCTAGGTGGACATCCTTGAGCAAGGAGGTTGGACCAGATGATCCCCAACCTTTTCCCTCCTTCTCCCCCAATCCTTTCTTCCTAGCAGAGAGCAACTACAATTAGTTAGAGTAATAATTTCTTGTAGGCATCAATTAAAATCAGGACAACATGAATTGTGCTTTCCATGCTTGCATGATAGTTGCTATAAAAACTGACAATTAAGTTGCAGAAAATGCTACTCCAGGGATTAAAACTAACACAAGCATTACCTGTAAGTTCAGCTTGTTTGGTTTTTCTTGGGGTTTTTGGTTTGGGGGTTTTGTTTGGCCATTTAAAGAAAAATAAATTGTCCCTTTTAGCAACCATCAATTCCTCTCTTTCTTGCTCCCTAGAACTAGCAAATCAGGGAGACAAATTGTCCATGGTCTTCCATTTCTGCTGACCTCCATTCTGACTCCAGAACTAGTTTTGGGGAAAATCTAAAAAGAAATACTCAATTATTCTGTTGTAATAAAGGCTGAATTAATTCTTCTGTGTTGAGCTGACAGGGAGTTCATCCAAAGCATTTTAGGGGGCTTTGATAAGAAGACTTTTCTTCCTATTACTGGTAAAATTATGAAGAAATTGAAAAAAAAGCTAGGATTTTAGCTTATTGTGTTTCACAGAGTGAGGGAGTTGTTTGCTTTATTTTGATTTCTTTTTCTGGTTAGGATTAGATAAGATAAAAAGAAAGATTCAGAAAAGTCAAATTCTGTGATTAGTCACTTTCCATGAGATTTCAGAAGCATGTAAATAGTTAACCGATTTTAAAGCCTACCAAATAATTGTTGGACACATCCATTTTGGGGTGACCAGTTCGCAAGGCATCTGTGCAGTGGCCACTCAATGAAAACAAGAGTTCCAGTAAATGTGTTTTAAGAAAACAAGATTGGAAAAAATAGAAACCAATCATTTTTCTTAAAAGTCCTGGATGAACTCAAGACACCTCTTGTTGAAAATGCTGATTAGTGGTTTTCTTCTTTTCAGAAACAACTTTCTAAGATGCACTTTCACTTCAGTTGTAGCTGTCAGCTCAATTGTACATCTGAAAAATAAATTGTCATCCTGCTTGCCCCTGCACCCAGATAACTGTTGGATGCAAGAATCAAAAAATATAAACACATAATTTAATTTAGTTTGCTAACACCATGTATTTCACCTCTTAAGAAACTTGTGGCTCTCTTGGTAATAATCAAGTCATAGGTCTCAACACATCAATTGAATTGAATTAGATAACAAACATTGTAAAACATGTTAAAGAAAGAAATGTTGGAATCCAGGCCTTCGCATTTGTACTGAACTAGCTCTTTAACAAAGCCATAGCTAGATAAAAGCAAACCAAACAATTTACAATAATTAAATTATAACAATTAGTCCCCCAAAAGTCATGAGATTACCATTAAAATCTTCCAGAAATGGTGAGAGGGAGAATGTAAATTTAATCCTGATTCCTATCTTAGCTGTTAGTTTTAATGGACATTTAAGGTATTATAATCCTTAGGAAAAAAGATATTTTAACAAAATACAGGGAGGAGTTGAAAAGCAAGAAGAGTATTCCGATAAGTTGTAATTGACTGTGGATTTAATATGTTTTTTTCTGGTGCTTCTACAATTTTAAAGCAATAATTGGAAAAAAATGCTATTAAAAGATATAGCATTTGAAGTTCATTTTAAAAAGCTAGAAGCATTTTTTCCCCCTTCCTTGTAGTATAAATAATCTGGTCCTGATTATTTTTTACCTTACGTAATCTCTTTCTCATATTCCTACTTTGGATCCTTGCAAAACAAGTGACACTGTTGTACTAGTGTTTTCTATTACTGATATGAATTTGTTCCATCTATTCATAATGTTTGACAAAGTCAAATACCGAATCAATTTTTTGTCAAAAATTCAGACCTGCACAACATATCTGAAACAAAAAATATTTTCATTTCTAAATACCACTATGGGACAGGATAGTAAGTGTATCACCACCTTAGTCATCTACCGTGACATGGCAGTCTTCTGCCTTCTGCAGAAGTCATGCTCTTTTACAGATTCTGTCCATGGTGAGTGAAGAGAAATGTGGTGGAGAGAAATAGGATGAATTGGAAATGGAAAATTATTGAGGAGCATCCATGAAAAGCTTTTCTGAGACAAATATTTTAGTCTAGAATAGTTGATCAAAATCAATGTAATACACAATAAAAATTATAAAATATAATTTCAATAGGAAGAAAAAGACTTTTATAAAAATTCATCACGAAGTAGATTCAATGTAAAGTTGTCATCAAAGCTTATATACTGTTCTGATGGGTACTGGTATATAAGGATTACTGGGTTTAGTGCATCCTTCTTGCACTGGAGTGCTGCCCTCCAACACTTCTATGGGCTCATGGTTGTTCCAGTGTCTACTAGGCCACATCTGTATTAAGTTCACTTGCTGCTAAGTTCACATCTTCAGATCACCAGGCTTAGTAGCTGAAGCTAGTAGAGCCAATGCCAGTGACTCCTGTTCACCACTGGCTTCTGCTAGTTGTATTCACATCATTGCACTTTCACAGGGCTGAAATTCAACCCAGCTGCTATCCTACACACCTTTACGTTCATCTGTTACTGGCTTTTGTAAGTCTCACACCTGACCTGAATTATCTGAACCATCTACTTCATGGCCTTTTAAAGTGCTGTATCAAACTATCTCGTGCCTCAGATCAACAGCATTCACAGTCAGTGAGCGGCATTTCCATATATTTTTGCTCAGATTATAGGTGTCAGGATTGTGGCCCTGGCCCATTCCATCCCACTCCAGGAGGAACAGCAGTCCTGGAGGAAACAGCCTTGCGTTATCTGGACTGAAACATCTGTATAGTGCAGAAAACTAATGGGAAGTGCACAACTTCTGGAGTAGCAGTTTAGCAAAATATGCCAGACACTGGCTTTCACAATAATGTTGACACCCTTTTTTGGAGTACCAAATACCCCAGACAGCAGCTATTATTCTTCTGCATCTGTCTGCCTGACTCTCTTACCAGTTGATGAAAAACTGGTACAGAGAGAAGTCTACGTCAAGCAGCATCAAAACAGGGGTAAATGGTACCATTAGGCAGAGACTGTATCCATTGTGGTAACAATCAACAACATCACTAGATGAATCTTTCCCAACTATCCAATGACCAAAATAGCATTTATGTAATTATGTATTGCCTGTTGTCGTGGTTTAACCCCAGTCGGCAACTAAGCCCCACACAGCCGCTCGCTCACTCCCCCACGGTGGGATGGGGGAGAAAATCGGAAGAGTAAAAGTGAGAAAACTCGTGGGTTGAGAGAAAGACAGTTTAATAAGTAAAGCAAAAGCCACACATGCAAGCAAAGCAAAACAAGGAATTCATTCATTACTTCCCATTAGGCAGGTGTTCAGCCATGTCCAGGAAAGCAGGGCTCCATCACACGTCAAGGTTACTTGGGAAGACAAACGCCATCACTCCAAACACCCCCCTCTTCCTTTTTCTTTCCCCAGCTTTATACGCTGAGCATGACATCATATGGTGTGGGATATCCCTTTGGTCAGTTAGGGTCATCTGTACCGGCTGTGTCCCCTCCCAACTTCTTATGCACCCCCAGCCTACTCGCTGGTGGGGTGATGTGAGAAGCAGGAAAGGCCTTGACTCTGTGTAAGCACTGCTCAGCAATAACGAAAACATCCCTGTATTATCAACACTGTTTTCAGCACAAATCCAAAACATAGCCCCATACTAGCTACTATGAAGAAAACTAACTCTATCCCAGCCATAACCAGCACATATCTGCAAAGGGATTTATAAGTATTTGACATTTAACTGTTGCTACTCAATCATAGCCCTTGATGGACTATAATGGATATTAATATAAGTTATGTTGAGTGTGTGGATGCTGGACAAGTCACCAGATGTCCCCGTCTGCACTGAGCAATGTTGACACCCCCTTCTCTCTCTCAGAGAAGAACACTCACGGTGTCAGGAGACCAAAAGTTCACAGCTTTATCAGAACCCCCTTCTTGCTCTGAGTCATGTGTCCTACCTGGAAAACATGTGAGAGTGGCTCACACTCTCCAGCTGGGCTCTTCATGAAAAAAATTAAAATAATCACTTGCACAGCAGTATCCCAAATGCCATATGCATTGTCACAGTCTGCTGCTTGTTACAGAACATTTGCTAGCCCAGCAGGAGACATGCCATCAAAATTGGTGAACAGGGCACTTTGGGCCAACTTTGTCCAATCCAGTGCTGCTCCAGATCCCATGAGGGAAATGCAGGCTGTGGTATACTTATTCCTGCCTCATAAGGAGCCAATGTAAACTGTGAACATTAGTCAGAAGGACGGGGGTTACACCGTGTTTTCTCTCATGGTACATCCTAAAACAAACCTCTAACCTTCCTCCCCACCTTCACAGTTCCTTGGGCTAATTAGAAACTCAGTGCGTGACCACAGAATTTTTTATATCAGGCTCACTCAGCAAGTTTTCCCTACAAAGCTGAAAAACATTCTTCTGAAGAACGAGGATTCTCTAGTGATGTTCCCTCCTTCCCTGCACTTGCTACCCACCAGGCTGTCTCTTTAGTCTTTCTTGATGTTACTCCCTTTACTCTTGCTTCTCTTTACTGACATAATTTCCTTGTTGTTGACCTCTGTTTATCTTCATGGAAGCATCCCAGAATAAATTTGTAAGTTTGCATTTGGTGCAATTTATTTTATTTGCATTTGGAGATATTAGAGTCATTCTATCTAGCTCTTGTTCTGTGCCAGTCTCCAAAGAAGCCTCATTCTCCTCCACTCCTCTCTTCTGCAGCAAGGTTAGCCCTCATATCAGCACCAGAAGATGACTTCTATGAGTGCTAGCAAAACACCAAGGAGCACACAAAATCCTGAGCCTAGGTATCCCCACGAGAGCTGTCTCTCATGGTCTTTTTCCTGTTCTGCCTAGTCCAGAGCTGCTGGTAGCCCCTGGTGTTTTTATGCTTCTTGAGTCATCTCATATTCCTGGTAGGCCAGGGCACTCCTTCTACTTAGAAAGTCTTTTGTGGTTTTTCATTGATCTCGGAAATACTGTCCACAAACCATCCAAACCAGAGAAGCAAGAATCTGAGTCTATCTGTGGGGACACATTGGTGCTTAATGGCTCACCCTCAGCATCATGTAGGGAGGGGAGAAATAGTCAACGCTGTGTCTGGACACAGTGCATGGCAGGATGCTGTGCTGACTGCATCTGCCTGGCTGCTAGCTGTGCATATCAAGCTATTGCCAATACCTAGTCTATGCCCCTGTTTCCCTGTCAAGAAGAAAGAGTTGACTTGATCCCAACTTAGCATAGGACATGAGCAAACATCAGCATTGTGGGTGACCACAGGGAGCCTGGGCTGGAGTGCAGGCTCAGTCTTGAGCATCACGATGGTCAGGACAGCCTTTGGGATATAATTTAGACCTGTCATAAACCAGATGAGCCTTTAATGGAAGTAGTGCCTGGGCCACCTGTGATGGATTAGCTACCTTCCTGGCTAGCTCTTACAGGCCAGGTCTCTCGTGACGGATCAGAGCCAGCAGGGATAGTCTCAGAGCAACAGTGCTTGTGATGGGGATTGGCTCGGATGAGTGGTGAGAAGGGCAAGGAAAGACATAAATCTGGACTGTGAGAATGTGTTGCGGTTTGAACGAACAAAAGGACACATTGGAGAAGGGGTCTGAGGACTGGTGGCTATAGTACAGAGCTGTTGGTGAGTTGGAGAAACAGGCCAGCACACCCTCAGCTGTGGTGGGTGTTTGGGTCGCTCGTGTTGGCCTGAAAACCTGTGGCTGCCAGGTGCAGCTGTATTCCCCCTGGTGCTGTGTTTCCTTTGGTCCGCTGGTTTGGGCTGCAAGGTTCCATTTACGGGATTCTTTTTTTTCCTTTCTCCTAGCCACAGGGGAGCTTATCAGATAAAAGAACTTGGTGGAGTGACAAAGATTGATTAACAGTAAGGTGGAATGGGATTTTTATTTCTGCCTCTGTAAACACCTGAGTGACAGTCAGCTGTGTGTTACTGTGGTCTTATCAATAACAGTTTATGTGAGATGGGCTTGAACTAAAACATTTTGTATTTAGACACCCAAATCTTTGGAGACTTGAATCTTAGCAGTATTAGGTAAAGGAATCAAATACTGTACTATTTCAGCATCAGGGAATGCCTGAAATAAACAGGCAATGTTTCAGAGAGAGATGACAGAAGCTGTGCAACAAGATTTGGGGATATTCTGGGGGATAATTCCCTGGAAATTAAGGTCAATATGTGAGATTTTGACTGAGATATTTAAGAAGACGATAGAAAGCATATTTCAGATCTGATTGCTCTTTTTCTCATGAATCACTTTGTAATGGAGGATTAAGAGGTTTGTGATGAATTACAACTGCTTTTAAAACCTGAACAAGAAAATGCCTCTTTGGGGTTTTGGGGAGATGTCTGCCTTTTGCAACCAAAGCTCAAATTTTTGAATGCAACAGATTATCTATAATTATGGAATAACAAACTGAGCCCTCATTGGGATCCAAATCCTGATTTTCAAACAAAGGCTTAGGTAACAAGCATGCTGCAGGTTTTGCAATTTGGGCTAAGTAGGACCTCTAGATGGTAACAGTTTCTGTCACCTTTCATTACTATGGGCCATATGTAGGGATGAAGGGAGCCACAAGAGACCATCTAGATGAGTGCCTGGTGTTTAATCGTTTTTCTGGAGACCTTTGTAAGACTTTCAGCCAACATGGCATATCAAGGATGAAATTCCTTGGTGGAATTTCTCCTTCTACTTCTGCCAGCAGAGCCTCTTGCTCATGAGGCCCCATGTTGCTCACAGACCTAATTGAAAAGAAACGGCTTATTTACAGTGAAATCGCCATCTCAGATCAGGCTGAAGGAAAATTTTGGAAGTCTATAACAGCAGGTAGGAATTGGTCCACATCTTATCTGTGCTGGTTAACAAGGGAAGGACAAAATAACCATCCCCTCTCCTGATGGTTTCCCATTTTGAAACAAGAAGCTTATCTTGACCCTTCTTTTTATGCCATAAATAAATAAATAAATAAATCAGACCAGTTTTTCCTCCGAGCTCTGTGTTAAGTCTTCTGTCTGTGTTCAGTCTTCCACTCTGAACTTTCACTGTGCAGTCTTCTGAATAAAAAACCTAGTATTTCTTATTTGCCTTTCTTTTTTTTCATCATAGTTTCCAGAGATAACCTGTGATTGCCACTTAGGAAAAAAAAAAAAAGCATGCAGTATTTTTTTTTTTTCCCTTTCACATTTCTCAATTATTTTCCAATGGACAGCTAACCAGCTCCTTCAGCAGGATTCATTTCTGACCACAAGGTTGCTCAGTGAGCCCTGACAGATATGACACTGCAATCCCCGTGTCAGTTTAGGGTGCTGCAGCATCACAGCTCAGATGTCTCTTGACGGGAACTGTGCTAATGCTATTAGAAGCTGGAATAAGCACCAATGTGAGCTGCTAGAAGTGCTTTAGGGTGTGAAAGACAGGCACTATCTGGCACGGATCTTAAGAAGGATGCAAGAGCTACAATGGAGAGAAAGAGCTAGTATGAGAGGAAAACAAAAGATTGGGTAGAAAAAGGAGAAAAAAGAAAAATAGGGATCAATTCTAGATCATAGGGTAGGCAGACTGAAATATACAGAGGGCAGAAAGCCGAAGAAATTGTAGCTATATTTGCTAGGCAGTCTTTTAACATTGTCATAGACAGATCATCTTCTGAGGATCCCATTCGGTAGTTCAGCTGATACAATAACAGGGAAATGAGTCACCTGATTTATTTGAAGACAAACCAGTTTGGTATTATGTATCTATTACTTTCTCTCTGGTAATGTCTGTTCAGT
Source organism: Platalea leucorodia (assembly GCF_965183815.1). NCBI lineage: Eukaryota > Metazoa > Chordata > Aves > Pelecaniformes > Threskiornithidae > Platalea > Platalea leucorodia. The sequence goes on along the minus strand of NC_138823.1, from coordinate 7,594,618 downwards.
ACAGAAGTACCTATTCTACAGATGTTTCCTTTACTTGTTTTACCTCTTCTTACTATTTTTCTTGATTGTCTTTGATTCTTTCCATGGCTTTGCATTTATAGTAGACGCTCAACATTTTTGTGGTGATGGCACACTGTCTGAAAAGTGATATAGTTTTGTTTTGTGCTGGTGGCCATAGCAGTGGAGACAGTGGAGAATCTGGCACTGCTTTGGTGTCTAATACGACAATAAAATAGGTATGTGTGGTTTGGTTTTATACATATTGTTCCATCCCAGTAAACTAGAAAGGAACCGACTGGCAGATCCTTTGAGACTGAGTTAAGGTGAAATGACACACAAGGTCACAGTAGTCAACGCACACAATTTATTTGATGCATGACCCAACAGCAAATTACAGTCTCTTTAAGTCAAGCCTTGTGTCAATTGTTACAAAGTCTAAATGTTTTTACAATGTTAAAACAAAACATACGTTGGCCCTTTTAATAATTATATCTAATAAGGCACTCTCAGAAGCCGTACGGCTTTATACAAACACCGACTTTAAACTGGGGTAAAGGCAACAACTTCAAGAGAAGGGGGCAGGGGGAGAGAGAGATCACCAGTCCTGGTTCCAGCCTTGGTCCTGCCAATAGGTGTGCTCCATGTCAAAAAAAAGAGAGAGCAAGCCAGTGAGCCCCTATTTATAGTGTCCAGCCTCAGCCCCTGGTAACTTCTCTCAGCCTAGTTCCTGGAGTGGTTGAGACATTGGTCAGTCAAGAGGAGAGACACCAGGCCCCTCCCTGTAACTTGAATCTGTTTCCTGGACGTGTCTCTGGGGGCATGGTCTGGGCTCACATTAAAGGGGATCATCCCTTACCTATATATATATATATATTTCACTAGTTTTTAACAAAACAATGCTCAATTCTTGGCTCTGCTATAGTGTGACCTTAAGATAGTTCATGGGTTTTTTTCTTCATAAATTGGGAACAGTGTTTCCTTCTTCATACTGGCTCTCTTATAGGTATGTTTAAAGCATTTCAAATGTGTTTCTATAACATAGAGCCCTATGGAGTTCCCACTCTTAGCTGGGACCTGTTGGTGTCATCAGAACAAATACTGCTAGTGTTGCACAGCAAGAAGACTGTAGAGTGCTTAGGAATGAAATAGGAGATCTAGGCTCTATCTTTTTCACATACCTGTTCTTATAAGGAAAGTGTAGTAACCTCTTCTCAGGTTACAATTTGTATTTTTTTTTTTTTAATAATAGATGTTCTTTGTCCACATCTTAAGAACTGCTTCAGTCCTTCAGCTGTCCAAGTGGAGTAACCAGAATAACTTGCTTCATGTCATTTCAGGAGCTGTGTTGAGAGTTTTGTTTCTAATACAGTTACAAGCAGAATATAATTTATCTATTTATTTATTTTTATTTCAGACTATGTGGAATCAAAGCCATTTTAGGGGGGCAACTTCAGGGTTGCTTCAAGAAATATGAGGTTACTAATCTAAAGTCTGTATGTATTTAGCCAGACTAACTCATAATAGTTTGAAAAATAGTTGATAGACATTTTAGTACCCCACTTGCTGACTGAAATTTAGCTGTAGGCTAATAGATTAAAAAATTCTCTGACATAAAAGAGATGTAAAAAAGTATATTATTCTTAGTTGTGCTGCATGCATTGAAATAATTTTTACTGATTGGTAGACCACTGGCAAATTCAATGAGTTTGAAGAAGACTTTTCAAATGAATTTGATGGAAATGCTTAAATATCTTTGAATAAAACTGTGAATGAACCATCCTCTCATAAATAAAAGTGATTACTTGGAAATGAGTTGAGACACACTAGGAAGAGGGATTCTTGTACATATATTCATTTAATGGAAGTTCTATATGGAAACAAATTACCAGGAGCACTTCCATTCAAGTTTTAATATATAGTAGCTTCTAAGCATCTTGGCTCCAAAAGCAAACTTAAATATTGCACTAGCAAGAATAACAGAAAAAAATGCTAGGAAGAATGGAATTGATGCAGAAAAATAATAGTTTATTAGTGTTTACTGAACACACATGGAAGACAGAAAAGTTCAAATTACCCAGCCAGTGAAAGAGAAGATGAACACCAGACTGGAAGAAGGAAAATAAATCCTTCTGTAAGCTAACTGTACAGAGGGTAGTGATTTCAATGAAAATGAGTAACATCTGGCCTCTAAGACACTGTACAAATTTTATGACCCTTGCTAAAGCTTGCTGAAATCAATGGATTTTCCTAGACAAAAGAAAGTAATGCAAATTTTTAACTCATAACAGATAGTAAATAAAGCTTGTTCTGTTTGCATTGGCATGCTGGAGAAAAGTCTAAGTCACACTGGGGTGATAAATTAGTTTTTGCTCTTACTAGTCCTATTATTATAGATGGAAAAATTAAAGCAATTGTCTTAATTGCCTTAATTTTAAACTCAAAGTCCCACAAGAAAATCAGAGATGTTCAGAAATCTGTTCCTCATTCCCATTGTCTTCCAACCCTGTGTTTGTAACCATAAGACCATCTAGAACAGTTATAATTCTGTATAAGTGGACTTTCTGCAATCAACATTTTATCCAGTTGAACAGTACATCATGGAAAGTTTAGGTTGGGTGTTAGGAAAAACTTCTTCACTGAAAGGGTAGTCAGGCACTGGAACAGGCTGCCCAGGGAAGTGGTTGAGTGTCCATCCCTGGAGGTATTTAAAAGAAGGGTAGACATGGTGCTCGAGGACATAGTTTAGTGGTGGACTTGGCAGTGATAGGCTAATGGTTGGACTCAATGATTTTAAGGGTCTTTTCCAACCTTAATGATTCTCTGATTCTATGAGCATCTTGGGAAAAAAGAAAATTCAAGGAAGGTCTGAAATCTTTCCCTTTGTGGTTCTGATAATTCTTGCATGTTTTAAAATCACAAAGTCCTCATTTCAGCTACTGCTTTGTTGTTCTGCATGGGTAGAAATGGAAGATTTCATATTTGCCTTTGTCATTCTGAGTGTCCAAAGAACTTGCCTTGACAAAAAGAGTTATGCTACCTGTAAGCAGTTTGGGGGGGGGGAGGTAATGCAGGAAGATCTGTAGCCACATGCCATACTAAGTGCAATAGTCCTGCTGCATACCATTTAGTGGAAGCACTGCACAGTTATACTAAATAACGAAAGTGTGCATATTCCTTATGCACTGATAAGGGATGAAATGATTCATAGTAATTCATGAATCCACTCGGAGTCTTTTCATTTTTAATGGACTCGGTATGCTTATTTCCTGTGGCATAGTAAAATTGTAGTAATGGGAGCAGCCTGCTGACCTTTGCACACCTGATCATAAAAATTGAACTTTGTTTGTTTTATGACTTTAGATTCAAAAGTACTTTAGAGGTTGTGATAGGAACTGATTGCAACCTCACATGAATAGGAGTATAATAGAGCAGCTGAAACCTGAAAAGTTCTGTTTTGTGACTCTTAAGTTCCTCTATTAACTGCAATTTCTGGATGTTCTGGTTTTGCTTTTCTGGTTATACTGTTTTTAACATACTATTATGTGGTGGACATGTATGAAGAAACGTTATTTACTGAAATCTTAACTTTACACTGCTGCATTCTGTAAAGGCTGGTTTCTCTCCCTCGTGTTATCCTAGGTACCTCTGTAACTGTTAGACAGTCAACTGAAAAGTGCTTTGAGGGAAACTTTGTGGAGTTACGCTGAACACATTTAAGACTCAGCTGGAGATGGTGCTGGGCCATCTCGTCTAGATTGTGCTAGAAAGGTTGGACCAGATGATCCTTGAGGTCCCTTCCAACCTGGTATTCTATGAATCTATGAGAAAATGGATATGAAGTGATGGGTTTTCCCTGAGCCTAATCTCTGCCCAAGGGCATTTTAACACTATTAATAGTGAGGCAGAAGATGCATACAAATACAAAATATTTGGGTTTGGGACAGCCCAAACATTGGGCTGTTCTGTAATAATTTATTCTAGAAGGAATACTATTGACTTCTTAGATTCCAGTAAATATAAACAGTGAAGTTCCTGTTTAATCTTATGTGATGGATTCCAGCAGGCATACTTGAAGCCTGGTAAAGCAATGAAATTACCTATCAATATGCTTCGATTCAGAATGTTTGTTAGTACCACTTGCTTTTGTGTTTATGTTATTATTGATTTCTTGGTAAAACAGCAGACTCAGAACAAAGGTACTATCTATATAAAACTCAGGCAGAAAATAGCTGTGTTTAGTTCAATGTATCTTTTTCAAAACACCTGTTTTTAAAAAAAGTAATGTTATTTTGAATACTGAGAGCCAGAACTGAGCAGACACTTACAGTAAACTTCTTGGACATCAGGGTGGATTAGGGGATTGTTAAGCAGTTCAGGGTGAATGAACTCACAAAAAGTGATGGAAAATGAAAAAAAAAATATTTTCTGATGGAAAATTTTTGTCTGGAATGCAATTTGTTATATTTAAAAAGTTACATGATTATGTTTTTAAAAATAACATCTTACCATTTAAAGTGTGCTTAAAATGAAAGAAAGGTTAGTGCAATAAGCAAAAAAAAAATGTTTCTCCTTTATAAAGAAAAATATTTTTGAACAGGGGAGGTCAGGTTGAACTTTCTTATTATTACACAAAGACACATTGAAAACTCAACCTGTTTGTGGAGCTCTGGCAATTACCTAGCAAAAGAACAGAGAAAGGAAAGGGGGTGGAACACAGAGAAAAAGGGTTGGGATTCACAGACTTCATAGGAATTTAATTTTTCTGGCCATCATGCAGAAGGTGGATGCCTGATGTTGAATTCTTTGGCTTTAAGTTAAATGAACAAATTATTTAGTCTAAAAGAGCCCCTCCTCCGTTCTTACTATTCTTTTTTCTGCCATTATTTTCCATGAAATCTGCTGATGCAAAACTATACTGAAAGACAAAATTTAGATTTTGTAGGTAAGGATAGAGGAATCATTCATGTTATTTAGCTAATCTGACTGATAGTGAAATTTTCCATCAAATAAATTATTTGTGAATTGGTGCCTTCCTATTCACAGCTGAAATCCAGCTGTGTGCAGAAGACCTCACAGAAGCTTTATGTGTCACTTCCATCTCAGTTAAAACACATTTTGAGGACTCATGGGGGACTAGCATGATGAATAGACCATGTTCTGGCCTACTGCTCAGGGGTGAGTTTTATCCTTTCTGACCAGCTAAAATGATACGAACCTTAAATAAAGCACATATTGACATTGTAAGACACTATTAAGATCCACAGTGTACCATGGTGATGAACCATGACCAAAATACTCCCAGGGTTGTAATAATTCATTACTGAAATATCTTCCTTCTAATGACTAAGGCTGATTGTGTCAAAGAGCTTGGACTCATAACCCCAAGGCTTGTTATATAGCATTAAATAAATCTCACTTTCTTTCATTTACCTGCTGTATCAAAGGTCATGAATCATAGCTGACATCAAGATTTGGACAGGTATCTTCTAAGGATCTCCCTCTGATTATTGGATGAATTTACTGTGAGGCAAGCCTGGGTTTGCACTCCCAAGGGGTGAGAGGTACTCATGGATAGTACTGAGAAATGCCTTCCCATTTGCATGAGCTATTGAGCCAGTTGTCCTATAACTGTTTTCTTTGAATTTCTAAATCTTATTTTTATTTTTATTTTGGAGATAGATTAACGCTGTTGTTCTTTCAGGTGAACATCCCAGCTACCAGGGAACACAGTCATGCTTCTTCAGTGTATTTAAGGTCCATTGATCTTGAACTTTTTCAAGCCCTGCCAGGAAGCAGCATGATAAGAAATGGAGGGTTCATCCTCTCTCAGGTACCACCACTGGGTACTCCTTGGAGCTGAGGGAGGTGGGAATTAGTCCCATTTAACGAAGGAGAAAGTGGAAGGTCGATGTCTCCTACCCCGGGTCAATGCTCTAACCATTGCATTACAAGAGAAAAACACTTCATAGAGCACTCAAACTGCTCTTCTAAACGGAAAGTGACAGCTAGCACCTTATGAATATCTCAGGTTTTTCAGTGTATATTTGGTACACTTGGAAAATACCCTATTTTAGAAGCACTTTGAGCTTTCCCAGGACATCTGTCTTGAGAGAATCAGAACCACCCTCACCAGCTTCGGTCCTGGTCCTGTAACGGCTCTTTCCTGTCTGCAAATAACCCTTCTGACCTCATTACAGTCATTGTCAGAAGTCAACTGCATATAAATCATTGTATATACATCAAATGTAAACCTCCCTGACTAAACTACCACCATTTGCCTTCAAAACAAACAAGTAAAAAACTATCAAATTTCTTAAATGTTTACTTACTTTTCTCAGAATGGAATAATTTTCATGCAGAGAATCAGATGGCCCATGGAAATCCATGCATGAAAATAAATAAGCCTTTCTCCATCAGTATATAGTAATCATAAGGCCCAGTGACCACTGACTTTTGCCTATTTTCTGGAAATAGATCTTAAATTAGACTTGAGTTGACCAAAGGTATTCAGACTTTTATGAAATTAATTTCATGTGGCATAAGATTAATTTATGTTAATTAATAAGTATCAAGAAATAATTCAGATTTACAGAATACTTTTTACAAGATTAGTTACATGACATTTTAAAACAGATAAGAAGGTGCTACACTAGGGTAAAGCAAAGAACTGGATAAAGTAGTGGGAAAAATAGGATTAAATAGTAATTTTTCAATTCGGCAAGGAGTTAACAACTTTCCCGGGTTTTGCAGAGCTTAATCTATTTAGTAATTATCATCACAGGCAATGAGTGATGAGCTAGAAAAAGGTGAAGGTGGTAGGAAGGTAGAAGAAGAAAAGAAGTACAGGGAAATACCTGACAAGAACAGTTATTTTGCCAAAACTATTTCTGATTTTTTTCAGAATTGCTGTGTCAAATGTGTACTAGATCAGTCTGGAAAAATGTCTGAAGATCTAGACTGTCAAAGAGTTGGCAACTGTTCTTTCCAATAAACCAGGAGGTAGAACATGCCATAAGGGGATGAAATACTGTAATTATTCTATTTACCTTACACAAAGTGTAATAATGTGAATACTCTAACCGTCAGACTTAAAGTGTATCTCAGCAAAAAGGTGAACTGTGGGAAGCTGAAGGGTAACACCTCCATTGACACCACCCCATCTGGTGTCAGGAAGCACACTCCGATGTTTGCATTTCAGCTACCAGACTGCAACAGATTTAAATTCTCATCCTAGGAGCTTAAAAAGAAAAGCAGAACAGCATCCACAGGAGAATTCAAATCTGTGCACAAGGTTGTCTTGGTCTGCCTTATAACCAAATGGTTAGAGCCATTTCAGTCTGTAGGCACAAAGGCCCCTTCTCCATGTCTTAGTTAGGCATACAAGAGGCTGTTACGTCTCCCCACAGTTTTGAGTAGCTAACGCTTTGTTGCTTTGACTCCTCAAACTATGGGAGCACCAGAGTATTTCATCTGAGGTTCAGTGAGAGTCTTGTCAAGTACAATAACTTGCTCATCCTAGGTTTTCATTTTGAGAAGAAACAATGAAACATTTATATACTTGTTTAAATGCTAATCAGTTTTTGTTTGGCAGCCAGACCAAGATATTAATTATTCTTACAGTTTTAGTCAAGGACAAAGAGCTGGCTGATGAGCTTCAGAGGGACTTCGTCTTACACAAATGGGTTATTTAATGGCAAATTAAATTCTGTGCCGAAAAAAATCAAATAATAAAGCACAAAGAACTCTTAAATCACTTGTCAAACCTTGCAGCATTCAAGACTAACAGCAATAGATGAAGAAAGGGACAAAGACATCTCTGAAGAACTCTGCTTAAAGTTCAGCTGCAGTAAAAATGCAAGCATAATATTAGAATGAACAAAGAATGAGATTGAGATGTTTCAGATCATATTATAGTGTCTGTCTGTATTCTGCATAGTGCCTAATCCTATATGATCACATCTAATGTACTATGTGGCATTGGTGGAATATTTCTCCAGAAGTACAATTCAAAAGAAGGGATTAAAAAAAATCAACAGGATTAACAAAGGACATAGAAAGCCCCCTCAGTGAAAAACAAGGAAAATCTTATGAGAGTGTCAAGAAAACAAACAAGGGTCAACCCATTAAAATGAACAAGTATAATGAATTTGGATTAGGAACATTTGCTTTCCTTGATCCATGTTACAAAGAATAAAGAATATTACATGAGCCTACAAGTCACCTTTACGTATTTTGTCAGATCTAGTAAAAAGAAATACATTTTTTCACCTAACAGTCAATTAAATTTGGGATTTGTTTTCCATGGAAAATTTGTTTAAGATACTAAATTTAACAATATTCTCAAAGGAATGTGGACATTTAAGTGGCTGCTCAGACTATCCAGATACTACTACAATAGCTTAGTTTTTGGAAGAGAGAGAATGAGTAAAAAAGACTACTTGGAAGGACATATTTGTTCATAATTACCTACTGCAAGTTTTCAAGATTTTCTTATATATAAGTCCTAAAGCTGGATGTAAGGCTGCAACAAAACACTCCTAGATCTCATTTTCACGGTCTTGTTCAGACAGATTTTTCTCTCATATTCTAGTTTCTGAACTGTGGTGACTTTTACTTCTCTGAGAGTATAATCTAATTATATGTCTTGCAGAATCTCTCAGTGATGTTTTGTGAAAGTAATTAACTACATTCTCAACTGTTCCATATTCAGTCTTTAAGAAAACCAGCTATAGCTCATTGCATTCCTTTTCCTCCCTCACCTTCTCTGGAAATCTGAGGGAACTATTATTTTCACTGATACACATCTAACTGTTGGTCACATTGCAAATGAGCAGAAGATAGCCGCTGTCTATTAAGTGAATAGCTAATTTTCATAAAGACCTTGGTATACATAATATTCATTAGAGCATGCATAAGTTGCACATTTAACTATCCAGAAGAGAAGAACTTCTTTAATAACAAAACAGTGAACAGACCTGAAATATAAATAATGATATGGAATGTGAACATCTGGAAACATTTAATAGCCATTGAGCTATCTTTTCCTCCCATCATCAGAGATATAAGAATATTATAACATCACCTTGCTCAACCTCTACCATAAAATTAATTACCTTTGGATAGACCCCATTTAATTGCTCATAAAATTGATCTGACTTTCCAGCTTTTATAGCAACCTGTATGTCATCAACAAAAGTGCTTAGAATAAATAAGACTTTTTTCCATCTCTCTGATATAATCACAAAATTAAAACTAAACGGTTGTTCCAATGCATTTTGGAACAAACAGCAGGTATCTCCAGAATACACCAGAACAGTGTACATACACAGGCTCTTTAACATTTTTCTGATAGAAAGGACATATGAAGAGATAGTTATTTAATATTCTGACACTGCTGAGTCTCGAAGGTACCACTCCGTAAGGGGCAGTGTTCTGAAATAAATGATGTTGAGGAACTTGGTAAAATTGTATGGATTAACTGTTACATAGAAATGGATATTCTTACCAATTTCACAGAATCATCCACAACAAATAATGGAAGAAAAGAATAGAATAGAATAGAATAGAATAGAATAGAATAGAATAGAACAGAACAGAACAGAACAGAACAGAACTATTTCAATTGGAAGGGACCTACAACAATCATCTAGTCCAACTGCCTGACCAATTCAAGGCTGACCAAGTTAAAGAACATTGTTAAGGGCATTGTCCAAATGCCTCTTAAACACTGACAGCCTTGGGGCATTGACCACCTGTCTAGGAAGCCTGTTGCAGTGTTTGACCACCCTCTCAGTAAAGAAACGTTTCCTAATGTCCAGTCTGAACCTCCCCTGGTGCAGCTTTGAACCATTCCCACACGTCCTATCACTGGATACCAGGGAGAAGAGATCAGCACCTCCCTCTCTGCTTCCCCTACTCAGGAAGCTGTAGAGAGCAATGAGGTGGCCCCTCAGCCTCCTTTTCTCAAACTAGACAAGGCCAAAGTCCTTAGCTGGTCCTCATATGACATTCCTTCCAGCCCTTTCACAAGCCATATAGAATAATATATTCAACAGAATATATTATTACACAAATAAATATTCACTTTGAGCAGACTCCCAAACAAGTATCTATAGAATTGTTCTGGATAAAGATTTTGTCCCCCAAAATTTTGAAAAATCAAAACATTCAAGAATTTTCCTCTGGGATGAACTAAATTGCTTTGCTTAATTAGATCTTTAGATCTAATTAAGATCATTAAAAATAAGATCATTAGATCTTATTTTAGCTTTCTAAAACTTCTGGATATTTTAAAATGAAGTCAAAATCACTTGAAACCATTTTATTTAAAAGCAGATAAAAATGCCAAATAAGTTCTTCAGAATTTTTTGGAGGTTGTTGGGTTTGTCTAAAAGAACTAATGGAATCTTAAAACTGTCCATTGACTTTTCCTAATTATCTCATTATTTTATTTCTCAAGATTATATAAGTATGATTAGTCTTTGACCTACATCTTTACTTAGTCCATGTCTCTGATTTATTACCCTGGTTTTAAAGTACTTGAGCCCAAAACTAGAGGATATATTTTAATCCAAACTACCGCCTTGTTAAAAAATGCAGTACACATATTTTGGCTAAAATCTCCTATGTTTAAATGCATCGCTCTGATGCTTTTTATTCAGTTACCTTTGAACTCTTGTAAATTGTCATATCAACATGGAGCTGTATGACTGGATGCTGTCAAATGCATTATTTAAGGCAGTACCTGTGACGGCTTTACTGCGGGTAAAGAGTTGTTGGAAGATATATCTGGTGTGTGTGCTTTGTAACAAGAAACAAATATTAACTGAGGAAAAGACACGAGAATACTTTCCCCAAATGCTCCTAGTCTGTAAAAGTCATTAATTAAAAATGGATAATGAAGAGAGATATTACAGTCGAACTTTACTGAATAAAAATTGTTTGTATTCGTTACAAAGGATCAATAGTACCTGCTAACTAAAAACAAATAAATAAAAAAAAAGCAGGGGGGGTTTGCAACAAATTTTGGACTTCAGGCTAGATTTATTCTATTCTGTACAAGCACTATTTGCAATAGTACTCTTTGGCTATCCACACTGTTGCAGCTTTTGAAACATGATCAGAGAAATAAAAACATCCTAACTACTCTACCAAAGGGCAAGTCAAGCCTGGCCCTGAGCACACTCTTCAGTTCATTCCTGAAGGATGATGCAGAACTTCTCAGATAACCTAGAACTAAGTAGTTTAAGTTCGCTATATGTCAGAATACAACCAAATTCTTCTACTTCACTCTGCTGCCTTGGTTTTTTAGAACTCAGGCATAGGCTGAGCAGCCCGTCTGGTCATTTACTGGGATAGTCATGTTGCGTCAAATCTACAGCAACCCTAGGCACAACTTCAGTTTTTGTAAGATGTCTGACCACAGCCAAACTTGCTCACTTCCACGTACACAACAGAACGTTTCTCACACCCATGTTGCCTCGGCTTTGGGAGACCAGGTTTCATTTTTAGGTGGCACCAGCTCTGACTTTGCCATCAAGGACTTAGACCTGAGTTGCTGAATGATCTAAGTGTGCCTGGAGACCGGCCGAGCTGTCTCATGAGGAACAGTGGTGAGATAATTCCCTGGAAATCAGCATTGTGGTTGTGCACAGTCTGCAGCTTTTGTGTGCCCTGGAAGTCAGTGCACATGGACATTGCTGGTGTCAGCTGAGGTCTATGCTTCTCTCTTTCCAAAGAGTAGCAAGTCACATCATTTCGAAGCAGATGCTAACCACTACACATAGATACAAGGAAAGCAGGGGCATTCTTTCTATTTACATACAGGGTGTAAGGACCCCACTGATGTGTCCTGTCCATCTCACCCCCAGGCTGCTCCTTCGAATTCCCCAGCCTGGTAGTGCCTACTGGCACTTTGCAGACACAGGACCTCAAGATAATCCACAGAGAACTCAGCACACATCAAAGATGCAGTCTGGAGAAGGGTGGGTTGTCCTGGGATGACTCAGTCTGACCTGTAAGGGACAGAGACAGCAGAGTTTCCTACTCCCTCCCATCTGCCTGCCCAGACAGGCAAACACATGCAAACTTGCCCCAGTCATGCCCTATCCTCTTCTCAGTCACAGGATATCACTGCCCAGACCTTATCATATCTCTCTAGAAACCAGACTAACTTTTGTCTGACTCAGTTTATTTGCAGTCTTCCCAAGCAACAAGATTGGCACTTGGTAAAGTGGTTGGGACATCTCTGGAAAAACATATCATCGTGTTAACATAGGTGTCAGGATGAATCATCTCCTACAGAAGACTTTGTACAACCCACACCACTGCTCGGGTGATGAGCCACAATCCTTCTCTTTCACTCAGAGTTAGCACCTCAGCACATGCTTGCAGTAATTTCAGGGGCGGAAAGCAGAGAAAACAGATCTCTGAGAATATTGATTAGCTGTGATGCAGCTCTGTCTGTGTGGTGGGTTGACCTTGGCCGGATGCCAGGTGCCCACCAAAGCTGCTCTAATGCTCCCCTCAGCAGGTCAGGGGAGAGAAAATATAAGGAAAATCTTGTGGGTTGAGATAAGGGCAGGGAGAGATCATTCATCAATTACTGTCATGGGGAAAACAGACTTAACTTGAAGAAATTAGTTTAATTTATTACTAAACAAATCAGAATACGATAATGAGAAATAAAAACTAAATCTTAAAACACCTTTGGCCCACCCCTTCTTTCTTCCTAGGCTAAACTTTACTCCTGATTTCTCTACCTCATCCCTCCGAGCAGTGCAGGGGGTCATGGAATGAGGGTTGTGATCAGTTCATCACACATTGTCTCTGACACTCCTTCCTTCTCAAAGGGAGGACTCCTCATGCTCTTCCCCTGCCCCAGAATGGGGTCCATCCCACGGGAGACAGTCCTCCACAAACAACTTCTCATGGGCTGCAGTTCTTCATGAACTGCTCCAGCATGGGTTCTTTCCATGGGGTGCTGTCCTTCAGGAACAGACTGCTCCAGCATGGGTCCCCCATAGGGTCACAAGTCCTGCCAGCAAACCTGCTCCAGCGTGGGCTCCTCTCTCCATGCGTCCACAGGTCCTGTCAGGAGCCTGCTCCAGCGTGGGCTTCCCACGGGGTCACAGCCTCCTTCAGACATCCACCTGCTGTGGTGTGGGGTCCTTCATGGGCTGCAGGTGGATATCTGCTCCACTGTTTACCTCCATGGGCTACAGGGGGACAGCCTGCCTCACCATGGTCTTCCCCAAAGGCTGCAGGGGAATCTCTGCTCCAGTGCCTGGAGCACCTCCTCCCCCTCCCCCTTCTTCTTCACTGACCTTGGAGTCTGCAGAGCAGTTCCTTTCACATATTCTCACTGCTCTCTCTGGCTGCAGTTGCTCAGGGCTTTCCCCCCCCCCCCCCATCTTAAACATGTAATCACAGAGGCGCTATCACCGTTGCTGATTGGCTCGGCCTTGGCCAGTGGTGGGTCCATCTTGGAGCTGGTTGGAATTGGCTCTATCGGACACAGGGGAAGCTTCTGGCAGTTTCTCACTCCCCCACTTCAAAAAACTTGCCGTGCAAACTCAATACATTCTGACCCTGACAAGCACCCCACTGACTTCCCACTTCATCTTTGATTTTCATCTTAAGGAGGCAGCTAAGCCATTCTTAGGATCAATCCTTTGACTTAGAATCATAGAACGGTTTAGGTTGGAAAAGACCTTTAAGATCATCAAGTCCAGCCATTAACCTAGCACTGCCAAGTCCACCACTGAACCATGTCCCTAAGTACCACATCTACACGGGTTTTTAATACCTCCAGGGATGGGGACTCAACCATTTCCCTGGGCAGCCTGTTCCAGTGCAACCCTTTTGGTCAAGAAGTTTTTGCTAATATCCAACCTAAACCTGCCCTGGTGCAACTTGAGCACATTTCCTCTTGTCCTATCACTTATTACTTGGGAGAAGAGACTGACCGCCACCTTGCTACTACCTCCTTTCAGGTAGTTGTAGAGAGCAAGAAGGTCTCCCCTCAGCCTCCTCTTCTCCAGACTAAACAACCCCAGTTTCCTCAGCCGCTCCTCACAAGACTTGTGCTCTAGACCCTTCACCAACTTCGTTGCCCTTCTTTGGACACACTCCAACACCTCAATGTCCTTCTTGTAATGAGGGCCTCAGAACTGAATACAGTACTCGAGGTGTGGCTTCACCAGTGCCCAGTACAGGGGGAACGATCACTGCCCTAGTCCTGCTGGCCATGCTATTTCTGATGCAGGCCAGGATGCTATTGGCCTTCTTGGCCACCTGGGCACACTGCTACTCTCCAGCAAATCAACACTCCTGGCCAACTGTCCTGGTTTCAGCTGGGATAGAGTTAATTTTCTTCTTGGTAGCCGGTATGGGGCTGTGTTTTGGGTTTAGGATGAGAACAATGTCGATGATACACTGATGCTTTGGTTCTTGCTAAGTAGTGCTAAGCTGTCTCTAAATAGGTGCTAAGTGGTGCTCACACTGGTCAAGGACTTTTCAGCTTCCCCTGCTCTGCCGGGTGCACAAGAAGCTGGGAGGGGGCACAGCCAGGGGGATGCTGACCCAGACCGGCCCAAGGGCTATTCCATACCATATGACATCATGCTCAGTATATATATAAGCTGGGGGAAGAAGAAGGAAGGGGGGGACATTGGGCGTGATGGCGTTTGTCTTCCCAAGTAACCGTTACGCGTGATGCAGCCCTGCTTTCCTGGGGATGGCTGAACACCTGCCTGCCGATGGGAAGTAGTGAATGAATTCCTTGTTTTGTTTTGTTTGCGTGCACGGTTTTTGCTTTGCCTATTTAACTGTTCTAATTTATTTTACTTCAATTATTAAACTGTTCTTATCTCAACCCACGAGTTTCCTCCCTTTTACCCTTCTGATTCTCTCCCCCATCCCACTGGTGGGGAGTGAGCGAGCGGCTGCGTGGTGCTTAGTTGCTGGCTGGGGTTAAACCACGACACCAACTTGGTGTCATCTGCAAACTTACTGAGGGTGCACTCAATCCCCTTATCCAGATTGTTGATAAAGATATTAAACAGAACTGGCCCCAATACTGAGCCCTGGGGAACACCACTGGTGACTGGCTACCAACTGGATTTAACTCCATTCACCACAACTCTTTGGGCCCGGCCATCCAGCGAGATTTTTACCCAGCCAAGAGTACACCTGTCCAAGCCATGAGCAGCCAGTTTCTCCAGAATGCTGTGGGAAATGTTGTCAAAGGCTTTGCTAAAGTCCAGGTAGACAACATCCACAGCCTTTCCCTCATCCACTAAGCGCGTCACCTTGTCATAGAAGGAGATCAGGTGAGTCAAGCAGGACCTGCCTTTCATAAACCTATGCTGACTGGGCCTGATCACCTGGTTGTCCTTCCTGTATGTGCCACGTGATGGCCCTCAAGATGATCTGCTCCATGACCTTCTCCAGCACCGAGGTCAAGCTGACAGGCCTGTAGTTCCCTGGATCCTCCTTCCGGCCCTTCTTGTAGATGGGTGTCACATTTGCTCACCTTCAGACAACTCGGACCTCTCCGGTTAACCAGGACTGCTGATAAAGGATTGAAAGTGGCTTGGTGAACACTTCTGCCTGCTCCCGCAGTATGCTGGGTAGATCCCATCTGGCCCCATAGACGTGTGTGTGTCTAAGTGATGTAGCATGTTGCTAACCACTTCCCTTTGGATTACGGGGGCTTCATTCTGCTCCCTGTCCTGTCTTCCAGCTCAGGGGGCTGGGTCCCCTGAGAACAACTGGTCTGACTATTAAAGACTGAGGCAAAGAAGGCATTAAGTGCCTCAGCCTTTTCTTCATCCTTTGTCACTATGCTTCCCCCCACACCCAACAAAGGAGGGAAATTCTCCTTAGCCCTCCTTTTGTTGCTAATGTATATATAGAAACATTTTTTATTGTCTTCTATGGCAATAGCCAAATTAAGTTCTAGTTGGGCTTTGGCCCTTCTAATTTTCTCCCTGCATAACCTCACGGCATCTTTGTAGCCCTCCTGAGTTGCCTGCCCCTTCTTCCAAAGGTCATAAACTCCCCTTTTTTTTCTGACTTCCAGCCAAAGCTCTCTGTTCAGCCAGGCCAGTCTTCTCCTCCGCTGGCTCCTCTTTTGGCACATGGGGATGGCCTGCTCCTGCACCTTTAAGATTTCCTTCCTGAAGAATGTCCAGCCTTCCTGGACTCCTTTGCCCTTCAGGACTGCTTCCCAAGGGACTCTGTCAATCAGGCTCCTAAAGAACGAAAAGTCTGCCCTCCGGAAGTCCAAGGTAGCAGTTCTGCTGACTCCCATCCTTCTCCTAGAATTGAAAATACTATCATTTCATGATCACTATGCCCAAGACAGCCTCCAACCATCACATCACCCACCAGTCCTTCTCTGTTCACAAACAACAGGTCCAGCGAGGCGCCTTCCTCAGTCAGCTCCCTCACCAGCTGTGTTAGGAAGTTATCATCTTCCACATGCTCCAGGTACCTCCTAGACTGTTTCCTCTCTGCTGTACTGTATTTCCAGAAGACATCTGGTAAGTTGAAGTCCCCCATGAGAACAAGTGATTGTGAGACTTCTCCCAGTTGCTTATAGAATATTTCATCTGCGTCTTCATCCTGATTGGGATGACTTGTCCTTAGACTCCTCGTTCTTTGCCCTGCCTTGCTGGAGAGGGAGAGAAGCTCCTGCCTGTGCTTCACTGATCCTGACTGCCAGATAAAAAGCTTTGACGGGGGAACAGGGAGTAAGTTTTGAGAATCTGAAGTTAGATCCCTTCTGCACAGCATCAGAGTTTCTGAAGAGATCATTTTATTCAGCAGAGGTCTTGATGACTGTCACTGAATGTTCATCACAAGGCAGAGATGGAATACTTAATATTAAGGAATACTCAATATTAAGGAACCCACATGGGTTTCATCAGTACTAGTAAATCAAATGTGCCTGGCAAGATTCTGCCTGTGATTTAGTTTCCCCAAGTAAAAATGTATAACTTCTTCACACTCCAATTACTTCCTTCTCTTTAATCACATGGGGAAAAAAAAAACAAGTTCCAAGTGTTTTGTTTTGTTCAATTTATACCTAGAATTTTTTTTTTCAGTTTCTTCTTACATAGTAAAGTAAAAAAAACCCTCAAGTGTTTTTTGGCTTGCTTTCCTGCAACTTTGTGTATCATCTTTTTATTCTCTTTGTTCTTCATAAATAATCTTTCTATATTTAATTTCTCATTTATTTTTTTGAGTACCTTTTGTTACACATCTTTTCACATCTTTTGTTTGGAGGATGAGATGGCTATACAGCATTCAAGGTGAGGATGTCTCCTTGAGTTCTGTGGTGATCAGACAATGTTTATATCTACTTCTTACTGTGATCTAACTCCAGGGGGAAGAAAGGGGCGGGGGGGGGGGGGGGTGGAGAGAGAGAGAGAGAGAGAAGATTCTTGCTTTATTTTCAGAAAGTTAAATATTAGCTGTTGCCAAATTACTTCAGCTGGACAAGCGAGGAGCCTTGGGGCGGATTTTGAGACATCACCATGTTACACTACTGAGAATCTGGCCCCCTCTTTGTGACCTCTAATTATTTCACAGCACATGTGAAACCCCACAACGTGATTTGTAATTGGAGTTTTACTTGGCATGCTAGCACCATCACCACATTTTCCTTCCTTTTTCCCCCCAATGGATTTTCATGTCACAGACAGACAGGAAAGCAGAAGGGGGGCGAAGAAAAAGGAAAAAGGACCTTTTTAATTCTACTTCTGTATGGGGCCACAGAAATCCCTCAAGCTAAACACAACACAGACTGAAAAAGAAGTGGGAAGAGATTATCAGGAGCCTGGCAAGAGCGGAGTGCAGTCGGTGGTCAGGCGAAGGCTGCTTTGGAGGATAAGCAATTTATGTGTTATCAGTGCAGTAGAGAGAACAGTAGCTCCCTACACTGAAAGGAGATTAAAAAGCAACAATAGCCTTTTCTGTATGCCACAGGCCAATATGCTAACTGTATGAAAAGCTGAGAAGCTGCTTAGAGCCAATGTTTGTTTAATTCTCACCTGCACCCACTTGAACCGTGTAAATGACATGGTGCTTTTCAGAACATATGCATATATTTCCATGTGGCATCGTTTTGTGAAAGAGCTTGTGCCCAGTTAATCTAGCAGTACTGTAAGATTTGCTGCGAGTGTAAAAGACAACCTCCCTCCCTCACTCTGAGTAGCCTTGTGGCTCCAGAAAAGGATGAGGAAAAAAGTTTTGGTTTTTTGGGTTTTTTTTGGTTTTTTTCCCTTTTAGAATCAATCATAATGGGGAGTTGATAGTAATCAGGGGTGTGTAGTACAAAATGAAGGCCAAAGCAAAAGTGACTTCCTTTGTTGGAATATGATTTCAGTTAGGAAACTCAAGCATTGGCTCAGTTCAGACCCAGGATAATTAATACTCTTGATGAATCAGTACATCACATGTACTATTTTGCAAGAGAGTGATGGAGGAGCAGTGCAGTCAGGTTGTCAAGACATTCAAACAAAAGTTAGGAGACAGGATTTTTTTTTGCTGCTACTGATTTTCACTGTGTCCTTGAGTCAACCATTTATCCCTTTCTCTTTCCCCTTTCCCTCTAGGACATTAGACACATTTTATACACCACCAGTTCCTTGCAGGCAGAGACAGGTTTCCACAATGTCCCTGACTGCTCCAAAAGTAAAATTAAAAGACAGTTTCTGAAAGCCCTTAGCACACTGAGTATTGGAAACTCAGGTCCTGTAAGCAAGACGGTAGATGGGAGCTGAGCTTCTTTAGAATATGCTATTATACAAGGACAGCATCTTTCTGTGTGCATCTGGTCCTCCCCGACAGCACGGTTGGACTCGATGATCTTAGGGTCTTTTCCAACCTTGACGATTCTATGATTCTATAATTCATCAAGACTGTGACTCAACTGCCTCTGTGTACATACAGCCACTACCATAATACTAATTAGCTGGGTTATTTAGCAAACTTTGCTTACCTGACACTATATATCCTGACATTAGCTAGACTATTGTAAGCCATCCGCAATAAATTCACTCCTTTGTCCATGTTTGATATTATTAGTTGATAGATATAATCTGGATCGGTGTCTGTTTTACTAACAGTCTCAAACCAGATCAGTTACTATGGTCATAATTCCACAGCAATAAGATAATTTAGGGATACAGGGACTTCCATACAATAACATCAAAACTCTATTGTGAGGGCAGTATACTATACTCCTCCTGAAGTTTCTAAGCTCCATCATAAAGTGTATTTTTTTTTTTTTTTTTTTTTTCACATATTGAAAGCCTGATCCAGACCTTCATTATCCTGCTGGTTACAAAAAACCCCAAAGCTTACTCACAGCCCATCTACACGTATTTGTTCTTGTTACAGCTTTAC
The DNA here is from genome assembly GCF_965183815.1 of Platalea leucorodia. Classification (NCBI taxonomy): domain Eukaryota; kingdom Metazoa; phylum Chordata; class Aves; order Pelecaniformes; family Threskiornithidae; genus Platalea; species Platalea leucorodia. The sequence continues at coordinate 7,575,202 of NC_138823.1, read as the reverse complement.
CCTTTTGCTGAAACAGCCTTTCTCTTTCCTCATGTGTATAGCCCCCTGGTGCATGTGCAGATGACTATCAGATCTTTACAACCTTCGCTCCAACATGTCAGACAAACCTAAATTTCAGAATTACCTTTCTACCTTCTTTTTGCATAATGTTCCACTACCAGAGTAGAGGCTTCCAGACTGTATTTGTAGATTCAGAAAATCTGTACAAATATCTGCCTCATATTGGTTTGAAAGAAAGATGAGATGGAATCACAATTCAAGACAGAGACAGATGCAAATGAAGCAATTGCATCCACTTTCTATTTTGCATGGTTGGAGGCATAAGGAATTACACCTCCTGTCTTCTGTTGAATTCAGTCTTGGTAAGCCCACTGGCCAGAAGGCAAGGATAAGACTCACGAGCTTGAGCTTGGTCTCATTTCTAGTATCTCCTCTGAAATTTTGGACATGTTTTTGACCCTTCTTGGATCTGTTTGTCATCTTTTTTTAAAGAAGAAATCACACTACTTAGAGCCTCACTGAATAAATTTGTAAAAGCCAGAAGTTACACCAAAAACTTTTCATATATGTGTTGTAATTTGCTAACTCCATCCGAAGTCTGGGATGTTAGAAAAAAATAGCATCTTTAAGTCACCTTCACCTTTCTTTCTCGGTTGAAGAGTTCCTGGTTTACAGTGTACAGGAGAAAAACCTTCGCTTTTATGTTTGATCAGGATCTGTCAATATAGAAATGCAAGGCCTGACTCTGGTCATGGTTCTTTAGATTTTAACATATTACTCCTGCTTTACTGTGGTGTAAGACATGATTTCACAACATGATGTCATTTCTGACACGATTTAATATAAAGAACATTAATTCCTCTAGATTGAGAGGTACTAAATAAATATTATTGGTATGGTGTAGAGATGATAGAATTGTGTTATTCCACTTGCAAGTCAGCTTTAAAAACGTGGCTGGATAGGCATCTTAGCTGTGTAGGCAGAAAGCTCTGCACTCTCAGAGGGTCTTTTGTTTGCTAAACAATGGCACAGGGAAGACCCAGGAAACCTTGCTGCTGCTTTGTTTGCAGAGTCAAAACATTTCTCAAAGTGCAGGCTTGTAAAATGTAAGCTATCATATATTAATTACTCATAATTTAATTATTGCACATTGTCTTTTCTAGCTGAATTATTGATTTCTCATTCCAACTCTTCTGCCTGTACGATTACTGTTCACAGGCTGCTCACTGTTTTTTCCTATGGGTATGGATATTGCATGATGGCTTGAGTTTTGTTCAGTTTTTTCTTTCTATTTTTGTGTGGTTTTGTTTTCACAAGCACTTTTGAATAAAAAAAAAAAAAAAAAGGATTGCATAGTGAAACAGTTACATGAATCCGTGTTTAACCACTGATAAACATATCATCCATTAACACAGGACCCAGGACTCAGTCACCCTTAACATTTACAAATTCCCCTTTCTGTCACTAAATCCTGGTGCAGTTCTGAAGAGGAAATGTGTTTCCTGTCACACACATACATAAAAACATGCATTCTCCCTCCTTTTAAAACAGAAAGTTATTTTTATTTATAATCAGCTTAATATACAAATTAATTTCAAATTAAGTAACTGAACAAGTAATGTTAGAAATATTTTCAGTTATATTTTTTCCTTCTTTTTCAACAAAATCTTGGTAAGAAAAATCTGTGGGTTTTTTTTTCTTTTCTTTTCTTTTCTTTTTTTTTTAATTATTAAATCTGCTAATGCTTCCTCCATGCTTTATAGAAGTTAAACATCTGATACCTTATATATCCTGTTCTTCTCTGTGGGCCAAGCTCCATGGCAAATCATTTTGCCCATGATATTCTGATGTTTCCTTTCATCTAAGCTATCATCATCTATTACATTATCATCTCTATATTATGGGTACTTTACTCAAACAGGAAATCCATTCCGCTGACATCAGAAGCTGGAGTCTAATGGACTGATTGTCTCATAAGGTGACTTAGAGCATTTCTAAATAAAAAATTTCTGACTTTCTGGCAAAATATTTTCTCTTTAAATTTTCACTTCCTCCAGTTTTTCAGGAAAAAAATAGAAGTTTTACTCATAAACATATATTTTTTACACACCCCAAAAACATTATCTACTAAAAAAAAAGGGGGGGAAATCTTAATTTAAACAATGCAATATTAAAATTATGGCTTATTTAAGTCAATGGCAAATTTGCAATGATACTTAAGGTGCTAAGAAACTGCTCACTCAATTATATAGTTGTTCCTTCTTATGAAGGAATAATAGAGAATGTGAACTTCATCCGACTGACTTACCACTACACCCATCTTCAGAAATACTTACATTCAAGTGTCTCTGCTAGTATAGCTCAGCCCTTGCCTTGCCTCGCCTCTGAGAAGTCAGCAATGCTGCTCATAGAGAACTCATCAGAGATGTTTGAATTAAAACAGAAACACTCTGATGCCATCCCACTTTATTTCAGAAAACAAAGGTGCTCTGAGTGCTCGTGTGATTTTATGTCAACCTATTACAACAAACCACGGCAGTGTATCTCTTTTTAAAACTAAGAAATCTGGGAGGAAGCTCTTGCTGTGGGGCACTACTGCTGAAACAGAGCAAACCAGGGTTAATAAAATAAAGGCACCAAACACAAAATGAGTCTGTAAAACAAATACACTTGTCATGATCTACTTGCAATCTCTCCGTGGTGTTGAAGCTGAGTTAGGAGTGGCCGCATTAGCCATTCCATCAAGGTCAAGAATCCCGAATGAGTTGCTATGGGAAACAAATTACTGTGGTGTCAGCTGGAGCTGAAGGTTCAGATATGAGGGAACTTTACCTATTATATGCTTGAAAGATTTCCAGAACAACAGAGGCTGGAAAAGAGCATACTGGTAATAACAAGACCAGGAAAGCAGATGTTTCATTGACCTTTGCTCTATGCATTCGGACTACCCATTTGCCAGCATGCCTGAGTGGACCAGAAAGGAATTATAAATCAGGTGTGCTCTCCTGAGGCACAAGTAAATAATTAAATAAATAAAAATCAGATATTAAGTGCTTTTTTAGGAAGATATGTAAAAGAAACTCAAAAGCATATGAAACCACCTGGGACTTATGCTCTGTTACTAAAGATGAGGGGAGACAGATTTTATTACGGCATTAATTTCAGTGGAAGGAATTGAAAGCCGGTGAAGGGACAAGCTAACCTGCCACTGAGGTAGAAACCCCCCAAAACCCAGTTTCATTCACTCTGTTCACTTAGTAAATGGTCACTGTGAATGTGGCCTTGGCTGGAATTGTCTGTGGAAAGAGAATTAAGAGGGCTAGATCTTCTATCCAACACTGACATTCCTCTTTGTCAAGGCAACCTGCTGCTCTTGACCCCATGAAGCTTACCTCCAGATTTGTAGAAGCTGGAATGTTTTCAGTTTCCACCAAGCATTAACTTTGACAAAAGAAAGAATTAATGCTTAATTACACACAGGATTGTTCAGAAAAGTTTAGGGTAAATCCCTCTGTCCTAGTTTGATACTGCTCATCTAGCTGCTCATTCAGCAGCTATGGAATAGCTTGCAGAGAGTGGTGCTATCACCAAAAGAAGAATGAAGCAGCTTGTCTTTATCACATAATTTGCCTAAATTTTCTCATTCATTAAACTTTTTTCCGTTGAAGAACTTTACATTATCTATCCAGGAGCAGGAAAGGGACTTCATTTTCTCTACTGAGACAGAGGGAAAAACATCTGCTCTGGAGACTAACATTGGATGTTGACTACTGGGTGAAAGAAATACTCATAATTCATTTCTATTAACAAAGAGATTTTGCTACACAACAGCTAAAATTCTGGCCTACTATTTCCTTGACTTCAGGCTGTTCCTCCCAGGGGCTATCTTTTCTTCTCCCAGTCGCTCCTACTATGGCTTTATGTTTGAGGGTTCCTTGTTAAATATTTCAGAGCTGGGGCTGGGAGAAAGAATCAGACATGAACAACTATTGGTTAACACCTTGCACCATTTCTATACCCTCTGCCCTACGAAAAATCTTGGAAAGAGACATTATTGGGTAATTTTCATAGAAATACAGTAAACAAAAACAAACAACCAAAGACCTGTGCAAGAAGTCTAAGAATTACAGTAGTTTTTGAGCTACTGCAATATTCCATGGGACTTCACTGGTAATGCTTCAAGCTTTCCCATAATACCTATGTCTGTGTCTATATGTTATAGCCAGGACCTCAGTGTTCAGATGTGTCTCAAAATAAACATATAATGTCAGGATCTGGAGATATATTTCTAGATAGGACAAAGGAACCCTCTGTGAAAATCTTTCTACATCTGTAGTAAGGCATTATTCCTCTCCAAATATTTGTCTTTCTTGCTTTTTCCCTGTGTTACTTGTTGGATTGTAACAATCTAGAGTGAGTAAAAGCTGGATATTACATATTATCATGGCAGTGAAAAAGCTTTGAAGTACTGGAAGTTTTTCTTTTCCTTTGGATTAGGCTTTATTGCACTTAAGTATCGTGCAGGAATAACTGAAGGTAATGTAACTGACAGAACTGTGTCAGCAAGAAGGTCTGTAAATCAAACCAGAATTTACACACCATCTGATATCTCTCTTGAAAACATCTGCTGTAACCCCTAATTTCAAAGAAGGGGTAGTAGCGATGTTTTTCTGCAGTTGCAGCTCAAACGTGAGTGGCTTCCACGTTCTCAGGAAGCCTGAATTGAAGCTACACTAATGAGAACAAAATTTCTAAATGGCCTGCTGTAGAAGTTGTTGCTGGTGGGTTTTCTTTTAAGCCTTCTCTTGTTAGTGTCATGGAGCAAGTACAGGTATTTCTGGGAATGCTCTGTAGAAGAACTTGAAAATAATCTCCATCAATTTCAGCTACTGCCCTTAGAGCTAAAGAGCAAATGCTTCTGCATTAAGGATCTCTATGCAGCTGGAGATTGCTTTGCCAGTCATTGAAATGGAAACACCTGGGGGAAGTGGACCAGGTGTTCAACTATGCACTGCAGCCAGAGCAAAAGTAGAAAAATACCTTAATTGGAGGACTCAAAGAAATAACAGGAAAGCAGAGAGGCTAAATAGAGCAAAGCTTCACTGTTGCTTAGGTGAAGGTGGATTAGAAATCTCTGGTCAATTAAGGTAAAAGAACAAAGGTAAGATGCTTTTGAGAGCTAGGGTGCTAAGTGAAAATACCCTGAATGTAGGGAAGCTAACTAGCTTTAACATGAAACTATAAACTGAGCTGATGTCATTGCAAGAAATCTTGAAACTGTTATCAAAATTACTTTTCCTGAATGATTACATCTGTTGTGAGAAAAGCTAGTGCTAATTCATAGCCTTTCTCCTATGAAAGACAGGAAACTGCTTGATTTATTGTCATGTTCAATACTGATTTAGCACTGGATTTACCAAAACACATGCTCATCCTGTAGAATATACCTATGTTATGTGGCCCAAACTGAGGCAATGTGGGTTTTATAGTGATGGCTTTCAGCTACAAGTAACTAGGAAAAGTCTGCTCTTGTCTGTGCTGCCCTAGGAAGGGACTAAAGTGGTTGCTTGCAGTGTAGGAAACTAGGATCAATAACCTAGGTGCTCTCTCTAGTTCTTTCATATTCTCTTTTCCAGATTTTTCTTAGAAAAAGGGGAAAACATTTATTTAGCAGGCCTTAAGGTGAAGTTAGGCAGCAGATGACAAATGGGAAGAAGCAGTGATGGACAAAAAAAAGGTAGAAGAATCAACAGTGATGCAGTGAACTGGTACAGTGGGTGGGTGAGCAAAAAGGAAGAGGAAACTCAGGGAGCCAGAGCAGATCCAATCTCACCATGTGGCTGGATTGGGGCTAGAAGAAAAATATATGTGCTTTGGATAGTTTATACTTGGAATAACTGAAGTACAAAGGCAGTAAATCACTTGTCCAAAGCCAGATCAGCATCATCTTTCAGGAAGGTGGTCTCAGCCTCAGGAATTTGGGGATCACTCAAGTCAATGATGATAAATCTTGATTGCTCTTAGGGTTCATGTTGTCTTTGCATCTCTTCTCCTAATAAGATGTATGTTACATTCGGCTTCCCCCTCCACCCTTCATCAAATGAACACTCCTTAGCCAGGACTGTACTTATCCCTACATTGGGTCTTTCACCAGTTGTGTTACTGTATATATGAAGAACAAAAATGATGATGTAAACATGAGATTTTCTGTGCTGCAGCAGCCTGGACAGGGTACATTAAGATCACATCTAGCCTCTGTCCCTGTTGAATACCAATATCTGTGTACACAACACACAAGAAACATCAACAACAATGAAGTAACTCAACCATAGAGGAACCTTTGCCTTAAATCCATTAGTCTGTGATTGCCTTTGTAGGCTGTAAAAGTAATGTTTATACATATCAAAAGGGTTTTTTATTTTTTTTATTTAGTTGTTTTGTGGGTTTGGGGTTTGGTTTTCTGGACCCATGTAAACATAATTTGTGATGATCACCGTGTATATGAAAACTGTGAAGTGTGTTTTCCTTTGAGAAATATTGTCTTGGGCACCTTGTGGCAAATATACTCCAAGACAAGATGCACGTTTTTAATAGGGAGAGCTTCTGTGTATAGCAACCTTTACATATACATATATGCATATATACATATACGTATATGCATATATACATATACATATAGTTTCAGTGGAACTTTGTTTCTGCTATCATATCTTACCATCTCCCTGCTTCCTTAAGATTTTTATATGTCTTCCATGTTACTAGTTGTTCTCTCTGACCATTTCTGGCTGCTGTTGATTCTCTTGAAATCTGTTTTAGAGCAACACACTCGTATGGGTTAAGGGCATATTTTTCAAAGCTGTTTATGCTCCTGATTATGCAGATAAATACCTGCCAGGCTTTTCAGAGACATCTTAAATGCTGTGGAGATTTGCAGTTGATCTTAATAAGCCCTCAGTACCCACCAAATTTGTACATTTAATTGGGTGCCAAATACCTTTGACAAGCTGACCCAAAGCAGAGTCATGCACAGAAGACCAGATGTGACATACCTTTTAGACTAGAAAATTACGGGACTCAAAATATTATTTTCTATGTCTTTTGTTATTTGCCCTTTGCTCTTCCTCATCCTCTTTGCAATTCCATCATTTTATACAGCTTTCTGAGGGGTTACCTGCAGCAGATACAAGTGACATACATGTGCAGTTCAAACTGTCCTTTCAATTGTGCATACACTCTCCACGTGTTGAAGCCAAACTTCATAGAATCATAGAATGCTTCAGGTTGGAAGGGACCTCTAAAAATCATCTAGTCCAACCCCCCCTGCCATGGGCAGTGACACCCTTCACTAGATCAGGTTGCTCAAAGCCCCATTAAACCTGACCTTGAACACTTCCAGTGATGGGGTGTTCACAGCTTCTCTGGGCAACATGTTCCAGTGGCTCACCACCCTCATTCTAAAAAACATTTCCTCCTCATGTCCTATCTAAATCTACCTTCTTTCAGTTTAAAACCACTCTCACTTGTCCTGTCACTACAGGACCTGGTAAAAAGTCTCTCAGTCTTTCTTATAAGCCCCATTTAAGTATTAAAGGGCTGCAATAAGGTCTCCCTGGAGCCTTCACTTCTCCAGGCTCAACAACCCCAACTCTCTCTTTCTTAATATGAGAGGTGTTCCAGCCCTCTAATAATTTTTGCGGCCTCCTCTGGACCTGTTCTAACAGGTCCATGTCTTTCTTGAGCTGGACACAGTGCTCCAGGTGGGGGTCTCATGAGAGCAAAGGGGGAAAGTCACCTCCCTCAACCTGCTGGCCATGCTTCTTTTGATGCAGCTCAGGATATGATTTGCCTTCTGGGCTGCAAGCGCACATTGCTGGCTTATGTCCAATTTTTTATCTACCGATATTCCAAGACCTTCTCTACAGGGCTACTCACAATCCATTCATCACCCAGCCTGAACTGATGTTGATGATTGCTCTGACCCAGGTGCAGGACCTTGCCTTTCACTTTTTTGAACTTCATGGGGTTCACATGGGCCCAGTCGTTAATTCTCTTAAAGTGCCTTTGGATGGCATCCCTTCTCTCAAGCAAATCAACTGCACCACTCAGCTTGGTGTTATCAGCAAAGTTGATGAGGGTGCACTCGATCCCACTGTCTATGTCGCTGATGAAGATATTAGACAGTATCAGTCCCAATACAGACCCTTGAGTGGTAACATCACTCATTACTGATTTCTACTTGGACATTGAGCTGCTGACTGCAGCTCTTTGGATGTGGCCATACGGCCAATTCCTTATCCATCTAACAGTCCATCCATCAAACCTGTATCTCTCCAATTTAGCAGCAAGAAGGTTGTGGGGGACCATATCAAAGGCCTTACAGAAGTCCAGGCAGATGACATCCATAACTCTTCGCTTGTCCACTGATGCAGTCACTCCGTCGTAGAAGGCCACTAGATTAGTGAGGCACAAATTGCCCTTGGTGAAGCCATGTTGGCTGTCTCTAATCACTTCCCTGTCTTCCATATGTTTTGACATATCTTCCAGTAGGAACTGTTCCATGATCTTTTGTCTGCAGGGCTGACTCCCATACCTCCAGCTGAGCTTGTTTTGTTTGAATTTCCTCAGTAGACAAAAAACTAAATAAGTCATTGTAATCCAGACATAAAAAAATGTGATGAAGCCCTTCAGAGGTCTCTTAGCTGGTGCTGTTACATCTGTTCTGTTGCTTTCTATCTTTGCTGAGAAAACTATCCAGTACTGAATTTAATTAGCTGGATTTTTTTATATTGCTTGCCAGAGATACGTGCTGTAGTTAGCATCATACATCAATGTAAAGCAGCCTAGTTTTGTTCTCCCATACTCCTTAGATACCGGGAATTTAGTGAAATGATACCTTACAAGATGAAAGAAGGATTTGCACCAGGGTCATCTTTACTTTTTGGAAGTTTATTAGGAGATTTGGAAAGCACCAGCAGGTTAACTTCATCCTCACCAGAACTAGGAGAAACTGAAAGTAGGAGTTTTTTTGTTCTTTTTTTTGTTGTTGTTGTTGTTTTTTTTCCCCACTCTATAGAAAGAATCATTGTGGAAGTACTGTTTACATATGTATAGTTATGATGCCTTTTTTTTTTTTCCTCTCCTATTAACACAGATCCATGTATGCATCATCATGTATCTGTTGGAAGAGTAGCAGGGAGCATTGCTCCTGATGCAGAAAAACAACCTGGAGCTGTGAACGACAGGGACCTAGCTCATGTTTGGTACAGAAAACTTCAGCGTGATCATTCCCAAGATTGCTACGACCAAAAAGTATTGTGCTCGTCCCCTATTTAGAATTGTGGCTTATTGAGTCATCTTCGCTAAGATGACTCATAGCCAGTTGTACATTCTTTATTTGTGTTCAGATTGAACGGTGCAGGAGGAGGAGTGGAGGACTGACATGCAGAAGGCAAAACTGTGATGAGGTCAAGCATTCACATTTGTAATTGTTGTTAGTGGGAGCCATTATCTGATCATTTAAGATGTTATATAAATTATTTGTGGAATTGATACTTCATTGATCTCCTGGAAGATTCAAATAATGTTGCTGATTCAGTTTAAAATGACATTTAAGGTACTTTAATGCATTGTTGGCCAAACATTTTGTTGTTTAGCAAGGTCAAAGACAATTTTGTTATACAAAATGTACAGAAATATATATTATAAAGGAAAAGCCTATCATGAGTCACCTCCAGTCTCAATAAATGATAATGGATGAGAGACATGAGGAACATGGGAGTATATGCTAAAAGCCATGTCGTTTTTCTGTTCCTGATTGTGGGATCTGCCTTCAAAATTGGTTAAGAGCTTCCAGGTCTGGGAGAGGTTTCTTCCCTTTTCTCTGTGTTTTTACAATGCTGCATCTTTTAAAATTGGTCATGAAATATTTGGAATGGAAGGAAAAATGTGTAAAATATTTACTTTTCCAGCTGAAAGCAGTAGCAGTAAATGGTATCCAGTGCTAGGTGATACGATGCAACTGGTTTCACTCAAGAGACCAGGAAGGGCTGACAATATCATTCGTCTTAAATTCCTGGAGAAAAAAAATAATAGAATAGAAAATAAGATCCTAAACAAAAAGGGGTTCCTATTGTCTTAATAAAACAAAACAAGTATATCAAGCAGAGAAGGCAGGTATAATGGGGAAGATTAAATGTAACATTATTCAACTCTTAAGGCAAAAGACCCTGGAAATTCAGATAGATTAAAGTAGGGAGATGTTTCAGGAGAAGATCGTGGCTACTTCAGCGCTTACAAATATATGTCACAAATAGGAGAGTATTTATGGAAAGTTATCTCTCGTACTGGGAAGTGTGATCATAAACTGCGTTAGTAAGGGCAAGTGGTTTCATCCCTCTGTCTTGTGGCTAATGACAGGAATATCTGATGAGTTCATTGAATTGCATAATGCTATCATTGAAGATAATTATGTAAACTGTATGATCACTTTTAAAGACAAGACTGCCATGGTGCCATTAATATTTTAGGGTGTTTTATTGAGTATAACAACTGGAAGAAGTATGTCCATATCTATAAAGGTTGAGAGTTTGGTCTTTGAATTAGTGGCAGGAGTTGTTTTCTGCTTTGAAGTGTTCGATTTTTTTGTACTCTGCAAAATTCAACTGGAAATGATGAAGGCCACCAAAGTGTTTAAAAATCTTGAAACAGTAACAACTCCATTGGAAACAGCTGGTGAGGATGATTTGGAGAGTATGATTCTGATTTCATATGGGATCATCTGTCTTTTAATTCTGTAAGACTACTGCAGAAAAATCCGTTGTTCAGCCACACAGGAAGTCTCCCATTTTCTGGGAGGGCTGATGTTAAAATTTTATTCTTTTTGTACCACCAGATACTTTGGGTAAGTAAAATTTCGGGGGGGGGGGGGAGGGGGGGGATGTTACTTCAATCTGATTATCAATTTACAGCTTAACCAATAAAGGATTTTTCCAGAACAACACAGGCAAAACCATTTTCCCCCATATTTATAAATACAGCAAAAAAATTCCTTCCAAGAAACTCAGGATGAAGATGATATTAGTAATTTTTTTTCCCCAAGTTTTATGCAAGCTTATTTTAAAAAAAGACAACTCAACCTTAATTAATATTCTTATGCAGAGGACAAACCTGTCTTCTTTCAGGAGATGATATAAATAACCTCCTCTAATCCTTGCCTCCTTCTCACAATATGATAAACAATTTTTTTTTTTTTTAATAGAAAAAAGGAGAATAGATCCAACCAAGTAAACAGATTTATGTTAGGGCAAAAAAAAGCATAAGAAGTAATTTCTTCCTTGCATTCCTGCCAGTCAGTATTGAAATCATACTCCTAAACCTCACTTTTAATGCTGTAACTAAATCCCTTGATTACTGTACCCTCCTCTATCAGGAAATTATTTCATTTTTCACTTCTCTATTTCCTTGCAGTTAAGCAGGACTCCTTATACCTACCTCCCCAAATTAAGTGTCTTGAAGGTCCCAGGTTAAGGTCCTATTATATGAACACCATTAGAGTTTCTGCACTTTCGTTAGCTGATTGAAATCATTCCGGTACTCTCCTTTCTGCGTTCTGCCTTTTCTACGGTGTGCCTAAAAATATAAAAAAGTTTGTATGAACAGTTATGCTAATTAGTAGTCTGGAAAGCAATGATACCCATAATTTCTGTGGAAAGTTGAAGAGTTCTTTTCAGCTATGTATTCCTGTGAAGCTAGATTCAGAAATTCTATTTTTTTTTTCTCTTTTCTGCCTCTTTTTTTCTCTTTTTTATCTTCTTTTCCCTTTCTTTCCTCTTTTTTTTAATCTCTTCCCCACTCCCTCCCCTTTTTTACTGATAAACACAGCCATTTCAAGTGTGGGTAAATTCTAATTTAAAATCATAGGCTTCATTTCAATGTATGGAGATGGGGTGAAGTGGAATATGGTGTGGTGTGGCCTTAAAAGCAATTCCAGTTTTAACTACTTTCCTTAAATACCCCTTGAAATTCAAGCGTATTTAAAAGAAAAACTGCAATAAAAAGAAGAAATGTTAATCAGAAAACTGGGCACCTTTTATGAAAGGAAAGGGCATGTACTCACTAGTTATGGTTTGTAAACTGAATGATCATGAAAGAGTTGAATACTATTTCCTAGTACTGCCTGGATTATTGTGCTTTTTTTCCTTACTCTTGAATGACCTCTCAGTAACTGAAGTAAAAATTTAGCCTGACTAGAAATATAATGCAATAAACATATTTTCTTGGAAAGGAAGGACTGCTTTTAGGTTTTATTAAAAGATTTTTTTATTTTATTTTACTGAAACAATGCAGTCAATTTGTGGAACAGTCATTGCAGATACAATAAGTGTTGGGCTTCTTTTGTACTGAATTGTTGGAGTAAAGAGAGGACAAACGCACTTTCTTCCCTCCAAGTAACAGTTTTTAAGCAGCAGAAAAAAGGGAGGACTGGCAGCAGCACTACTTTATACACACACGTGCAGTTCCCTCAGTATAGCTCTTAAGTTAAATTTTACTTTGAAATCAGATTATACTTCATATTTGTGTCTTGTATTTGATGTCTCGAGCTGACATTATTTTTTGATCTACAGACATGGAAACAAAATATTATTACCTTCCTTTTTTATTATCTTTTAATTATTATTATTTGCATGGACTTTGGCAGGAAGGCAAACCTCCTTGTGCTCTTATTTCTGCAGAGAGGAAGCTGGGGAGAAGACAGGAGGGCGCAATGAAACAGTGCCAGAAATGGGTGGTTTAGTGGTTTGGATGGCTCTCGATGCTGACATGGGGGAATGCGTTTCCTTTGGCTGACAGTTTGTGCTTTGTACAATTCAGAGATGAAGAGATGCATAAAAATTACCTAAATGGATTAGATCAGTATTTGCATTCTTACAGTGGTTAGTAAGAATGTTAAAGATATAGCTGTAGATAACTGGAGCAGCCATTTTCTCTATTCTTTGATTTTCAGCACAAGTTCAAACATAATCAACAGAAAAATTGTTGTTTTTTTCACATAAGCCTTTCATGGTTTCTTTAAAGGCTGTCTTATGGCCCCAAGGAGTTTGTACTTCCTTACCGAGCTGGAAAATAACCAGCCCACAGGGGAAATAGTTCCACCACAGAAGTTATGGAAATCAAGGTTCCACCTAGATTTTTACTCTTTTTTTTTTTTTTCTTTTTTTTTTTTTTTCTTTTTTCTTCCTTCTCCTTTCTCCAGCATACATTGGCAGTTCCAAGCACTCCCTCTCCCAAAGTTTAATGCCAGCTGTGTGCTCTCCTCTTTGGCTTGTGTGGTATGATTCCAACAATCTGGTGTTGGCTCATCTATGTTTTAGAGCCTTCCAGTTATTAAAAAAATAAAAATTAATCTTCATGTTACCACGTTCGCATATGCTCATAAAAGAAAAGTAGGCTTTTAAGTTGCTTCCATGCCTTAACTTTTTTCCTTTAACATGCCTTTCCCTTTTTCTTCTCTTTAGTCCTTTTCACATATGCATAAGATAAAAAAATCCCTCCTCTACAACATTCAGCAGTTAGAAAACCGATGTTTGATGAGACCTACCAACAAGCAATTAATGTGTCTGACCTCTGGATCACCACATTTGTAGCTGTTAGTACTTTCAGTTACCCATTTCTCAATGACACATTTTATTTTATTTATTTGGTTTTTTTTAAACAATCTATATGTCATCTCCTATGATGTTCACCCTTGTATGTGAACATACTTGCTCTTCTATGGGGAAAATCCACCTCTGGGTTGCTACACTCTTTGATCTCACCTTGATTATTTGTCAACAAATGGAGCATTGAGGCAGCACTACTGAAGTGGGCCAGATCTCCAGAGCCCCTAATACCTTTACATGCTACCATTAAATGTAACTCAGCCTCCCTCTGACCCACAGTTCAGTTTTGCCTCCCTGCTGGGAGCAGGAGGAGCAGGCTGCTTCACAGGAGAGATGATCTGGGAGCTGACCATGGCATGGCAGGTACTGCTATGGTGACAGTAATCTTTCATCCTTATCAAGTTAGACTTCTTGTGGCCATGGGGAATTTTCGTGGAAGAGAACAAAAGAGAAGCTGTATTTTTAAATTCACTGCCAGAGCCTTTTTCAGCTCCTGCGCAACTTTGTGGGTGACCTCTGTGGGCTCAGGAACAACTTCTGACCAGGTAGCTTGGGGTTTGTTCAAATCAGAGCACAGCTAACATGCCCCTGTTTCCTTACAAGCTGAGTCAAAACCCAACTTTTTTCCATCTACTTCTATCTATCTAAAATACCTAAGAAGGTGGATGCTACTGAAAGTTTCCAACTGCAAAATTTATACTAGACATTTTGGTTTGGGTTGACACTGATTTCCTGTGTGCATACTGCTGCAAAGCTTCAGGGGTATACTTGTTCCTGTTCTGCATGCTCCTTTTTCCTCCAGTGGATCATGGTCCTGGACTAGACCATATGACTCGTGATGTACTGTTGTTAATCCCTGATACAGTACTGGAAGCTTCCATTATATGAAAAGTCAGTATTTTTTTTTTGTTGTTAGTTTTGTTTAAATACTTTAAAGATTATTTGTCCTTAGTATGCTGCCAAAGTGAAAGTGCTTTGTTCAAATTTGAAGTCAACAAGAGTGTTTTAAAATACTTGGGATTAGAAAAAGCAAATGTTACTGATCTTTGAGGGAATCTTACTGTGTGGTTTTTGTTTTTTTTTTTTTTTTCTTATAGCCTTCATATAAACCTTTTCTTTAAGCCTCATATAAAACAAATAGTTTGTCCTTAGGACTTAAAATAATTTTATATTAAAAGCAAACAGAATCCTCTGCTGAAATCTAATACACTTTTTTATTGGGCTAAAGAGAGGCATTTCATTAAATGGGGCTTTCTGCGACCTTGATAGAAAGTGATACAGTATTGGTTTGGGATAGCAAGTTGGCTGTCCCTTTCCCTACCACACCTAGGTAGGCGGAGCTGTCACAGGCTGTGAAGCAAAGTAGACAGTTACTACCCTAAGCATGTGTTCATTCATTCTGGTCTGATTGATACATAACAAAGGCTGCAGAGTAAGATTGAAATGTTGGTGAGGGCTGTAATTATCACATTTTATTATTTGGACAATTTTTCTTCTTTCCCATGGAGTCATATGACTCAGTGCAGCCATTTTTACTTCTTTAGCATGAAAATATAATACTCCTTCACTGCTATGCAGAACAAGATTCAAAGGCTGTAACATCAGAAAAGGAATAATAGTAATGACACACTGATCATTAGACTTCCCCTAACGTGGGGAAAGGTTAATTTACAGTGGCTAGAGTTAAATGACCTTGGCTTCATACTTCATACTTTTCTAGCTTTGGCGATTTCCATCTGACTCTTTAAGTTTCATCCTGTATATCTAATACCAGGGAATACCTCATTCTGGGTGTCCTCTCCTGCGGTTAGCATAAGGAAGTTACACCAAAATGCCATGGCTTCTTCCATCACTTGTGAGTTTTTCCCCTCCCTTCATCTCCTCCAATGTTTATACCTATCGTCTGCTTGTAGAAGTGAAAGGATCACCGGACTTTATTGTCATTAAATCACAGACAATGACTTTTTTCCATCACCACAAATGAAATATCCTTCCCTTCAGAAAGTCTTACACAGAACACTATTAAATGTGTTGCTATTGAATGTGTTTATAGCTCTCAGTGTAGTGCATCCTTTTCAGTCTCTGGTGGCTTGTATACCAAATGATTCTTTAGAAAACACTAGAATTTTGCAATTTATGGCAAAGCATTATTGGTTTGTTGGGTATCTTTGTTACTTTTAATGTGCTTCGTTCTTACAGTCACTGGCATTCGAAGCAGTCTCAGTATGTATAGAAACTCCTTTGACATGTCTTTAACAATGTTTTATGCATACTATAATTACGTCAGTCAGCCAGAAGCACGCTACAAGTGCTTGTGCTATACCTAAAGTGCTAGTGACAGCTACTGTAGAGTTAGGGTTTTGTTTAATGATTTTTAAGTTCATATTTTGTTTGCAGTAATTTGGCAAAAGGTTCCTAACTCATGACAAAAGTTTCCAGATTAATACGTTCACAGAAGGTATCATTTCTCAGCCACTTCTGGCCATGAGGAGCAAATAAATATGGGATTCTTTTATGCTTTTTTGAATATTAAAATGCATAGTTTTTTTGTTTGGTTTTTTTTTCCACACACCTAGAAGTCATGTGGGCTTAAATATAATAAAGAAGAACTGAAATTATATCCACAAATGTATGTATGCAGGATGGCATGCTGTTTCCAGCCAGTGCTAGTGAGGTCATGCATTGAGTTTGAATCTGCTTGAGGACACCCTGTCAAATTTGACATTGTTGTTTCTTTTCAGGACAAGCTGCTGAGACCAATACTACAATATTTTATCACTTAAAAGCTGTCTCTCTGTAAGTGTATTCATAAAACCTTTCCCATTTTCTCCTCCTGATCAAAAATGATTAAATTTAATATTGCATTGTCTTTACCAATAGAGAAATTATTTTTGAAATTGCAAGGTTCATAGAATCATAGAATGATAGAATGTCCTGAGTTGAAGGGACCCACAAGGATCATCGAGTCCAACTCCTGTCCCTGCATAGGACAACCCCAAAATTCACACCATATGTCATAGGTTATAATGGAAGAAAGAGGCATGGCTCCTAAGGTGAGCTTCTGCTATAGAGTGAAGCAATCACACTGATCAAGGGTCACTATAAAGTTAATCTTGCTACTTTGGGATGCTTTGGGTCACATTTAGGTGACCTCGTAGAGGTGATCGGTGTATCTGCTGGTCTTGCTCAGTTTAAGAAGGAAGTGGCTAAGACCACGTACCACCCAGTTAGACACTTGGTCTGTATTTGCTCCAAGGAGAAGAGCGCTCTCAAAAACCAGTTTCTATTACAGTAGTAGACTGCATATGATCCAGTGAGGTTAATGAAATGATGTGGTCAGTGTTTTCTGCCAGTGCAGAGCTGACTCACAGCAGGGTCTTTCAGGTGATGCTAAGTTTAGTTAGCGATGAAGCTTTCATCAAAAAAGCTACCACATTGCTAGCATCCTTGTAAATCTAAAGATCTCTGAAATTTAAGGATGCCTGAGACTGAAGCTCTAGTCTTCATAACTCCAGCAGGGTTTGGGTTCTTAAACGTTTTTATTATTCAAGCTTGAGTGTTTCCAAATGAGTTTCTAAGAAAGGATCAGAGGTTTGGTGACACAGTCCAACTCCTGCTGAAATCTCTGGAGTCTACAAAAGTCAGCAGCAATAACACTAATAAGCTGGATCATCAGGTTTCCTTTCCATTATTTCTGTGCAGCCTGAGTGTGCTACAAAAGCAGCATTTCCCACAGTAATTTGGAGCTACTTCTTGAAATCTCAGCTGGCATCAGAAATTGCAGAGAAAAGAGGACAGATTTTAAAAGACAAGGTTCTGTACCTAATATTCTTTTGTTCCAGTTCTAAGTCGATAGTGAAGACCTAGAACAGCTCATAGTCTATTTATTTCCTTAGTTTTAAAGATCACACTCGCTCTTGATAAACTGTTCCTGTTTTTCATAACTGAGAAAAATTGAAGGTACTTTAGTTTGTTGGGTGGGCTTTTTTGTGAAACTGTTTAACTTCCATAGTTCAATGGGGACTCAAACAGAATGCTCTTTATGACCCACACAACATCCAGGATAAAGAAAGGTGTTGTCAGTGATGTTTTACCAGTTGCTCATAAGTTTTCATGGTCTTTCACAGTATGTTCTCAAAGTTTCTAAAACAAGGACCTAAAACTGCTGCTAACATCTCCAGTCAATTCACTCTGATCTTGTAATCAAACAAGCCTACAGAGAATCTGCCAGGCAATTTTTCTCTAAAGTGTTTGAACCTTTCAGGCATATTTCCAGTGCCAAAAATCATTACAGAATTGAAAACCTCTTAGTCAGGTACAATAAAGTGTGAATCTTGGTCTCTGGGTATATAAATTCTTACATTTAGGGCATGTTAGTGTTAACAACTTGACAGCTTGTCTGAAACAATTAATTTTTTAACCCAAAGGATCTCTCCTGTCATAACTTTTTACCTTTATCATAGAATTCTTTGAATCCAGTCTGGCAGCAAGCCATCCATTTCTACTTTTAAATTAAACAGAATTATTATTATTATTATCATCATCATCATTAACCATGTGAAACAGGGACCAAAAATTTGACTATCTTCTGTCTGGTTTACACTTCATTTTAGTAGTAATCTGTTTAAAAATTGTTGTGCTAGACTTCAGTTCTTTCCTGTTGGAAAAAGGACCTGATGATACTTTACAAGTGTACAATCAAAGTGCACCTTGCTTATTCCAAAATTTTAACAGATCATCAACATCTTTCCACCATGAAATTGTGTCGTCTTGCTAAAAACTTTTCCCATCATTCCCTGGTTAAATAAATATCAGTGTGATGGGTTGACCCTGCCTGGATGCCAGGTGCCCACCAAAGCCTCTCTACCACTCCCCTATTCAACTGGACAGGGGAGAGAAAATATAACGAAAGGCTCATGGGTCGAGATAAGGACAGGGAGAGATCATTCACCAATTACCATAACAGGCAAAACAGACTCCACTTGGGGAAATTAGTTTAATTTATTAGCAATCAAAGCAGATATGGGCAATGAGAAATAAAACCAAATCTTAAAACACTTTCTCCCCCACCCCTCTCTTCTTCCTGGGCCTGACTTCACACCCACTTTCTCTACCTCCTCTCCGGCAGCAGCGCAGGGGGACAGGGAATGGGGATTGCGGTCAGTTCATCACTCGTTGTTTCTGCCACTCCTTCCTCCTCAAGGGGAGGACTCCTCACCCTCTTCCCCTGCTCCAGTGTGGGGTCCCTCCCACGGCAGACAGTCCTGCATGAACTTCTCCAATGCGAATCCTTCCCACGGGCTGCAGTTCTTCACGAACTGCTCCAGCGTGGATCCCTTCCACGGGGTGCAGTCCTTCAGGAACAGGCTGCTCCAGCATGGGTCCCCCATAGGGTCACAAGTCCTTCCAGCAAACCTGCGCCAGCATGGGCTTCCCTCTCCATAGTTCCGCAGGTCCTGCCAGGAGCCTGCTCCAGTGTGGGCTTCCCACGGGGTCACAGCCTCCTTTGGGTTCATCCACATGCTGTGGCGTGGGGTCCTCCATGGGCTGCAGGTGGATATCTGCTCCACCATGGACCTCCATGGTCTGCAGGGAAACAACCTGCCTCACCATGGTCTTCCCTAAAGGCTGCAGGGGAATCTCTGCTCCAGCGCCTGGAGCACCTCCTTTCCTTCCTTCTTCCCTGACTTTGGTGTCTGCAGAGTTGTTCCTCTCACATATTCTCACTCCTCCCTCCGGCTGCAGTTGCACAGGGTTTTTTTTTCCCCCCTTCTTAAATGTGTTAACACAGAGGCGCTACCACCGTCACCAATGGGCTCAGCCTTGGCCAGCGGCGGGTCCATCTTGGAGCCAGCTGGCATTGGATCTACTGTGCATGGGGGAAGATTCTGGCATCTTCTCACAGAGGCCACCCTGTAGCTCCCCTCCTATCAAAACCTTGCCATGCAAACCCAATACAATCGGTGATAATAAATAAATCTGAAAGCTATTGTCAGGTGGCCATTTGCAACCTTCTTTACTTTCTCCAGAAAATGAGTGTGACACTTCGAGGCCATATCAACTAGCTGAACAGCTGTTTGGATCTTAAAGGGAACTGATGGAAATAAATATATATAAAATAAATTTTCATGTATTAAGATATGTGGGGTTTTGCTTTATTTTAGTAATTTTTTTTTGTTGGGATATTTCAATCATATGATCTGAAATCAAGAGATTTAATTGTTTATTTTTGCTTCAATCCATGTCAGGTAAGTTCACAGCAATTCAGGCTTTTAAAGCCTGAATTTTAAAGATTTTTCTGAATATATCCTGTACTTGCAGGTTTGCTATGACACCACTGCATCCTTTAGCCTGGGATGTTGTCCTCTTTGAATTTTAACATAGTCCATATTTTGCATGAATAATTTATTAAGAAATGAGGCTGGACTATCAAATCATTTCTGATAAAAACCTTGCTTCGGCTAAAAACAAGTTTAAGTTCAGCAAACACTGAATTATTTTTTCAATTTCAACCTTTGAAGAGGTTTTTATTTCCACATGTTAAACTTTGCAAATTGTTTAAGAAAGATTAAATACCTAAAAGAAGACATTCTAGTTAAAGTAGCTAAACCTGGACAGTTTTTCTTTTGTTTAGCTTTCTGAGAAAGCTCTTTCTAATCCTCTTTTACTCATGGCATCTTATCTGCGATGCAGATTTACCAAAGAAGAAAATTGTAAGCCTAAATTTGGAGCTCATTGGACATTGTATAAGCCTACACACCACTAAAACTGGACAATAATGACACTGACTTAATAGATCTAAAGTGGATGGAGAATAAAGATGTTGATGCTGTGCATTCCTGTACTGCTGCCCCACTATAGCTGTTTTCTGTGAACATCTTTGTACCCATTACTCTAAAGCCCATTCAGTTCTTTTTCCCCTGTGTTGATACACTCTGTGTTGAAACACTCTGTGTTGCACCCCCTTTTCTGACTGTTCCCATTCTTCAGTCTTCCTTTCATATGTCTACTGACAGTCTTTTGGGCCTTTCTTGCCTCCTTCAAAATTTGGTTCAAGAGGAGGGAGCAGCTTGAATTGCTGAAGTGCTCACATCCATATTTTTGACTGGATAGACTTTCAGTCATGTTAACTTCATAGAATCACAGAATACCAGGTTGCAAGGGACCTCAAGGATGATCTGGTACAAACTTTCTAGGCAAGAATTTGCACAGTCTAGATGAGATGGCCCAGCACCATGTCCAGCTGAGTCTTAAACATGTTCAGCGTAGCGGAGGCAACCACTTCCCTGGGGAGATTATTCCAGTGATTGACTGTTCTCATTGTGAAAAATTTACCCCTCGTGTCCAATCAGAATCTCCCTGGGAGTAACTTGTACCTGTTACCCCTAGTCCTCACCATGTGACTCCTTGTGAAAAGGGAGTCTCCATCTTCTTTGTAGCTCCCCTTTAAGTACTGGTACATGGTGATGAGATCACCTCTAAGCCTCCTCTTCTCAAGGCTGAACAAACCCAGCTCTCTCAGCCTATCCTCACACGGCAGGCTGCCCAGACCCTTGATCATCTTGGTGACCCTTCTCTGGACCCTCTCCAGCCTGTCCGCATCTTTCTTGTATAATGGGGACCAGAACTGTACACAGTATTCCAGGTGTGGCCTGACAAGTGCCGAGTAGAGTGGTGACCCCAACTTAATTGAGGTCTGTGAACTACCAGGGCATCTAACACACAAAACTCTTGTTAGGGTGCCCAATATGCAGAGTTAGGAACTCAGTTGTAGGCATTATGGTCAGTATTTTCTTTCATGACTGACTTAACTAAAAGTCACAGAGGGCTTTGGTGGCAAATGCAAGCTGAAAACTGCTCTCTGGGTGTTGTCTCCTCTATCATTCTATCTCTCTCACTGACGGCTATAACTATTGGTTCAGGATGATTTCAGTGGCCTTAAGATCAGCAATATTTATCTCTGACAGCACTGAGATGTGAATTATTATGGATGCTGAGACAGACTGTGCATTTGGGGAGGGGGGTTGTTTCAGAGTTACACCACTGTTACAATTAGAGAGTTGTCAGACAATATGATTTCTGCTGCATTCCAAGTTCTCTAATTGTTTATCATATTAACCTTGGGTGATCTTGCAATCTCCTGTCTGCAACATTAATCAGCTGACATCATCCTGTGCTCTGAAAGGACATTATCAAATCCAAAGACCAGAACACATTTCCAATGAGAAGGGCAGTGGGGCTTGGTGACCTGAGAAAGGGGATTGAAAAGACCTTTACTTTTTGTCTTTGCCATATAACCTCAGATGAGTCACTTCCATCTTTGTATCTTCCTGTCCTTTGTCTGATCGAGACTTGTCTAAGCTAGACTGCAAACTGCTTAGCACACAAGCTGTGGCTGCTCCTATACTTAATACTGCTAAAACAAGGAGCTCGCTCAGGTTTGGTCCATTCCAGGTCCAAGTTATCATCAAAAGGTACCCTGCTATTCTGCAGACAGCCTGAGCCCAGGCCAGCACTCAAATTACATTATTAACATAGACTACATGCCAGTCATCTCAGTGTACTTTTAGAATTATTATTAATCAACAGCTGTTCCTAAATGATCTTCAGTGGGAACTATTTGCAAAAAAAACATTGCTCAAGGGTTTGAGGGTTTTTTTTGTTTGGTTGGTTTTGGGGTTGTTTTTATTGTTTGGGGTTTGGTTTTGTTTTGGTTTGTTTTTCCCCTGAGTTGAAAATGGTCATATTTGTAATGTGAGCTCATACTTGATGGGAAGAAAGGTTGAAGCTCAGTGAAATCTGGCTAATGAAATATTTTTTCCAGGAAAATAGACTGCAGCATAATAAATATATAAGAAGTAATACTGCACTGGAAGGACAAAAGCATTATACTTACGAAATGCAAATTATTTATTTAATATTTAAAGGAATATTTCAATAATCCTCCCTTGGTTAATGAACTTGTTTTATTGTGGAATGAACTTCATGAAAAGTGAAGCAGATGTAACCTACACAGAGATCAATTATTTGATTTTAGCTGCAAATACAATATCTTTCATAAATGGTTTAAGTTCACCGGATCCCTGGGATAAACTGATGGATGTTTACTTTGTGTATCAGTAACACAATCCTTTCCAGACAATGATGGATAAGATTAAATGGCCTAGGGCTCTATTGGAACCAGACACAAAATAATCCTCCAAATTCTCATTATGGAATGTAGCAGTGTGGCTCAAAATATTTGACACAGCCACTGACTGTTATTCTGCACTCTGCTCTGTCAGGTGAACATGAGTCTTTCTGCTCCCAAAACCAAGCCTGACCCTTTAGGTACACCAGGAATGCTCAAATTTGTGCCAAAAATGACTGCCACGAGCCACATTTGGGAGCCTTCTGGAGACGGTCAGCTCAGGTAAACTGCATGACTGCACATAGCTCAGGCTTTGTTCAGAGGGTTTGGCTGAGTCTGACCTGAGTTGTGGGGTGTTTGGGACCATCTTCAGCAGGACTGCAGGATGTTTGGGACCATGTCAGAGCTAGGACCCCAGCTACACTTGAGCTACTCTACAGCCAGCAGCATGGACAGAAAGATGTTTCTTAGGACATGAGATTTAAAAAAAAAAATCCTAAAAATATCCTAAAATCATACTACGCTTACTGAAATCAAAGAGTAAATGTAAAAACCTCCTTCTTATGGCTTAGAAATTAGCAATTGATCTGACACTTTGTTTAATTTGGGGTACCTTGACTATGTGACAGATGCTAATTTATACTCTGGGCCTGAGATCAGCGCTATGCACAGCAAGGAGGCATACAGTTCAGTTTTTGTGCAGCAGTAAGCTACGCTGTGCGTGGAGTACAACAGGACTCATGTCGTCAGCACCCACTGGCAGACTGCTTCTGAAACTGAGCTGTTTCCTAGGAAGGACCTTCAGTCCTTCAAAAACACAAACAGCTGCCCCCTGCCCAGAGGAAGAAAGAAGAAGAAAAAAAAAAAGTCAAGAAGGAAGGTAGACAAAGGAATAAGCTCATCTTGATGGGAATCTTTTACTTTTTTGTTTGTTTGTTTCGATTAATAAATCCTTAATTACTGCTTCTAGTCTATAGCTCTATTCAGGCAGAATGAGGCTGGTGAGATATTCGTAAGATAAGAGTTACTGAGAAAAAAACCTATTAAGCAACTATTCAGCTGTGTTGAAGTGTTGAATGGAACAGTTTCATTCCATTAGCATGCATTGAACAAAGAGAAGTTAATTAGTTTCAAGAACTTGTGATATTTCAGTAAAACTTTAGACTAATTTTCAGTTGTATTTTTGCCTTCTGGGGATCCTTTCAGTATTTTCAATTAACAAATTTCCCTGCACAAGTTCTTCAAAGAAATGGTGTTAAAATAGAGGAGGGCAAGAACTGCATTTTTCATTTCATAGGAAATACACATTTCTTTCTTGTTATAAAAAGCAGCAAAAAAGAAAACAGTCAAATTTTCTGTATAAATTAAGTTTAGTAATTCTGAATCAAGTTATACAAATAAATTCACTGTAATGTTTTAATATATTAGAACTGAAATGAAAAATCACTGCAACTGTCCCATTCTACCCATTAGTAAACTACATTCAAAGTAATCTATCTCACTTCTTCCTCTACCAAGCAAGAAGTTCTTTGTAACTCTTAAAATACTACAAGAATTATTGGTGTTTCTGGAGAAATCCTGCACCCTTTATTGATTTTTAACTACTTTTAAGGGTGTATGCTACCTTTAGGCTTTGCTCTAGTATTAATTAAACAGATTGTTTTTAAAGCATAAAGGTTCTACAGTAGTATGTGTAAGCACTACCTACAGTCCACAGTGAAAAAAATGTATTTTGTCTGTCTTTGCAGGAGAAATTTGATACTCTTTTTAAAATGATATGTAAGTAATAGATGCTTATGTTCCATTTCAGCATTATACATTTATTCACAGTAAACATGAACGCTGGTCTATTATATTAAATGACGACACACAAAAGCATCAAAGAAATGGATCTTTTGTCAGCCAAGCGCCCAGTGACAAGTAACGTGTAAGGAGTTGCTGAATGATCCCTGGATCTGGTACATAGGACTTCTCTGTATAGACAAAAAATACATATGTTCAGATTGCATTTCTTAATGTTTACAGTTAGCTAATTGGACTCAAAGGCTGCAGCTTTACTGACCTATTTCTGTATTTGTTCATCTGATCTGCAACATTGGATTATCTCTTGAGAACAAGCTGCTATTCTTCAAGTTTATCTTTCATTGAATTCTGGTCATTCCACCATAAAAATCTTGATTTGTTCAACAGAAACACATTCTTTATTCTTGTTTCCTCTTCCTCAATGACCATAAGCTTTCCTCAGATCTAAGAACTGCCAATCCCATCCTCTTTTTCTTCCCTCTTTGATTCTCTCTTCTCCAGACAATTATCTCAACCCTCTCTCTTCTTGCCTTCATGGCTTAAATTCACTAAAAACTTCCTCCTATTCAACTGAGTGTTTGTAGCAATGATCAAAACAATCATAACTGCCAGCTTTCTGTACTCTAAAATTAGTATGTTGGGGCTTATAGATTTTTTACTTCCTTGGTGTTTCTAAACAGTCAAAAATGCTCTGCTTATAATCCTGGTCAGTTCTTCTACATTTCCTTCTTCACACTCTAAATTACAAGTACATCATTGTTGAATGCGCATTTCTTCCCCGATTATGCTTTTGACTGAAAAATTCTGAAATGTGCATTGTAAAGATTTTTTACCTAAGATGTTGTCTAATTTCAGGTTATGCAAACTAAAGAACAGACAAGGAAGGGCTACAGCTTGCATGTGAGATCTGAGCCTGCTGGCTTTCAATAAGACAACTAATTACTGGGCATCTGGAAGAGCTTTTGAGAGCTCTTGGACACTTCTCAACCGTCTGTTTCAGCCTCCTTCTTCTAGAGGTGAACAACTCTTGGTTCTTTAGCAAATCTGATGCAGCCAAGCACTAGCTTGAAGGAAAATATATGGACTTTCTTCAGATAAAGGCACAGGCAGCTTTTAGCATGAGTCCAAGATTTCAAAAAAATTAACCTTTTTGCATCAATATTATTATTTTTAGATCAATTTATAACAACATGCTAACACATTTATAACACATGCTAATATAATCTCAATCAGTGGAACCAATAGGGCTTATTTATTTCATGTGGACTAATGTCTTGGAGTTGTAGGGGAGGTTTTGTGAGTTTTTTTCATAATTAATATAAAATTCTCAATTAAATGTTATGGTAAATAGCTGTAGATGAAGCCAATTTGTTTATATTTCATATTCTGTCTTATCATTTTGAAGAAAAATGCTGCTGTTGACAGCAACAGCAATAAAAGAAGATAGGAATCATATTATATATAACAGATTTTTTTTTTACTTTGAACTGTAGATTTGTGCTGTGTGTGGTGGAAAACAGCAATGGGGGAAGAGAGGCAGGCTAAAAAGAAAAATACTCATAGGAGAGTTAGCAAAAAATAAATTCCAATATCAGATCAAGCAAAATAATGCAAAATCAGTTTGGGGGATTATAATGTGAAATGTCAAATATGAGTTTTCAATAACAGAAATTATTTGGTTAAAGCAGATCAAAAAGTCTACAACAAAACTTGTCTGACATAACTTCAAACAGATCTTTAATGAAAATTGCTTCATACAGAACATTTTAATTTTCTAGGACAAATCCCACATATAGAAGCTCGTGCCATAGAATCTTACAACAGTTTTACTTCTGTTATCTCATACTTACACTGGTCTGGCTCCCTACAAAGACACATTTCCCATGATGCTCTCAGAGGATGAAACATGCATGATACAATATCTCATTGAAGCATTATATGAGACAAATTCATGTTGAAAAAAAATGGAAGTATAAGGCACCCACTACAGTAAACATGACATATCTTTAATTCAATTTAAAATCAAATAGATTATAATTTTTAAAAAGTTTCAAATTATCTCTATTTTCTCAAAAATATTTCCAATTAGAAGTATTTTTTCAAAAACTTTTACATCTTATACTAGATCTTGTTATTAAACAAACAAACCAATCCACAAGAGTTTTTGCACTAATTCTGAATGACTTTTAGTTGATCCCATCAAGAACAAGATTTAGAACAAGTGAGAGTAATTTCTATTTCTATGAGGTGAGAGGTAAAAAATAGATCCTTTTTAACAGAAAATATTTTTTTAAAACTGCTGCTACTATAAATAAACTAACACAATTATCTAATTAAATTCCATTCTCAATACAAGGGTAGTATGTATTTCTGTTTAGAACATTATCTGTATCTCTACCTACCTAGAGCATAGGTTTGAAACTGTGAGTCAATATATCTGGCTTTTAGTCTAGTTTTTTCTTTGAATTTTTGCCCATCTTTAACAATGAGAAAGATTTACTTGTCTGTAGGCATATTTTATTAATGTTTTAAAGCTTACATTTCTAAAGTTGGAAACTTATATTCATATTTAGAAACTTAAGGTTTAATCTTCCAAGTCTGAAACTTTTGGCATAATGATGATTTCACAGTCACAAATGAAGATGGTGGCAGTTCAAAATACAGACCATGCCTGGGATGCTGCAAACTGAGCAGCTCGTTTCTCTCATACAAGTTTGCCACCTGGAATATAACAAGAGAAAGCCAGGTTTTTTGATCTGGCTTATGTTGACTACTTGGTATTGTTGCAAGCAATTATGTGATATATAATGACACACATGCAACAAACAGCAACAAATATGCTGATGCCTGTCTACGCTGAAGATATGAGCATATTGGGATCATAATAAGAGACAGGTAAGCCTCAAACGTTTTCATTGCTTTACTTCAGCCTTTGTCCTAAGTGTGGTCTGATGTCATAACAGTTTAAGCATTACAAGCTCTATTGCATTTGTGTGGCAAGGTTTTGGTAGCACAGGGGGCTACAAGGGTGGCTTCTGTGAGAAGCTGCTAGAAGCTTCACCTATGTCAGATAGAACCAATGCCAGCCGGCTCTAAGATGGACCCGCCGCTGGCCAAGGCCAAGCCAATCAATGACGGTGGTAGCACCTCTGGGATAACATATTTAAGAGGGAAAAAAATCTGTGCAACTGCAGCCGGAGGGAGGAGTGAGAATATGTGAGAGGAACAACTCTGCAGACACCAAAGTCAGGGAAGAAGGAAGGAAAGGAGGTGTTCCAGGCGCTGGAGCAGAGATTCCTCTGCAGCCTTTGGGGAAGACCATGGTGAGGCAGGCTGTCCCCCTGCAGCCCATGGAGGACCCCACACCAGAGCAGGTGGATGAACCCAAAGGAGGCTGTGACCCCGTGGGAAGCCCACGCTGGAGGAGGTAGAGAAAGTGGGTGTGAAGTCAGGCCCAGGAAGAAGGGAGGGGTGGGGAAGAAAGTGTTTTAAGATTTGGTTTTATTTCTCATTGCCCATATCTGCTTTGATTGTTAATAAATTAAACTAATTTTCCCAAGTAGAGTCTGTTTTGCCTGTTATGGTAATTGGTGAATGATCTCTCCCTGTCCTTATCTTGACCAATGAGCCTTTCATTACATTTTCTCTCCCCTGTCCAGTTGAGTAGGGGAGTGACAGGACAGCTTTGGTGGGCATCTGGAGTCCAGGCAGGGTCATCCCATCACAGAAGCAAACAAGATGTCTGCTGTTGGATTTTATTTCCACAGGAATACCTGAATAGAATTAAAAAAAAATATTGGCTGATTATTTCTTTATGGTGAAACAGAACACTTTGGATATCAAGAGAAATAGAGTAGAGGTTAAAATACACCCACTGTATAAATGGATAGGGCAAGCAACATGCAGAAAGAATTGGGGGGGGGCAAGGCAACTTCAGAAGACTCAACCACCAAAGTTTAGGGGGAAAAAAAGGAGTGTTACATGCTTCAGTTTTATTTTGTTTTCCCATGAGAAGTCCCTCGCTCACTGTAGATGATCTTTGCATCCACCAGTACAGGCAAACTCAAGGTGGTTGTATGTGAACAAGTCCAGATCCAGAAGAATTATTACCATGATTGTGTGGTGTTATGCTCACACTACTGCCATAACAAGAGGGTCTGCATGCAAGCTGGTACTGACATACTGCACTGAGCTGTGCTCTGCTGTTATAGATGTAATAAGTTGGTATCTATTACTACAGGCAACTCTGTGTCCCTTTTTACTGTATGTTGCAGTCTTGGTCCTTTATCCTCTGCTAATTGGGAAGTGTGTGAAATCTTTCAGACCCATCCCTGCTTTTTGTGTGTGTGTGATGGAGAGAGAGAAAGTAAAATTGGATTACTCCCCAAATGTCAGGTATTTTTATTCAGGTTTCTCTCAGGCCATGCTGAGTCACATATCGCTACTAGTAGTATTTCAGAAGTTTTTTATGGTGTGATTTTGGTCCAGTGCAGCTACACTGTCCCAAAGGGTTCCTGGATAAGATTTAGCAATTAGACCATTCCAGGGATCCCAGTAGGCAGTTTCCAAGCTGTTGAGCTCTTCTGGTGACTGACAGTTCATTAGCATAGACGCAGGTCTCCTTGCCAGCTTATCTCAGTGTCTGGGAATGCTTCAGGGTACACATAGTTTATTGGTGTAGATGTAGCTACAGTGTGCAGAGATTTCTCTCTGGATTTCAGATATCTTCCCACCAATAATTTTAGTGAACTATCTGTGTTTTTGTGGAAAACAGCAATAACCAATCAAAAAATTTAAAAAAAGAAAAAAAAAGCCAATGCTTTGATTATCAAATATTCTTCAACAGTGGTAAAATCATTAACTAGACTCATTTGGAATATTGAAAAAAGAACCACCAATAAAATAGGTAAAATCACATTTTTGCATCTTGCAGACCTGTGATTAAGGTAAATATTAGAAGATTACGATGCTCTCAGCACTGTGGGGACTGCAGCCAGTTAAATATCTTTGGTAAACTGGAAAAAACAGTCAACCTTTGACTGTCTTTGTGAAATGAGATAATTCTTCTGTGTTACTGAAACTTCTTCAGGGTTTTCTTTTTACTCTAATACTTTGGTGCATGAGGTAATGAGACCTTTTCTGTGTTGTGGTGGAGAAAAGACTACTTTTACATGACCTGGCTGCAATATGGTGGCCCAGAAGTGTCAAATGGATTATGAGAATCACTGTATGCAAAGGAGTTTCCAGATTTTCAAAAGTTTTCTCTGCAATATTACCAACGTAAGTCAAAATAGTGAGTATTGGTCAAGAACAGTAAGTACCTGTTTTCTCTGACAACTTTTCAGCAAGTCTGAGACCTTCTTTCCAGCTCTCATTAAGAGGTTTGCATTTCTGATCTGAATTCTCTCAGTGCCAGGAGGCACACAAGGCGCGAACATCGTTCTTCCACTTCGATCGGTCTGCGGCTGCGTGCCGTGCCACTTCCCAAGAGTTCCAGCCTGCACCATTCCTCTCAACCTCCACCATCTGACGCCAGGTCGTTTTTGGGCGACCCCACTTTCTTCTTCCCTCTGGAGTCCACCCAAGGGCCACAGCGCAGTCTTCTGTCGTTTTTTTCCTCAGGACATGACCGATCCAGTTCCATCTCCTCCTCCTCACTTCGTTACTGATTTTCTCCATTGTTTTTTTGAAAGTTGATGCTCGTCATTTCTGCAACTTTTTATTTTTTTTCTGGGAGGAGGTAGTTGGCCTCCTGCCCAACCCCCGTGACTTGGAGGGCCAGTGGTTTTTCTGTCAGGGTGGCCTTCCCTTAGGCTGCGTTGGTTCACGGCACCTTCTTCAATTTTATCCGGTGCACCCTCCAGAGAGGGATCCCCTATCCACCACCCAGGGGACGCGCCTTCTAGCCGTGCAGCCCCAGCCGAAGGCTTCTTTCCATCTCTCATTAAGAGGTTTCCATTTGGTGGCTATTATTTCACTTGTTCTGGGCTTCTTTCTGTTCTTGCTGCTCAAGCTTCTTGGCACCCCTCTGGGTTGAGTAAATCACTGCCTTCGTGCTGATAAATAAAGATCTCAATGTATGGAAACAGAAGAGGTATAATTTATTTTACTTTTTGCTGCCTACCCTAGAATAAATAAGTGTGAAAAGTACATTGGGAACATGAGTTCATGGGTGGAAATAACCCTAAACTGGCAGCTGCTGTTATTTTACTTTATCTTTGTTTATGCCTCTCTACTGAGGAATAGACTATATGACTGATGCTATGAGCAAAGTAGATAATAATATGAAAACAAAGCACAGAATAACTGTAATATCAGTTATTATATGTCATGTGACAAAATTTAGGGTTTCCGGGCATGGGTCTATTGTTCATTATATTAGGTGCTGTGCAAACACAGACCTAAGTGCAGGTCCCTATTTGAAAAGTTTCCAGCTCTTACAAATGTAGTTGCCTTTATTTTCATCTGTGTAAATGGAAAGCTAAAATGACAAGAGGCTTTATCAATACAAAAGAGGCAAGTTAAATTAGGAACAGACAACTCATTGTGTTGAATTGGTGGAGGCAGAAGCCACATGATAAGTCTTTAAGCTCCAAGTTTTCTCTCTTGCCCTCAGGACCCTCATTACAATCAATGGGTGGTAGGGCATCATGCTTTAGGGATACACCAATCTGCCAAGAAGTAGTTGAGGGATCCCTATATTACACTTCATTGTGTTCTGTAGATACCTTTATGCCATTGTAGACTTCACTAATCTCTTTAGCATTAGTGTAATGGGTCCCTACAGTGCTTAGTAAAGGCACTATATGGTCCTGTAGCATATTAAGAAATTTGTTAATTGGCACCTGTTCTGATAAATCAAATTACATGCATAATATGTCCCAAAATATCACTACTGAATAGGAGAAAGTCAATAATCTTAGGTGTCTTATACAGTGGATCAGGAAACCTAGGATGTCCATTTTGTGGTCTGTGAGGCAGTAGTTAATTTTCAGCAGTGTGCTGGTTGCTACGTAGTTTTTGTTGTCTCCTTAAACACTTACTCCTCAGCCCCTGTTGTATCAATGTGCATTCAGCACAGCAGATGCTTCATTACAGTCCCAAGCCACCAAAGGGTCCTTCTGTGTTCTGAAGTTTTGTCCCATGTTTGCCAGGGTGTGCTGGTTTTGGCTGAGATAACTTTCTTCATAGAACCTAGTATGAGGTTATGTTTTGGATTTGTGCCGAGAACAGTGTTGATAACACAGGGATGTTTTAGTTTCTGCTGAGCAGTGCTTACACAGAGTCAAGGCCTTTCCTGCTTCCCACCCCACCCCACCAGCGAGCAGGCTGGGGGTACACAAGAAGCTGGGAGAGGACACAGCTGGGACAGCTGACCCCAACTGACCAAAGGGATGTCCTATACCATATGACATCATGCTCAGCATATGAAGCTGAGGAAAGAAGAAGGAAGGGGGGAACGTTTGGAGTGATGGCATTTTGTCTTCCCAAGTAACCGTTACGTGTGATGGAGCCCTGCTTTCCTGGAGATGGCTGAACACCTGCCTGCCCATGGGAAGGAATGAATGAATTCCTTGTTTTGTTTTGTTGCGTGCGTGGCTTTTGCACTTATTAAGCTATCTTTATCTCAACCCATGAGTTTTCACTTTTACCCTTCCAGTTCTCTCCCCCATCCCACCACGTGGGAGTGAGCGAGCGGCTGTGTGGTGCTTGGTTGCTGGCTAGGGTTAAACCACAACACGGAGATCCATTTTGATGATGTGATGAACTGCATTAAGGCAAAGCTGGATTTGTTGTTACTGAATCTCCTCCATTTTGTCCTGCTGTCAAGGGCTTTGTCTTTCTTCTCTTGTTTTCCTTCTTCGTGAGGCTGTGAATCTGCCACACTTAGAAACCTCACTCCACAGCACACCCCTTCCCAGGATAAGGAGACTGAAGTGAGAGTGATGCCAGAAAAGAAAAACTTACAGAAGCACATTCTTAAGCAAAGATGTATTTGTGTTTGGAGCAAAATAACAATGATTGAGGTTGGAAAGGGCCTCTGGAGCTCACCTTGTCTAACCCCTCTGCTCAAACCGGTTCAAAATAACCATATCTTTTACATAAAATTTTCCAAATAGTCTGTATTCAAATGCAAAACGTACTGACGTACATAAGAGTTATAGAAGAACTGGCAGAAAATGGTACAGTGCTGCATATAAGTAGGGTCAAGTCCTCAAGTGCTACGGTAATGCTTCTGTGGAAATAAAGATGAAAATACTTACTTACATTTCCAAGATAAAAAATCTTCCAGACAGTATTACTGTAGATTTTTTCAAAGGCATATAAGCATCGCTTTCCTGATTTTTCAGGTAGGGCTCCAAAATAATGAACATTTATGGCAAACATATTCTGGGTGCCTTAAGTTACCTGAAGGCATGTCTGGGCTTAGAGTACAGAGTGGGAAGGAAAATGGAATTGCAAAAATACCAAAGCTTAGCCATCAACCTTTCTTTAATCTATCCCTCTTTAAAAGGTGTGTATATGTCTTTTCCTCTAAAGCAAGAGGCCCCACAGATTTCTGTATAGCTGAGCCTCACTTGAGCCTACCGATAACGTTTCTCACTCAGTGGGTTTGCTTTGTCATCCTTTCTCCTTTTGTCCTCGCTCTGTATTGTGGCTGATGTTTCAATAACATTTTAATAACTGAGCCTAAATTAATAACATGAGCTTCTTGTCTCAGAATGCTCTCAGGTCTTCCCAGTATGGCCCAACCAAATGGTTTGGGCTGGCTGCCCTTGAGTGCCAGCAGCTGAGAACAGGACCTCACTGAGAAGTGAAAGTTCACTCTTTTTCTAAGAGCATCAGTGTTAGTTCCATATCATTAAAGCTCAATTAAAATCTCAGTCTTATGAGTAACAAAGCTGAGCTCCTTATGATCTCAGCTTGTCTTTGGAGACAGAATACCACTGCATTATTTTTCTGAGAATGTAGTGCCCATAACTGTATTTTTTCAAAAATAGATGTATTTTCTTGTAGTTTTATTGCTGCTCCTCTTATTCGGAATGTCACTTACTTGACAGGGCAAAAGTCTGGTCCTTCAGAAAATCTTTTTTTTCAAATGATGAATTGCTTGCTGTCACGGCCTGAGGAACAGGTTTCTTTTCAATATTTGCACAAGGTAGTCTTAAGTGTCGTTGTCAAGCAGAGGAAAAACAACAACAGCAAGAAAAGAATAGTGAACTATTCAGGTTAATGCTGTCCTGAGCACAGGACCATTGAACTATTCTGCCAATTTGAGTTATAAAGATGGGGGTTTGCAGACCTTAGCTTAGATTTCCCCTGTGTCAGACACTGACCATTGCTTCTTACTGTTAAATGGCTTCTTATCACAGCTTTTTTGATTATCTTTTGCATCTCTAAACTATGTCAAGAACAGTAAGTTGAACAGTATCAAGAAATGTTGCTCTTCAATCATTGAATTTTTTAGAATGGTTCTTGATCTCGTTTAGCTTTGGACAACTGGCACTGTCTGAATAATCTTTTGAGCACAGTTTAGTAGCTTTAATGGATCTAACAACATTCGTAAACATGTTTGGATTTAGCTATGCAGTTTTAGAGTTTAATTGTGTGGGCACATACGATTCTGTGACAGATGGACTCAGTATCAGAGAATCATCCTGGAAATGTTTAATTTACTAATACTGGTATTGCTTTAGAGATTTATTGATGTGGTCTCATCCAATTCCCTCTCCAGAGGTGAATGGTTGTGTTTTTGTTACAATTTTTATATGGTTTAATATAATGTGCAAAATTCCACTAACTGATTATTGTATTAGGCTTTATAAAAAAATGAATCAAATGAAAAGTAAACTAGTATCCCAAGGAGCTTTCAATCCTGACAACTAAGAACACAAGTGAATGAAAACTGAAAAATGCAAAGTGGGAAGGGATGAAGCAGTGGGATGATTTGAGAGAACAAGGGGCAGGAATATGAAAATAGTATAGTCTAATTTCTTAAGCCTCAGTCACACAGACAGTTGAATGTGTACTTAACACAAGACGTGAGTATTTTCTTTAAAATCACAATGAAGTTTATGTTGCAGGAATGAGCCTTATTTGGCACTCCTAGAATATGAGTCCCAGAAAATTCATGGTAGAATAATCCTCTCTTTGATTCTAGAAGAAAGATGCTAAAACCCTCACAGTACAGTGTTTTTTGGTTTGTTTTGTTTTTCCCAGAGCGAAGTATGGTGTAGGTGTTAAAGATTATAAATTGGGGGTTGAGATTCATGGATTCTCTTTCTTGCTTCACTGTAGATTTTCTTTTTGACCATGAGCATTAGTTACTGGCTAGCACATGAGGAAATGTAGGTAGGTACTTGGCCAAAACAAATAAAGCAGTCCACAGGTGTCAAGGTGTATTAGTTTCTCCAAATAACCAATGAAAGAAGGATCCAGAAAGCTGTCTTTGACAGAGGATACATCTAGACTGATGCAGAAAAAAAGATAAGAGAGAGGAGTATATTTAGTTTTGTGGAACTTAGGTATCCAAATTGATTTTGCATAATGGGGGCTTCTGCCTCCTTGGGATTCAGACAAATCATCTCCTGAAAACAGATGGCTGATTGGCTAGATGTTTTTCTGTTTAAAAGATGACCAGAGGAAATAGGAGTGGAAATATCTGCTCAGCTTAATTTTGCAACTCAGGAGCAAGGATGGTCCTGAGTTCCAAAGGAGAAAAAGTTCCAAGGAGAAAAGCTGCTTCATCATCTGGCCAGAGAGTATGTTGAGGAACATACATAAGGCATCACCAGACTGGTCAGAGGAAGCACCCGGAGAACAGAGTGATACAGAAAACGATAATGTGGATCCGTATCTAAACTCTCCTGAAGCCCCAATTTAGGTAGACTGAGGTATCAGAACTCTTGCCTTGAGTTCCCTGTGTAAAATGGGGATAATAGCCATTCTTAGGTAGATTGTGTGATATCCACCTCTCACAAGGTTTTATAAAGAAATACAGGCCACACAAAAACCTTTGTTGTATATACTTCTAGGTGATCATTCCAAGAACAAATTTGTCCTCTGTAAGCCTTACTTCTTTTAATATCTGATAATTATGTCCATCTTGCTTTCTGGATTCACTTTCATTGTTCCATTCATTGTGTCCATATGCTTTCTCCAGTTTCACACCAAACTTTTTGCTTCGCTTTCTGGTTGGCTTCAACTATATTTCTTTTGCAGTAATCCAACTTGCATATCATAAAGATGTAGTCCTCAGTCATTCGGGCAAAGAAGCAGCAATGAATGAGACATTGGGATCTATCCTGGGTATTTAACTTCTCCAAGGGAACATGTCTTCTGCTTTGGTCAGGTTTGTCATTCTCTTTATGTTTAAACTCCTTTTTGGGATTAGGTCTTTGTGCCCTGATGCAGTACATATAGAAAGTAAAAAGAGATGATAATCTACTGCAGATCAGTGCAGTGACAGAAACATTTCTGACTCCCACAGACACTGGTTTGAGTCCCTACTATGAACCAATCATGAAGTGATGAAAATCAAAAAAACTGTGCCTATAAGAAGTGTCTGATAACCACCTCTTTAGAAACATGTCTTGGCCAATCAAATTGTGAGAAGATTTCGTTTTGAAGATATTTGTTTTCCTTCAGGTAAATAATTCACAATACTCCTGGATCATACGGTGTCAGAATTTGGCTAGAAATCCTTCTCTGTTGGACTGGAGACATTATCTGCTGAAATGACATATTTTGCATGAAATGCAAAGCCAAACCAAGATCCAAGTCTGTAGTTGTCACTACAGAACTTTGCACTCCCAGCAAAAAATACAGCCAGGACTTCAACATTATGGCCAGAATCCAAGTTTTGCTAATACATTGTGGCAATGCAAATTATTCCTCAGGTTCCATTGCCTACAGGATTTTTATGTAACATTACTGAGAGTTATTAGGTGGAGGCAGGTGAAATGACTCTTAGGTTTTTGTACCCTTAGATGGATTATAAGTATATAATATGCACAAAATATGATTTTAATTATTATATGAACTTAACCTTGAAGTTTTTGTACAGAATAAAGATGAAAAATAAAACAATCAGAGAAGGAAAATAGAACTTTTCTCATTGTAACACAAAGATGTGTTATTTAAGATTTGCTGAAGACCAAAATAACCCTTGTAATGTAGCAAAGCTGTTGCAAAGCAACCCACTTCTTTGATCTATGCCTTAACAGCCTTTATTTGAATTTGGTGAGGATGGTATTGGTCACTTCTTTGGTAAATTGTGCTCAGATTTGACTCTGGCTTGGCTGTGGAGACCAGGAGTACCACTGATGAAATGTAGAAAGAAGGTGATGGGGAAGAAGAAGTACTGGAGGGAGTCCTGTTTCCACTGTGCTGTATTTTCTGTCAGAGAGCATGAGGATGAATACTTCAGGTAGCAAATGAAGAGGTAGAATAGAGGCCTCCTGAAAAAAAAAAAAAAAACCAAACCACCAACCAACCAAACAACAAACCTGACGTTATGTGACTCTGATGCTGATGGAATACAAGAAATGGCATCAGGATGTAACTCCTGATACAAGAAATTACCTCCCACCTTCTTCATCTCTCTCCAGTTTTTCCATCAGTGGTAGAATCAAAGGCACCATCAAAGACTTAAGATTTAATGGGGAGGTGGATGAAAAATGGGTAATTTATCACCCTTATAACTACCAGCTGAGATTTTTACTCCAGTGAGAGCACAGAGATATGGTTACACAGTCTTCTTATCACTGTCAAGGTTGCCTCTATGGGAAAGCAGTTTGTTTTTTTATTTTTTTCTATTTTGAATGTAAAATCTTTTTGTATGGTACAACCTGTTACTTATTAATCTCTATAAGAAACAAATACGTTAGTGTCATATCTAACAGGAAATTCTCTTAAAAATTCATCAGCTCCCTAGATGTTCATTTGATGCCATTTGGTCATGAAGACCATTCTATCTGCATAGTAGCCTCAGCTTGAATATCATTGAAACCTCGAGTTAAGGACAAAGGCAAATGCCTTAGTTAGAAAGCTGTACAAACTTTGGCATAAAAACAAGAAAATAAACCCAAAATATTTCATCCAACATTGCAATGCAGAGGGGAGAAACAAGGAAGAAAAAAAAAAAAAGCAATTACCAGAAATGATTGTGTGTTCAGGACCGCTTACTGCATTGGAAAGTAAAATGGGCCATATCCAGCTCACCAAGCGTGTGGAATATATATCAAACATTACAGCCTGACATCTTCTATTGTCCTGGTTGATGAGAGCATGTGTTTGAACAGAAAGGTCATGCCCAGTCATGTGTGCTAAGTGTTTAGCTGGTAATGCAAAGTCAACACTTTTTTTCCCTTCCTTCTCTCTTTGTTTAGGTAGTAGAACACTGATGCAATACTGAGGATCAGGATATTGCCTTGATTTAAAATCCTCAGCTGCAGAATCTTAAATTTTATTTAGTTTCTGCTGCATAGCAAAACTTTCCTAGCAATGTGTAATCTTGCAATATTCCTTTATCAGGAGCGTCAATTTGTCAGTAATAGTTTTCTTGATGTAATTCCAGACCCAATAAAAATCTATGGTAAGCGGCAGTAGGTATTTTTGTCCTTCATATATATCTACATGTCTGTTTTTGAAGCATCCATATCTACATCCATTTGTGTTACTTATGCAAACATAAGTAACACAACATAGAAGTTGAAAAGCAAGGATGGTGGAGGTGAATAATACTCCCTTCAAATTATGGTAGGTAAGAAGTCAGAGAAAGAGTATTTTTTCCCCTCCACACTAAATACTTCTGTTCCTTTTCAAAATATACGAAAACTGAGCACTAATAGTAATATAACGCTTGTGGCAGTACAGCTTTCTTTCCCAGAAGTAGGGAAAATGGTGAGATTTGACATTTGAGACACTATGATCAAATTGAGAGATCATTTGATTTCTGATGGAGCAGAAATTCCATTTTCTCCAATAACAAGTGCTAGGTCCAATGAATTATTATGACCTTAAGCAATTCCAGTTCTGTCACTGATGCTTGAATAATGCTATGTCCTTATTTCCCCTCCTGTGCTTTGATCATCTCATCTACTTATGACTCCTAGAATCACAATTCCACCTAAAATTTGAATGATAACAACTCTGACTGTTTCTAGATGCTGGAGCTCAAGGTATAGCAATGCAGAATGGAGGAGGAGCTTTGGCCTTGATGATGGTGATCAGAGTTTAAATTAGAATTCAAATCTTCATAGAAAATGTTCATTTCATCCATTTATTAAGATGTCTTTCCATGGGAAAGTCATTAGGAAACTTATATCACTCTCAGACCTGTTTGAGTAATAAAGCCTTCTCTTTATCTCCTAGCAATTACCATCTGTCACCTGAATGTTTTCCCTAGAGAAACAGGAAAATGAAATTTATTTGCAGTATCAGATGGCAGAGTACTGTGTTGTATTCTATGCATTCAGTTACTACAGTTTTCCAAATACTTGAAAGACTCAGCTCTCATGGAAGAAATATAATCCTGTCTAAGGCTTCAGTAAAAAGAAAAAAAAAAAGGTCCATAGTGTTGAACACTGCTGATTGACTATTCTTTCTTCAAGTTTGTTTTTAGTTTTCAGAAAGAAGATGTGTAACGCAGATGTGCTCTGTGGGATGGAAAAAAAAAATAATAAAATTACTTTTAGGCATAATTCTGACACATAAAACATTGATTATTAGTCATTTCAAGTATAAAGACACTTCAAAGAAAGGATTAGATATTTGGTTAAGGTATTTGAATGCGATAACTAGTTATTTGAATCAAGATAAATATTGTAAAGCTTGACCATTCTTAGGTATTATAGAATAGTGAGTTGTGGTCAACAAGCCCTTTTTTCCCTTCCTTTTTCTGTAGGAAGCACTCTCATAACCATACATTGCTAACAGAAGCCAAGTGTCGGAGAACAAATGCTAATTAGGTGAAGCCTGGGGAGCTCAGGTCTAATCCTTATACAACTATATGCATTTCCTTTGCTTTTGGTATGGACCACAGGTCTTTCCACTAAGTGAAGGATTTATCAATATCATCTCAGTCTACCTCTGTAGAAGATTTGGCTTGCAGCTATCTCAGAGCCTTTGGCAGAAACTGTAGAGCTGATCACGCTCCTTTCACCTGCCCATTTATACAACATAATTTAGTAAAATTTTTCCTACTGTGAACCAGCAAGTGACTTCCCTTGCTTCCCACTTCTACACCACTTGTGGTCCTGTATGTGGTTTCTTTCTCAATGTGATGCTACTGGTTTGTGTGCAGAATGCTATAACAGAAAGTCATATTTGGAAGCCTCTGACTAGTGCTGAGCCACAGGTAGTCTCCTCATGAAGGCATAGGGTCCAAAACTTTTCCTTAAAGAGGAAAATTTGGAAGATGGTCTTGGTACAGTTTATGTCAACACAGAATCTCTCATAATCCCAAGCAACTGTGTAATAAGTGTTCTCAGATCAAAATATCTGTATGTTAGCTTAAAGTCTGTATACCTACTAAGTAGACAAGAAACAAGCTACTATAATAATAACAACAACAACAACAAAACCAACAACATATATGTATTTACTCCAACATTCAGTGTATTTTAAAATTCTGTTACTACTTTTTGGAAGCAAAAAGGACCATCTGCTCAGGAGGAAATCAATACAGGATGGATTTACTAGGCATAAATTGATCCAAAATGGTTTCTCCAATCAAGACAAAAACTTTCGTAAAGTTTTTATTAATAAATGCCACTAAGCCTCCATCAGCTCTCGTTTTGGAGATTTATATACAAAGGAAGTATTTACTCTCACAGATTTGTTTGTAAGAGTAAAAAATAATAATAAAAAATGGACATATATTTTTGTGATGATAAAAACAGGGAAAAAAATCGTGAAGATGTCTGAAGAAGCTAACTTTCTGGCTCTGATATCATTCTTGTGGTTGCTTTGGTATGTTCATACTCTTGTTGGCAAAGCTAAATATTAAAGCAGATCCAATTAGCAGTATAATATTTGTGTATCAGGAAAGGCCATCTAACAAGCCCACACTTGCCAACAGAAAGGTGAATGTTTGTCCAATTCTGTAGAAAACGGATTTTTCAAAGAAAAATAATAATTCTTCAGTCTGCAGTTACTAGATTTATATTGTCTTTGACCAAGTCAAAGGCTAGGAAAGGCAACTCATCAATGACAGGATATGGTGGGTTTCTAGACTCATCACTGGGAACCATAGCCCTCATTAAAAGGAAAAAAAAAATCTCTTCCAGGCAAATATAAGACTTTCTGAGTCTTTAATTAAGTTACACAAACACCTCATTTGAAATAAAGGAAGTAAAAAGAATTTAAATCCTTCATTTCTATCTACACTAATTATGAGCCACATTTTGTTACTCATTTGACTTGTATCAATATTTTCTTATTCAGCTCAGTCATTAAATTCAGTGGGACTACATAGCAAGGCACTTCTCTGTCTGAGTAAGGGTGATGTATTTTATCCAGTGGACTAATTTACAAAATAGCGTACTGATCTTCTAAAAGGGTAGCAGAATTTACCATATAGATCAATGAAGGACTGAGGTTAAAAACCTCAGTACAAGCAGAGCTATCAGCTAAACCTTGATACATTGACACACACAGAAATCAGGAGAGGCTTTGGAAACAGTCAGTAGTATGTAAAAAGGGGAACAGCTTTATGTGTACCTTGAGCCTAGAGCCTAAGACAGTAACTGAATCAAATCACGTACTAAGATAAATTTTCACTTGATTAATTGTTCTCATCTAGAGTCCTTGAAGAGTTTGTGATGATGAACAAATCTCAGCATGCACATAGTCTGCATGAGTGCAGAAAGTTTCTTATGCTGAATTCTTGACCTGAGCCTCAGAACCAAGACGACACAAATTGGACAAGGAATTGAAACAGGAATTTGAACTTTTCAGGATCACTTCTCCATGTCTGTGACTCGAATTGTTCTTCATATGAGTGCTGCTAGAGGCTATATCTGTCACTCATAGTGAGGCATGCTTTCTCCATTAAGGTGAACTGTGGTCATTTTAGCATGTATTTCAACATCTTTTGCTGCAGACGTAACTAAATGCTTCAGATTGTTGATCTTACAATTACAGATTCATTTGCTTATTGACGTCAGGTGTGAAAGGAGCTACTCTTTCAACATAGTGGCCTGCCACATGTTCAATGGAAATTCTTCCACTGCCTTTGGTCAATGCTGAGTAAATGCAGTACCTAGAAATACTGGTGTTCTTAGATACAGAGGGTTCAAGCTGTCATTCTTCACATAATGACATAAGACCATGGAAAAAAAAAAATAGTTCACACTATGCCTTATGAATATTCAGATGATGTGAAGTTACAGATGTCAGCTGATGTTGTAGTCAACAGACAGAAATATGCTCCTTCAAATGATTGAGTCATCCTATCTAAGGTACATAAAAATTATTTTCTGAAAGTGTCTGTTTCTCTTTAATGACTAAATAGGGAGACCAGAGAAGTAGCTTAACAGTACAAGTCACTGCGGTGAATCCTACATTAGTGCTGAAGGTGCTGTCGACCGTCCAGGGCTAGCTGGAGAGTCTCGCAGGCAGCAGATGTGCTAACTTATTCAAGGATATAAATTGCCTTTACCATGCATGAAAATAACAAAATATATAACAAAAACATGTACAGAACACATCTCAAAACTAGGAAGGTCAAAAAAGTGCTGTACCTTTTGACGACTGTGGTAACAGAAGCTTCCCAATAATTCAACATCTCTTTGAGTGATTGCAAAGGGAATGAACAAGGGTCAGATAGTTTGATTCCTCCAACTTTAGGAAAAAAAAAAAAAAATGGGAGGAGATCAGATTCATATTTTTGTTTGGTTGAGAAGTAAAATCTAATTTCCCTGAGAATTGGTAGGGCCATTATTGATTCATTTACTGGTAATCTTATATAGCAATTTCACACAACATAACAAGCTTTTTGGTGGCCTAAATCCCTATTTTTGAACAAAATAAATGACAAAACTGATAGTATAAACAGAGGAAGGGAACTACCATCTGTTTCCTTGCTTTAAACAGCCCCTCTTGTGGATGGCAGTGTTTCATAATAAAGTCAAAGGTTTCTGTGAAGAAAAAGGGGGGAGGGGAAGACGAGAGAAAAGAAGCCTTGAAGCAAGTAACCTCCCCTTGACAGAGAAAGAACAGTCTGACACAGAGAAAGAAAGAAAAAAAAATACCTGGCACTATCTTTTTCTTCGTCAGTCTCCTTACTTATATCTGGTTTTAAAAAGATTATTTTAATTACCTACCTCAGTTAATCTAAGATATATTAACACAGGAAGATTCATTCATCCCACATATTATCCATTCATCTAGTCTAACTTTCCCCTCCCTATAATATCTTCCAAAGGATGCGGAGTAAATGGGTTCTTGGTAATAAGATCTAATAAAATAGTGTATACGAGAATATTGTGAACAGATTATTTTTCAATTAAATTATCTTTCCATTAGAAGTATATCTGTTGAATATTTTTCACTTTGGCTTTAATGTGTTCCATTTATTTATTTAATGAAGATATGGATGACAATGCATTCATTCTAAATTTTAGTTTTCATAATGGAGTTGCCTTTTCAGACCTCAGCAGAACCCATAATTTCCTGTGCTGAGGGCTGTA
Source organism: Platalea leucorodia (assembly GCF_965183815.1). Lineage (NCBI taxonomy): Eukaryota > Metazoa > Chordata > Aves > Pelecaniformes > Threskiornithidae > Platalea > Platalea leucorodia. Next base: position 7,531,916 of record NC_138823.1, on the reverse strand, counting down.
CAAACACACAAAAAGGAGATTGCTCTTGCTCTGATTAATTTATTATCTAACAGATAAGCCAGATGTAGGATACACCTACATGGGCTCTTGCCCTCTGAGCAGACATGAGCTCATTCTATTTGCATCCAAAGCAGATGGAAATTTTCTCTGTCTGTGCTCCACATTAACTAGAAGCCTTGTGAATACAAATAACATGGTGTTCAGTCCAAGCTACCAAGTGCTGATGGAAGATTTTATATCTTAACTTGTGCTTAGGGTTTCCTACAGCACCTGCTCAGGAGTACAGATAAAGTGAGCTCTAGTCTTTCTGAAAAATATTATAAATATATATATATATGTATCTCCGAAGAGTGGAAAATGACAATATGGAAGAGAGCAATACTATTTTCTCTCCTCAATGACTACTGAAAAAAAGACTGCACTTCTCATTTTTAGGTTACAGAATGATTTCTCCTTGATTTTGAAATGTTTGATGTTTCCTTGAATTTGCGAAGTCTTTGTCTTGATCTGTAACTCATCACTCAGCTACTACAGGACATTATTTTATTCTCCTTCAATAACCTTATTTTCTGGATTTTTTTCCTATTTTCTGCTGCTCTGCTCTGTAGGTTCCCAGTCACCAACCCCACCCCTAAGAAAAAAAAAAAAAGAAGAGATAAAAAAGAAAAAAGAAAAAAATGAAATATGAATGGTGAGAAAAATAAAAGTGATTACAAATCCATTTTACACTCACCCTCACTCCAAGCTGAAATTATCCTGTTCACTGAGGCACAGGTGGTGATTTTCCTAACTTGATTTGGTCATTAAAAATCCTCTAGCTGCTTCAATACTTTCTCCCCAAGGCCCCTATCAGCACTCTCTTCTCCAGTGATTAGAATAGAGTCAATTGGCCTTCTGAACTTATTACAACCCTTTTTCTAATGATCTCATAATGACTGCAAACCTGAGCCCAGCAACCTGACAGATAATGATGTCAATTATGCAAAACAGAAATGAAGGCTTTGAATCTAATGTACTGTATTTGGAACTGGGGGCGGGGGGAGAGGCTTATTTATAGTTTCACTGACTAAACTCTGTCATATTTCAAAATGTCAGTAAAAGTTAATAAAGGGGAGGTTGGGGAACACACAAAAGTATGCTGGTGACAGGGCCTTTGATAAATTTTAAAAAGAGGGTTAGTTCCTCTTCCTTTGCTTCTTCCCTAAAAAGCTTCTGGTGGTTTTTGACTCTTGTGCTACTCCAGTAACATTTTACAACTTTAGTCCCTGCTTTTTGTTTTCCAATGGAATTCCTATGGGAAATTCTAAGGCTTGTAGGCATGTCAAGAGTCAGTGTCAGTGAATTTGCTTTTAATGACCACTTCTTAGTAAAATCACTCTGTAATCATTTAAGTATGAGGACTTTTTGAAATATGTATATATACTATTATTATTATTACATAATATAATATAATATAATATAATAATAATAATTTTTTAATTATTGTTTTATCGTGGTCTAATGACACAGGAAAGTTCCAAATCCCTCTTGGTTGTGAATAGCAACCTCAGGTGTGTGGCAAGCTGCTTTATCATATCATCAGTTATGGATTAAAATATGAGCAAGCATTTAAGGCAAAACTAAGAGAGATTTAGCTTTCAGCCTTGAATAACCCAAAATTCATTCAGCTTTCTTGGAAAGCTACTGTATCAGAGTGGTGCTTATATCAGGTGTGCCATGACGAAACTCAGCTTGAGTTAGGACATCACATCACATCACACAACCAGCGACAAAAGTGGAATCCAGCCCAGTTTTCTCTTTACTAATCTGTACTGTCCTAGTTCCAGTTATTCCCACCTTCCTGTGGTCCCCAGGCAACAGTAACCTTCTAGCTCTTAATTCTCATGGTAGTTTGACAACCCCCAATGACCTGTTCTTTTTAGACCTCAAAGGTTTTGTTCCACAGTTCTAAAATTTAATAATTTTTTAACAGAATAGGAATCTGTCCCAGAGTAGCTAAAGAAGTTGTAGGTTCAGGAAATTTTGTGTGATTGCTTAGCATGAGAAAACGAAGCCTGGGCCCTGCAGAAAGGAAACTGCAGTCTTAGAGATGCAAAGAAGTCAATGATATGGAGAGGGACAATTGTGTGATGGGAATAATGGCATTAAAAAAGGGGGAATGTGTTTTGGAGTAGTGTTTCAGTATCAGGCTGAACCTGGGAAACGTGGAAATTACATCTGTTTATTCATAACTGAGTATGACCAGAAGGCAACAATCTTTCAAACTGACATGCTACATTGCCCTTTCTAAAAAGCAGTGATAATACTGCAGCCAGTTTCAGGAGTGGGAATAAAAAGCACCTGTAATCAATGCAAATAGATACATAATATTCTGCAGGTCTGATCCAGTACATAATGCAATTGACAGAAGAGCGCCTATTGATTTCTATAACGTTAGACCAAACCTCAGGTAGCAGACGTATCCCAAAAGGTGATTCAAACTTTGTTATTTTTCTCACATTATGAAAAAAAAAATGCACGAATTTTTCAAAATCAGATACTTTTTACGGGACTTTAGGATCCAATAATTTGTAGTGAATCATAAGTAATCTTTATATAATTTATTAGCACACATGTTTGCAGATGAATATTTAAATGGTGTTATTTATAGTAGCATAGGAAATGTACTTGTAGTGATCTCAGTATTTTCCGGGAGAGAGAGATGGTGAGAAATCCTACGCAGGGGTAAACTCAGAAATCAGAATTGAAAAAAAAGTTATTGAACCATCCAACTGTGATATCATGTCACCATAAATGTCAGATTTTTCTTTACAGTGGTGATACAATGTCATCCAGGTTTTAGCATGAAGGGTGACAGTTTCCATCACTGGTAAACACCACTCTCATAAGATACTACCTGCCCTGGAGAGAAGTGTCTCTTTACTGTGGCTGGTCACATTTCTCCTCCATGCCAGCCCCACCTTGTGACCCTGAGCAGAATGTCCAAGTTGGCTGACTTCTTCGGGAGATTAGCACTATATAAGAAAAACACCCAAAAGCCGGGGGGGTGGGGCAGGGAAGAAGGAGGAGATTAAAGATGTGAACACTGAGCTTTTAAGTGGTATTTCCATGCTTGTGTTGCTGGGTGGCTGCAGTCAGACCACCAGTCATGGCTATATCTCAATTGTATTGTCAGTGAAATGGAACCTTAACATTTCTCTCTCTCTGTATCTTTCCTAGAGATTAATGGGTGTTGTAAATCTTTAGATAATTTCACTGAACTCATGGATTTTTACATATGTTGCCCACAATTTGTCCATTAATACAACAAACAAACAAGCAAAATGTAATTTATTCTTCTGCTAACAGGTTGTATATAGATGAAGGTAATAGCAAGATATTTTTATTTAAAAATATTTTCCTTACTATTAGGTCTCTTTAGACTGAGTATTCTTATACTTTACTGTATCTCTGTATTTGCCCCATGCTCCATACAGTGATGCCTCTAACCAGACCTGGATATTTGCAGAATGTCCTGGGATCAAGAAAGAGAATTTACCACTTATTAGTGGCAGAATATTTTGTGCTCTTGTAGCACACATTCATGTCTAATTTGCTCTTCACTACCACTTCTTAGTGTTTCACTACAATAAGCACACTGACTCAGAAGGTGCTTACTTGGGCTGCAGTGCTTTGGTTTTTTTAACATCTTTAATTTCTGTGAGACAAACTACTATTTTGTGGAATGGTCCCACTTTAAAATACTTTATTTCAAGCACTCCAGTGCAATAATGAGGTATGGCACATGCAATAGGTGTTGTAGTCCCCCAAAAGCAAAGATATTTAACTTCCATCTTACATTTAACTGATTTTTTAATATTAGCACTTGTTGTTGAGGGTTGCGTTGAAAGTAGAATTGACATGGAAGGAAATAAGTGCAACCAAAGATACATCTGTAATAACAATGCTTTTATTTTCTCTACATGCAGTTACATCTTGTGTGATGGACAGGAGAATTACTCTTTCTGTCCAGAGAAAAAGCTATATAGCAATAGTTATTAAAAAGCAACAGGGGAAATAGATATCACATACTGAATGTGTCCGGCACTTTCATATTATTGGGAAAGAAAAGCAAAATCTTAGGTACCAGGTGTAACTAATGCTCCAGTTCAGCTGCTATGCCCACTTCACTTAATATTTTATTTCCAGCTGTAATAGCTTTTTTTCTTTTGAAAGTTACAAAAAGATATTAGTTTTCCTATAAGCCATAAATTTTATCAATCAGGTTTAGGAACAGGCTTATACATCTCTGAGAATATGACTAATGCAGACATTAGTTTTCTCACTGCTTAAAAAAATAGTTTATTATTTATTATTCTCTATATGTCAAATAGTATAAGTCCAGGACTTTTAAAGTAAAAGCCTACTGTGTTTGGCACTTCAGAAATACATGTCAAAAGAAATCCAACCCTGAAGACTTTGCAATTCAAAGATAAAACATAACACAACAGGCAAATATGACAGACAGATGGTGGGAACACGAGGTACCAAGAGGACAATCATTACCAGTGTCATAAGCAGCAGTCATGACCCACCAGCTGCCTACCTGCTGTCAGGAGCTTCATAGGTACCCTGATAGAGATCAGAAGAGGAAAAGGAGTGAGGTGGCTGTTGGCTAGAAGTATGACAAAAGACTTCAGTGGGAGTTTTGGGTTGTTGTCATATCTCATGGCTTGGCAAAGCCATTGGGGACGGGGGTAAGTAGGACTGTGCATTTACCTTTCCTAAGACCATCCTTGGACTGACTGACTTTTCATGCTTTTGTTTTTCTTGTCTCCCAATAACAAGACAGCATTATTTCTAAGGGACATGGGCATTACAAATCTACCTCACTGAAATTTCTTATTTGGCAGTCATAAAAAAGACTTCTGGGATATGAGAAATTGGAGACCTGTAACCAGCAGTAGACACAACCACGAACCTTAAGGAGGCAAAGTATACTACATTCACTGCTGTTCAGTCACCTCATGGTCTCTGTTATCTCCTCACCCATGACAACTCCAGACCTGCCCCTGTGTAAAAAAATCATCTGAGAGTTCATAGATGTCAATATACTTTAGGGCATGTGTGTTTGTACAGCTGCTTACGCAGTGTCAGTGTAGCCCTGATACAGGCTGGGCAATCTCAGTGACACTCCAGCACTCAGTTCATCATACAGTCCTCCAGGCTGACCTTTGAGACTTGGAGAATGTGTGTGGGACTTAAAATAATTTGTGGCTGAGAGTGTCTCCTTCCATTTGTCAGTGATGACAATGAATTTCCTTCCCACATGCTTGCCAGCAGCTAATTATTTCCTCCCTCCTCCAGTCTGCAGTGAGCAATGATATCTTAAGCCACAAATAACAGCAGTTTATTAATACAAAAGAGAAGCTGGTGACCACAACAAGTTCTTGTGTGGCTTTTCCTAGTGGGATGATACTTTTTGAGACAAGCTGCCCTCTAAGGGCTGGTCTTCATGACAGTTAATTACTTATTGTTGCAATGGAAGTGAAAAAATAAATCAGAACATGCACATAAAAACTCCAATGTCTGGTCATGCAGCTCCCTCACACAGCCTGAGGTTATCAAGGAAACTGTCACTTGCAAAACCCTCCTGTTGGAAATGTGCTTGCAGTATAGAACAAATATTTGGGAAACATATTTTCAGAAGCATGAAAAAAGTGAAAAAAGACCTCGAGAATATTATCTTGTCACCACCCTTTTCTAAGTTGAAAGAACAGATCGTCTAGTAGTAGATTTATCACGGAAAGCATTTGGTTGTTTTCTGAAGGATAAGTGCCTTCTTATTATTTCTCATCTGAAATGCTGGGAAAAACCAGGGTCAGTATTTAAAGGCCACTGTCCCGATCCAATGTCGGGGAAGGTTTCGATACGATCCCAAGGACGAGATTAAGACACTGGAATCGGTCAGATGCCGTACAACCTTTCACTTTTATTGGAGGGGAGAAGAGAACGGAGGGAGGAGGGAGGGCAAGGGAGGAGAGGAAAAGAATAGGGGAGAGAGAGTTAGAAAGAGAAGGAGAAGGAGGAGTTTGTCACCACCACTTCGAGTCCGGTGATCTTCCGCAGGGTCTTCGGTGGCCTCAGGCTTCGTCGGGGACCGAAGCAGGGCGGGGGGTGAGCCTTGAGGGTGCAGGAACGGAAGGAGCGGTCTCGCGCGCGCTGCTGCCGCCCCCGCCGAGGGGCACGTGCGCTCCTTATATAGGGGCTCCCACGCATGCGCGGATCACAAACGCGTACGTGTGGTTCGCCTCGGCCGTGCTGCCCCCGCCTCTGCTCTTTTCGCACCTTTTTCTTCCCGCCTCAGCTCTTTTCGCGCCTTTAGTCCCTGCACAGGCGCACGAGGTTGTTCTTTCTCAAAACTGGGGAGAAGATGGTCTTTTCGAAGCGCGACGCTGGATGGCGCTACAGCGGCAACGTCGAGACAAAACCGCATTTGGTACCGGTTCTCTACAGCCACTAAATAAAAACTGTCTTTTCCTCAAGGCTTCCTTGATCCACAATAAATCAGTGAAGGGAAGGAGAAAATACTGGAAAAAAATGTCATTATAATGAATAAAAAAATTGGTTGGGAGGGATCTCTGGAGGTCCTTTAATCCAACTTCCTACTTTGGATGGGACTAGTGTCCTCACTGGGTTGGCAAAGGCTTGCCTAGCCAAATCTGGAAGACTTCCAAGGAGAGAGTTTCCACAAGGGTGGTTGTTTGATCTGAGCAGCTGATGGCTGTTATGTTCTTAATTTCATAAGGATGAGCACCATGTAGAAACAGAATATGGGGCTACGTGGACCTTCCGTATGACTTAATATGACTATTTGCACATTCTCACATTGTGTTCTTATTTTATTACATTTTTAATTTCCATCGATAGCAATGAATCCTTACATCACCGAAGATACTCATATCTTTTGTCTTTCTAATGAAAAGCTCTCTTTTTTTTTAGCTTAAAAATACTAAACTTCAGTTGTTCCTTTAATAGAATATGTATTGGGTTTATGTGGCAATGTTTTGGTAGTGGAAATGCTGCAGGGGTGGCTTCTGTGAGAAGATGCCAGAAGCTGCTCCTATGTCTGATAGAGCCAGTTCCAAGATGGACTCACCACTGGCCAAAGCTGAGCCAATCAGTGGCATTAGTAGCACCTCTGTGACAACATATTTAAGAAAGGGAAAAAGTTGCTGCACAACAGCAGCTGGGAGAGAAGAGTGAGAAAATGTGAGAGAAAACAACTCTGCAGACACCAAGGTCAGTGCAGAAGGAGGGGGAGGAGGTGCTCCAGGCGCCGGAGCAGAGATTCCCCTGAAGCCTGTGGTGAAGACCACGGTGAGGCAGGCTGTCCCCCTGAAGCCCATGGAGGTCCACGGTGGACCAGATATCCAACCTGCAGCCCACAGAGGACCCTATGCCAGAGCAGGTGGACATGCCCTGAAGGAAGCTGCAGCCAGTGGAAGACCACTCCAGAGCAGGCTCCTGGCAGGAGCTGTGGCCCATAGAGAGGAGCCCATGATGGAGCAGGTTTTCTGGCAGGACTTGTGACCCCATGGGGGACCCACACTGGAGCAGCCTGTTCCTGAAGGATTGCACCCCGTGGAAAGGACCCACGCTGGAGCAGTTTGTGAAGAACTGAAGCCCATCGGAAGGACTCATGTTGGAGAATTTTGTGGAGGACTGTCTCCCGTGGGAGGGACCCCATGCTGGAGCAGGGCACAAGTGTGAGGAAGAAGGAGAGGCAGAGATGAAGCATTATGAACTGACCACAACCCCATTCCCAGTCCCTCTGCAGCACTCAGGGGGAGGAGGTAGAAGGGTTGGGAGTAAAGTTGAGCCTGGGAAGAAGGGAGAGATGGAGGAAAGGTGTTCTTAAATTTGTACTTATTTCTCATTATCCTACTCTGATTTTCATTGGCAATAAATTAAATTAATCTTACCCCATTCAAGTCTGTTTTGTCCATGATGGTAACTCGTCAGTAATCTCCCTTTCCTTATCTCCACCCACAAGAATTTTGTCTTATTTTCTTGCTGTCCTGTTGATGGAAGGGGAGTGATAGAGTGGCTTGCTGGATACCCAGTTGCCTGCTAAGGTTAACCCACCACAGAACCTAAGTGCAGATCACTACTCCAAGTGCTGTTCAGAAATAGACAGTAATCTGAATTCTTTACTTTTTATTTTTTTTCATCACTGTATCCTTCATTTTCACAAAAGACTATATTATTCAAAGGAAAACCTAAATGATTCCATTAATAACAGTTAAAAAAGAAAACAAACAAAGCCACACCTAGCAATAATAAGTCAATATTTCCTATGCTGTGCATATTTGGCAGTGGGACTGGGATAAATGGATCCTTCAGTTAAATGAAATAATACATGGTTTGCTGCATCTGTGAATTAGCTGCATAAAGATAACTGAGGCAGGTAAATGCTGAATAAAACTGGATGATGTACACTAAAGAACCAATTGCATCTGTTAGCAAATAGGCTTTATATTACAGTGCCCACTAAGCATTGGTGCCAAGCTAGCACTTGAAATGAATGGCTGCAGATCCTAATTTGATAACTGGTATAGATATGCTGAAAGCAATGGAAATGTGTTGATTTGGGCTACTTAGCAAATAACCAATGCCTTAATCCAGAACATTCATAGAATCATAGAATACCAGGTTGGAAGGGACCTCAAGGATGCTCTGGTCCAACCTTTCTAGCACAATCTAGACGAGATGGCCCAGCACTATGTCGAGCTGAGTCTTAAACATGTTCAGCGTAGCGGAGGCAACCACTTCCCTGGGGAGATTATTCCAATGATTGACCATTCTCATTGTGAAAAATTTACGCCTCATGTCCAATCGGAATCTCCCTGGGAGTAACTTGTACCTGTTACCCCTAGTCCTCACCATGTGACTCCTTGTGAAAAGGGAGTCTCCATCTTCTTTGTAGCTCCCCTTTAAGTACTGGTACATGGTGATGAGATCACCTCTAAGCCTCCTCTTCTCAAGGCTGAACAAACCCAGCTCTCTCAGCCTATCCTCACACGGCAGGCTGCCCAGACCCTTGATCATCTTGGTGACCCTTCTCTGGACCCTCTCCAGCCTGTCCGCATCTTTCTTGTATAATGGGGACCAGAACTGTACACAGTGTTCCAGGTGTGGTCTGAGAAGCACCAAGTAGAGTGAGATAATGCCCTTTTTGATGCAACCCAGTATCCTATTGGCCTTCTTGACCACAGCAGCACACTGTTCACTCATATTGAGCTTCCTGTCCACCAGGACCCCCAGGTCCCTTTCCATGGAGCTGCTCTCCAGCCAGGTGGATCCCAGTCTGAGCTGCACTCCTGGATTATGTTTTCCCAGGTGCAAGACCTTACACTTGTCCTTGTTAAATTTCATAAGGTTCTTGTTAGCCCACTCTTCCAGCCTATCCAGATCTTCCCTCAGGGTGGCTCTCCCTTCCAGAGTGTCTACTTCCCCACTCAATTTGGTGTCATCAGCAAACTTCATCAGTGTACACTTGATCCTGTTATCCAGATCACTTATGAAAATATTGAATAGCGTTGGGCCCAATATCAATCCCTGGGGGACCCCACTGTGACGGGTTGCCAGTTTGAAAAAGAGCTGTTTACCACCACCCTTTGGGTGTGGCCCGTCAGCCAATTCCTCACCCACTGCACAGACCACTTGTCCAGGCTATAATGCATCAGTTTCTCCAGGAGGAGGCCACGGGGAACCGCATCAAAAGCCTTGGAGAAGTCCAAGTAGACATTATTTCTGTAAATGCTGAACATCTGTGTTCTCCCTGTGACTGCCACAATTGAGATAACATTTTCTTAATCTAATTTGCAGGATGTATTTACATTGGGAAATCAGACCTTCCACCTACTCCACATGTACCTAAATCTCAGCCTTTGGAATCTACAGCTTTTTAGATAGTTAAGGCCATGATAAACTCTGGGTCAGGGTCTGAGCCAGGATCTCAGCACAAACCTTTGCCAAATTAAAAGAGCTTTGGGGGAATGCCTTTGCCATTTTAACTCAGATATCCTATGTGAAACTCATCTTAGGTGGCATCATTTCCTTACACCCTCCAAAAAACTGAGTTTGCTATTAATAGCATTTTTTCATTCATAGTTTCACACTGAGTCATGATGTGGCCATTCCTGTCACAATCTTGCTATCACAGATACCATCATTCTTCTTTTTTACAAAGCACCAGTTTCCTACAGCATTTTTTGTGCCTAAATACAACTGACTTGAATTGCTAAGGTAGAGCACAAAGTCCCAGAGAATGAACAGCCGGAAATGATTAAAAGTTACTTTAAATTAAAAGCCAAACAAATTCATTTTATGGTCACAGGAGAGAGGCCCTGATACAAGAATACACATATTCTTACCTTTAGATTAACTCCACTGCAAGGCTGTGAGAAGCCTGGTTCCATTTTCTTGATGACCTCCCCATAGCTTCCTGGGAGGCTGCTGTTAGGTCCTCTGAATCTGTCCCTTCTTCATGCTGACCAAGCTCCAGTCCCTCAGCCTCTCCTGGCTGGGCAAGTGCTCTAACCCTGACCAACTCAGTGCTCCTCACTGAACTTGTTCCAGTTTGTAGATGTCTTTCTTGCATCAGGCAAGATCAAACTGGACACAGTATTCTAAATGCAGTCTAAAACGTGGACTGATTCCATGCTTTTTATCCATCAAAAATGTGATCTCAGCTTAAAACTCATCAATAGAGGATAAGTTTGGGCTGCCTCTCTAGCTCACTGTGAAGAGATGTAAACTGGCAAATAATAAATCATGTATATTGGATGCCTCTGTTAAAGAATTCTTTCTTTCTCCACTGACTGTAGAGAGCAGTAGAGACTGTAAATTCTGGTGCTTTACTTTAGTATAGATGGTAAAATAGTCAACGGTTAAGGACAAGGAAGATGAATATCATACTTGCAGGCTGCTCTGTAATGTCCAGTCAAAATTGATTCTTCAAATACAAAGTTGAGGAAGCATCTGAAGGCTCATAATGGCACACTTTGTGCTTGGTCTGTTGCGAGGATAGCTAGAGCCCATTAGTTTGCAGGGCTGTCAAGCCATGAACCTTTCACTAAGATGAAGCTGACTTGAAAAAAAAAAGGGTATTTTCTCTTTTTTCTCCAGCAAAGGGATTTTGACTTTCAATTCATGATTCACAAAGGACTTTGTATCTCCAATGATAGGGAGGGACAGAAGGAAAACTCAGATTAACAAAATATCATTTATGAAATCTTTTTCATATCTGAGACCACAGATCTCCTTAATAAAACACAGAAATAAAATGAGAGAAAGAAAATGAAAGCTAGGATTTCATGAGGTAAGAGAGATCTTTGCAGAAAGTGGTCATCATGTACAGCTGACCTGCAGATGTGGAGCATCCCAGTCTAAATCCCTCAACTCTCCCTTGCCAACACACTTTTTTCTTCCATTCTGTGTTTTTTCACTTTCCTGCTCCTGTCCAAGAATGCATATTCATCCACCTCCCGAATACAGTCACCACCAGCTCATAAAGCTCAGAGAACAGTGTCAGGCCTCAGAACACCATACACTTTTCTGTAATTACAAGGTTCCATGAACCACCTGGGGACCACTTACCATGGCTTCATGAACCACTAGCACAACTTGGATTACAGTTTGGGAATCAGTAGTCCATGTCATTGCATCTTCAATTACATCTGGCCCTGATTCAGCAAATATTTCAAAATAAGTTTAATTTGTTTACAATTTGTTTGACTTCAGTGGGTTTTAAGATTTTTTTTAAGGTGGAGTGATCTGCTTAATAGTGGTCCTGGTTTTGTGTTGTTTTGGGTTTTTTAAGATTGATGCTGTATTTTTCATTTCACTTGATTTTGTTGTTGTTGAAAAGAATTTCTTCCAGCCTTCATAAGTAGAAAACAAAAAGAATTAATTGGTACATGGAAAATTAATAAAGACTTAATTCTGCAGCCCACAGCAGAAAAATTTTCAAACTTGTGATACAAGTTATTCAAGAACCTATATCTTATTAAAAGATATGAAGACCACAATTAAACATATGGAGAACTCTAAATATTCAGTGATTTTATGGGACAAAGGACGTAAAAATCTTTAAAAATTCACTCCTGCCCACCCATTTAATGTTTGTAAACAGGCCTCAGGTTTTCGTGTCACTTAGGCATGTTTTGGAAATACACATTGATATGTCAAAATAATATGATATATAAACTCTGTTCAGGAGACCTTTCTTCTCATCCACTCTCTCTACACAAACTCTTTTCTATCTTTATATCTCATTCCTCTGCTCTTTGCTCAAACCTGAATTCTTCCCAGTTTTCTTTCATCTTTACTATTCTTTTCCCTCCAAACCAGAAAAAAACCCCATGCAGCAGTACTTGGAGTTATAGCTGAAAGCTTCAACTCCTGAAGCCGGATTTGTTCACTCTCAAGACATTCAAACTCACTCATCTCTAAAAATCATCAGTCTGAAGTGGCAAGGGTGTTAATTATTTTCAGTGTTTGTTGGAGGCTATTAAGAAATTAATAAATTAAAGTTGATCATGTTTCCTGGAAATGCTACAGTGCTGATTAACTGCCTGTTAAAATAAGGAACATATACGAACCATTTCCATATAATTAATCCTTTCTATTCCTCACTGCTTTCTTATTTATTGACTGAGATATGCCTTCTGAAAGCAGGATTTCTGCCCAGGAACAGTAATGGCACAATATTTAGAACTCTGCTAAGCACTTTGCCTATAGAAATGTAATATGTATATCTATTTAACACATTGTAGTGAGAGATTTGGGGAACACAGGATTAATCACATTTCATTCTCAAGAAGAGTTTGTGGGTTGGTGTAGGTACTCAGCCTAGCAATACAGGAGCCAGACAGTTTTTGGTAAAGTCAGATCTCGATGTACACAAACCACCCTCACTGGAACTGTGCTGCATTTCAGCATCTAACCGTATTTTGCCTGAAGTTCAGCCAAGCAAACTCCAGGACATTTATCTCAGCTATACTCCTAACTCAGACAGAAGACCCTGTTCCCACAAAGACTTGATATTAACAATTAAGAATTCTAATTTCTCTTTGAAATAAACCACAATTTGGGGATTTACCTAACTTTGACTTAGTCTTTGGGAAAGGTTTGCTTCCAGCAAGGAAGTCATGGCTTGGTTTCCAGTCTTGCCACGTTCTTATTCAACTTGTCAGAAAAAAGCAGCATCAGAATACTTAGTGGAAAGCTTTGCTACCAGCTAATAGCAGCCTGGTTATGGCCTAGTGATTCACACTGATATATTGAAAGGTCTTAGATCCTCTGTCAAGCTTCATTTACAGTGAAAATGAGCCAATGACTCTTGTCTATTTTTCTTCTCAGGCTAGCAGAGCAGCCATCTCCTGACCATGTTTCCTATCCCTAGGGAAGGGCACAATTATGCTGATAATCACTTTCTTGATTCAGTCTGACATGCAATTTCTCTTCTCCAAATCCAACAAGTCTTTTTTTAAGCACACTTCTTCCAAAACATGTTTAAATATTAGATGTCCTGCACAGAGACAGGCATTACCTGACTGATCCTGGAGTTCATGAGTACTACATTGAACCAATTAAAAAAAAATAAAAATTGATCCTTTGTAAGATAGGAGCATAACTTTAACATTTCATTGTGCTGTCCCCTCCTATTTCCATCTCCTTGCCTTTGTTTGGGAATTGCCTGTTTAAAATAGAAGCTCCTCATAGCAAGGGTGACTTGCCTCCCACAAGACTGTAAAGCACCTACACAGCTGGAGTGATAAAAATAATAGCTAAGTAATAACAACTAATGAGCACTGCTGGTGTGGGAGTTTTATTATTGTGCTAGCTTTAATAAATAGAAATAGTTGAAAATTGTTCTGCAGAAATGATTTTTGATAGAAAATTGTTTCTTTGACAGAAGGGACATTCTCATGGAATGGGACTGCTTTCTTTGAGGGAGAAAAAAAAACATAAGGAGAACCTGTTTTGTTCCTGAAAAACTGAAGTCCAAAACCTCTCTCTGAAATCATTACATTTTCAAACAAAGGAAAATTGTACACACACAGAGATACGTATGTACCTGCAAAAGCACGCTCTATTTATTTATTTATTTATTTATTCATTCATTCATTCATTCTGTCTTTTTTTGGGGGTGGAGGGAGAGTGAATAAAGTTTGAGAGGCTGAACCCTCTTTGATTTTTCACTAAACAGTTTACTACAGAAATTTTTAATGCACTACTCAGCTGAGATGATAAATGCTGTTGCATTTCTTTGTCTATTCTAATCAATAATATATACATATATCTGTGTGTATTTGTACATGCCTAAGATATAGTGGAGTTAAATTTGGTTGCTTTTCCTCTAGTACATTTTTTAAAGTCATACATGTACAGATAAGATACCAACTCTTATGTCCCATATCCATTCTGTCATAACAATTTTGAAATTATGTTTGTACTGGACTGTGGAAGAGAGAGTTTTCGCACTTCTAACAGTTTTATATTGCCCCATAGCTCGTTCAATAGTGATGATGCTAACCTGCAAGTCAATTCTGAGCTGCATAAACCCTCACCCTGCAAACATAACTTAATTCTAAAGCCCAAAAGGAAGACTTGGCTCACACCACAGAGATTTTGCTTAGTTTTTGAGCTGAAATGATGCAAAACCATCCATGAGTATTCATTCACTTTTGCATTCATTTAAAACTCGCACCACGTTCCATTATGATTCCGCAAAGGTTCATTCATATCCAAGGTGAACCTGCTTTTATTTATTTTTTTTTAAATCAAAATAGAAAACCTAGAAAAAAATTGCTGGGAAATGGTTGGCTTAACTGTAAGAAGACATACATGGTCCCAAACCTATCTATTCCTCTTTTTCTTTTATTTGCAATTACTGGAGCACATACATATGAACAATACGCATTTCTATTTTTTCCTCTTTCTACCTTTCTGCACTGAACAAGCAGCTGTGTCGAGGAGAATTTCTGTCTAATCTAGGTTGTTTATGAAGCACATATCAAAACTTAATTTCTGTCTCTGTAGTTTGCAGAAAACGTGTTTTATGGAGATGACAGTTCATTTCAGGCCTTAAAGGTAATATGGGGAGGATACACAGAGCTGTGAAGTCCAGTCCCTGAAGCAGAGACTTATAAATGGTTTGTAACCAACAGTTGAGCTCACAGTTCAGACCATTTAACAGCTCAGGATGAGAGGGGCCATGTAGTAAGGCCAGGGATAATTTGTTGCGGAGGCCCAAGATTAAAATTTTGATTTATGAAATATGTCTTTTCTTCAGTTGCTCCTACAGGACTGCTAGCTATTGTAAATGTGCCTTTCTGGATTAGGCTGTAATGATTAAAATGATGTCTCCCACTGAAAGTAAGTGTTTAAAACTGAATATGAAATTATGTACTTAAAATTTTCAGTGTGAAAATTCAATGATAATCACACTTTACAGCATAAAACTACAGGGCCCGATTAAGTTTGACATTAGCAAGAACTCTAACAAGACATTACCAAGAAAAATAACGCACTCAAATCAGACGATTCAGCTCTTACCACATTAAGGAAGTAATAAGCTTCTAATATCTCTACTGCAAGACATAGGAAAAATAGAAAAGCATCTTTCCTGTCAGATGTTTTAACAGAAAATCTAAACAGAGAAAAAGAAAAAGGAAATGTAGCTTAAGCAGAAGCAAAGAAAGAGTAGCCAGAGGCTGACCTACATTTGAAAAATAAAAGAACCCAAAAGCAGTGCTCGCTGCAGCTCTAAGAACGCAATTTCAAGTATTTTCCATGGCTTCCTATGAAATGGTGATGATCCAGTTTGAATCAGTGCAGCAGCTGTTGCAATGATCTATAGGAATTATCAGTAATAAGTCTCAGAGGAGGTTGAAAATGTGCACTGTGAGCAGCTGAATCTTTCTCACCTCCTGCTGGACAGCAGTTCCTTCTTACTCTGATCCACGTGCGAGGAGTACCAGAGGGCAATGGAGTTGCCTTGTTATTTTCCTACTCTGTGAGCAGCATTATTTTATAATGAACCTCAATCAGACTTCATGATTTTTGCAAGTCTATTAGTCACAGAACCTGCTTCATCTTGCCCCCTTGTAATGGGATTTGCAAAGCAATTATACATCCCCGTCTCAGTTGATGTGGCTCGGACTAAAACCTTACACATGACTGCATTAGTTTATCACAGCAACACATACACCTCTGCTACCTGTCAAAGAAATTAAAGAAAAAAAGAAAACTGGGAAGCTTCTAACTGTTGTTGCTGTAGCTATTTTCCCAGTCAGTACCAATTAATTTCCTTTAAGGTTGACAATAGCTTGTGTTTTCATCCACAGATCTCCAAGTGCATTTGAAAGGTTAGGAATGTGTTGGTTCTTCTTCCTTATGGAATAACTGAGGAGAAATAAATGGTTGTCTACACAAACAAAGGAATTCTGTGTTCTTCTGAACAAGCATCTGGGACAACTCAGTGCACTGTAATGGACCACATTTGCAGTGTGGTGGAGACATGGGGCAAAGACCATCTGTGTGATCAGGATTTCAGCCAGAGTATCTTGACACACTAAAAAGTCAAGAAAGACAGCTTTGTTGAGCAGTCATTAAATTGCGACTCTTGGCAGTTTAAAATGGAAGTGGAAGGGGTGCTGACTAAACTGATGATGGGTTTTATGAGTGTACATTAAAATAGACACATGGGATGAAAGAGTAGTTTAAAGATCTCTCACTAATCCATTTTCCTTTCAGTCAGAACAAAAAAGGTGGTTTGTCAAAAATTGAAATTCATCTTACACTTTTATGCAGTACAGTGAAATGTCTGCAGAGCACATTGTTGAGGTCCAGAGTGATCAGAAGAGAAGAACACAGAAGGGAATATATCCATGAAGGACTGACAGAGCAGGGATGTTGAGTCTCAGCTAACAGCCTCTGAAGTAGGGAAGAGCCAAACCAGATAGCACCTTGCTCCTGAAGTTTGCTATACTCAGAGACTCTAAATATCTAACCTGGAGTATAATACTTTTAAAATTATGGGTTTTTTTCCTTTTTTTTTTTTTTTTTTGAGGAGGAGGAGGAGGAGGAGGAGGGTGGGCAGGATGGAAATAGCTGTGATTTTATAATGTTTAAACGTCCAGATGTGGCAACTTCCCAGCCAAAGTATTTTTCACAGTATTTTGCCCTGCTCTCTCTCTGTTGATCTCTTCTATATGCTACAGTACATCTGTTCTCCTTGGTTATTTTCACTGCAAGCTGGCAGGACTTGTTTCTCTTCCAACACGGCAAGTTAAAAAATAAATAATCCTGCATCGTGTATAAAATGCATTCCCATGAGACCAACCCTCTCCTAATGAAGTCAGTTGTTTTATTTTTTTCATACACCAGATCATTTACTCTGAGATGATATTAATTTACAACTGGAATCACAATTGACACCTGGCAGTGCACTAAACAATATGGGATTTCCAATCTACATCATTAGTTGCTCATGCTTTGCTGAATCTCTGCTAATTAAACTCCAAATCCTGTCTCCAGTGAAGTCTCAGCAGCTTGTTGGTCACTGGGGAGCTCCTTCTGAAATAAAGAGGTAGGGACACTCTACAAATGCCACAAAAATTGAGGGCTGGAGCAGCTGTCCAGATGCCTGTGCCTCTAGCTTCATCTATTCTGGCATAAAAAACTGGATGATATGCATGATGGTGGTTCCATCATTTATACTTTCCCCTTCCCTCATTTGCACCAAATCTCTGATGCACTGTGGCAGACTCAGGCTTTAAAGATGAGCTGGAAATACCCATTACAAACATAGCGTTCTCCAATCAGCAGAGATATGTTAGCTATGGTGCAGGAATAGCTATCACTTCCCACAGAGATAAGGACTAAAGGGAGATACTTCTAAAGTTATAAAACCCAAGTAATTTGATGGCAAGCCATAGAAATATAGTTCTGGAGTCAAGCAGCTGCAGAAATCTGCGTTCCTGCCTTACTGCTTTACAAAGTAGCTGTGGACATAATATGTCTACGACTCAAATCTCAACCATGGGACAAATCTGGGGGACATTCATAGAGTCTGGTACTGTTTCTGTACATATCTTGTGGCTGTGGAAAGAAACAGATGCTATTTAATTGGAAAGCAACCCCCCTGCTAGATAGGCCTAGTTAGCTTTTTGGTCTAGTATTTGTCACCAGTGATTGTTTCTAAGAGCAGACCTTGCAGGAACATTGAATCATTTCTTCCAGCTGAGAGAAGCTATTGGCTTAGTCAAGGTAACGTTGCCTTACTCATCCAGCAGAGTTTTTGACTGTGCACACAGTGTTGCTAGATTAGGTCTTCCTTGAGGCAATATAAAAGAACTACTTATATCAGCATCAACTACAGGCTAAGAAGCTCCTTTCCAGCTCAGGCTTTCTCTGGTGTTTTGTACCAGTGGGCAGATGCAACATAAGTGATAGCAGAAGTAAAATTGGATGCGATTCATTTACTGTGCTGAAGTAATTCATGTTCACAGTAGAAAAGGCAGTTGTAAAAAAAAAATAGAAAAAAACCCAAAATTTATTGATTGCTAAAGTAAAGTAGGATTTTGAATGCAGAGAGGGGAAGTTTTGAAAGTGCTTTCAGAAGCAATGGGGTTACTTGAGGATTAAAGAACAGCTACAGATTTTACACTGGTCACCTTCAGCCTTGTAAAACTGACCTTTGCAGCAGGGAAGAAACAGGTGATGTTAATCGGAGATAGGTCTTGGAAGGAGAGAGAATGGTGCTTTGACTGAATTTAGCAAAGGACACATGAAGGGAGTTATTTTATGTATGTGCTTTTGTGCTTGTGTATTTAAGAAATAACTATTATGGGTTGTGAGGAATGTGCTTACTCCTGTAACATTCAACAATGACATTCAACATGAAAAAAAACCAACATTGCCTATACTTATATAGGCTGGATGAACTCTTATTGGACTTGTTTTCACTACTAGAAGAGTTGTAGAAAGAGAGTTCTAAATTAGTTTATAGTGAAAAGAAAAAGCCACAAATAAGGACAGAAGAGTATCTGCAAAGCTAGTCATCCTTGAGATACTAAGTAGAACTGAGTGGTTTTCAATCAGTTCCCAGAGGATATATGAAATACTTCTATCAGACCCATGAATAGTAAGAAAATCAAACCTATTGTTAATAGGGTGAAATAGAATACAGGGAGATCTGCACTTTTCATGGACATTTTTTAGGAATCTGTGTAATGATAAAATGTGGAAGAAATTGGTAGGTTAGCTTAGTCATATTGGTTGCAGAAAAAACTTTTTTTTTTGTCACACCTTAAGTCTATTCTGTCTTTAATTTACCAAAAAGATTAGAAAGAATGAGAAAGGAAGACTGTTCTTTGATTGTCACCTAAATAATACAAGTTTTGTTTTGTTTTGTTTTATCTTAAGAATTCCAGAAGTTCTTGCTAAAAATGAATGTCATTCTTTGTCTATCTGAGGTAACTATATTATCATTCCTGATAGAAAAAGACTGATTTTCTTTATTATGTGAATGAAAATTCAGCCTTGGACAGGGGACATCAGAGGGGTGTCCATGGACATGTCCCAGCCTTATGTGTGTTCACACATGCTGAAGCTCTTCTATTTTATCCTTGCTATGAGAACAACTGAAAGGGTAAGATCTTTGTTTAATGAACTTTACATATAATAAGCTGAATGGGACTGTTTTACTTTGGGAGAGAATGAGGACAGCATGGAGTAAGAACTGCCTGAGAAAAATCTAACAGGAAAGTTTTTATTGGTGAAGAGCTGTGAGTTATTGATAACTGGACAATAGATAAGGCAACTAATGTAAGTAATTGTACTGGGTTTAGCTGGCATAGTGTTAATTTTCTTCATAGTAACTCATATGGTGCTGTTTTGGATTTGTGACCAAAACAGTGGGGCTGAGCTGCCTACCGGGGTTAAATCACAACAGTAGTCAAGATACTAAAGAAAACAGTGGACTAGAACTGTTGCTAGGACTAAGCAGAGATTTTTATTTATATGGTCTCCCTTTGGTCATCTTTTGTTCCCATCAGTTTTCCATTCAGCATTTTCCATTCAACCTTCTGGACTACTCAGAGCTGTGGCTGGCAATTGGTTCCAGCTCAGCTCGTGATAAGTGGTACAGCCATTTGAAACACTTGTTACACATAAAGTGACAAAGATTATAGTTTTAAAAATCCACAGTGGTAACTGATGCATTCTCTCTCAGCCATTTCTCTTGTTGCCGTTGCTGTCAGTAGAATGGGCTCCTATTGTGACATTACTTTCCTTTTTCCATCAATCTTTGTCTTAAAAATGGGAGTTAGAGTCGTTACATGTGACAGTCTCTACTGTGCAGTTAACATAACCTCCTATGGAAGCTGAGATTTAACTGCCTACTGGGACTATGTCAGGCTTTCTAAGGCCTCTGAAAAGAACACAAGATAGCAACACAGGTTTCTGGAGAGAGGTTTTATTCAATCTTGAGAAGTTATGCAAGACTTTTATACTTTATACTGATTTGAAAACAAATGCTAGCAAGGGAAATTGAAGATGGCTAGCTATCATGAGGTCTTTATAATCATAACCACAGTAGTACACAAGGGATGAATTTGACTGTTGCTTTCTGTAGAAAATGTCTTTTTTTGAAATCCGTACCTTGAGAAAGACTTTTTCGTAAAATTGAAGAGCTACTTCATAGTCATAGAATTGATGTAAATTTTCAATAGACCTTCCGTTTGTACTCTAGTGACATGCAAATAAAAGTAATCCGGTATGAACAGCAACCCCACACTGCCCAGACTAGCCATGTTGGAAATCACCGGGTAAATAAAAAGCCCAGCCAGAACTCTGTTTGCTGAGTTCTGCCTGTGTATCTTAGCCTGAATGATGGTATCATGCAGATGCAGTAGGAATTGCTATTCTGACTTTTTGTAAGCTTTCCAGGACAGAGAATATTCCTTTGTTTCCATAAAGTACCACATGTGGTGAGACCTTAACTTGTGAATAATAGATCTAGTTACTATTTCAGTATGAATAAATAAATCTAATCACGTTTCAGTAACAAATCTTAGCTTTTTAGCAGAGTCTTCCTCCCATATGATTGATTTCTTTCTAGGTACACTGGCATTTGATGTGTGATTCATTCTCTTTTTGAGCATCCAGTCGTCGTCTTGTGTTATTGCTCTGGTCATGACCTGTGCATGCCCATTTTCCGTGGTAAGACTAGACTCGAATAGCATTCATATACATACTAAAGAGTTATAACTTTACCCACGTGAGGTACCCAGACCTTGTATCCAGGAACCAGTATAAGTGGACCCAGGACATAGGAATTAGGAAGAAATAACTTTCCTTGGAACAAAGGCAAAATGGAAAAGGACTAATGCTTCAGAAGATAGTGGAGTTTTTATTTTGTTTTGTTAATGCTGTCTCTAACCCTTAGATCTCTTCCAACTTCTAGAGAAGTCAATGGATTTTTGCTTTTGCTTACCTTTTAGTTTTCCCTTTCTGTCTTACTAAATGGTAACTCTAGGACCTATTTTGGAACTTCATGTTCCTGTCCATGGTGATAGCATCTGAGTGTAACCATTTAAAATTGATACCAATAACAAAGTCTCTGGTGACTACAGGGTATGATCAGCATGAAACTGCTATAGTAAAGGGAGTTGTACTGTGTGTTCTCATCTCCTAAAGGATAATGTTTTTCACGGGAAAACTTTCTGCACATAAATTGTGTGTCAAAAACATATACAAACAGTCAGTCCAAGTCAGTTAATGCAGACCATATTCCAGTGGAACTGGGCTCAGAGATATGATAATCTGATTGAGAATGTCAGGACATAATTACACTTTTTGGGTGAAGGCAGAATAAGGGTCACAACATAGAGCTTATTACCAGCAGCACTGTGGATAAAGTATCTAGACTATAGAAACGAGAAGCAGGATGGTCCTGAAATAATCAAAGCCACTAACCAAGCCTTCAGATTGTGTTAATTAAGATTTCTGTTGACGTAATCATACAGGACAGGCAGTAGTATGCTCTACTTAGATTCCAGAGTGCATGTGTGTCAGGCCATTTTATTTCTGTGTGTCTTTTTATTCTGTATGTCTGAGAAAGACCCTTTCTTTCTAATAACTTATTTGAATCATGGAAAGGAAAAAAAAAAGCCATACCAGGTATGTGAAAATCATTAAAGAAAACATTCATGAGGAATGTAGTTCACTAAAGTGGTTGGCTATTTCCTTTCTTTATCTAACTTTGAAAACTATTGCAGATAACAGTTTTGCATTTGAAAAGGAGTGGCTTATAAGGAAAATGCTTTAGTTGAGGGCAAAAAAACCTATCAGTGTTCTTCATTTAGGAATGTATTCAATCCAATATGTAGTCACTCTTTGTTGTCACGCTGCAGGAAATTTCCTCTGCCATTCAAACTCCAGAACATGTTTCTGAATCTTTAACAACAGAAATGAAAACAATATGAAATAGAAAATAATTTTATGTTAAACTTAACTGTAATTGCCTGACTCTAATTCTGCCACTGATACTGGTGGTTTGAGCTCACTGCTAAAAGCTTTTCTTGTGATTTTTCTATCTCTGCCTTGCCCTATGTGCAGTTACACAAAAGTCCTTTTGAAGCTCTGCCATGGAGCTTGGGCTAAATAAAAAATGAGTGAGATTTTGTCATTCATGTGCCAATATGACAGATACAATAGCATGCTTGTTTCTGTAGCCATTAGATCTGAAGACTTCCTCAGCCTGTGAGTTGCTATTTTCCCTCAGCACATATGCTTTATTCATACACCTCTTACTGTACCCCCTATCTAGGCCTTCAGGAACCCTCTTAGCAATAAGCTCAGTCTTATCCCATACGTCTTCTTTGTCCGTGTTTCAGCTGGGATAGAGTTAATTTTCTTCTTAGTAGCTGGTAAAGTGCTGTGTTTTGAATTTAGGATGAGCATAATGTTGATAACACACTGATGTTTTGGTTCTTGCTGAGTAGAGTTTACACCAGTCAAGGACTTTTCAGCTTCCTGTGCTCTGCCAGGTGCACAAGGAGCTGGGAGGGAGCACAGCCAGGACAGCTGACCCAAACTGGCCAAAAGGCTATTCCATACCATATAGCATCATGCTCAGTATATAAGCTGGGAGAAGAAGAAGGAAGGCGGGGACATTTGGCATGATGGTGTTTGTCTTCCCAAGTAACCCTGGAGCCCTGCTTTCCTGGGGACGGCTGAACACCTGCCTGCCAATGGGAAGTAGTGCATGAATTCCTTGCTTTTTTTTGCTTGTATGCACGACTTTTGTTTTACCTATTAAACTGTCTTTATCTCAACCCATGAGTTTTCTCACTTTTACTCTTCTGATTCTCTCCCCCATCCCACCGGGGGGGGAGTGAGCGAGTGGCTGCGTGGTGCTTAGTTGCTGGCTAAGGTTAAACCACGGCACTGCACTAATACCCCTCAATATGCATTCTTGTTCATCTTATGTAACCTCCAAATGCAATTTTAATGTAGTTTTCATATTTCATTGCTTCTTTATAATGGTAACTTAGCTAGTATAAGCTGGGGTGAAGTAATGGACACCCTGCACAATATTAATATGGTTTTTGAGTTAGCTGACTCTCTAGGACCATTTCCTTTTTTATATGTTTCATCTGTTGACATCATAACATCTCATCATTTGAATGTAAGAACCTGCAATGGTAACAGCGAGAAGAAAGGAGAAATAGAAGTGTTTGTTCTGTCCAGTTACCTTTCTGATGTTCTTGTTCCTTT
The DNA here is from genome assembly GCF_965183815.1 of Platalea leucorodia. NCBI lineage: Eukaryota > Metazoa > Chordata > Aves > Pelecaniformes > Threskiornithidae > Platalea > Platalea leucorodia. The sequence goes on along the minus strand of NC_138823.1, from coordinate 7,508,081 downwards.
CATGAAAAGTACCTGAAGTCCCAAAATGAGTGCGAAGGCTCTGTGTGTTTTGCCTTGTACAACTACACAGATCCTAAACTGTTTTTCTGTTTGTATATGGTTGGTTGGTTGAGGTGTTGCGGGGGGGGTGTTTGTTTTGGGTTTGGGTTGGTTTGGGTTTTTTTAGGGTTGGGGACATTGAAACAGCTGAGGAAATAAGTAAGGAAAGAGGAGTAAGTGACACAGAAAGCCTTGCATTTCGAGACAAATTTGGTCCTAAGGCTGCTAAAGCCTAAAGATCTCTTCTATCTCTTTGCATAGGTCTAAGGGAGAGATGAATTTGTGGACCATGGAAATACAACAGCAGCTTTTTCCTTACTGTTTCCTTCCATACTCTCTATCCATTGTGCAGTCAAAATAGCTTCTTGCCTTCCACAAGTCTCAAAATCTTTTACCACTTTTTACCTAAGGTTATGCATCTGGAAGAAATCCTTGGCTATCTGGCAAAAAATTAGGGCCACAAAAGTGATCAGAGGGATGAAACACCTCTGCTATGAGGAAAGGTTGAAAAAGCTGGGGTTGTTCAGCCTGGAGAAGAGAAGGCTGCAGGGAGACCTTATTGCAGCCTTCCAATACTTCAAGAGGGCCTACAACAAATACGGGGATAGTCTTTTTAGCAAGGCCTGTAGCGATAGGACAAGGGGTAATGGTTTTAAACTAAAAGAGGGTAGATTCAGGTTGGACATAAGGTAGACATTTTTTACAATGAGGGTAGTGAAACACTGGAACAGGTTGCCCAGAGAAGTGGTAGATGCCCCATCCTTGCAAACATTCAAGGCCAGGCTGGACTGGGCTCTGAGCAACCTGATCGAGTTGTTGATGTCCCTGCCAATTGCAGGGGGGATGGACTAGATGACCTTTAAAGGTCCCTTCCATCCCAAAGCATTCTATGATTCTATGAAAATGTGTCCCCTTCTTTAAAATTTTACTTAACTGGCCCACTCTATCCTTCGTATTACAGCATTCTGTAGGTCAGGAATCAACAAATTACTTTAATCATGGAATTAAATTATCAGTATTTGACTCAGTCCCTTCATAGTCAATGGGACATAAGTACACACTTAAAATTAAGGACATACTCAAAAGTTTTGCTAAATCAGGGACACAGTTAATGATGTTATTTTACTCTTACTGTTTAAAAACAAGCCCTTCTCATAAATCGTGTGATTAGACAGTACCAGTATTCCTTTTTTAATGACTGGAAAACCAAAAGCAATTTCATCTTTTTCAATTTTTATTTTTTCAGGTACGCTTCTTTTACATGTAGAACACTTTGTAACTGAAGAGATGAATTACTATAGAGACATTGATCCTACTTAATTTCCCTTCAGGTTCAACACAACGCTTTGTTCTTTAAACAGATATCTCCTCGGAGCTGGGAAATGGCATATTTATTGATATTATACTACCACTGCTCTTGCAGTCACTGCAGTGTTTTTCAGGCCCTTGGCCTTGAGATATCTCTATGGATAATAGAGATGGGGTTATTGTTTTAACATTTGAGCCACTTACCCCATAAGTGGCTATCTGCTGTGGCATCGTGATCTAGGAGCAGGGAATGTTCTCACAGTTCATAAACAATTATATGTTTCTCATGCTAAACATGTGCCCAAGCATTATCACCTTAGGGTATTTGGATACCTTTTTTTTACTGTTCTTGTTGTTTTCTTTTCAGAAAGACAATCACCATACTTAAAATGCATAATTAAAAAATAATAATGCAACTCTTCTGCCAGAACTTGACTGGCAACAAGAACTGGGTTCTAATGTGAAGAAATCATTATTAACACACTCATTAGAGCCTCCACACAGAAACATGAGAAAACTAAAATAAGATTTCTGTTGCTCAGTGACCTAGTTTTCCCCAGTCTCAAAGATTAATTAGTTTAAGAAACAATATTTGTATTAAATGGAGAAAACAAACCACCAACAAGACAGATAAGCAAAGCAACATACAATACCTAATTCATAAAATCTAACTGCAATATTTTTCTATCTTTCTGTCTGGGGAAGCAACTACTAGGCAATTCTGTAGCCTTCTATTTTTCCACTACGCAGGAGGTCTATAGGGATCTTGGAAGAATCCCATGGGAGACAGTCATGGATGAAACAACGGTCCAGGAGAGTTGATTGATTTTTAAGGATCACTTCCTCCAAGCTCAAGAATAATATATCATGATTTACAGGAAGGCAAACAAAGGCAGCAGGAGTCCTGTGCAGATGAAGAAGGAGGTCCTGACAAATGTCTAACATAAAAAGGGACCATACAAGAGGTGGAAATAGAGACTGGTCATCCAGGAGGAATGTAAGAAGCATTGACCAATCATGCAGGGGTGGGGTTAGTAAAGTCAAAGCCTAGGTGGAGTTGAAACCGGTGAGAGATGTGGAGAGTGACACGAAAAATTTGTACAGGTATACCAGCAGCAAAAAGATGACCTGATGACAAAGGACATGGAAAAGGCCTAGGAATTCAGTGACTTTTCTGCCCCATCCTTTACAGGTAAGACAGATGTTCAGGAATCCCAGGCCACTGAGAGCAAAAGGAACATCTGGACTAAGGAAAACCTACCCCTGGTGAAGGAGGATCAGGTCAGGGAACATTTAAACAAACTAGACATACAATAGTCCATGCTATGTAACAGGACACACCCGTAGATGCTGAGGAACCAAGGAATTGGTCAGCCTCACTTCAGTCCATGGGAAGGTAATGGAGTGACTACTTCTGGAAACCATTTCCAAACATATGAAGGACAAGGTGGTGATTGGGAGTAGTCAGTAAGGATGTATGATAAGGAGATGATGCCAATACTGGGAACAATACCATTTATCCTCTTCACTAATTACTTAGATGATGGGGTAGGATGCACCTTCAGTGGATTTGCAGAAAATACAAAGCTGGCAGGAGTTGACGATGCACTAAGTAGTTGTGCCGACATTCAGAGGGACCTTGGCAGGCTAAAGAAGTGAGCTGATGGGAGCCTTATGAAGTTCAACAACAGGAAATGCCGGGTCCTGCACCTGGGAATACCTACACAGATTTCTTCATGTTACTAGTAGAATTGTAAGTGTTATAGGGAGTTTTCGGGGGCGGGGGCTGTACTTTTGTAAGGGACTTGCACTTCTTCAGCATTAAGAAGGGAAACTGAGACTTCAGTTGCTATGGTTGGTTTCCCCAAACACCTGTGTACCATTTGTGAAACTAGCAGCTTTTAGATAGGATTACAAATGAAGTAAAGAGAGAAGGATTTGCTGCTTCAGGCCTTTATGTAGCAGAATTCTCCGTATTGGTTGGTTTGTACTAAATCTTGTAGCTTTATCATTGACTTTAAATTAGCCAGCTGTTGTTTCCTGTTGAACACTACCAGAAAGTGGCTGATTGCTTAGTAAATCCAGATTTTCTCTGAATAGGTTTAAAGAGATGGAGACATTCACTTGCAAAGTTGGCTGTATATTTGACAAGTAATTGGTAGAAGTTATTAATTGAGCAATGTTATTTTTCTTATCACAGGAAGAAACAATCTTCTCCTCTATGTCTGGTGGTGCAGCAACTTTCTTGCACCATTTCTTTGTTATCCTAAACAGGGAATGAATAAAGGAGGCACAGATTTCTGTTTACTCTGGGCAAAACCGGAACGACAAAACACTAAAGCACTTCATAGAAACAAGGAGATGCTCTTTCAAGGGCTAACTTTCTTATATATATGTGTGTGTGTGTGTGTATCTATAAGTTATATAGCAGAAAGCTTAGTAAGAGTCTAGAAATGTTATAGCTTTCAGTGAGACTTTAATGCCATTGACATTGGTGGCAGAATTTCTATTGGTTTCTGTGTTGCCATAATGTCATTCAAAGACAGGAAAAAGAAAAAGTACAAATTTCCTTATCATTTGCTCATAAGGATCAATATGCAAACAGACGTGTAAAGGCATGGAAGATTAATTAGCATTTTCTTTCACCTTAGCATTTCACGAACCGAGATGGATCCCTTCCCTCCCCAAACATATTGTATTGATTTGTCCTAGTCTTAATAAATCTTAAACTAGTACAGATCAGTGTATGACAGTGTAGTAAGCCTTGGGCTACATCCAGTAAAAGACGTAGGTAAGATAAAAAGGGCTTAGAATTTAGGCACTTACTTCCAAAGCTGTGAACCAAAGAGTCATACACACAGCTGGTCTTTTCTCCTCATCATCCACACTTCTCTTGTTCAGATCTTATTTTGGTTTTCACTATTTTAAACTATAAATTTCCAAACTGGTTTTCTGAGCTATAGTCTGGAGGTGACACGTGAAGTTAGTTGTTCAGCTAGCTGTCTGAGCTTCCTTCTGAAATCACTTTGTTCCAAATTAAGACAGTTATCATTGAATTAATAGTTTCCTGGTCTCTTTTTTGGTGTTGGTGTTGGTTTGTCTTTTATTGGCTTTTGAGACAGCTGAGAAACTCAGACTTAAAAATAGAGGTGATGAAAGGCAATCTGGATGCCCAAGTCCATTTCTAAATCTAGTCCCTGTCAACAGTTCTCAGAGTGAATTTCTACTGATGTTCTGAAAATTTAAAAAAAGATTAAAAAACCCTCAAAAATGCAAATGATAATTCATGTTTAGAAGCATTGTTCTTTCTTGTCTGTAGGGAAACTTTATCAACGCAAGTCAGTTTCCCCATTCTAAACTGAATTTGCTTTGTCTGGCTACAACATGGTTATCTCTTGAGTGTCTCCCCACCGTTACTTAACAGCAAGTTCATTAGAAGATATTCCTAATCCCCTTTTCTGATTCTTACTCAGTATCCATGATTCTGTCCCCTTCTTTTCTCTTTCTGTTTTCTCTTCTCTTCTTTTCTACATCTAACCATATCACAAGCAATGCCATGCTTATATTAGTGATTTATAGATTAACTTCTTTACCAAACAATTTCTTTGTTTCTGAAGTTTTATGGAAGTAGATTTGTGATGCCTGCTGTCCTTTGGCTCTGTGTTTCATGACTGTGCTGTCCTGTGTCTAATAAAGTGTCCATTCTAGCTGATGCTTCTCCTGTACCTGGTATGGATTGTCTGATGTGTTTTAATTTTGTTGTTCACCAAAAACTGTAGACACTTCACCAGAGGGATCTCTGTTTTACATCACTCTCCTTTATTCATCTGCTGTTTTCATGAAACTTCTTTGTCCTTAATAGCTTTGAGACCTTTTCCTCTCTCACAGATGGCTGAAACTGAAAATTAAGTTTTAAAGATATTTGGAGGGAGGACAAGGGAATGACAGATAGATAACACACAGGCTGATCATATAGGTTTCATTTTCCTAGGAAACAGGGTTAAAAATATGACTGTTTAAAAAAAAAATTCACAACATCACAACATTTTCAATAAACCTGAATTAATATTTTCAATAGAGCTTAAAATGTGCATAAAACATTAGCTGAGATTTCACTGGGAAACTCAAGAGACATATCAATTATATATAATATGAATATGATAATATTTTATATTATCTCTCTATATATAGATATTTCATTTTGAATTTCCTGTTTATTCCTCATCCAACTCATCTTCACGTAGACATCTAAAATGGGTTGGATACATTGCATTCTAGAAGTGGGCATTTAACATCAGACACGAGTGACTGGGTTTGGTTGCTGAAACATAGGCATCTTGTGTCATTTGATACTCTCATGGGTATCAAAAAAATTTGTGTGAGGGTGGCAGATATGCACAGAACTCATGACGAAGTCACTTGTGTCTTTCTGGTGCTGTGTATGGAAGTCAGGAGTATCTAAGAGAACACTAGATGCCTATATTCAGTCATTGAAATCCTACTGCAGGGGTAGGATTCAGCTTGAGACTCAGATACCTAAATGTAAGTGTCTTCAATTCAGGTGTCTACATGTGAGCCAAGTGTCTAAACTCCTGTTATACTCATCAGAAATTTAGCTAGTAGTTAGTGAAGCCTTAAGAGATACATTTAGCTATACCTGAGATATAACATCTCAATTTAGACATCTTAATTTTTGTGTCTGAATTCTGTCCCAAATGTCACTGTTTGCATGATAGATGCCTAAAGTTTGATCAGATGAATTTTCATTCATGTGTCACCACCGCAACCATTGTATACTTTTCATGGTCTAGGTGAGGCCATTCTTCCTCTGTGTCCACGCAAAGGAAGCCACCTCAAAGACTGTTTTTCACCCAGCCCAGCCAGCCAGGACTCCTAACCTCTGAGAAGCCTTTCTGTCTTCAGATAGTACCCAACAGACCTTCCTAGCTTCTCCAGTATGCTCTGACATGAAGATCCCTAACTATTTTTTCTGCTGTCCTTGTTCAAAATCAGGTATCCTAACCATAGATCTTCTCTGAAGAATGTATTCCTTAGGAAGCAGCCCTCTTTGTACCTCTTTCCTAGCTCATACATGTTACAATGAACACAATATAACCGATTTTACTTTCAAATTGGGGGAGACTCCCCGTAAAAACTTCCCAAGTCAATGTATTTTGATTATTAAAATGTCTTTTGCTATGATGACTACAACATAACTGTCAAGGGCTACAACTCTGTTATGTCAAGACTAGGTAATGAGACAATGAATGCTCTTGCACTGTTTCCTTTTGTTCTTCTCTCTGTTGGAAACTGTTTCTTACCTTGTGTCTTATATATCAAACTTTTCAGGGCAGGGCTACCTTCTTGTCCAGCACTGGTAGGACAGAGAATGCCATTGCAGCTTAGCAGGGGGGCTATACAAATAACACTGAATAAACTTGTTAAAAATACAGTTTAAATAAAACATGTTTTTGTTATCAGCAAGGTTCTTTAGAAAATACAGGAATAAAGCTGCTTAGCTGTGTGGTAGTAGAAGTGAATTATTGGACCTTACAGATACAAAAGAGAAAGAATAATATAGGAAAGGAAGCAGCACTGGCAAATCCAATCATGACAGTATATTTAATGAGAATTATTGCATACTGCAAGTTGTGTTTTCCCAGAGGAGTTTACAGAGATCTCATGGTTCCTATAATTATAATCCATTATCTGTTGATCCTTCTATTTTTGACACTCTGTAGTCTCACCATTCCTTCTAAGGATGCCTAATGATACCCTTTGCTGGCTGCTGGCTTTGATGTGTAATATATTTGTTAAGCAGCTTTGATATTCACCTCCTCTGTAATGTAATAAGTTACTTTGGTGTGGAATGTTTTTAGCTTTCCACCTTTACGAGATCTGTGGCTTGGCTGACAAACTGCAATCAATGAATTCATTACATGTCTTTTCATCTGGTACGTGCCTTTTCATATGGGTACCCTGACATTCAGCTGGGCTGGAGCTTATTTAGCCTCATTGCTCTACTTGGGATTCACTCCTTCCTCTTTCCCCCTCCTCACTTTAATTTAATAGTCATATTTATTATTATGTTTATGTCTCATGGAGGCTTTTGATGCACTTTACGAGGAGGTGATGCTACTTTTAGCACAGTATTTATCTGGTAGCTTGTCTAGACTCACATGTTAGGTGAAGTTTTCCCCTTACCTAGGGTTGTTCTACATTTGCAAAGGCAGAGGCTGGCTTAGGTGACGAGAGGCCTTCTTCATCGCACTACTTTTCTCTGATCTGGATTTCTGTTTTTCTTGTGCTGATTGGATTTTTTGCAGTACATTTGTTTGTTCTGTGGCTTATAAGTAAGTCATGTTTCCTTAAGTATGGATGACAAGCTTTTGCCAAGGCCTGATTTTGCTCTTAAGTGAATCAAACACTCTGTATGAAGTTACTTTGCAAGCGATAAAGCTGCTTGAAAAATTAGCGAAGCATACCTAAAAAATATCATCTTCTACCTTAATGTCCATGTAGAACAGATACTCAAGGGTGCAGCTCCATATATTTGGGACTGTATGAAATCAGCTGTAATGCGCAAACCTGCCACTTGGGGATTGTGAGAAATGATGTGTTAAATGGCTCATTGCCAGGAGCTGTGCATAAATATTGGATTCAGGTCAATACTATCTGCAGCTGTTATTTTAGAGGGCCTGGTGAATCTGTGAGGGTAGAGGATAAGAAGAAATTTAGTGCTGATTAAAGGAAATGTCTGACTGGCCTACAAAATTTATGGTCACAAGAGACCAAAGAAAGAGTTTGCAATTAAAATTAAGGAGACTAATTTTCAGTCAGAAAAGAGACTGACCCAAAAGTTGGGATGTGTGTCCTTCTCCATAATGTAGATAGAATAGACTTCTTAACTATTTGGCCTATTTCTTTTCCCAGCTTTCCAAGGGTAGGACACATTCCTGTCTGCTTTCCAAAATCCTTTTGGCACCGTTTCTAAGAATTTTTTTCTAGGTTTGCATTTAAATTCAGGTTTCCAACCAACGGATCTTTCTTGTATCCCCACTCTATAAACACTAAATCTTCCACAACCCTCAGATTCAGTAAAGATATATTATTATGCATAAAAATGTAATTAAATTAATGCTCTCAGAATATATATGCTGAACAAAATTTAGTAACAAGCACTTGACGAGTGGTATTACCCCTCTACAGTCTGATGTTGTATAAGATTGGTGGATTGCAGCACAAATCCTCCAGGTGAGAACTCATTTAGAGGGCCATAAATGTCCCTCTGCTGTCTGTTTTGAAGACCATTTTCCTTGTGCTGAAAGGAGATCAGGGAGGGTATCTCCATAAGATGCGGAGTTACGGCAGAACCTACAGGCAGCCCTTCAAAGGAGGGTACCATGAATGACAACTGCTCCTGGTGTCATGTACTCTCACAAATGTCTAGCTGATTGATGTTGCCAGGCAGACACGGGTTCAATAAAAGACATGCTCAAACCTCTAATTCCTCAATGCTGTATTTTGATATTTTTGTGTGTTTGAGTCAACACAATCAAGCTTACATATTTTTTCACTAATAAAATAGAGATAGATATATACATACATTTCCACTAGTGAAAAAGTATGTAGAATACAATGGGCTTTTATTGATTAGTCTGACACATCAGTCCCAAAGGAAGAAAAAAAATTATTTTTTGTCTTCTACTTGTCATGGTTTTGTTGATGTGGGTTGAAATATTTATTATTCCGGTTTATACAGTAAATAATTGATACCATTATGCCATAAGCTTTACATTTCTGTTCTTCTATCAAAAATCAGTTTTTTCAGCCCAAAGCTTATTTTGATAGTCTATTTTTCTCTATTTTTTAATTTGAGAAGTCTCTGTATGTGTTTTCATTTCAAACTATAAAGAACTCTAAAAGAATATGATTTGTTAAGATAGTTGAGAATATTTGGAAGGAAAAACCAGTAGCTGATTTACTTTAAATATGACTTATGTTTTTTGTTCTATTTCTTCTGTTCCTCTAAGGTAGATCTTATAACATCTGGAGGACAATTTGATCTAACAGGTTATTTTTCTTCCAGAAGTTGTTTTCCCTTCCCTTCCCTTCCCTTCCCTTCCCTTCCCTTCCCTTCCCTTCCCTTCCCTTCCCTTCCCTTCCCTTCCCTTCCCTTCCCTTCCCTTCCCTTCCCTTCCCTTCCCTTCCCTTCCCTTCCCTTTTCTCTTCTTTGCTTTTCTTCTTCCTTAATGGCAAAGAAGGGGGGAGATGACACATACACTGTGAGTGTCATATACTGCTTTTTATTCTATTTGATACAGAGAGTAAATATCCACTGCATAAACCCAATAGTTGTGTTAAGGCAAATTAGACTGAGAGGAACAAACCATTTCTCGGTGACTTCTATAAACACGTGGTTGGGTCACAGCCCATATATACTACTCTAGCATACAGTGCATGTCAGGTCAATGAGGAAACCAAATACACTGTGCCTCTATCGACAGCCAATACACCAGACAAGAAAGCACTTGTTTAGGGAAAAGGTTCAGATGCTGGCACTTCAGGAAAGGTGTATCAGATGTTTTAAAATGTTGCAATCATTCTTTGTCTGGTTGCTAGTTTCTAGAGAGAGTCCATGTGTCCCTGAAAAGATGGCAGCTGTACTGCAAGCTCTGGAAAGGGAAACAAATTTAAAATCTTCCAAGGAAAACTGAAAAAGTAAGAGAAGGAGTTTTCAGCACAGAAATAAAAAAAAAAAAAAAAAAAAAAATCACATAAAGAAGGACAAGATCCCATACGCTTGTGCTATTCCTGACGTATTTTTGTCCAGCCTACTCTTAAAAATCTCTAACAATGCTTACACGACAGCATTCCAGTGCTTCACCATCTCCACCCTTCACCAGTTTTCTAATGTCCAATGTTTGTCCTGCTAACCAGAGCAGACATGGCTGAGAGTTATGTCTTTTATATTACCTCTTATATTCCAGGTGTGTTTATGTCTACAGTCTTCATTCTTCTAAACTAAGCAATCTTTGATCTTTCCTCACAGTTCATAGTCTCAAGGCCTCTTATTATTCTTGTTGCTCACCTCAAACTGTTGTCCAACAGTCCCACAGCCTTCTTGAATTGTTTTGCACAAAGTAGGACACATACATGAAGATTCATCATGTGAATTTTATTTTACAGGCTTGGGGAGGAGTGGCTGGAGAGCTGGCTGGCAGAAAAGGACCTGGGGGTGTTGGTTGACAGCCGCCTGAACATGAGCCAGCAGTGTGCTCAGGTGGCCAAGAGGGCCAATGGCATCCTGGCCTGTACCAAGAATAGTGTGGCCAGCAGGACCAGGGAGGTGACAGTGCCCCTGTACTGGGCACTGGTGAGGCCGCATCTCGAGTTCAGTGTTCCATTTTGGACCCCTCACTACAAGAAGGACATCGAGGTGCTGGAGCATGTCCAAAGAAGGGCAACAAAGTTGGTGAAAGGTCTAGAGCACAAGTCTTATGAGGAGCGGCTGAGGGAGCTGGGGTTGTTTAGCCTGGAGAAGAGGAGGCTGAGGGGAGACCTGATTGCTCTCTACAACTACCTGAAAGGAGGTTGTAGGGAGGTGGGGGTCGGTCTCTTCTCCCTAGTAACAAGTGATAGGACGCGAGGAAATGTCCTCAAGCTGCGCCAGGGGAAGTTTAGGTTATATATTAGGAAAAAATTCTTCACTGAAAGGGTGGTCAGGCACTGAAACAGGCTACCCAGGGAAGTGGTTGAGTGTCCATCCCTGGAGGTCTTTAAAGGACGGACAGATCTGGTGCTCGAGGACATGGTATAGTGATGGACTTCGCAGTGCTAGGTTAATGGTTGGACTCGATGATCTTAAGGGTCTTTTCCAACCTTAACGATTCTATGATTCTATGATTCTATACGTGATTAGCAAAGCTCCATAAAAACCAGCAGTGCTAAGTTCAGTTACCCACACATAGGTGTCTAGAACTAGGTTGACCAATCTAACTTAGTCATGAAGAGATCAGATCATGTCAAATAAAAACTCCCAGCACTACTGTAAGAAAAAATCTTTACCTAATGTAAATTAGCATAGTTCCATTAAAATGATTTATTCAGTGAAACATTTTTGATTTATAGCAGTTGAAGAGCTTGCTCACAAATTTTTTGGCATCATTAATCCTTACAATGGTTTGGGAAATGTAGATAGGCCACCTCAACTAAATCCCAGATGAAAGAAATTTGGGAGGAGTGTTCAAAATGACAAGGATCCTACATTTATTATGGCAGTGTCCCTCAAATGATTCAAAGAAATGCTGGGTGTCAGAAATTCCATTATGAACTCAAATTTCTGGGTTTAATACCATGGCTGTTTCAAATTGCCTGGGTTTGAAACCTGAAATATATATGTCAGTCCACATGTAACTTTCTTTAATGTAAAAAATGGTTTAAACCAGTGAAGAGTGCAGGACTCTCTTTTTGTGTGCTTAAAGAAGGTTTAAGACTTTCTTCTTGTCGTATCCTAGAACAATAATAGTCTTCTGCTGTTAGGTAAACTACAGAGGAAGTGGGCCCTTAATCCATTTCAAGTCTTTGCATACTCTTCCAGTTAGTGACACTGCAAAAAGACAAAGAGCAATAATGTGTTTGACAGTGTTCAGAGGGTTAACAGCTGCTGCACTTTTGTGCATCGTTACTGCAACATCCAAGCAGCACAGCCTTTAACATCTTCAGATGCAGAACCCGTGGTGCTCGGAGATCTTCAAGAATGTACAGAGAGTTGTCCAGTGAGTTCCTCACCACGTAGCAGCAATTTGGAGATGCTTTTGACATATGGGTACATCCAACCTAAGGCATCCAAGGCTATATTTCTATAATACTGGAATCAGGGAGTAAATCATGGTTGTTGGACTAAGTGATGTAGACTGACATGTCTACACATGTCTTGAATATCTCTAACCAAGAAAACTAACTAACTAGTTCACTCTACTTGAACTATCATATACACAATGTAGTTGATAAGTAGAGCAGGTTCACTGGGTAAAACGGGTTCCTTTTGGGATAAATCTCTTAACTTCTGTTGTGCAAACTGATGTCACCCTGCTATAGTTGGCAGAAGCTATGTGGTTTTACACAAGATAAATAGCTGTCCCCAAACATTGGCATTTACTAGTATTTATTATTTATGACTATTTGTATTTATTATTTATCTCTGTAGCCAAGTGTTTCCTGTGCATTTTCCCAGAGAAGGTCACAGTGCTTGATCCCTGCCCCAAGGAACTTACAAACTGATCTGTAATTACTAAGAAATGGCTAAGTCCGGCAATTACTAATTTTGTGCAAGAGGCACTGTATAGTCCCCAAAGAGTTTCACAGAAGGAAACAACAGAGTCTGGAAAATGACAAATCCTGAACCATCAACTATTTAATTCCTTAAGTGAAGGAGTGTGTGTGTGTGTGTGTGTGTCTGCTGCAAAAAGATAAAATGATTTCTATATACATTTGGCAATTAACTCTTTTATGGATTTTTTTTTCCAGCTAGGGTATATCTTACCCGTCATTTGGAAAAGCTAAGCACACTGTGATTGTTAGCATACCCACTGGCAATACACAATCTCCCTTATTTTAAGCTTCAGAAAACAAAATGAAAGAAGCAGAGAAATGCTTGGCCCCAGACACCTCACTGTGATTCCCTAACGCAAGAATAATGGATCTGTGTTCTTATCCCCCTGTCACCAGAGTGTCCGTGACACAGTTAGGTTTGCAAAGATCACTTGAGACACCCATGGCATTTCCCAAACTATATTACAGGGGGGGAAAAAAACCAAGGCTCAGCTTTTTAAAATCAGCCTAGCCCTTTTGAAGAGTTCTGGCTAAAGGGATACAGCATCTGTGGTCACATCTCAACCTTCATTAAGTCACCTGCTTGTGATAGAGGTAAAAATACATGGGGTTAAAAACATTTAGTTTTGCCACAGAGGGAAAATTCATGTTCCCAGTCTATGGGTTAACCCTTCAAACAAATGCAGGAATATGCTAAAGTATGAGAATAAAACCATAGCAATATAGCCAAACATGGGTGGTTTGAATTTACTGAATTATGTTTTATGACAATTGATAATTCTATAATTTGTAGAGATTGGGTCTCATTCTATTTCCACTGTTCAAATGTATAAATATAAAAGATTACTCATTGCCACATATAATGGCATTAGAGAAGACTAAGAAAACAGTAATTTATTTGGGCTTGAATGACAATAAAGGAACATCAGTCTGTGTAAATAAACTCTGTTTTGTTTAAATAATGAGGTCAAACACTGCATTGTCTCTGTTTTTCTCGTCTTTCTTACTATTTTGTTTTTATTTCTCACTCCTCACATATAAATACAAAGACATGTAAATTGAGCCAAACTCTTGATTACCATGGGTGGAATATTGTAAACAAAGATTTGGGACAGTGTAAAACAAAGGCACGAATGATTCTGTGGCACAAAAACCAGACATCACAGATGGAGAATTTTTCAAGGAAAAAGTTAAAAACTGACAGAAATCAATTTCACTTGGATTCCTCCATGACAAGGTTTAAATACAGTCAAGTAGGTGTTAGTAATATTGCAACTGGGGAAGTGAAAACACAGTATAAGGCTGAATACAAGCAAGGTGGGAACTGATGACTAGAAAAACGTTAAGCAAATTACAGGAATCTCCTTTGTTTTATAACAGGAATCTTGGCTAGCAAAGTCATGAGCAATTTACTCATCCCCTATGCAATGTATATCGATTTGTTACTTTGTTTTATTTAATCTGACAATAAATTAATATATGTCAAATAACTGGAACAGTCTAGGATCTCACTTATTACTACTAGTTGTCCATATAAAATTGCTAGCTTAACAAATGGATGAAGTTTTATCTCTATTCTACAAATAAGGAACTCAGGCACAGAATGCTGAAATATGAGTTTATACTGCTGCCAAAGGCCCAACAGAACCTTAAGTAGTTATATTTAACCTAATTTTGGTCTAGCAGAACACAAACTACTTTTGTTATGTTTACACAGTTTTGACTGCAGCGTAAACCAATGTTTTGTGATTTATGGCAGAAGATGCCCGTAAAACTTTAATCGTCTAAAAATCAGGCGTTTATTGTCAGCTTATTATCAATGAAGAGGGAGATTAGTATATCCCAAGTGCTAGTCAGTTCAATCTAAATCATCATAAGCTTGTACTTCAGCAATAGTCACCCAACTCTTGCTGCCTTAAATTAGTTGTCTCCCCTCCCCTAGGTATTTAACTTATTGTGCTTTTCTAAGTACAGTCCTGAGTAAACTGTCTTTTGTTTCCAGTGGCAAGCTTTCCAGCACACTGTCATTCTCCATATGACTTATGTATGTTTCAGGGCTGAATAAAATTTGGGGGAGGAGAGCTGTTCTACAGTGAGGCTGTGGCTTCCCTGTTGCATTAGCATGCCATGTATCAGGTGGCCCTAGCAAAGAGGCTTTTATGCCTTTGGCTCCTCTCCTTTCCCCATTGAAATGGCCTCTTCAGCTTCCAGCAAGGTGAAGGGAAAACTGTTTCACATGGTGTAAAATGTGAGTTAAATAATGAAATACACAAAAATGCCTGCCCCTTGACCTCTCTGTCTTCAGTGCCTTGATGACATTGCATGAATTTTAAATGTACATAATTTCATGCCCAGTTCAATCACAGTCTTCTCAGATTCTAAGTACAAACAAATATTCTAATAATTTATTTTTATTTTTACTACATTCATGAAATATCACAAACTATACCATTGCTTTCTTCTGCAGTTCAGTTCCTGTTGCTTATTTACATGAGCATTCCTTCCTGGCCACTATCAAAATGTATCAGGGAAAGTCAGAGTTTCTGTTGACTATTATGGAAGTCTAGACAACCAGTTGGGATTTGTACACCTGCTTGTACATGCTTAAAGTCAGGTGAAATATATTGTGTTTGAGGGCTTGATTCAGTTGCCAAAAGGCATTTGCCTAGTGCCCTGGAGTACTTGGAACACTAGTGACAGGGCTGGCAAATGTCACACGTGGTGTCACCTGGGGGTTCCCTAAGGTGCCTGAAATGTTCGTGTTGGCACATATGATACAGGACCTTCTGGAGTGGCAGCTGGAGATGAGGAGGGACGTTATGAACATCCATGTCTATACCTGGGCAATCCTAATCCTCGTACTCAGCGAGTTACGGGTGTGATTCCTCTGACCAAATATTAGTATTTACTTTAAGACAGGATGACTTATACCACAAACAACATTGTCTTTATTGACCAGCTCTCCTCTGAGTATAAAGGAAATCAAGAGGGACTTGCAGACAAATATACTGTAGATGCCCACATTTAGTCACTCAAATGAATTCCAACTTAGAAATTTATACATCAGACTTCCAGATATGAGAAAGAATACTCTTTGGTCAAAAGGCAGGAGCCCAAAACACAAACCCTGTGGTCAAAAAAAGGAAGAATATGTCCATGAGTGTGGTATTCTGAGGGCATAGTTTGTTATTTATTTTTAATTCTCAGTCCCATTTCCTTGAAATGTCAGTTGAAGTTTACTGACTCTCAAATGTGTCTAGGCATCTACTTTCCTACTGTTGTGGTTTAACCACAGCTGGCAACTAAGCACCACACAGCCACTCGCTCACTCCCCCCGTGGTGGGATGGGGGAGATAATTGAAAGGGTAAAAGTCAGAAAACTCATGGGTTGAGATAAAGACAGTTTAATAGGCAAAACAAAAGCCGTGCACGCAAGCAAAGCAAAGCAAGGAATTCATTCACTACTTCCCATCGGCAGGCGGGTGTTCAGCCATCCCCAGGAAAGCACGGCTCCATCACGCGTAATGGTTACTTGGGAAGACAAACGCCATCACTCCGAACGTCCCCCCTTCCTTCTTCTTCTCCCAGCTTATATACTGAGCATGATGTCATATGGTATGGAATAGCCCTTTGGCCAGTCTGGGTCAGCTGTCCTAGCTATGCTCCCTCCCAGCTTCTTATGCACCTGGCAGAGCACGCGAAGCTGAAAAGCCCTTGACTGGTGTAAACTCTACTCAGCAAGAACCAAAACATCAGTGTGTTATCAACATTATGCTCATCCTAAATCCAAAACACAGCACTCTAGCAGCTACTAGGAAAAAAATTAACTCTATCCCAGCTGAAACCAAGACACATACACAGGTACATAATTCTCTGTTAGTGTTGTGAGTAAAGAAAACGGACTGTGCAGTACAAGGTTTGGTGCTGTTGTGGTTTAACCCCAGTTGGCAACCAAGCACCACACAGCCGCTCACTCACTCTCCCCCCGGTTGGATGGGGGAGAGAATCTGAAGAGCAAAAGTAAGAAAACTGATGGGTTGAGATAAGAACAGTTTAATAATTGAAATATAACAACAAAAACAACAACAATAATAATAATAATAATAATAATGAAAATAAGTTGTAATGAAAAGGAAAGCAAAAAGAGACAGAGAGAAACACAACCCAGGAAAAAACAAGTGATGCAACTGCGTACCACCCACCGACTGACACCCAGCCCATCCCCAAGCAGTGATCATTGCCCCCCCCAGCCAACTCCCCCCAGTTTATATACTGAGCATGACATCATATGGTATGGAATAGCCCTTTGGCCAGTTTGGGTCAGTTGTCTCGACTGTGCCCCCTCCCAGCTTCTTGTGCACCTTGCAGAGCATGGGAAGCTGAAAAAGTCCTTGACTAGTGTAAACACTGCTTAGCAAGAACTAAAACATCAGTGTGTTGTCAACATTATTCTCATACTAAATCCAGACTACAGCACTATACCAGCTACTAGGAAGAAAATTAACTCTATCCCAGCTGAAACTAGGACAGGTGCCTAAATGCTGTTCAATCTAACAGTCTGTGATGACCTGTTCTTTACAGAGGCTGTCCCTTTCCTTGAAATTATTAACTCTCTTTTTTCTTTTCAGTTTCCTAGTGAGAGACAAAACACATGGATCAGACACAAGATAAATGGAATCCTTTCAATGGACTTCAGCAGTAACTTGATAAGGTATGGGTAAAGGATAGATATAGGCCACTTCCTGAACAGAGTTTGAGTGGAGGCTTCGGCATCCACCTCTGTGAATTATTGCTTGATTAAAGATTGATCTCTTTCAGAAGATAAAAAGAAAAGCACTTATAGCACAGTGCACTTGTATTTACAGTGCCCTAACGAAGGCAGAGAGGTGTCATATGTTTATGTCTTGTTTCTGCAGGAATTCACGTACAGGTGGACAGGAGTCGTCTTGTGCATGAGTAGCAAACACCCAGCTTGCAAATCAGAGCAGACAGGCAGATGTTAACACAGGGTAGCCAGAGTCTCGGAGATGTGAGGATGAGAGTGGAGTGCTGCAGCTGTAAAAGCCCAAAAGCAGGGGGTCACTGAATGTGGAAACCAGACACATTTTCTGTATTTAAGTCAGAATATTTATACTGTAACAAAGAAATTTAGTGTAATCATTAGTAAGTTTGTGATGTAGTTATCAGAGGGAGACAGAGATGCAGTACATGAACATAAGTTATGTGCATATATATATATATGCACATATAAAATGTGTCCACATATATACAGATACACTGTGCTCATTTTCTCGAATATCTGTTTTTCAGACAACACAAATAAGCTCCTGATTAGCAAACCTGACAACAGTTCCTCTTCCATATACTTTCTAGAGACTGTCTATAACATTGCATTTTAAATAATTGCATTTTAAATAATAAACAGTAACTTTCCACTCTGCTAGCTGAAGACCATTAATTTTTACATTATATATTTTAAGCAAGAAAGCATATGTAATTCACACTTTTTTTAATAGCTTAGGATTTTCTCTAAGAAGTGTTATGTAAACATTCCTCTGTGACAGATCATCTGTGTTTATGGTATAAATTAGTGTCAGTGTTATGTTAGCCACTGTAATTATACACCTTTGAGAGAGAAAATTGTGAAAGATAAAATTGGGCACACTATAAGAAAAGGGTTTTAATGCCTGATCCAGTTGCATATTACTGGAAATCCAAATTTTTACACTTTTTTTTTTTAACAAAGAACTTTTTGGAACAGAGAGGAGGGAGTTGGGGGATTGGTAAAAGTTATGTCTGCTGTTAAAAATAGTTTAAAAGGTACGTATCTATAATTGCACAGACCTCATAAATTTTCTATCATGTGATAAATGATACTGCTGCTGAGGGAGGAATTTTGATTATGTTGATTAACTTTTCCAGGACACTATGGACCATATGCCATTACACTGAATTGTAATTTACTCTGAGAATAAGTTCGTTGATTTTATTGTGACTGCTCAAAAACTAAAGTAATATGCTGTGTGAGTTGCACTCCACCGTTAGTTGATTATTTAGCTGTTACTATAATCTAGGAGTATGACTTTTGCTCCAGGCTGGGTATATAGCAGCTTAAAATCCTAAATAGCTATTGAACATTTGAAGGAGTTTCTTGCATTTCCAGGATATGATCCAAAAAAGAAAGAAAAAGAAGAGAAGGCTGACTAGTACAGCAGTGATCTCATTTATCATCATGGGAGTTTTTGCATTCTGTATCTTAAGAAAAGTTCAAAACTTCTTTCTGCTCTATTTTTTGGCAAGAATAACCATACAATAAATTATGCTTTGGGTATCATCATGCTTGTGTTCTCACTGCTGATGAGGTCTGCAGCAGAAGCAACTTTGAGGCCACAGTCAATTCTGGAAACTCATGAGGGAAGCTGTCATTTTACTAATAGCTAGGTGTTTGGCTTAGCCCCAGCAGCACTTACAGGCTGATGCAAAGATGAGCGAAATGGGTTTTGCACCAAGTTTCTGTTGACTGGCTGCCCCAGGTTCATTAAAGTCTTCAAGAGAAAAAAAATGCAGTTGAAAGCCAGGTAAAGTCTCAAAATATTTTTGCTCTTTTTAGACACTAAAACCTATCTTTCTTTAAAAACCTTCTTCTTTTCACTCTTCCCTACTCAAATCTGAAATTATAATGATTATTTGCTCTATGGTATTTTCTGTTAGAAAAATAACCATCCATTTTTACTCAGATATATTTTCTTTGTTTTTTTTACCAAGGTCTTTAACAATTAGATATCTTGGAGTTTAAAAAATCTGCGTTATCCTCTGCAAATACCTTCTCTAAATCTATCTGACTGTACTTGTGCCATCTTTAAAGTGCCTATTGGCAGAAAGATGTAGACATCTTGCTAAGGTATTATTTTGTAAGAATAGCAGTGAAGGTGCTAAATGTTATACTGTAAAAACAAGTAAAAGGAACATATCAAAGTGCTGATGTGATTAACTAGCATAGCACATTTTAATGATTTTCTAAGAAAATGCTAGTAAGCAATTTCCATTCTGTATCAAGAACTAATAATAGGTATATTGCATATTAACATGAGTTACTGTGGCTGGAATTAGTATACAACATATTCCATTAAATGTATATACACACCTTTCAAATCATTGCAAGATCATCTAAAAATCTGAATAAGATTAGCTCACCTGCACAAAATGAGCATACATCACAAAGCTGTAAAGCTTGGCTACAAAGTGTCCTGTTTCCAAAAAGTTCAATCATTGTAAATGATCAGTTCAACAATATGCTTTTCTTTAAACACACTTTATTGTGGACTCAGCATGTTTGTCACAGATGGTTCTAATGTACCTGAAGGAAAGAAAATGCAGACCACAGCATTTCAGAACTACTAACAGCTGAGGGAAACTCTAACCTAATGTTCAAGCTTTAAATCCTGATTCCGCTGAAGCTAATGGCAAAAATCTTATTGGCGTTAAGAAAGCTGGAATTTCGACCTTAGTGTGAGCTCTCCCTGGAATAAAAAGACATTTTGATACCTATTTCCTAGACTTCTATATATTTGAGCTCTAATCATTCAGAGGTCTGGAAGATTTGGTTTGACTATTTGTTCTTTGTTTGCAGCAATGAGTCTTCAAAACATGGGTTATGTTCAAGACATTTTGTGAGAAATTTTGATGGTCTTGAGGGTATATTCTCTGGACACACACACACTGACTTCCCACAGGAGTCCATTTTAGACTAATTTTAGAGGGAACCAGTTGTGTTGAGGGAGAAAGGAATCTCAAGGATACCCTAACATTCAGAGCATGCTTACGTATATATTTCCGTAAGTAGGACCTGTAGTACTGTGGCCGACTAGTCTTATATGTCCCATTTGCTCTTGCACTGATACTACAGAGAAAAAAAGGAAAGGGGACAAATAATCAAACTCAAACAGAATCCTGTGATTTTTTTCCATGATACCAAGCAAGCACCAAAGAATAGTGGCTTAATGTAAGCCAGCAAATCATATATACCCTCATGTTATGATAAGACTGAAAAGCTTTACCGTATCATATGGGAAATTCCAGCTCCTTACACAATTTAATAATGTTGCCTTAAATATCAGCTTTCATAAAAAAAAAAAAAAAAAAAAATAGTGTTCCTACTGTTGTGCTGAATATAACTAATGCAGCAACATCTGCTGAAGAAGTGACAAACAAGAACTGTAGCTCACAGAGATGTGAAGTACCCTAATTACTCTTAATAAGTTAAAATCAACAAAAGGAGGGCTAAGGAGAATCTCCATCCTGTATTGGATACGTGGGGAAACATAGTGACAAAAGATGAAGAAAAAGCTGAGGCACTTAATGCCTTCTTTGCCTCAGTCTTTAATAGTCAGACCAGTTGTTCTCAGGGGACCCAGCGCCCTGAGCTGGAAGACAGGACAGGGAGCAGAATGAAGCCCCCGTAATCCAAAGGGAAATGGTTAGCAACATGCTACACCACTTAGACACACACAAGTCTATGAAGCTGGATGGGATCCACCCAAGGGTACTGAGGGAGCTGGCAGAAGTAATCACCAAGCCACTTTCTATAATCTATCAGCAGTCCTGGCTAACTGAGGAGGTCCCAGTCAACTGGAAGTTAGCAAATGTGACACCCATCTACAAGAAGGGCCAGAAGGAGGATCTAGGGAACTACAGGCTTGTCAGTCTGACCTCGGTGCTGGGGAAGGTTATGGAGCAGATCATCCTAAGTGCCATCACACAGCATGTACGGGACAACCAGGAGATGAGGCCCAGTCAGCATGGGTTTATGAAAGGCAGGTCCTGCTTGGTTCACTTCATCTCCTTCTATGACAAGGTGACCCGCTTAGTGGATGAGAGGAAGGCTGTGGATATTCTCTACCTGGACTTTAGCAAAGCCTTTCACAACATTTCCCACAGCATTCTCCTGGAGAAACTGGCTGCTCATGGCTTGGACAGGCATACCCTTCGCTGGGTAAAAAACTGGCTGGATGGCCAGGCCTAAAAAGTTGTGGTGAATGGAGTTAAATCCAGTTGGCAGCTGGTCACAAGCGGTGTTCCCCAGGGCTCAGTACGGGGGCCAGTTCTGTTTAATATCTTTATCAACGATCTGGATAAGGGGATTGAGTGCACCCTCAGTAAGTTTGCAGATGACACCAAGTTGGACGGGAGTGTTGATCTGCTGGAGGGTAGGAAGGTTCTACAGGGGGATCTGGAGAGGCTGGATCAATGGGCCAAGGCCAACTGTATGAGGTTCAACAAGTCTAAGTGCTGGGTCCTGCACTTGAGTCACAACAACGCTACAGGCTTGGGGAGGAGTGGTTGGAGAGGTGCCTGGCGGAAAAGTACCTGGGGGTGTTGGTCGATAGCGTGCTGAATATGAGCCAGCAGTGTGCCCAGCCAGGTGGCCAAGAAGGCCAATAGCACCCTGGCTTGCATCAGAAATAGCATGGCCAGTAGGACTAGGGCAGTGATCGTCCCCCTGTACTGGGCACTGGTGAGGCCGCACCTCGAGTACTGTGTTCAGCTTTGGGCCTCTCACTACAAGAAGGACATTGGGATGCTGGAGTGTGTCCAGAGGAGGGCAATGAAGCTGGTGAAGGGTCTAGAGCACAAGTCTTATGAGAAGCGGCTGAGGGAGCTGGGGTTGTTTAATCTGGAGAAGAGGGGAGACCTTCTTGCTCTCTACAACTACCTGAAAGGAGGTAGTAGCAAGGTGGGGGTTGGTCTCTTCTGCCAAGTAACAAGTGATAGGACAAGAGGAAATGTGCTCAAGTTGCACTAGGAGAGGTTTAGGTTTGATATTAGGAAAAATTTGTTCACTGAAAGTGTTGTCAAGCACTGGAACAGGCTGTCCAGGGAAGTGGTTGAGTGACCATCCCTGGAGATATTTAAAAGACGTGTAGATGTGGTGCTTAGGGACATGGTTTAGTGGTGGACTTGGCAGTGCTTGGTTAACGGTTGGACTTGATGATCTTAAGGGTCTTTTCCAACCTAAACAATTCTATGATTCTATGATCTCTAATATATGCTGCCCAAAAGGTACTACCCACAGTATTTTCTCTGGGGATTCAGAAAGTTGGGCTGCCATTGCTAAAGAAACATGATTGTCCTGAGGATAGATCAAGGATAAATTGTCTCTTCTCTCGGATATTTCCCAGCTGACTTAGAGATGGCACGGAAAAATTTGCAGAGAGGAAAGACATAGAGATATGTTGCCTAGACATGGATGTTGTCATGGAAAAAGTCCATGGCTGAAACTGGTACACACCCCAGTTTGTGCCTTTACTTAAAGTACTTAATCTTGTATCAGTGTTAATGTCAATATTCCTTTAGGATTATTTTGCAAAGTAACATTAGAAATTCCTTATCAAATCCAAGCACACTAGATATTTTCACTGAAGAAAAAAGTAACCCTTTTGCAAACCAGCTCAAAATTTTTATACCTGTTTTGTGGGATATCATGTAAAAAATGCATATTTCCAAAAGGCCTATAATACTCCCAATAAATTAATTTTTAGTATGATCAATAATCTATGTTCAAAATGCATGGTAACAGAGGTGAATAGCTGATCACTCTTAATTAGGTGCTGCTCATTAACTCACAGTCATGAACTGAAATGTTTAAACTATGTGATTTCCCTGTTCTTGAATAATCACTGCTTCTAATAAGTGATTGTGATGAACTGTGCTGCTACAGAATACAACTTTGTCTCTCTGTGTTTTGACAGCTGCAGCTAGGAATGATGCTGGAAATTGAGGGAAACAGTTACAAACAGTAATACAGTGATGCAGACTGGAGAAAACAGAAATGAGCAAGCTAGCAAGTAAGGTCAGATTTGAGGCTGAGGTGTGAGGTCTGTACAGCTTGTGTATGGGACTATCCAGATATTTTAATTTGCTATTGAGAAAAATTAAGCTGAGAAAAGCTGGTTCATATTGCAGAGCTGGCATTACTTAAAGCAAACAGTGTGCTGCTGGGAGGCTTTACTTGACTTTTTTTTTTTTTTTACCTTGAAGCTTTGTAAGATGCCAGAAAACTTACTGAAGACTAATAGATAAGCTTTTCTTGCAAGTCACAGGATATCTTGCACTCCCTGTATAAGATAACATGCAAATAGGGATACTAAGATGTCTGGGGAACTTTTTAAATTAGTAATTGTTCTACTCTTTCATTATGTCACTGTAACAAAAAGCCATTTTCAAGTCGTTTGCACTGTCGTTTGCACTGTGTTGTGACATTTCCCTAAAAAAACCCAAACCGAAACAAAAAAACAACGAACCAATGAATGAAATGTAAAAATTAAAATTAGAAATTAAATGTGGCAGGTCATACTGTTACCTGGTAATCTCAGGAAAGAGAAAAGAGGAAAGAAAAATGTCCTCTGTCTTGAGAAACCAGTTCGCTCCAGGAGATCCCTGATTAACCTTGAATTAAAAAGCAGCTTCTGCCCATAACTGACTGTTGCAAAAACGTTGTCTGAGTTTTGACAACAGTCTCCGAAGTGTTGGTGTGCTTCTGGTAGACGTCTAAATAAGTGCATGAGATAAAACTGTCCTCAGCTAGTCTGACTTCATGTTGTCCAGTATGTTTTCAATCGTAATTGCAAACTTTTTCGATGTAGGTGTTTCGGTGAACAGCCATCTTGACACTGCATGTGGGATGGACAAAGCTCTTGTGCCATGAACTACAGGCAAGTTCAATTTCTACTCTCTGTTTTTCTTACCTTAAATCCTGAGTAGAATTCTTATAATTCAAAGAGAGGATGTCACTTGCCTTGCTTTTTTCTTTAATGTTATGAATAAATGCGCTTTTATTTCCCCCTTGATCTCCTAGTCTTATTTGGGGATGTTTTATAACTTACAAGGAAATATTGAGTAATGGAATACAAAGTCATACATAATGATTATAAAGATCAGATACCTCAGTCTGAGAATAAGAAAAATAAAACACCTGACGGTTACCAGTCAAAAGTTATTTAGGACGTTATGATCAAATATATATACATTTTAAAAAAAATTAAATATGTCAGAAATAGCTTCCTAAGACAAAAATATAGGCATTTGTATTAAAAAAAAAAAAGAGTTTTATTTGAATTTGCCTAAAGACTTTTGAAGACTAAGATTTCAATAAAAAATAATTTGAAAATAAAAG
The DNA here is from genome assembly GCF_965183815.1 of Platalea leucorodia. Taxonomy (NCBI): domain Eukaryota; kingdom Metazoa; phylum Chordata; class Aves; order Pelecaniformes; family Threskiornithidae; genus Platalea; species Platalea leucorodia. Next base: position 7,483,228 of record NC_138823.1, on the reverse strand, counting down.
AGCCAATATATTTGTTCAAAACATTATTATGAAAGAAAAAATGTTATAATTTTTGTTTAGGAGTTAAGTTATGTACACAGGTTCATTTAGGAAGCCAACACATCAAACTTCATGACATCTGGGCTGTGATTCATATGGAAATGAAAAAAAAGGAGGAAAGGAGAAGTTCAGGAAGACAGATGCAGAGTAGTAGTTGGGCTGCCATATTAGTATGTTTGGTAGCTATATGCCACACCTTCAGGACAGTTTTTCTCTGAAAAATAATAATTAAAATAAATCCCCCTGAGAATTCAAGGGTACAGAAAGTTTATTCTATGGGTAGGAGTCAGAAGGGGTGATAGCACAAAAATCCAATAAGGCAAAATATTTTGGCTCTCAATGAGAGACTGTATGTTATTGAGGACAAGAGTAGTCTTGTGGTTACAGTCCAGGTCTAGGCAGCAGAAGATCTGGGTATGGTGTTCAGGTCTGCAAAACATCAGCAGTATTTTCTGTTGCTTTCCTTTGTGCTTCTAAGACACCCGTCGCTCTGGCACACCAGCTGTCACTTGCTGATAGTCTGATGCTTTTTTTCATTATTAGAAGCTAAATACTAAATGTCATGATTCCAGATTTGCTATTGTATCTGTCTCACAGACCTAAACCCCACAAATAATGCAGTCCTCAAATGTGAGCTTTTAGAAACTGAGGTCATTTAAGAAAACTACATTTTAAGGGGATTTTTTGTTGTTTTATTCCCAGTGAGAGGCTGTTGAAATGAAGCATATTTGCTTCCAGAGAAATCCTACCAAAGCAAAATTACAGTACTGCTCACTTTTAAATTTCACAGCAAAGTAGCACTTAAGGTTTATTGCAGTGCATTAGATTTAAAACCAATTAAGTACAATGCTAAATCAGTGTAAACCACATTTCTGAATTTATCTACAACATAATGAATAACATCTTCATCTGCAAAGAAAGGATTTATACTGTGCAACAAAACAAAATGTGTTGACAATCTGAGCAGTTTTCATTCCCTTATGTCATATGTCTTCATTATTTGGTAAAGCTTTACTATAATCCTTCATTGTTAGAGCTGTAAAAGGGGAAAAACACCCAAATTGCAACGCATTTAGGTAGATTCTTCCTCAGTTCATTTCCTCTTCTCAGCAAAGGTACATCTTATTTACCTCAGGAGCTTTTCCAGTTTGAAATCTATTCAGGATTTGACAAGGATCACCTTTCTTCAGGCATATTTGAGGATCAAGGATTATCTTCTGACCTCTAATGGACATTTCTAGTACTGCCCTCTCCAGAAAACTGACTTTCAGTAAAGCCAGCCTCCTCCATTCTTCTTCCTAAATGACAACAGGCAGAAAGCATGACAAAGAGAACAAAAATGCTCCAATGCTCTTTAAGGGACCAAATACCACCTTCGACAGAGCTGAGCTTCTTTAGAAAGTCTGCCTGAAGTTTCATGTGTGACCTTTAACAAATAACTTATATACTGATCCAGATACAGTTTGCACAAATCTGTTTTGCAGGGTTGACTCTTAAACTTGCCTTCTTATAATTCCCCACTCTTAAAAGAAAGTAGGAATAATATTCTATTTTGCTTTCTTGGCTTGTAAAGCTGTTAACTCTATGGGGCTCCTTCTTTTATGGACATGTACAGCACGTGAATCAACAGAAAGGAAGCTTGGTTTGGGTGTCTGAGCCCTGTGATGCAGAAGTAATTATTTCATGTTTATGACTGTTTTATGGATGTCCTACTGACAACGCTATAGACTGTCCTATTTATTGATAACATACATGTTATAATTCACACAAACCAGCAAAAGCTTCTACTGCTGCTGCCTTTCAGCTCTCTGGCAGCAACATATTTCTTTGGGTAAAAGAACAACCTTACTCCCATTTGGTTTTCAATGTCTTTTATGATGGAGAGCATAGAAGGAGAGCTCTTCTTAATGGTGGTAGTTTCTGTGAGACAGAAATATTGCCCACAGAGAGGTTGCTATTAAGAAAATATTCATAAGGATACCTCTGTATTTTAAGGATTAGCCTTTAGTGTTCATACAGCAGAGTCATGAGTCCCAATCTCAAAGAGGCTTTTGGTTAATATTGTCCTTATTTATTTTCCAAGTTGGGTCCTGCTCCTGTTGTTACATGCCTGTAATCCTCTCATGCTTCTAGAAAATAGAGTGCTCGCTGATGATAATTGAGCTGCATGAAGATTGACCAAAATTGATGTGAAATTTTATTGTAAAGCTGAAGTCCTTCATCCCTGGTACTCTTACATCTGGAGTTTCTATTCTTTAGGATTGGGATGTAGCTCAAACTACACAGCAGGAGCTTGTGTTGTCTTGGCATGAAGCAGAAGATGTAATGTCAACAGCAGGTTCATTTAGCAGTCTATTCCTCCTGGATGGCATTCTGTACTGAAAACGCATGACCGAAGAAAAAAGAGATTATGGCACATCTGAAACCTGGGGGGTTCTGAATATGCAGGGTAAGGGGGTGGGGAAGGAGGGAAGATCAACAAAACTACAAATCCAGACAATGGAAGCAGCAGAAATGGAATAAAACAAAATATAGTGTGTTATCTACCACATGATAATGATGCTAGTGCTGCAAAGGAATGCTCTGCTCTACTTCTGAGTGATGGCATATGGGGCTTTCAGCATAAGTCTACAACACACAGTGCAGCACTGGACAGACACCTATGTTCTCTACAAAAATCCCTTCTGAGAATGTTGAATGCTACACAGAGGGAATAGCTCTGCACCTTCCAGAGCTGAAGCTAGTATTCCTGCCCCGTGTTGCATTGTGCTACACAGATGGAACAGCTTGTTCAGTTATCCCAGCTGGCATTGAATGGGGTAGTAAAACCTTCCTGTAAGAAACCATTATGGACTAGCCATGGACCAATCCGAATGGAGAAAGCTGAATCTATACCAGTATACCTCTGGTCCTCATACATCCCAGGAGCTCACTGATGTTAAGGAATTTATCCTGCAGAATATGGGAAAGTTTAACCCCATTTCACTAGTGAGTAAAATGAGGCAAGTAAGGTTTCAGAGTAAATGCTAACACACTTGTCTATTTGGGAAGTAACATTCCTCCAGAAAGCCAATTTAATGTTTTCCTCTGCTGGATAGTATTCCGTCATAATTTTGAAATTGCTTGAAATTTGAACATTAGTGACTTCAATCCCAGTCTGTAGTCTGACTTAAGCCAGAGTATCCAAAACATCTGCCTGAGACCACCAGCTGTGACAACAGATCTTTAAGACACCTGTGTCCTTCTGGAGCTGCAGCCAGGGGCCAGGAAGGATGTTTCATGGCATCTGAAATGGCACTGAATGCCCACATTTTGGCTAAAGGATTTTGCCTGCAGTGCCTTGATTGTTCGTCTTGACTGAGAAACCCCCCAGAGGAAATGAAGAAAAAGAGGCAAATGAAACTCAGCAAGCTAAGCAGTAAAATTTATCAATGAAACTTTAGGGTGGATTTCCTCACAGGACACTGCCGTGGGAACAAAAGCAGTCCCCCTTTCGAAGAGACTGTTTTAAGTGTTAACCGTGTTGCACTGGTTTGTGCCTTTTGCTGTAAAATCTTGTTTGCAAAGCACCCAAAGGGGTCTAATGGCTTTTATGAAAAGACTTACACTTTGTGCTTATTCTCTGCAAATGTGCAGTCAGGCCGTTGGCCAAAAAAAACCTTTTTTCTTCTGCACCTGAAAAGGGTGTCCTGTGGTCTGTGAACAGGTCCGGTGCTCTCTGCTAATCCATTCTAAGTCTTACTATGGACATCATTGATTCTTTCTTAGGTTTGAATGGGGAGCAGAAATTTACTTTTGCTAGTGACTTTTTTTGAATTGCACTGTGTTTTGTACCACTGGGGCTTAAGAAAAGCTTTGTTTACCAATATCAGGTAATTGCTACCGCAGCAATTTGCTACCATAGAACTGAGCAGCTGGAAGGTATTGATGTCTTGATAAAAGGTTGTTATTTGTGTTAGTTTTACCTCCCTCATTTTCATTTTTGGCCAGCCAAACATGTGCCATTGTTAATGGGTATGTTACCTGAAGCTGTTACAAAAGTCCATGCCAAGTTCATCCCAATGAATTGAGGAGTAATGTAGTTTTAATTTTAGCTCCAATTATACCCAGGAAGATTAATTGTTGGGGGCAAATCCTTGTGTGGGGCCAAAAGGGAGTTATAAATCATTCAGTTAGATGATCTGATAATTTTCAAGCTCCTGTGGGTTTCATAAAATGGACAAGAATAGCTTAAACTTGTCTCTTTCACAAAGAACCAGTAGCTTGTGATAAATTAGAATCTGTCTTTTTCCCCTCTCCAGTGATCTCCCTGGATGTGGGTGAAATGTCCACTAGTGCTAATTTAATTGCAAGTGGAACCCTCTACTGCCTGCAAGTAATTCACATTTTTCAATAGCAGGTAATGGCAATAGTCAAAGTGTCTCTTTGCTATCAGGTCATTTTATTTTTAAGTCAATGACAATGGAACTATTATGTACCAGCTGATGAGAGTTTAATTTGTTTAAGTATAGAAGAGGATTTATTAGCAGTAATATGTTAGTATTACTATGGCCCTCTGCTTGTAGCTCTTACATATGCATTAGACAATTTCCCCTAATCTAAGCAAATCTAAAGTAATCTAGGTAGATGCATAAGTATGGACTTCATTTTCCTTTCACTGAGACAAGTGTTAATTAAAGCACACTTACTGGACCTAAAGCAAAGTAACTTAGCACAGAATCAGGTCTCCTATCTTTTGTCTAATCTGAATATTGCATGAATATGATCACGATTCTAGGCGTAATTAGGGTCACAGAATATGACTAATTGCTTCCATGAAAGTGAACTATCCCCCTTAGCAAGGCATACATCCGTGTCCGCTGCTAAACAGCAGTACTGGAGAGCATCTATGAATGTGTCTCTCTATATTACTGCATAAATGACTCTCATTTCCCCTCGGTTAAATATATATGAATCAGAAAGATCCCAGGAAAATGCAGTCAGTCCACCCCAGCCCCTCTCGCCCGCTCCTCCCTCCTCACACCTCTCCCCGCTCCAGCGCGGGCCCTTCCCCGGGCTGCAGTCCTTCAGGGACAACCTGCTCCCGCCTGGGCTCTCCACGGCCGCAGCTCCTGCAGGAAAGATCCCCCTGCTGCGGCCTGGGGCCCTCCCCGGGCTGCAGGCTGGGGCTCTGCTCCAGCGGGGGCTCTGCAGGGCTGCAGGGGATCCCTGCTGCGGGCCTGCAGCCCCTCCTGCCCTCCTCCTCCTGCGCCCTCGGGCTGCCTCTGCTGCTGCTCCCGCCTTGGCTTCCTCCTCCTCTGCCTGGGCCGCCTTTGGCCCTTTCGGCAACCTGTTTTCCCCGGGGCGCCCCCAGCTTGGCTGAGGGGCTCAGCTGTGTCCTGCGGTGGGGCCCTTGGAGCCGGCTGGGACCGGCTGGGACCGGCTGTGTGCGGCACGGGGAACAGGTCGAATATTCTTGCAGAGCTGAAAAACTGTTGCCTCTTCTTATTCATGGAATAAATATTTTGAAGAGTGTTATTTTTTTTTCCAGGTCTAAAGTTTTATGACTGGGACTAGAGGTTCTTCTACCCTTCCCTGAGCTTTTTTAATTAAGAAGGTGATGGATGAGTGGGAAAAGGGAGATCTGGGAGCTCTTGAAAATGTTCCCACCCTCTGGATCACCAGAACTAGAGATTTGAAAGGAAGTACTACAACAGGTAAACAGTTTTAAACAAGTCATAGAGGTACTAAAAAAGGTACCAGCTTCTTCAGAGGGGAGTGGATCAATGCATTTTGACAGTTTATAGTTCTGGATCTTGTTTAATTCCACTTGTTTAAAATTTGATGGACCTTTCTAGACAGAAGCCAGATTTGACATGATATTGTGAATGTCATTGTTTATTTTGGCTTCAATCTTTGTTAAGAAAGTCTCAGCAGTTATAATAATGATTAAAGGAGAGATATACACACACATATACATTTATATATTCATATTTATCTAGTCTTACCCAACTGTACACAAACATACACTTTTGGTTGTGAGTATTTTATCATATGCTTTTCACCTCAGAATGAAAGTTCGTTTCTAGTATTACAAAACAACTTCTATTGGAACTGTTTTACTTGAAAATGAACTTGAGAGAGGCTACTAAGAAATCCCTATGGCTGGTTTGTATGTCAATGATAGATGACTGATGCAGAATCAGGGGCCACATTCTGATATAATTTACTCTCCACTGAAGCTGCTGCATATACACCTAGTTACTCTGGCAAAAATAAGATCAGGATTTATACCCAAATCCTGTTGGCAATGAATATTTTAGCCTTTTCAAGGATGCTTTTGAAGTTACACTGTTGTGTCTATTCAGTTAATAAAAGAGTTCTTTATTCTGTGTTGTCATTCCCGTCTTTCACATGATAGTCATTTAAAAGAGAGAAATGAGGACAAGTAGCACCATCTTGCCAAGCTGCATTCCTGATATTTTCTTTTTTGGTTATACAATGGATTTTAACAAGCAGCATATTTATTCTGATGTAAAAAGAAGGAAAATAACTGAGTGATGTTTCTAGGTATTCAAACTTTTGAATTTTGAAACATTAACAAGATGATACATAAAACTCAGACTGATTTCTACAGAAGTTATCGATTTGAAAAGCAAATTGTCTGATGCAGTGTAGTAAGGTTCTAGTTTTTGGTTTTATTTAAAAGGTTCAAGTGAGAAAGCAATACAGTTTAATACAAAATGGTTCTAATGATTTATTTTCAGAGGATAATTTGTTTGCCAATTAAGCACAAGTAATCCTAAATAAATAGACCCCCCTGCTCTAAATCATCTTGATACACTTAAATATCTTCCCAGGTATAGATAGACATGTGTGAATAACAGCATGGGCACCCCAATATGATACTTTTTAATTAAAGGCCAGTATTCCATACTTATTTGATAACCAGGGGTTTTTTTGTTTGGGTTTTTTTTTTTTTTTTTGCCTTTGCCAACGATTTCCTTGTTCAATCACCTAATCTTTGAAGTGTTCAATTTCAAGTAGAGAGAGTAAAATTTTCACCTTTTAGAGATAAAGTTAACACCAAAATCTCTATTCAAGCAGTCAAATACAATTTTTTTTTGGAACCTGGCCTTATTATTCACACCTAAGACCCTCTGTTGAGAGGGTGTCTTTTTCCCTTAAATACTAATACTTATTTCAGTCCTTAAACACTAAGCATTTTGGGAATGAGTATGTGGACATGTGACTTCTACTTCACCCCACAGTCACCAAAAACAGATCTCCATTCTTTTTAAAAGGAACCAAGTGGAAATAATTTTTAAAAGCTAATTGATCTCTTGTCTATAATGAGAATTTACTGATCAGAGCAAAGCAAGTGCATAGCCAGCAAAGACAAGTAGTTTAGAGGATTTCAGAGCTTTTCTTTGTCAAGGAACACAATAGAACAAGAATGCTTTGCATACTGATCCCTCTCTTAAAGCAGACTGGCCAGAGGAAAATAATAGTTGTGATACACCAAAGAATGATACTCTTCCCTAAGTGATGGTGATAGTTGGTAGCTCTTGGGACAACCTGGGTCCATTATCCCTGAGTCTAAGTTCAATTTTCTTTTCTTTTATTATGTTGGTACTCCAAGCTAGATCATAATTTCTCAAACTTTTTTTTCTTTTCTTTTATTCTCAATCCAAAAAAGCACCTAACCACCTAAAAATATACTTGTCTTTAACTTATCAGTTATAGAACTAAAAGGCTGTGGACCATTTTGTGCACTGTGTTCATTCACAGGGATGTTAGCCAAAACATTTTTTTAGCCATCTAAAATGAAAAAGGGGTCTGAGCTACTGCTTGATGCTTTTTTTCTCTTTCCATGCATATAATTATGTTCATATTTATATATGGACCACCCTCTGATGTACTCATATTTATATATCATAGAATCATAGAATTGTTTAGGTTGGAAAAGACCCTTAAGATCATCAAGTCCAACCATTAACCAAGCACTGCCAAGTCCACCACTAAACCATGTCCCTAAGTACCACATCTACACGTCTTTTAAATATCTCCAGGGATGGTCACTCAACCACTTCCCTGGACAGCCTGTTCCAGTGCTTGACAACACTTTCAGTGAACAAATTTTTCCTAATATCAAACCTAAACCTCTCCTAGTGCAACTTGAGCACATTTCCTCTTGTCCTATCACTTGTTACTTGGCAGAAGAGACCAACCCCCACCTTGCTACTACCTCCTTTCAGGTAGTTGTAGAGGGCGAGAAGGTCTCCCCTCTTCTCCAGATTGAACAACCCCAGTTGCCTCAGCCGTTTCTCATAAGACTTGTGCTCTAGACCCTTCACCAGCTTCATTGCCCTCCTCTGGACACACTCCAGCATCCCAATGTTCTTCTTGTAGTGAGAGGCCCAAAACTGAACACGGTATTTGAGGTGCGGCCTCACCAGTGCCAAGTACAGGGGGACGATCACTGCCCTAGTCCTACTGGCCATGCTATTTCTGATGCAAGCCAGGGTGCTATTGGCCTTCTTGGCCGCCTGGCTGGGCACACTGCTGGCTCATGTTCATCGGGCTATGAACCAACACCCCCAGGTCCTTTTCCACCAGGCAGCTCTCCAGCCACTCTTCCCCAAGCCTGTTGCATATGGACCACCCTCTGCTGTCAGTGTGCCATGAGTAACACAATGACAAAAATGGAATGGATGGTAACTCTTGAGACTTTCTCTTATGAATATTGGTCTGAATTACTGCAATGAAATATGCTGCATATAGCTGCACATTTGTTTTCTAATGTCTGTTCTATTCTAAAGAACACTGAAACAGGTAAAAATGAACCACATCAAGGGTTTTGTTCAGATCCTTTGAATGTCTCAACTTGCATGACAGATGTGTCATAGCAAACACAAAGACTTGGTCTAAATTCCTATTTTGTGTCTCCTGCATTGTGTCAGTTGGACAGTATTAGGTTAGTCTTAACTTCACCACTCTTTTTTTTTTTTTTTTTTCCCCTTCTGGGATATTTTAGGGTCAATCTTGGGTCAAGGTTGGTTGTTTTTCCAAGAATGAGTTGCAAATAAGTGTAACTGGGAGAAATCTTACTTCCTCCGAGTGAACTGCAGCCCAGGAATCCCAGTGCGGCAAAGTGCATAGAGGTAGAATACAAAATTCAGAGCTCTCTGTTTGGGATAACATTCTTTGGATTGATTTATATATTAAAAATCCTCTTTGGAGCTGGATGAAGTGTGGCATATGTCTAATAGAGGAAGATAGAATGTGAAAGCTTTTTAAAGGGATTAAAATGATACACTAAAATGCTAGGAATTGCCACAAGCGTAACTCATATTTGCAAGCATTATAATTTCACACACAAGTCCATACTTCCATGTGAGTGAAGGGAGTCTGCCCTGATCCTGCTTAGGAAATTCTGATACTTGTTTAGGACATCATCTTTCTGAGACATGACAGGCCAGAAATGATTCATAAGCAATATTATGTGAATCAATTGGAAAGTCCAGATTTTGAAAAGTAGAGAGCCACTTTATGAACATTCTTGGCCAATAAAGAGCATGTTCCTTTGAGCCCTTCTGCTTCATTACTTTTAACATGCATTCTCTGAAAGTTGTATTTATGTTTGTAATCATTTGACCCTGGCAAGATGTACATCAAGATGAGAGTTAAATATGGGAAGGATACTTCATTTTCTTTTAAAATACACTGCTTAGATCTTTCTTTCTGGGCAGCTTTAAACACTTCAGTAATGATGTTTACATAATTTCCTTTGGAAAATGAACGAATTAAAAGGCTTTTTTTTTTTAATCTTTTTTCCCCCTGCTCTTCATTCTGAATTAAATAATTCTGCTTTCTCATTAGTAAGATGATACTTTTAGGCTATCCTCTTACCAGTGCTTCTTAGTCTTCATTTATCCTCTTTCTGAACATTTAATCCTCCATTTAAAAAAAAAAAAAAAAATACCATGAAGTTAATGGACATCATGGGAAACCTGTGCTTTTTAAAAATCCATCTCTTTTATATGATAGAGTGTGTCATAGGTCCTCTGATTTTAAGCAGGCATATTCAAATTATTATGGCCCTGGCTTCAATTTCATTTTTCTTTTTAGTTGCATTCCACAAGTCTCTATATATGGTAGTAATTTAATTATTTGTTTTCTTCCTAAACTCCTTTGAGTTTGTCCATTATCTTTTTTTTTTTTTCTCTCAGAAGGGAAAAGTCCAAGTACAGAGGCAAGAGGGTGCATCAACCACTGCTAAGGTTCCCTTTCGCTACGGTTTAGGTCTTCAGATAGCTCATATTTGCCTGCAAGAGGCTACAGTAAAATGTGTTATTGACCATTCTGTGCATAGACTGAGAAGTCTAAACAGATTAAAAAATACCTGGTAGGCCCTAGACCTAAACAACAAGTTTGGATTTGATCCATTGCAATGGGTGGGAGGAGTTCATTATTACATATGCCAACAGCAGAATTGGGGAGGTTGCTTTGTGGGCAATTTCTCTATGGAAGGTCTGTATCTTCTATTGCCTGCCTTTCTCACCAAGGAGGGACAACTTGTATTCTTTCTGATCTGTACTGATCTAATCTCACCATTCGTCTAAAACCAGTGGCAGAATTTGAAGTCCATCCTGTTCCTGATGATTAATTACAAAAAGGAACAATTTCAGCCTTGAGATACAAGGATCTGTCCATGTCTTCTCATTAAGACACTGCCAAACTGTGACTTAAAAAGTAACTGTACAATATCAGTCTGTGAGCTGTGGTTAGCTTGCTTTATTAATTCTACTCTGTGTTCAGTGAGGCAAGAAAAAGACTAGGCTGACCAAACTCCTGTGTCTGCTTTGTGTTGTGGGTGTATGTAGCACAGAAAGAATTGCAAAGAAATATAGTTACCTAAAGGAGGAGTGACAAATTCAGGTACAATTCACAATTTAAGAACCTTAGAGTATCTTTTTTGGCCTTCAGCTGTGACACCAGAAGGGTATGGTCTTCCATGAGCCTTTGCCAGCATCTTGCACAAGGCTTAGATACCCCAGCTGTCTTCTTAAAAAAGCACTAGGTTTAGCCTAGTGGCTCAATCTTAAAGAGTGGGCACAGTCCGCTTTTAAAACATAGCTTAAGATGGAAGCCAAATCAATAAATTTCATCCTGATTCTCTACCATATTCACCTTTAGATATACTGATGAACTAAAATCATAACATGGCTGATATATGCTTATTCCTTTGACTTTAGAAGGTGACTTTGAACTGTGTATTTTTATAAGAGCTTTTACAATGTGCACAACACAACAGAATGTTTGAATGTCCTTTATATGGCAATATATCTATTAGAGCTGGGCAATACTTTCATGAGGAAATACTTCTTAGATAAAAGGTTTTGGGAAAAGTTTTCAGGATCTTCATTTATATTTTTCAATTTCTCAACAAAAATAAACAGACATACAGAAACAAAATTAACCAAGCTATAATAAATACCCACATGTTGCTTAAGGGCAAGAGAATATGGGAAAAGGGATTAAAAGGAAGAGAGAATTGTTGTGGTTTTTTTTCCCCCACCAAACAAACAAAAAATAAATAATGTGCTTTAAATAACATTTCTATTGGTGTTTGTTCTTGAAAACCAAAACATTTGGATTTAAGGATAAGATACTCATTTGTAACAGGAAATCCACAGCAAGCAAATTACCTTTTCTTATCTACTGTGTTTGATGGTTTTATCATCTTTAAACATAGTCTATAAGAGCAACATAACTGGAAATTTCTATGAAAACTCTGAAAGATTTTGTCAATGAACTTAAATAATAACCATGATAATTTGAATTTTAGCTTATGAAATTTAAACTTAAATCATATTTTAAGAAGTATTTTTTTTGCCTATTTTAGTCATAAAAATAAAACTAGGAAAGCAACTCAATAGTTTGTCAAATTCCTCCTTGTTCCCTAGGTCAGGACGAACTGTACAAGTGCTATTCCTGATAGATGTTGTCTAACTTGATCTTCAAGATGTCTGAGAACGCCACAATGTCCCCAGGGAATTTTTTTCAGCATTTTACACTTTCTCTTAAAAGCTTTCCCAATTCCTATTCCTGTATCATTCCTTCTTGAATTTTACCTCACTGCTTCCTTTTTTATTCACCATAGGCATAGAAATCAGGATTTTTCTTTCTTTTGTAGCAACCTTTTGTAGCAACAGATATTTTGAGCCCATTTACATGGTGTCCATCCAGTTTTTTGTCCCTTAAGTTGAGCAGCTCCAACCATTTCAGTCTTTTCTGGTTGGGAATGATTAATAGTTCCTTGGAAACTCCTTTCCTCCCCGAAACTGGTTCACACCTAACTTGAAGAGCAAGGCCCAAACTGGAAAACCTATTTCAGCTGAGAGCTAAGAATATGCGAGCAGTGGGAGATGTTACTGTCTTGCAGGCTATGTTCTCATTTGTGTCATTTAGTATTCACTTCATGGACTATTCATAGGTTAGAACCAGAGTTATGGGTGTTTATCAGCTTGTGAAATCATTTAACCGTGTTTTCTTTTTTATTTAAATAATACTTATGAGGAATTCAAAGAAAAAGGACTGTTTTTATTGGAACCAAAAAGGGTTTTGTGACTAACTTCATTAATATCCAAGTTTTGATGAGAGAGAGATTTCAGATGATCTTTATTTCAGAGATTCTGAATACAGAGATCTGAAATATAAGAGATCATAACATTTCCAAATATCAGTCTCCACCCTTTTCAAGGTTACATCTTTTCATTCATTATGTCAGTCATGATGAACTTGATGAAATGTTTGGCTTGGTGTAGTTTTGCATGCACTCTGTGGAGCTATAGCTATAAACATATGTGCTTAGGAACCGTGCCTTGCCTTGCAATAACCTGTAATAAAGACTAAGGAGTTATGTACATTTTATCTTTACATTCTTACTTTTTGAATCACATGCACTCACCTCACATTGTTCTGGGGAAATCCTTTAAATTTTAAAATACAACTCCCCCATTGTAATGTTGGTGAAACAGAGCTCCAAATGTAATCCTGTCATATTCACAACTGTGGAAAAGTTTCCATTCTTCCTTTGCTGTCCTACATGTGCAGAAAAAGTTGTACAGCATCCATCTTATCTTTTTTAATAATTGTATTTTAAATTATGGTTATTCGTCAAATACTCTTAAACCTGTAGCTGCAAATCTATAAGTACCATGACCTGTCTCCACTGGGAAGGGCTGATGTAATTAGAAAAAGGCCTATATCAATCACTGAGATAATGGGTGTTCTCTCTCTATCCCCCCATCTCTCTCTCTCACATCATCAATTACTCTGACTATTTTAGACAAAATATCAGACAAATCTACCTTCTTTTAACTACAGTGCTGCCATTGCTATTAATAGAATTTTAAATCTTTTGTTAGAAGAAAGGTTCCTAGGGAGACTATTTTGCAATGGCCAATTAAGGAAAGTCTAATTTATGTAATCTCACAGAATTAGCAATGGATTTAATAAATATGGTAAAAGCTGACATGCCTGGTATGGACTGATTCTTCTGGAAGTAGCTATGTGAATTAGGAGTGTTTCCCTTTTAGTGTCACTGTAACTTATATTAAACATCATGCATCAAAATGCAAATGGAAGGTTAAAATAGCCATTATTATTACTATTACTTCTAAAAATGCTTCTAAAGATGTTGAAAACACCAGGCCTAGAAAGGTACTGAATATTTCCTACTATCAATAGGATATATGCTACTATCAGTAGTTACCAGAAATGACTCTTCAACTAACATTCCTCATAAACTGATCCTTAGAAGCTGATTCAACAAAACAGGGCAGTATAGTAAAAACACCTGTTAAAACTTAATCATTTGCAGAATAATGACAACTTTAAGTATAAATTTAAGCATGTTCTTAAGCATGTTTAAATTTAGGCACGCTTGTCCACACTTGCGGACAAACTGGTCTGACTTTTCAAATTGAAGCTGGTGTAGCCCTGCTAGCATTTTACTGACCTGTCAGCCTCACCTCTGTGCCTGGGAAGATCGTGGAACAGATCCTCCTGGAATCTATGCTAAGGCACACAGGAGGACAGGGAGGTGATTTGGGACAGTCAGCACGACTTCACCAAGCGCAAGTCCTGCCTGACCAACCTAGTGGCCTTCTATGATGGAGTGACTACATCAGTGGACGAGGGAAGAGCTATGGATGTCATCGATCTGGACTTCTGTAAGGCCTTTGACACAGTCCCCCACAATATCCTCCTCTCTAAATTGGAAGGATACGGATTTGATGGGTGGACTGTTTGGTGGATAAGGAATTGGCTGGATGGTCGCATCCAGAGGGTAATGGTCAATGGCTTGGTGTCCGAATGGAGAACAGTGACAAGTGGTGTCCTTCAGGGGTCTGTACTGGGGCCAGTGCTGTTCAATATCTTCATCAGTGACATAGACAGTGGGATCAAGTGCACCCTCAGCAAGTTTGCAGATGACACCAAGCTGAGTGGTGCAGTTGACACGCCTGAGGGACGGGATGCCATCCAGAGGGACCTGGACAGGCTGGAGAGGCGGGCCTGTGTGAACCTCATGAGGTTCAACAAGTGCAGGGTCCTGCACTTCGGTCAGGGTAATCCCCGGTATCAGTACAGGCTGGTGGATGAAGGGATCGTGTGCAGCTCTGCCAAGAAGGACTTAGGGGTACTGATAGACGAAAAACTGGACATGAGCCAGCAATGTGCTCTCACAGCCCAGAAGGTCAACCGTATCCTGGGCTACATCAAAAGAAGCATGGCCAGCAGGTCGAGGGAGGTGATTCTACCCCTCTACTCTGCTCTGGTGAGACCCCACCTGGAGTACTGCATCCAGCTCTGGGGTCCCCAGTGCAGGAAAGACATGGACCTGTTGGAGCAGGTCCAGAGGAGGGCCACAAAAGTGATCAGAGGGCTGGAACACCTCTCCTATGAGGAAAGGCTGAAAGAGCGGGGGTTGTTGAGCCTGGAGAAGAGAAGGCTGCAGGGAGACCTTATTGCGGCCTTTCAGGACTTAAAGGGGGCTTATAAGAAAGATGGGCACAGACTTTTTTGCAGGGCCAGTAGCAACAAGACAAGGGGTAATGGTTTTAAACTAAAAGAGGGTAGATTCAGGCTGGATATAAGGTAGACATTTTTTACAATGAGGGTAGCGAAACACTGGAACAGGTTGCCCAGAGAGGTGGTAGATGCCCCATCCTTGCAAACATTCAAGGCCAGGCTGGACGGGGCTCTGAGCAACCTGATTGAGTTGTTGATGTCCCTGCCAATTGCAGGGGGGATGGACTAGATGACCTTTAAAGGTCCTTTCCATCCCAAAGCATTCTATGATTCTATGATTCTATGATTAGTGAGAGAAAATAGGACTATGCTGAGCAGTTTTGATAATGCATGTCTTTGAGTTCTTTGGAAACTGGGCCTTGCTGCAAGATAAAAAGGGACAACCTATTGCAGGAAATTGTCAGCTCTTCTGAGTATCAAAGGCCAAAGAATTTCACTCTGGCTTTCCCGCATCAAGCTTAATCACTTAGAGATAGATGTCTTCCCATTTTTAAAGGAACATAAAACAAATGCCACAAATTTTCTGTAACAACTGCAGCACAGTGCAAAAATGCTTTGCCCCAAAGTTAACATAACTACAGTCTGGTGAAATAAAAATTCTTGTCAGATCTTGCTTTAAAATGTGAATGGATTTGAATACATGAGTACCAGAGATCTCACCAGAGTAGGTTTAAGCTCTAGTATATCCTGTAAGGTGTGCCCGTGTAGACTAGCCAGAAAAGGGAGGTAGCCCAGAAAATGAAGAAAGAATTACCCTCAGTGGTTCTTCAGACAGAGATGGTGTCTCTCAGGTGGATGAGGAGAAGAAGCTGCAATTTATCCATTTCTCTCTGAATTCAAAACACTGTCAATGGTCAGGCATTCGCAGGCCAAGAAAATAAAACCATTGATGATTTCTCACTCTCCTCACCCATACTTATTTATTTTACAAGAATGTCCTTAAAAGATTTGTATTGATTCTGGGAAGATTTCCATACAATGACATTAATATAAAACCAAACTCATAAGAAAACACTTTTTTCAGATAGATTTTCCTTTTGCAGAGACCAGGTGAATAAATAAAATTTTCCCTACATTTCTCTGGCTTGAGTTGTCAGCTCTTCAACAACAATCAGATGATACCTTTAGCCTGTTGGCCTATGTCATCTCCAATGGTGAGCCAAAACAATCCTTTGACAATGATACAGGCTAATTCTTCACACTCTAAGGAGTACGAGTGTCCTACAGCTGCATCATTTTTCAAGAGTGATTTACTTATTGGTGAAGCAGTGCTTGACTTTGCTATTGTTCTTATCTTTCTAAAATGTTATGCATTGGTAGTAGTCTTCCCGGGTATGCAGAGAAATGCAAAAGATGATAAAAAAAATTTTGCAGCAGAAGGGTTCTGAAACTCAACATTTCAACCTTTACCAGGCAAATGCTGCTTATCTCTTCCTGATAATGAGCACATTTGTTATCAAACTTCACAAAGGCCACCTTATAAAACATACTGAAGATGTGTCATAAATTTGCAGTTTGTGGCTTGGCGTATTGACCTTATCCCACTTTAATGTTTTAAACATTTTCTCCAGGTTTAGTGCTACTGCTGGTGAATGGATTAATATAACACTATTCCTTATTTTGTTTCTGCTAAATGTTAACTTTATTCATATGGCATATAATTGCTTCAAATAGAATTCAAGGCTGATAAAGAATTGAAAGTATGCTTTTGTCTCTCTTAAAAATTGGTATATATACGTGTCTGTATATGTCTGCATGTGTTTCTGCAGTATCTGCTGCCATTTAACAGGTTATAAAAACTCCAGCTTGTTGTAATGAACAGAAATAAGCCAAGGGGAAGCATTTGGTGATCTCAGTCTAGTTCATACTGATATTTTTCATTGAAAGAAGATTTTAATGGCAGCTTCTCAGAATCACAGCACATCTGGAGTTTGGATTCATTTAGCAATGAATCTGAATTTCCCAGCTAGTCTTCATCTAACAAACAAGGGCAGTGGAAAACTTCAATTTGAACATCCCCTGGCAGAATTCATTGGTTTTGAGACTGTTGAGAACAGAGTTGGCTGTAACATTAAGTCTTGAAGGTAGAAGACATCTGCCAGGTGAAGTCATTCACTGCTTACTGGAAAAGGGCATTTCTGATAAATTCCAGCTTGGCTTTTTGTTCACTCTCAGCACAGAAAGTGTTCTCACCTTCATTTTTGTAATGGTTTATTAATGCACTCTGACTCTGGATGTTGCAGTGTTTTAACGTTGCTTGATCTGAGTGCTGCTTTTGACACTTTTGATTATAATAGCATCCCACTTGATCATGTCTAACATTCTCTGGGCTTAGCTGGCTCTACATTTTCAGTTTATTTCAATCTTGTTTGTCTAACACATCAGGGGTATTTTTAAATTTTATTTATTTATTTATTTATTTGCCATTAGGAGAGTTCCCTTGGCCTCCTTTGCTCAGAAGTTATTTATGGGAAGGTTCTTTCACCAATTCAGTTCTGAACACTTTGTTTCTGCACAAGGGCTGCCACTGAAAGCAAAGTTGAAGGGGAAGGCTGGACATTTCCAAAGAACCAAAAGGAATGTATGTGTCTTTTTTACAGAATTCCCTCTTGACATCTCACTTTGAGCTCACTGACTTTAACAACCACATGGCTTTACTTTGCATAGTAATATGATGCATTAGCATAATTCATATTCTACTTTCTGTGTCGTGACTACTTGACTATATTTTTCTGAAATGCAATAGTGTGAAGAACCACAGCACATTAAGTGTATAAAAAATTTCCCAGTCAGTTCTAAGGGAAAACTCACAAAACTCCTAACCACCAGAAAATAAAAGGGAAGTGAAAAAAAGGGAATCTTGACAATACTGAGGATTATTTTCAGTGAAACACCAGGAAACAAAGGTTTCATAAAGCAAGAAGGGCAGTACATCACACCTGATACACAGATGACAAGAACATAGAGACAGAGGTTTTCCTAACAGGTAGATCACAGCTATGTCATCCTGTCAGGAGCAAGAGACAGTGCTTATGCTTGGACTTAGGCCCAGAAGACTAAGGGGGAAAAAAATGGGCACTCTCCCCTGCCAGGCCAATAGATGGCTTATTTCAGTCCAGAACCCTGCAGGATATGTTATAGCCCTCTACCCTGATCATCTATATAATTTTTCTGCTAAAGAGATATGGGGAATGCAAGGAGAAAGAAATTAATATTTTCTAAAGGGGCAGGAGAGCGGGCTATACTTTGTTTTGGGTAAGAAAAAAAAAAAAAAGGAAAAAAAGGATTTTACTAGAAGGACTACAAAATTAATCAAATATAGTTGAAAATTAAACTTGTGGCCTTCAAACATATGAAAATAATCTTAAAGTGTCAAGTCACATTAAAAGGTATCCCATGAAACAACTTTGGGTTCAGAGAAATGGATCAATAGAAGGAAGACAAGAACATTCAAACCCAAGCTGTGAGACAGCCAGAGTGAACCTTGCATTGTGAACTATACTGCATCAGCAAGACAGGATCAGATGCTAGCAAGTTGCACTTCCAAAAGGGATTAAATCAATGTGATTTGATCAGTCCTTTGAACTTTTTGAGGTCCTCCTGCCTTCTCTTAAAGCATTGTCCACATCACAGGAATGATGGATCCATTTGTTCTGATGAATTTGACATTGCTGTGTTCCAGCTTTAATCCTCCTTACCATGCTAGAGTAGGGTGGGGTAAAACTTTTGTTCCCTTGAAGAGAAAAGGGAAGGACCATGCTGCAGCTCCAAGCAAATCCATCTAAAGTTGTAAGGAGAAGTGACAGTGGAAAGTAGGAGGAGATAAAAACTAATCACAGCATGGGACAGGAAGTTGCTTGCACTTGGAAGCCCATATGGGTTCATACACAAGAAGTGTAAAACAGTAGTATTGTGGAGTTAAGGATCTGAGGGACTTTGATGCATGTCTATGAAGCAATGGGCCCTTCCCTCAGCCAAGTGAGTGTGGAGAGGTGAAAATATGTTTCTAAGGTCCTCCAGTCTCTTTGGAAACTAGTCTGTCTTTGTTTCCTCAGGCTGCCCAGTGAAACCTGCTTCATCAGCGCAGTCATGCATGAGGCTTTGCACAGATTACTCTTGTGACTGTTTCTCACTTCAGGTTTCCCAGTTTAAAGATGAACTGAAATTATGAGATCAACATAGAGTAAGTTTTCCTTTTGGTATGAAGACCGAAATAATAGTCTACAAAAGAATTAGACCTGTCCTGAAACACCTCAGATCTCCACTGTCTTCTTCAATTTTTAGGTGGACCAGAAAAAAAAGTTCATGGTTTAAACTGCCTCTTGCTGAGTGAGAAAGGCTTTTGGCACCACAACAGCAGATTAATTTGCCGTAGTATTTTCAGAAACACAGTGTGTTAGAAATTGTAGTTTCATTGAGGTCTTCTTTTGGAAATATATTGGCTTTTGACAAATAAAATCACTTGTAGTGGTTTTGTAATCTGGACCAGACATTTGTTAAGTAGAAGTACTAAGTGTCTTTCATGTCAGGTGAAATAGTCAAGTACCTGAATCACTACTGGCCTTGCAGTAGGGTGACCCTGGCTGGACACCGGGTGCCCACCAAAGCAGCTCTATCACTCCTCCTCCTCAGATGGACAGGGGAGAGAAAATATAACGAAAGGCTTGTGGGGTGAGATAAGGACAGGGAGAGCTCATTCACCAATTACCATCACAGGCAAAACTGACTCGACTTGCAAAAAAAAAAAATTAATTAAATTTATTACCAATCAAAACAGAGTAGGATAATGATACCTAAATCTTAAAAACACCTTCTCCCCAGCCCTCCCTTCTTCCTGGGCTTAGCTTTGCTCCTGAATTCTCTACCTCCTTTGCCCCAGCGGTGCAGGGGGACAGGGAATGGGGATTGCAGTCAGTTCATTACATGTTCTCTCTGACACTCCTTCCTCCTCAGGGTGAGGACTCCTCACACTCTTCCCATGCTCCAGCGTGGGGTCCCACCCATGGGAGACAGTCCTCCATGAACTACTCCAAGGTTAGTCCTTCCCATGGGCTTCAGTTCTTCATTAACTTCTCCAGCGTGGATCCCTTCCACAGGGTGCAGTCCTTCAGGAACAGACTGCTCCAGTGTGGCTTCCCCACAGGGTCACAACTCCTGCCAGCAAACCTGCTCCAGCATGGGCTCCTCTCTCCATAGGTCCACAGGTCCTGCCAGGAGCCTGCTCCAGCACGGGCTTCCCACAGTGTCACAGCCTCCTTTGGGTTCATCCACCTGCTCTGGCGTGGGGTCCTCCACGGGCTGCAGGTGGATATCTGCTCCACTGTTTACCTCCATGAGCTTCAAGGGGATAACCTGCCTCATCATGGTCTTCCCCACGGGCTGCAGGTAAATCTCTGCTCCAGTGCCTGGACCACCTCCTCCCCCTCTTTCTTCACTGATCTTGGTGTCTGCAGTGTTGTTGCTCTCACATATTCTCACTCTTCTCTTCTGACTGCTGCTGGTGTTGTGCAGTTTTTTGGTTTTTTTTCCCCCCTCTTAAATATGTTATCATAGAGGTGCTACCACCATTGCTGATTGGTTTGGCCAGTGGTGGGTCCATCTTGGAGCTGGCTGGCATTGGCTCTGTTGGACACAGGGGAAGCTTCTAGCAGCTTCTCAGAGAAGCCACACCTGTAGTCCCCCCACTACCAAAACCTTGCCACACAGACCCGATATACTTGAAAGGGAATAACTATGAAGAACACAAATTATTTAATATAATTAAACAAGTAAAAACAACAGAGAAAAGAGTGCAGTAGATGAGTATTCTCCTTGTCTGCTATTATTACAAGATTTGTAAAGGCACTTAACTCATTTCTTTTTAAAAAATGTAGTACTGAGAATTCTATTATTGAAAACATAGATAAACCAAAAAAACCTGGACTTTTTTATTAGCTCTTAAAATATCACTTGGAAAAGTATGTAATTTGGAAGTTACACAATTAAGACATCATAAGGACTTTGGAAACCTTGTGTTGAGAGAACACTTTTCTTCTTACCCAAATTTCTCAGTAATGTACCATCAAGAGCTAGGATGAGATCCTCTCTCCTCCTGATGTAATGACTATGGAACTTGGACATTGTCTCCAGTATTTCCCCATATATCCCATGTCCAATGTGGGCAGGGCAGAGGACACAATCAAATTGTGGTCCAAATACAGCAGATCTGTCTCACAAGTGTAGAGTACATGGGCAAGATTGCTTGCTTAAATTACACCTAAAAGCCTCAAGCAAGAACAGGTTAAAGCAAGATATAACACCAAGGAATCGAAAATCAGAAGAGACAGAACATCATCCTCGTTTTACAGTCTGAAGACAGAGTGATTAAATTGTTTGTGGTCAAATGAGGGCAGAGAGGACACCTTTGGCAGAGGTAGAAATATAATCACAGATCACTTTCTTTACCATTAGATTAGCCTTTCCTCCTGGCTTTTTCTTAAACCTGTTTGACAGCAACTGACTCAATTATTCTTTGTGATTAATTTCCTGGATATGTAGCCTCTTCTTCATTTATTTGCTTGTTTGTGCACTGTTTTCAGACCATTCACAGTGTCTATAAATGCATTTTTTATTAGTATTACATGAATAGGTATTTTAAATAATGTTGAGGGAGTAGACAATAATTTAGTATGAGCTAATTAACAAAAGGTATGAGCTATCAACCCAGAACAAGATACAGTGTTGTCTTCTTACTGGGGGGCCTCATTTTGAAGTGTTAAAACTAAATGAAAGGCAAAGAATATATACTTCCATTTTGTATGGATCTCTTTCTTTACATATGTCTTTAGATATGTACATGTGTACATAAACATCACTGTCTATTCACCAAAGGTATGAGAACCCATCCCTTTATTGTCCCAGCTGCTCAAAACATGTGGCTAGCAGATTCTTATTTAAACAAGGTCATATTGCAGACCTGTACAGCATATCAGCTGATGGGTGTGCAAAAACATGGTGGTGGAACGAGTAGTTTGCACTAGCACGTATATCAACTTGCGCTTGATTGATAGGTTCAAGTTTCTCATGATAACATGCAGTAATACTTTGGTCTCTTTGAGGATCTTTGAAAAATACAAAAGGGCACCTAACTTGGATGAATGTTTTGAACATTTCTTAAAGTTCCTGCAAGCTAAGGATGTATCCATGGAATATTTGATCATCAAACACAAAGCTGAATGGAGAAAAATATTTATATTCTTTATCCTCCTATAAGAAAAAAAAAAAGATTACAAAGCAAGAATTAATCTAATTGACATTATCATGAATTAGACTTCTATTTCATTTCTTTACACAGGAGGCTGATAGCACTGATTTGTTGTAGTCACCTGTGAGGTTGTAGGGCGTCTGTACACACCTTGGCAAGGTGTGTACATGCTGTTGTAAAGGCCTTTTTACCATTTCCAGTGCGAAGTTTTTCCTTCCTGCCTTCTTCCCTTCCTGCATGGCCCTCCAGCCTTTCAACCTTTCCTTCCTGCCTTAACACCTGCTTTCTCTCTTTCTCTCTTTCTTTATTTTCCTTTTATTTTCTTTCCTTCCACCCTTCCTTCCTTCCCTCCTCTTTCCCTCCCTATATACCTCCTTCCTCTCTTTTTTCCTTCTTTCCTATCTTTCTTCCTCTTTTCTTCCTTCCTTCCTTCCTTCCTTCCTTCCTTCCTTCCTTCCTTCCTTCCTTCCTTCCTTCTTTCTCTCTCTCTCTCTCTCTCTCTCTCTTTCTCTCTCTCTTTCTCTCTCTCTTTCTTTTTTCAGCAGCAGGGAATATCATAATCTGCAGGAGCTGCTGGTGACAGCTCTATCTAAATGTGGATGGTGTTTGAATCAACTGAATATGCCTGTCATGACAGTTATCAGAGGGAGTGCATCTAGCCCACTCTGTTCAGTTCTAAATGGAAAGGAGGTCTCCAGGGTGTGGGCAAATAGTTACTCTGGCTGACTCCCACCCAGGGCCTCAATTAACTAGCAGCAGTTTCAGGACATTAAATATATTTACCACCTACGACAAAAAAGCAAAGATGCAGTGAGCAAGACTGAAGAGTTCTTGCACATTCCTATCAGAGAGTCTGGGTGCTGGTGCTGTTTAGTGGGTAAGTGGGTACAGATCCCAGTGTTATGCTGTTCCTTGACATTCTTAGAACAGGACCTTCCACTCTCTTTGTAGGCTTCTGGATGTTGTACAGAACCAATATCTCTTCCATCTTGGTCAGAGGAGCTGTGTAGCCTACTGTAGACAATGGATCCTGCTCCACCTTTCCTCCTTCATGCTGCAGTTTTCAAACTGTTCCAGTCTAGTTTATGATATCTTAAAAGCAAGTAATGGATCACTTGTTACAAGGACTTTCTTTTTCCTCAGTTTCTTTCCTGGCTGCTGTCCAGGCAGGTTTTTGGAGGTCAACAGTAGTATCTAGTAGCGGTGCCTCTCACCAGTTTTGCAAAGCGCTGTACTGCAACGTAAAGCAATTTACTTCACACTGTTCTGCAAAAGACGTGGGGGAATTTCTGTCTATGATGAAAAAAAGAAAAGAATCTGGGGAGGACAAACAAGCCACCATGAGACTTTGCTCATCAACAGGTCAATATGAAATACCTAAACCACAAAACTCACTGTTCAAGCTAGCAGAGAACAGACACCATCCAAGCTTACCAGGAAGACATACTGAAGCACAGATGAAAACATGTCCGTAAACGGATGAGGTTCTTTAGACGTGAGGATGACCCTAAAGTATAGCCTTGAATCCACTGTGATCCAAAGAGTAATATCTGAAATATCACAATGGATAAGTTCAGGTGTTTTTTTGAATAAATCAGGAAGAATTTTGAAGAACATTTGTAAAATCAACAAGTTTTCAAAAAAGTTGCAAGGATGTAGTTTTAAGAAATAGTAAAGTTGTTTTTTTTTTTTTTTTTTTTTTAATAGTCAGAATTTTTACTTGGGGTATCAAGTGGGCATAAAACAGATAAATCCATTAAAAATAAAGAGGCTTTTGGGAGCGTATGATCACTGCCAAATACCTTGGTGTTTGTACTATTTTTGGCTATATGATGGAAGATTCATTCCAGTTGTATATATAATTGTCAATTGGTTTGATTTTAACCCCTCAAAATATGAAGTAGGTTTCAGCACCAGCAGCTGAGAAAAAGCTACTTCACAATAGAAGGAAATAGAAAAAGAAGTCCTTAGGCATTATTTTTTTGTTGTTTTATTAAATTTCTCTAGTACCACTTCAGGGGAAAAAAAAATAATCTTCATTGCATATCATAAACTACTGGTGAAGCTACTGGGGACAAAGATAGCCATTTCATTGCTGATAGTAACCAGAATACATAAATGATGCTGTATTTAATTTTAAAATTAATTATATATGTGTACCGACCTGGTTCTACTTATGTACAGGAAAATATTTAAAGGGGAAATTATTGCTGTGTCCCCATTTGTTGCCTTTCCCAGAACAGCTAACAGCTCCAGAAACAAAATTCCATTTGCTAAATAATTATGAACTTTAGAGACGGTTACATTAAATAACCAAAAAGCAATTCAGACCTTTCTAATTCAGGACACTGAAACTGTCTTTAAAGAATAGCTCTCTCCTATGGGGAAAAGGTAGTAATGAAATTATATCATTAGCACAAAGATTAATATGATTTCAAGAAGATATTCTTGGACATCAGCTTAATATAAAGACATAGAACTGGAAATTAATCATCTGACTCTAGAAACAGCTACTGGCTTTGTCAGAAACTATAACATGTCAGCCATAGAACTGAATGACAAAGTCTTGGAGAAAGCTAAATGCAGAAACAAAAAAGCTGTGTATTTTGTAGTGGCTGATAACTGCTGTCCATGGCCAGAAGTGATACACATGACAACAGTCTGATGTAGAAAAAGCCATTTGAAGGGATTTGTAAAACACATTTCCTTCAGGTTATCTGGTGAGTTTGTTTCAGTTAAATGCTCGCAGTTTATTTCTGAGGAGTTCTCAACATTACTACAGTAATATTTAGTCAAACATTGGGGCAGCTACCTACCACGCAGCAGCAAATATGCGGACAGAAGAGTCTGTGCTGACAGTGAGATAAGCGATAGTGAAAAAGGAGAAAACCTTGCTGTTTGTACACAGGCCAGCTCCTCACATTATTATTGCAAAGTCTGGAGAGTAAACATCCCTAAGTTTTGTTTTACTGTATAGGTTAAACACTGTTTGTTCATAATTATAAGAAAAGGAAACAGGAAGAGGATAGGGAAAGGGGGAATTTAAATCTTTAACTCATTTCAGAGATGTCAAAGGGGAAGTGATTAAGAGACCAAATAATTACCTGATTTTAAGTAAAAGCTTAATATGGGTGCTGCTTCCACCTTTGGAGTTAAAATAAATGGATACAGTTTTCAAAGACAAAAGTTCTTTCCTGGGAAAATGCTGTCCAACCGGTAGTAGCAAGGGTTGAAAGAAAAAACCAACAGTTGTTCTTCCTGAAAGAGCAACACTAATGCAAACAGGTTCATGGAAGATGTATAATACTAACCATGTGATTACTTGGGTTTTAGTGGTTATGTCTGAGGAATGTTTTAATGGTTACATTTAAGGAGCATTTGGGAAATGGTATGCTACATGAGAAAGCTTAATTATTGCTTTACGTCTTACGTAGCTACCAATATTGTACTTGTACACAATTGAGTTCTACAAAACCATATGATCAGAGGAATTTATTTGCTTTCTGATATCTTTGAACATCCTTGAAACATTTTAAAGTTTGTTTGGTTTTTTTCCCCTAAATTTTATTTTATATATACAGAAATATAACAGTCACCGCTCTACATTCCAAGCAAATAAAATGCTATTTTGGTATTTTATTATGTCACTACTCCTCTGCATATTGCAAAACTGTAACACTATGTAGAGTAACTTACCTTTATTTATGACATCATGGGCTTGCTGTTAATTCAATCAGCAGAGAAGTTGGTAAATAAGGTACTTAGCTGCCTGCCCTCCTTATGGATTTATCAGCCTTATTTAAGGCAATTGAGTTGAAAAGCTGGGGGTTGTTTCTACAGACACCTGCTCCGTTCAGAATGAGACATATAAGCTAAAATTCTCAAAGCAGCCAACTTGTGGGTTTGAAATGCATGGCACTCATGAACTTTAGGGGAAAATACACAGCTACGCTATAAATTATTTTGAAAGGTGAAAGCAGAAACTCGTGCATATGATAAGATAGTGTTGGAAGAGCCCTCATATTAGATTTTTGTCTGGGCCTTTGAAGTCAAATGCGGTCTGATCTTTACTTCTAAGTCAGATTTATATTTACCTCTTACATGTTCATTTTTTCCCTGCTGTTTTTCAAATATCATCATTTGCCTTTACCCCATCCAAGAGGTCTGTGTGTGCATGAGTGAGACAAGCTATTAGTCTGATCTACAAAGACTTTTACACCTGGAGGAAAAAAAAGGAAAAAAGGAAAAAAAAGCAGTTTCATTTGGTCTGGGTGATTTTCTGTTAGTTTCCTTGAACACGTTAACACTGGTTCTCTTGGAATGAGCTCAGGCATTCCCTTTAAATGTGTTGTTACCAAACAAGCTGTTCTCAAAAAGTTTGAGTCCCACTGGGAAGAAGAGGAGCACACGAAAAAAAAAAAAAAATTAAAAAAAAAAAAACCAAACTGTGCTTAATTTACGGTATTTTTATCTTGAGAAGGCTATCAGATATTTCACCTAATCATCTTCAGCTAATCACCTAATCATTTGAGGAAAGACTGAAAGAGATGAGGTTGTTCAGCCTGGAGAAAAGAAGGCTGCAGGGAGACCTTATTGCGGCCTTTCAGGACTTAAAGGGGGCTTATAAGAAAGATGGGCACAGACTTTTTTGCAGGGCCAGTAGCAACAAGACAAGGGGTAATGGTTTTAAACTAAAAGAGGGTAGATTCAGGCTGGATATAAGGTAGACATTTTTTACAATGAGGGTAGTGAAACACTGGAACAGGTTGCCCAGAGAGGTGGTAGATGCCCCATCCTTGCAAACATTCAAGGCCAGGCTGGACGGGGCTCTGAGCAACCTGATCGAGTTGTTGATGTCCCTGCCAATTGCAGGGGGGATGGACTAGATGACCTTTAAAGGTCCCTTCCATCCCAAAGCATTCTATGATTATGATCTAACAAAGTGCCTTCATAACTGTTCTGTGCAACAGGTCTGTTGGCTGTGGGTCTCTTAAAACAGGTTTTCATTGCTTTGGTCGGTCTGAATTGGTACCTAGATGTTATTAGAGTCTGGTTCCTTGTGTGTTATAAACAAAGATTAGAGCTGTGCAAAACTCAGCTTTCATAGCATTTATACAAGGATTTTCTTTGCTTTCCTTATTTGTGGATTCTCTGCTTCCCTAGGTTTGCTTTCTGTCTGACATTTCAATTAGGCTACAAGTGGTAGGATAATCACTATAGTAGCTGGGAAAAAGGATTCTTTCACCCCCTTAGGGGTCAACAGTGTATTCAAGACTATAAATACAGAAACTATAGGCATCAGAGAGGACTGAACCAAGTCTCATGCACATCAGCCAAGGAAATGACATAGAATCATAGAATGTCCTGAGTTGGAAGGGACCCACAAGGATCATCAAGTCCAACTCCTGTCCCTGCATACGACAAACCCAAAATTCACACCATATGTCTGAGGGCATTGTCCAAATGCTGCTTAAATGTTGTCAGGCTTGGCATCATGACTACCTCCCAGGGGAGCCTGTTCCAGTGCTTCATCAACCTTTGGGTGAAGAACCTTTTCCTAATGTCCAACCTAAACCTCCCCTGGCATATCTTCCTGCTCTTCCCTTGGGTTCTATCATTGGTTGCCAGGAAGAAGAGATCAGCGCCTGCCCCTCCTCTTCCCCTTCTGAGGAATCTGTAGACTGCGATGAGGTCTCCCCTCTGTGTCTCCTCTTCTCCAGGCTGAACAGACCAAGTGACTTCAGCCGCTCCTCGTACGGCTTCTCCTCTAAACACTTCACCATCTTTGTGGCTCTCCTCTGGATGCTCCCTAGTAGCTTCGTATCCTTTTTGTACTGTGGTGCCCAAAACTGCACACAGTACTCAAGATGAGGCCGCACCAGTGCAGAGTAGAGTGGGACAATTGCCTCCCTTGACCGGCTAGCAATACAGTGCTTGATGCACCCCAAGACACGGTTGTCCCTCCTGGCTGCCAGGGCACACTGTTGGCTCATGTTCAACTTGCTGTCAACCAGAACCCCAGATCCTTCTCTGTGGGGCTGCTCTCCAGCCTCTCATTCCCCAGTCTGTGTGAACATCCAGGGTTGCCATGTCCCACGTGCAAAATCCGGCACTTGCCCTTGTTAAACTTCATACAGTTGGTAATTGCCCAGCTCTCTAATTTGTCTAGATCTCTCTTCAGGGCCTTTCTGCCCTCAACAGTGTCAACAGCTCCTCCCAATTTTGTGTCATTGGCAAACTTAGATAGCAAACCTTCAAGTCCTACATCCAAGCCATTTATGAAGATATTAAAGAGCACTGGCCCTAAGATGGATCCCTGTGGAACCCCGCTAGTGACTGGTCACCAGCCTGATGTAACCCCATCTACTATAACCCCTTGAGCCCGACCTGTCAGCCAATGGCCGCTAAGAACTTGTAGATGACTGTATCAATTGTTGTGGGCATCCAAGAGGTAAAGATATGATCACATTTCCCAGGCCTATTAGAGCTATTAGACTCAGTAGAGACCAGGTGGGGTTTTTCTTTTTCAAGAAAATTGTATTTTTCAGAAATTGTGTTTTTGTTGGTCAGAAATGTGAATTTCCTTCAAAAATTCCAACTTTTCATCAAAACACACCCAGGTCATATAACCTGATATAATTTTGGGGAAAAATAAAAAATGTCCTGGGAGGAGAAGGAGAGGCTGACAGATAATGAAATATTTTCCTCAGAACATTAAGATTAAGGGAAAAAAAAATCTTCCCTTTCCTACTCACCTCTTGCTCACACATTGGAGTATAACTCCCAGCTCCTTCTCTCTCCATATCCCTGGATCTCATTGATTTGCAGTGGTGCCCTGCAGATGGCCTCCAGATCTGGGACTCCTCCATCCAATGCAGAGCCCAGCGGATTGACCTGATTTGTGTCTGCTCAGACTCACCTGCTTCTGAGACAAGTAAACCCACAGTAGGAGAAAGAGACTGTGGGTTTATATCACAGATAAAATTTCAGATACTTGCAAGCCCCTTCTTCCAATAATCATGCTAGAAATTGCGCTCTCCAGGTCCTGCCTAGAAAGGTGTCTTTCACAAAGCCCTTCATATTCCCATCACCTGGTGGATAGTATCTCATCCAATGGGAGAGAATAAATTTGGGAGGTCTGGGGAGACTGGGTATCTTAGTGCTATATGACACCTTTATTCTTATCTAGATCTCAAGAAAAGAGATACCGCGATATCCTTTGAAGTAATACTGTCAAGATTTAGGAAAATATATTTATAAAAAAGTTAAGTTTCTTGGAGCAGGGACCATCTGTTTGATGCATGTTTACGAAGCACCTACTATGATGAGTTGCCTGTCTGCTGCTTAATATCTTGCATTCTTGTGATTTTAATAGCAGTTAATTGTAATAATTTGTACCATATATGAAAAGTGAGATGCCTGGGGAAGTTAGTTAGGGGAAAGAGCTAAAGCAAATTAAAACAACAGCAGCAGCAACAAACAAACAATTATAGGAGGAAAAATCGAGAAGCTCAGTTCATCAGAAACTCTCCCCTGAGCAGCACAGTTGTTTTATTTTTTTAATGAAAAGACAGATGCAAACCCACAATGGAAATGGACTGGACTTAGAAAATAAGTGATATCTGGATGAAACTCTCTTTACAGTTGCATTACAGCAAAGTAAAGAAAATCAGCTGACCTTAATTGACAAGAATAACAGTTTGTATCTCATTTTTGCAAATAACACCTTTTGCCAGCACAAATTTCCAGAATTTACCTACATACATATGTTTGTACTACCTAGATAGACAGATAGGTAGATAGATAGATACATACATACATATTCTACTAGTTGGTTAAGTTAAGAAAATTCATTGTGTTGGGAAAAAAAAGCTTTTAACCTGTTAAACTCCTTTACCTTTACTGTGGTCACATCTCCACAGCCTTCAGTAGTGTTTGAAAATACAAGGTCATATTCACTGCTCCCTGAAATCAATGAGAGCCATCTTCAATTACAGTAAAAATTACCTTCACAGGCCACTGACCATTTAAAACTTAGAGCTTTTAAAATAACAAAGCTAAGGCAAAATCTTTCTTTCACATAAAACCGTTTCAGAGAAAGAAAAGAAGAAAGGTGAAAAAAAAAGAAGGTATTTTTAGCTTGGATTTTAGATCTTACTCCCAAACCCTAATCTGAAAAAAATTGGTGAAAAGAAAACCACAAAATAGTTAAAATTTCCAGTGGAAACACAAGCCATGTTATTTTATCATCTTTAGTGCCATTGATTTAAATATCTATCTGTGTTTCATTATTTATTTTGAAGTAAATGGATGGAAAGTGTGAAGCAACTGAGACTACAAATGCTGGGCCAAATTCTGTTTAGTCACACCAACCAGTTTATCTGAAAACAAGTTTCAGATCTTTTTGAGAGAGAAAAAATGGCAGTTTTACATGCATTTACAGTGCATGTTAAAAAAAAAAAAAAAAGTTTTTAATTTGCAGATTTTTTATGTTGCCTTGAGTAGGTTATATATTATTTTTGACATTTTTGATTAAAACAGCAATTCCAGCATTTTCCAGTTCTAAAAGTGTCGGGGGCAAGTAGTTGAACTAGTAAGGTTTCCAATTCAGTAGAAGTCCTACTTCTGATTCAACCGTAATTAGAATAATCCTAATTCAATTCCCATTTGAGTCCAACTAAACTTCACAATAATGGTTTGGGCTTAATTCCATTATAAGAAAAAACATTGTTTATTGGTCTGAACTCTTTCTGACTCCCTAGCTGTGAGGAAAAGTCTATCAAAGACTGAAACACTGAGGGACTGTGCAAGAGTGAGACCTCATGAGTTCTCAAAATAACCAAATAGTTGTATTCCCTGAGCAGTGTCAATGCAGGAGAACATATGAATTCAAAGACAGATCCTTAGAGCAGGAATATAGGCAGCATATAAGACTAGAACTAGGCTTATAAATTGGTGCAGTGTATCAGGAAGGCAGGAGAAAAACTTTGTTTAGACTCTTTAAATTCAAGTAGAGCTGAAACTGCAATTGGCCAGCTCCCAAAAGCACCTGATAAACAAAATTGGGAAAAAACAACAACAAAACCCACCCACCTTTCTTGGGCATCAGAAGCACATCAGAAACAAAGGAACAGTCATGATTCAGTCCAGCAAAGGCAGCCTTTTTTTTGTACATACACCGTCCACTGTAATATCATATAAAACAATCACACGTACATTTACTGATAATTTACTGTTGAATTTAAACTGATTTGGGCAGCTAGAATTAAAAAGTTGATAATTTCAGAGATATTTTATTACATCTAGTAATAAATCTAGTTCTCATGATTTTCTCTCTAAGTGTTGTTATTCTTGAATAAGCAACCTTTAATTTTCTTCTCAGGCTTTTAAAGGAGGATGCCCTCTCCCTCCCTTTGTTTAAAGGATTGTAATTCCATTATAGCCTAAAGCATTTAGTGATTACAGTCATTTAAAAAATCCTACATAAAACACTCACTGTATACTTGGTGACTTGAATGATGGTCATTTAAATCCAGACCATATCTTTTTTAATCCTTTGAATACCTGAGACACAATTCAAACGGAACAGACACAAAGCACCCAAACTTAAACTAATATATTATATTGTCATTACTTATGGTGACTTATTCCAACAGATGCCTACCAGGCATTTCTGAATGACATCAGAAACTCAGAGCTAGACTTTGTAACTGTGGTCACAGATTTTGATGAGAGTGCTATGGAACAGATTTTTCAACCCTGTCTTTCAAAAAAGCTGCTTAATTACATTCAAAGTATCTATGGCTGAGGGTCTAACTCCAGGCTCTGCTTTTGTGCAGACTTCCAATACAGTGCTGGGGCAAGCCATTGTGCTCTGTTCCCAGTCTCCAGTTAATGGCTCTGTTCTATTTCATTCCTGTTTCGGAGACAGAAACGGTTAACTTTATTAGGTGCTCAAATATTGTGCTAACAAGGACCAATAAACACTTCAGTTTTAGTACTGTGCGAGACTAGTAGGTCAAATCATGACAGAGGATGGTAACCCTTTTTTATGTCTATACACGGTTAGAGGATTGAAAGAAATGCTTTCCATTGACATCCCTCATGCTATGTAATTCTGATTAGCAGGTGAAGCATGTCGCTGAAGATGCTGTAATGACATAATCAACATGACAACATGTAAAAGCCAATCCTCCTTTCTCTTTCTGTGCTGTTTCAGAGGAGATGGGCGTATGTATAAAGAACATTTCTATGTGTGAAAGAAAGGCATTCTCTTGGCCTGCGATTTATGAGGTCTCATAAGCTTTCCTTCCCCCCCCCCCCCTAAAAATGAAAGTATATTCTTGTAAAGTTATCAAAATGAAGAGAGTTCCTGCAATTTGCAAAGCACAAGCAATGTTCTGGTCTTGTTCAACGACTTCCATCTTACAAGCTGTCTGTGAGATGTGAGTGATGAAGGCAACCATCCCAGTTCAGTTCTGAGATCATCTTGGAAAGGAGGGGGAACAAGACTCACAAAACAGATAGGGTTGCTCTAGGGCCTGAACTGCAGTTTTCAGAAGCTGCAACTCATCTGTGAGGCATCAAAGCCTGTTGTCACATACTTTTTAAAGCACTAATATTTCCTCTATCTGAGGTATTATTCAAAATGTCCTTTTCAGGGCTCAAGTTAAAGAACATCACAATGTCTAGACAGTGGGTACGTGGCTCAGCAAAATGCTTCTGGCAAACTATTCATTTACTCTTGCTTTTGACTGTATAAAGAGCTTGGTTATTTCTGGAGAAAAACTCATTGGTTTTACATGCTGATGAAGAAGCTGTTTAAAGAGGTTGTTTTTAATTGTTTCTGTTGTGTTTCTGAAATGTCAGTACCTGTAAAGAGAACGCAAGTCTGATAGGTCACTTTTATCTACAACCTCTTGCAGGCTATAAGGCTCTCAGACATAGAATTCCACAAATCAAATTTTGAAAACCACTGTGCTAGGTCCAGCTAATAAAAAGAAGCAAACAAACCCCTGGGTGCATGTGTTTAGAGCACAGTGACTGAACCACTTATTTAGAAAGTAGGAGAATTAAGTTATAAACCACTCATAGGGTCCCACTCTGACCACCAGGCTAAGAAATGGCACAGTCCTGAAATAACCTTCTTTCAGCACAGAAACAATATAAAACTGATAGAGAGAAAAAGAAAGAAGAAGTTTCAACCTGAAGCTCACAAAGGAAGACTTTAGTGGTTTGGACATTAGCAAGAGACTAGTTTGCTGTTGTGATGAATAACATAACTGTTCTTCAGAAGAACCATACACAAAGAAATGAGACCTTCCTGAAGCAAAAGAACAAGTAGCTGCCTTGCAAAAACAAAAGCTACATAAACAACTGTCCTTCAAGACCAACTGTCTTTCAAGAGAGGAAAAATAAGTACAGGAGGAACATGCAAGAATAAAACTATGCTGTTCTCTTTGCACTGCTGGGACAGAAGCTAAGTCTCTGGCTGCTGTGTTCTAGGAGCCACAGAAACTGTTGGTGATCTTGTATGGGGGAATATAATATATCTATGTGGTTTCCTCCTTCAAAAATATTGAAGATGAGGGTGGATAGCATGTATACAGACTAGATATGTGACAACATGGTGCCTGTGTGGGTGATTGCAAACCGTCACTGAGGCAACAAGAACAGACCTCTTCACAAGAAAGCTCAGAAGAAGGGGTTGCAGCCTTTCTTACTGAAGTGAGTCAGCCCAGAATAAATGTGAATGATAAGCGTTGTGGATAAATAAAATAGCTTCCATGTTGCAGAGCTAGCTTGAGTATATCTTTGCAGCTCTGCATTGTGCCATGTATCTGCCAATACCTACACAGGTTAAAAGAAAATAGGTTGTGCTCTGCCGAGCACCCCCAGAATGGGTTAATTTGATGTTACATGTTCTTTACTTGCAAATATTTTTATAAGCTCCAGAAACAGACTTTGCTGCATTTTTTCCATACTCCTATCACTGTTGTGCTTAACTGCGGTGCATTCGAGCATATCATAGTTTTTTTTAAAAGCCAGTGAATAAGGTGTAGCTCAAACATGTACAAGGCAACCAGGGAACTGCTCAGACAAACATGTTCAGGTAGCTATTCCAAATTCAGAGGTGCATGCCTGTTGCTAAGGGAAGCCAAATCTGGTGGACATTAAGACCATGGGGTTCTGGTTGAACCCTCTTAATGCTTTCAGTGATTCACCCAGTAGTCCCTGTGGTGGCTTAACCTTGGCTGGCTGCCAGGTGCCCACCAAGCTACTCTATCGCTCCCCCTCCTCAGCAGGACAGAGGGAGAAAACATGATCAAAAAACCTGTGGGTTGAGATAAGGACAGGGAAATCACTCATCAATTACTGTCATGGCCAAAACAGACCTCGACTTAGGGAAGATTAATTTAATTTATTGCCAATTAATGAAAGATTAGGATAATGAGAAAAAAAAACAAACAAAAAAAATCACCATGTCATCGTTCCTTCCGACCCCGCCCCTTCTTCCTAGGCTCAACTTCACTCCAGATTCTTCTACCTCTTTCCCCCCAAACTAGTGCAGACAGATGGGTAACAGGGGTTGTGGTCAATTCATAACACTGTCTCTGCCACTCCTCCCTCACACTCTTCCCCATGGGCTCCCTCTCATGGGATACAGTCCTTCACGAACTTCTCCAGTGTGGGTCCTTCCTGCATGCTGCAGTTCAAGAGCTGCTCCAGTGTAGGTCCCTTCCACAATGCAGTCCTTCAGGAAGAGACTGCTCCAGCGTGAGTCCCCCATGGACTGCAGTTCCTGCCAGAAAACCTGCTCCTGCGTGGGATCCTCTCCACGGGCTGCAGCTTCCTTCAGGGCATATCCACCAGCTCCAGCATTAGGCCCTCCATGGGCTGCAGTGTGGATATCTGTTCCACCATGGTCCTCCATGGGCTGCAGTGGGAGGGACAACCTGCATAACCATGATCTTTTCCACGGGCTGCAGCGGAATCTCTGCTCCGGTGCCTGGAACACCTCCACCCCCTCCTTCACTGACCTTGTTGTCTGCAGGGCTGTTTCTCTCACATTTTCTCACTCCTATTTCACAGCTGCTGCACAGCGTTTTTCACCCTTTCTTAACTATGTTATCACAGAGGCACTACCAGCATCGCTGATGGGCCTGCATCAGGTCTGTCTTAGAGCTGGCTGGAACTGGCTCTGCCTGATACAGGGCCAGCTCCTGGTGTCTTCTCACAGAAGTCACCCCTGCAGTCCCGTGCTACTAAAACCTTGCTGCTTAGCCCCCAATAAAGCCTCTCTACCTGTGATCTGAGACCATGGGACCCTGTTGTCTCCTGATTGGGTCAGTTAGTGTATCTAGGTGTAATGTATTATTTTTCCTATATATCTCTTGTCTTTGCTTTTATGCTGAATAAACATTAACCAGATACCTTGACAAAACAGATACCCTTTCATTCAAAGAATCACAAAATTGTTAAGGTGAGAAGGGACCTCTGGAGATTGTCCAGTCCAATCTCCTGTTGAAAGCAGGGTCAACTAGAACAGGTTGCTTGTGGCCAGGTACAGTCTAGTTTTGAATAGCTCCAAGGATGAAGACTCCACAACCTCTCTGGGCTGGTCGGTTCTTGTGTTCAACCATCCTCACAGTAAAAATGTGTTTTCTTAAATAGAATTTACCATATTTCAATTTGTGCCCATTGCCTGTTATCCTTTCACTGAGAGCAGTCTGGCTCCGAACAACTTTTTTCAGGAGATCATACTAATCCATGTTTTGGTGGAGGTTCCTCAATGTTCCTACACTGCAGGGCTATTTCTCTTCCTTTTTTGTTTTTCTGCCTTACCTTGCTTTAATCAAGAGGTGAGATAAGTGCTTTCTCACTCCAATTCTTTCAAGACTTATTATATCTCTAAAAGATAGTTCAGCTACCTTTGGTAGTTAAACTGCAAGCTCTTGAGTTTGATTCAGGAACCACTGGGTAAAATTTTATCACCTGTGTTACGTGGGTCAGACTGGATGATCACAACAGGGTTTTTTAGCCTCTGAATCTATGATTTTCTTTTCTTCTCTTTGTCTTATATCCTTTTCTCTCCCAGTCTTGCATACCTCCCTCTCCTATCAACCCTGACAGAGCACAGATTTATTTGGCTGTAATCCTTGTCTCTAGCATTTCCCTGTGTTTTAAATTAGTACAGTGGGATCAGCTTTTCCCATTCATCTCAGTAGGAGACTGGAGTGGCATGATACAACTGTACTATGAGAGGAGGATGCAGCGAGGAGAAGTATGGCAAAACTCATAGAATCTGTTATTTTAGTTTGACTACTAATTAGCAAAGCAATTTGCAAAAGCAGAACTGCCATATATGTCACACTCTGGCTCTGTCTTCCTCCTGTTACTGATGAGGCGCTTGATTCATTGTGCTTTTTTTCTCTCTCTTTCCCTCACCTCCTGTTGTGTGAGCACCAGCTCATCAGAGCCAGTGGCTATTAAGATGTTTCATTGGCAAGAATGAAGTTGAGATGCCAGAATCTGGAATTTAACCATCTACATACACTACTCTTCCAGAGCTTTTTGTGTTTATCAGGCTCATGGTGTCAGAAGATCATTTAGCACTTTAGGGGTATAAAAGTCACTTTTCAAGATGAAATCATAATTTAGTTGGGATTTCTGCCCTGCCCTCTCCCTCCGATTAAGAAAATATTCAATATGCCAGGATCTGCTTGATCGTTTCCTAGAGTTAGGTTATATTCCCCATCCAGGAGATGAGATCCTCCATCATAAATACAGAACAATTGCTATCATCAAAGTGTTCTGGTGATTCCAGAAAATGCAGTAATGGGAAATATCAGTTTGAGAAAACAAGCTCAGTGTTGGGAGTTTTCCTCATATTTCTGTAAGCTCTGAACTCACCTGTTCTGAGTTCTTTTCAGAATTCAAATCTGCAATTCAGGCAGTGTTAAACTCTGTGAACTATCAGATTATCCACAGTATATCTCTGTAAGGAAGACATCAAATGCTCTTATTTCTCCGTGATCAAAGTACTTACCTGAAGCATGCCTGCAACTTTGTCTTTTTTAAAACTTTGATTTCTCATAAAGGTACCTTTTTAACAAGTTTAGTAGATCATCACTTAAATGTTGTCATTTTCAACACTACTTTAATTTGAGATGGCTTTCTCACACATTTTTTCTATGAAAGATTGTCTTGCGTTCGCTCTAATATGATGGCTTATAAGATGAGGCCAGAATCAACCCCCCTTAAGTCTGCTTAGTCCACCACTATGGTGTGGTGCAGCTTAGCATACCACTAAAGATTAGGGTCCCTAGAAGGTAAACATTATCATGATTAAACATGTCTAGTGGTCTAGATCTAACTTCCTTAAGCATTCCTACAAAAAAAACCCCACTATTATTATTAAGGAATAAAAAAAAAAAAAAAAAAAAAAAAAAAAAGATAGCTATCACTCACTGGTCAGACTTGCCAATTGCATGAATATTTTCAGTCCCCTTTCCAGCTTTTTTACAAGGAAGGTGGGCAAGGTGAATGTAAATAGGTATTCTGACTTACTGCAATCACCTTCAAAGCACAAATAAACTGACATATTAGACATTCAAGGTTTGACTTTGTGACAAACAGCCATAGGCTATGTTAAAGTAACCCTGTGTCTACTACAAATTAGCAAAGCTGTGGTTTGAGTTCATTTTCCATATTGTTGTGGAGGAGTTCAGGTTCCAGTGATGTTTATTGGGTCTTGTGTCTGCTCCTTGACCATGTTAGGCCAGTACCTTCTGTTCCACTTCTGTTTCTTTCCTACTTGTTGCTAGTCTTTACAACTGTCTCAGTCTGGCTTGTGTTATAAATAAATTAGGTTCAAGGCAAGTGATACGTATTTGTTGCAAGGCCAGCCTTTCCTCGGGTCCTTTCTTGCTAACTTATTTGGCTAGGTGTGTCCTGAGAAATTCAACACTTGCCACTGATCATGTAAAACACATTTGTAAATTAGGGGTGGATGTGTGTGTGTGGTGTGTGTGTGTCTTTTATCTGCATTCACAATTCCCTCAATCAAAGCAAATTATGACAGTATCCTTATCTCACTGTTCTCTTAAAAGTGGTGTATGGGTAAACACCATAGCAGTGTTGCTCCCAGCACCATGATAGGTCATATTAAGGCCTTCCCCAGGATGACCTTACTGCCAAGCATTCTTGATGTAAGCCCCTTTTTATTTTTAACCCCACAACAATGCATTTGCTTTATGAGGTGTGTATGCAACCTCCCCTTAAAGAACAAACTGTGGTGAGCAGAAATTAATCCTCTAGCTAATTCCTCAGTCAGATGTTATTAATACCCCTGTTAGCTTCTCAGTCACTTCCTGTCCATAAGACTAAGTATTTATCCTGTGTGTGATATTGGATATTTATCAACAACCAATTAATGATGACTATTGCTCTGTAAAATGGCTAAGTTTCTTGGACCAGTCCTTAAGACACAGAACTTCCCAAATCAGGTCCACTAGATTTGTAGTTCCTAACGTCAGCAGAGTAAAAAACAATCATAAGTGGCATTTTTATATGATTATTCAAAATAGCAAGTAAGTCTTAAGAATAAAGAAAATTTAAATCCAGGCAATGCTAGAACTTCATAACAGAGTCACACTATTAAACATATGCACATAAACATACTTATTTGCATACATATGCACAGAAAACCTCATATGCAAATAAGGGGTCTAAAACATCTGTCCATCTTTATGTTTCCAAGGAACAGATTTCATATGAGCCAAACTTGCATTCAACAGTGAAGGCCTTGGGACAAAGACCACCAAAAAAGGCAATAGGAAGTCAGATGCCAAGATTACAACTTGCCAAATTTCCTAGTCTCAAAGACAGCAATGTGTGTTAGCAGAGACAAAGGGAAGAGCTAATTCATGAGTTAAAAGTGTAAGTTCATTTATAATGAACATGTAGCATTTGTTTCTGTCAATAAAGAAATGTACACAGCTAAAAAATAATCTTTGAAATCTCAAAGTAATTATTTTTATGGTGAAGTTGCTTTTATAAACAATATTAATCATATTCATATACTGTCTTCATCTGCAAGGGAGACATTTAACTTCAGAGTCCTGAGTCTCCTATTCTTATTCTCATTAAATATCAGTACTAATCTTCAAGAGGTCCTCTTGCCTTCATTGGACCAATCCTGGAATCTCCACAGGGAATACTGGCAAACACTTATTCATGAGACCAGGCTCGCTCTTTTCAGTAGCTATGTTGATGTGAGTAGACTCAGCTAGGTTAGCTTCTTCTAGTCCAACTAAAGGGTCCATATTCATAACTGCACTATAGTCAGAGTAAACATCTAAGCAATGTGAATAGCAGACGCAGGAAACAGTTTCTGCATTGTGAAGTAAATGCAAGATAAAAATGAGAGGTTGCTCCATGGAAACAAGTATCTAAAATTGCACTCTGTTTGAGGGTAGATAGAGTAGCTATAAACAATAGTGCAATTCAGGCAAAAAGCTTTGATGGAAATAATGCCCTGA
Organism: Platalea leucorodia; assembly: GCF_965183815.1. NCBI lineage: Eukaryota > Metazoa > Chordata > Aves > Pelecaniformes > Threskiornithidae > Platalea > Platalea leucorodia. The sequence continues at coordinate 7,443,325 of NC_138823.1, read as the reverse complement.
GTGTTGCTTCTAGCGCTATGTTAGAAGCTGTCTCCCTCGTAAAACACTTATGAAAGGTAATTAGTGTTTCAATTAATGGTCTATCATTGTTCTATAACACTCACACACAAATGATCATTCTTTTCTCTGTTTCATAATTGCTCAATTATAGATCTTTAGAAGCTGTAAAATTTGAAATAGAGTAGAATCTGTGTAAAATATGTTCAGTAACCACCTTGTTTTTACTTCCCAATTACTATTTTGGTGCTTTACATTCGGTTTTATTTCATAAATTCAGCTGCTGTTTCAAATTCATGGACTTAAACTGTCTGGAGAACTGGCCTAAGGATCAGACATATCTTCAACAGTGCTAACTTCTTATTGCAGGTTCACTTCAAGCACATTGTTAGTCGATGCTCTGTGTCGTTAGTAGCCATCCCGCCAGATTCAGAGCCACATCCCAAGGTCTTTATAAGATCCATGATACACTTCACTCCACTAAAGAGAGGGTGGCATTGGCTTAGAGGAAGTAGATAGTCTCACTGTTCTCTTGGGAAGCTGAATATGCCGCCAGTTGCCAGGGTTTTCAACTCCTTTTGCCTTCAACAGCCTTTGTCTAGATGACCTCCTCCTTTTTACCCAGAAGACCTCATGCTATATACTGCCAACAGGTCATGACATTTTGTCCTGGTCAGGAGCTACACACACAATGCTTATGAGCCACAATTCAGTCACCTATGCAACATCCCATCTCTTTTTCATTACTGTTTGTTCTACAGCAAGCATTTTATTAGTCTGAAGGAGACTTGTACAGATTCAGGATGTGCTACCTTTATTTACACTAAATAATAAGCTAAGTCTACCCTAGTTTTCTCAGTGGTTCAAGTATTGTCTCAGCAGTATTGCAAAGTGCATATTTAGTCCTACAAACCTACATCTCAAAAGAACCACTGTGGAGCAGAATCTTGATGTTCTTTTCAACCAATGTCTCTGTGTCTTTGTCAGAAATGCCATTTTCTATGTAAATCAAAGAGAAAGGGGGAAATGAGAAAGTTTTGAAAGGATTGAATAGCTGCTGTAGACAAAAGTTAAAATACCTCTTCTTTCAAAGATACTTCAATTCATTACACTAGTGCAGATTTCTCTGGTCCTGCTCTGTACTGTTGGAGAAACTCATTTTTGCAGGGGTGACATCACATCAGGTGTTCTGGTAACTGGCAGCAGGCTTTGCTTTCTCAGTGTGGACTTCTTATCTCAGTGAGTTCAGGTTTAGGTGCCACTCACTTGGCTGCTGAGGATTTCATAATGTTGTCAATGGGAACATCTGTTTCTCAGTCGTACTTTGGAAGTGACCTAGAGAGCACCGTACATACAGATTGCCCTCCCACACTCAGGGACTGCCAGCAGCCACAGCGTGTGGGGTTACTTTGGGACTCAGAGGGTTTTTTAGGTAGCACTTCCATGATGGGGTTATGGGCTTAGAGCCTGAGAAACCACCATGGAAATCAAAAAATAATTGTAAAGCATGTTTGGTTGATGTGCTGCAGGTGCCCTGTCAAGTTTAAATGGCTTTCTGCAATTGATGCAAGAATACGTGGATTCAGAGTTTTTGGCAGGGATAATTCCCTGTGGTTTTGGATTTGCATTGAGGTATATATTGGCTGTCAGGATATGAAAAGGCTAAATTTGCTGTGGCAAGCAAGAATTCCCCCATTCCCCTCAGTGCACAAGCATTTAGAATGGTTAGACAGCGCATAAGGACTCTTCATAAAACAGGACTTTCCATGTTATGGAGATCATAAAATAAATCCATCCTTTGTCCCCTGTGACCTTCCCAAGAGCCTTCCAAAATATTACGGATACCATTGTTTGCTGTAGAAGGTACTGAGTAGTAAGTAATATTAGCACAATGTGACTGCTTAAACATGCCTGTGGAAGGACAGCACCAACTGACCTATAGCTGAATAGTTCAGTCAGCTACTTTGCCTCATGCTGTTCTGAAACTTCAGTTCTCAATAGATTGGTTCCTCGGTGCAGACAAAGGGTAAGATTTTACTCATTTAATCATAGCTGTTTAAAATTTAGGCTTTCAGTGTAAGCAAATTCCATAGGCTCCCTCTATAGTTAATAAAGCTACAGATATAATTTGAAAATAATAATTGCATCCTTTAACAGGTGCCTAAGGTAGGCAAGATGCCTTTGGACCTACCTGTTTCCATCTCTTAAGTACAAAGTCAGCAGCATTAGTTTAGATCAGCTTTTAGGTGAGATAAATCCCATGTTTTGTGACAAAGAAGCATGTGTCTTTCAAGCATGGCAAAGCCTGTGTTAACTCTTTTTTGAGATGCCTCCTGGACATGTGCTCCTGACAAGTGACTGGACAGATCTTGCTCTTTTTCTTGTGGTTTCATTTTCTCATCCAACTGTGCCATGTAATTCTTCCTTCAGTCATATAACCCCTCCATGTTGTAGGGAAATTTTGCTTTCACTAAGCAAAATAATTCACAATCCTGGTGATAAAAAAAAGGGGAAAAAAGCCACCCAAAATAAAGAAAAAGAACCTCTCTTCAAACTAGGTTTTGAAATTCATAATTTTCTTCCTTCTCTGCATTTTTAACTTCAGATAAAAATTTTTTTCCTGTAGTCTTTGAATTCATTTGTCACTCCTTGTACTGTGGTTTACATTATGCATTTTAGCAGTTTGTCTCTGCTAAAAATAAGTGTTATAATTGTGAATATAATTAGATTTGTTCCACACAATTGCATATAAATGTAATTCCAAGGTGTTTTTAGAACTCCTCCGTTCCTTATTGATGGATTAGTACCAGGGTCTGTTTAGAAATGGTGCTTTTCTCTGAGGTAATGCTATTCATGAATCCCAGTCCTATTTCCCCCTTATTTTTGCTACAGTTTCTGCCCAGCATTTTGCTAGAACTAGGAGCATTGGCAAGTGGCTGCCTTGGCAACTAATAGCAAATTAACTTTTGGTTAGCCTACAAGGCGTATTTATTCCGGGGCTTTCAACTTTAAATGAAAGCATGGATCATCTGAAATGTGTTTCTTGGAAATGGAAGAATGAACAGCTGTTTCATGCTCCTTCTTTTAAATCTCTGAGAGTTGGAGCTCTGGTCGTAGGCAGCTTTAAATAACATTTAAGGATGGAGCAAATAGCAGCCTTCTAGTCTACTGTGATTCGCTTGCAGAACTGATCTAAGATGTTGGAGGTTTAAATGAGCTGGCAGCCTTTTAATTCAGTGATGTGAATTTTGAATTTTTTTTTTTTCTTCGTACAAATGGTATAGGAAAGCTTATCCTTGTTTCTTTTTTTTTTTTTTTTTTTTCCTCCTTTCTTTTTCATAGTATCACATGTGGTTCATTATAAAACGGATTTTTTTTTTTCCTTTTGGAAAGGTTTTTTTTGTAACAAACAAGATCCTAACTTCTAGAAATGAAAGATTCATCTCTGGACAAGAAAATCTTGTGTGGGTAGAGAATGAGTTGTGGACTAAATGACTGATGGTTTGATGAATGTTAATCCAAGGAGCCTGAAAAATTAAATACTCTGGCAGCTTTGGATTTATATCCAATCCCTAAAAGTGGTCCTGCCTATCCAACAAAACTTTAAATTTCTGTAATCTTATCTACTTGCCCTGCCACAGAAGAACATTCAAGGGAAAGCATAGAAAAGCAGTCCAGACAGCACAATGAAAGCAAAAGATTTCAGATCCCCTGGGCTTGTTACAGCTTCTCTTTGTGGCACCCTTACTGAAGATCATGCCTCATGAGCTGGAATAAGTACCAAGACATCTTCCCTGTCCAATGACGTCCAGATTCATGGATGCCTGAACTCTTTCAGTGATTTTCAGACTGGTCTTTTAAGACAAACTTACACCAGGATTCCCTCCAGGCCTCTTGTTCAAGCTAGACCATAGCAAAGCCATATTCATACAAAGTTTCATGGACTTAGAGGTAGAACTCTAAAGCCTGGTTTGTACAAAACTCATCTAAGAGTGAGGAAGACTGATTTCTTTCCTGTCCACTCAGTGTTTAATACGTTGATAAACTAATTATAAAACATAAACATAACTGGCAATCTGTGTGACATTTCATAGTTGGCTCATGTGCTATTTGGACATACTAACTTGAAGAACCTCTTGCTTACCTCTTCATCACCCATATCCTTAACACTTTTTTTAATTTTAGCTGTTCAGTAACCCAGGTAGCTATTTGCTATTTGTTCTGGTAAGTCTGGGAAGCATTTTCATTGGTAAGGTGTTTTGTTCAGGGTTTTCTGATGAGTTGAGGTGTGAAAATCAGTGTGATGCTGCCCTGGAACCTAAATCTATCACCCTCTGGAAATTAAAAAGGTCTAGTTGATTATTTAATTGCATTTTAACTGAATTCATCTATGCAAGTGATGCATGTAGAAAAGAAATTGGACTTGTTTTGCCTGTTTTGGAAATTCTGAAATCTACAGATAAAGTGCCTCTGTGTCAGCTCAGCAAACATGGAGAGCAAAGAGTTTTTGTGTTGGATCCTAAGGAAGATTCCACCTGAAATCTTAAGAGCATATCTTGGATAAATGTTACGATGATTTCCACCCGCCTCTTTTTTCCAGAGAAGAATTCCCCTTGAATGGTATTTTGACCTCTTAGCTTTTATTTGCTCTGGCCCTTAGTTCTTTGAAAGACTGGAAACACAGACAGATTACAGTGTTACATGCAGGAGTGTTTTTCAAAGAAGAATTTGAGGGCAGACACAAAGAATAGCTGATTTGACTGTGCCTTCTTCACAAGTCAGACAATTCTAGTGCATGCCATGCAGTATAACAATGTGGAATAAATGCCTGTGTGCAGCTTCATGAAGGAGTACCATCATTCTCTATTTGACATTCATACCACATTCATTCATGCAGTCTGTGCGTACTACACAAGAACATAAAATTGCTTGTCTTCTGTTTTCTCTTCCTTATCTTAACTGTATTTTTCAGTCAATGGGGCAAAATTATCTGACCACTATGAAGAAATATGACAACAGTGTTGGTCACCAGTAATTAAACTTCTAGACAATTGTTACTGAATATGAATGGACCTTTTCTTTTCAAAAGGAAATTAATTACTTTTTTCTGAAAAGTTCATATTTAATAAAATCCAAACCATTTGCATAAGCGTATCTGCTTCTTTAATAACACTGAATGAAAGAAATAAGAGTGTTTCATGTTGAATTCTTCTTATATCACCACCCACAACATAGAACATACTTTCATCATCATGAAAATGTTGTTCTTTCTTTATTCATGAGTTTATACTACAGTATAAAATAGCATGCTAGAAACAAAATTCTTCAGCCATGTAAAAATGCAATGACAAGATCAGAACTGAATTTCTGAATTTTTGTCTCATTTTGGAATTAATCCAATTACAAAAATTATAACACGAGCAATTTTCCAAATAATGGATTTTTTTAAAGTAAAATTTTTAAGTTAACAAAAATATCTCAATTATTTCATATCTCATGTCAGTATGATATGTAGTACAATCTAGTATATTGTTCATCTGCCTTTGTATTGCATTCCATCAATTTAATGTTCCAGATGACTGGAAGAAGCCTCATGTGTGCAGGCCCTGGTCCTCATGGGGGACTTTAGCTACCCCAATATCTGTTCATAGATCAATACAGCAGAGCACAACAAATCCAGGAAGTTTCCTGGAGTGTATTGAAGAAAACTTCTTGACACAGATGATTGAGGAGCTGATGATGGGAGCCACAGTGCTGGACAGCATACTTGCAAACAGTGACCATGAGATGGTTGAGTTCAGGATCTGGAGAGGAGGAAGCTGATCAAAAATCCAGGACCATGACCCTGGACTTCAGGAAAGCAGACTTTGGCTGCTGTAGAGGTCTGCTTGGAAGAATCCCATCAGAAACAGCCCTGAAAAGAAGCAGGCCCAGGATACCTGGTTGATTTTCAAGGATCATCTCCTTCAAGCTCAAGACTGGGCCATCCTGACAAGCAAAAAATCAAGCAAAGGTGGCAGGAAGCCTTCATGGATGAACAAGTTGCTCCCAGCAAAACTAGAACACAAAACAGAAGTGTACAAGAGGTGGAAACAGGCTATTACCCGAGAACAAAATAGAGAAACTAACCAAGCATGTAGGGATGGAATTAGGAAAACCAAAGCTCACCTGGAGTTGAGTCTAGTGAGGGGAGTGAAGGGAAAAAAGAAGGGCCATACTCTCCTCAGTGGTGCCCAGTGACAGGACAAGAGGCAATGGGCACAAACTGAAATACAGGAAATTTCATTTAAATATAAGAAAAAGCTTTTACTGTGAAGGTGATCGAACACTAGCACAGGTTGCCCAAAGAGGCTGTGGAGTCTTTATCCTTGGAGATGTTAAAAACCCAACAGATGTGGCTCTGAGCAACCTATACTAGCAGACCTTGCTTTGAGCATGAGAGTTAAACTAGACAATCTCCAGAGGTGCCTTCCAACCTCATCCATTCTGTGAAATAAGGAAAAAGGTAAGACATTTTTTCATAGTGATTCCAATTCCAGTTCCAGAGCTCTTTTATTTCATGTTCCTCTTTAAAATTGTTAATTGTCTGGATCTTCAAACATAGAACCTAGCTCTAGTTATGAAATTCTCCCTATCAAGAAATCCTTTCACCTCCCTGTGTAGCTTGAACCTAATCCATAACACCCATTCATAGGCACATCAGATTCTGGAGTTAACTTGATATGAGGAACTATTCATTAGCTTTCAGCCTGTATTCCAGCTCTGGTTTTATTTCTGATCTTTCTATTTAACCTTAAGAGAATTATTTTATCCATCCTACTCATTTTACCTTTCTTCTTATTGTTCTATCATTGCATTTCTTGTTGCATTTCTTGTGAGAAGGAAGGAAAATAACCCAGCAAATCAGTCAGATGATGTTAAAGGAATGTTGAAACACCACAAGTTTCACAATGTGGACCAATTCCAGATGCTATTGCATCTCTGGCAAGGGGTTTTCACCAGGTTGAGAACAATGGTATTTTCCTCTCTGTATCAATGTGTGGTAATGAGATTCTAACACTAAAAATCATAAAGGTGCAGTTTTACCAATACTCATCATTGCAATAATACAGGAAAATGTGTTTAGCAACATGCTAAAGAGTAGTATTATTCATGTTGCATACTTCGCAAGTATCTCAGAAAAGTTCTAAAAAAAAAAGAAAAACATCTTAGGGAATTGAAAGTGTTTTAGAACTACCTTAATATCACAGTTTTAAAGCTGTCACAAAACTGTCCTCCTGGAATGTCATGTGCCAACTTGCTTATCCAAGATTTACTGTCATCTGAGGTATGTAATTTTTGAATAAATCCTTTCATCTGAGGCTTTCTTCCCCTGAAATGCAGTAGCTCATGAATTTCTTGCCAGTGGGATGTTTATCTGATTATCAAATAGCATTATTCTTTTTGCTTCTGTGATTCATAGAAAAAGGGAAAAGGGGAAAGGGAAAGGGAAAGAGGAAAGGGAAAAGGAAAAGGGAAAGGGAAAAGGAAAGGGAAAGGAAAAGGAAAAGAAAAGGAAAAGGAAAAGAAAAAGGAAAAGGAAAAGGAAAAGGGAAAAAGAAAAAAAGGAGGGAAGGTAAAGAGAAGGTAAAGGAAGGGAAGGTAATAGAGGTAAAGGAAAAGTGGAAGGGGAAGGGGAAGGGGAAGGAAAAGGGGTAAGGGAAGGGGAAGGGGAAAGGCAAGGCAAGGTAAGGCAAGGCCAGACCCTAAAGGAAACAGCTGAAACAAAACATTGTCTTGATACTCTTGCTTGCTGTTTCTCATCCCAGGGCTCCTTGTTATCTGGATTCAGAGGAAATTGAAAAGTGCCTGTTTACTTTTGTATGATTTCAGTAAATATTTCTGTTGATTTGTTTTCTTAATCTACATCTCCTCTTTTATCATCCATTGTCATAAACATGTAGTAACTAATGAACACTCTAATTTCAATAACTGTACTACATCTTGTTTTCTTTCTCCTGACAACTCTAAGAATGATCTCCAAATGCAAAATCTACATAATTCTGCTTCAAAGTTTTATCAGGAATGTATTTTATTTTACAGAGTCCAAATAAGCAAATAACTAGTCTGTAAGTACATTATAATTACAGATTACAGACTAATTAGAGAGTTATTTATGCCTGAAGATTCCGTACTAATTATACATGAAGTTATTATGGAAAAACTGGCAAGAGCTATAGAAGCAATTACTATAAAATTATAAGTAGATGCCATTTGATTTTATGATTATTTGCGCCATATGAAATAACAAGTTGCCAAAAATCAACCAGGCTGGTTTGTTGCATCTGATAGCTTTGACTTTTTAATAACATTAAGTCGCCAAGCACGCTAAGAAACGTTTTACAATTGCTCTGCAAAGGCACAGGCGTCTGAGCACCTTCCCATAGTACATCAAGTGCCTGAGAAGAGTCAGAGCCAGCTATGGTTTCCAGTCTCAAGTTCTAAGTGGCTCAAAGGAGCCAGATATTCATCTGTTGAGAACATCTTGAATAATCAAAGAACAAAAAAAGGCCTAATACATTAAATTATATTAAAGAAAACTTTTTGTTTTAATTAACTATGTCTCCTTAATTAAAAAAGGCTAATTTCAGTGTGATAGTGAATAAATTACTCTGTTATTTCAGTGCTGAGCCAAAAACAAATAAACAAAAAAGTTCATGCTGTCCAAAGCTAAAGTGCATGTGTGCATGCATGAATACATGTTTTCCTGCCAAATCTGTAATATTTGAACGAGGGAAAATATTTTATACAGCTGAAAGTGAAGGTGTTCATAGATGAACATTTGTAGCAAAAATCAGGAGAAGAAAAAGTTGACTCTGTAATGTGCTAGTGGTGGTCCATGATGTTCTTCTTAAGACACATTTTTAAGAAAGGAAGAAATCCAGCTCTCCACTCATTTATTCTGGGAGGGAAGTCAACCTCATGATCTGAAGTGAGGATGAAGCTGTTGCATAAGTTTCTGACTCAATTAGGATTTAAATATTTCATAGCAAATGGGACAGAGTCATTAGGAGAGACTGAGGGACAGTCAGACACTTCAGAAGGTTTTACGAGGACACAGGAAAGTTTGTTTTAAACATTCTGTAGGTTCAGAGAGAGGACTTGGATAGTGCTGTCCCCAGTAGACCCCAAACCCATAAACTGGAAGTGTTTAAGTAAGATGCCTCTCAGCCTTTCCTGTCAGAGCTGTTCTGCTTTGTATGTCTATTTTACTGTTAATTCTGCAGTGTATGTTGGTGGTCAAGACACCATCCTGAGGGACAAACTGCCTTGATCCCAGTCCCTTTTTAGTTAGTATTTCATGCAAAGGAGCACAGTTTCAAGAAACAGCACCGGAAACATAAAAAAAAAAAAAAAGCAGAGCGGTTGGAGCACTCTCCTTAGGGGTAATGGGAGAAGAGCTCCAAATCATTTACAGAGAACTAGGACTAGGTCCCTCAGGCTGGTCAGCACTCATTCGGTCACTGGATAAAAGAGAAACAATCTCTGTTCCAGTTCTTTTGTGAATTCAGCTGGGAACTGTGTTTTTGTTCTCTCCCTACCTCTGGCTGAAATTATTCAGTGAATTAAGGTCAAATTATCAAAGCAGTTTTAAGATGTCTATAATGCTATTGTTGGTGAAAAATTTATGCTCTGAAAAAAAAGTGTTCAGGTCTATATTTAAGACAACTTAGATTATAACTGCTTTTAAAGCTTCCTCTTTCCTTAATTCAAACAAGACAGGAGGAATAGTGCTACCTCACTGTAAAGGGCAGCTTTCTCTTGATTATTCTTTTTGTCACATTTAAGATGGTTAAAACATTTTAATATGTTATTCATCCTATGGGCGAACTGATCACTGTCTTTTGTATTACATAGTAATCATCTCTGGAGGTTGCCACTGAATCAAATGGGTCAAGTTTTCAAAAAGTATTCACTGATTTTCATTGTTCCTGCACTTTGGTATTTAATATGAAGGTATTTAAAAAGGTTATTGTTTGGAGCAGCAACCAACTACAGCTCCTGCTAGAGTCAGTGAGAATGGTGGTGAGTTAACCCACATTATTGGGTGGGCTTAAAAATATTAACTATATGGGCCAGATAATTAGGCAGTGTAAATAATTTCAAAAGAGCTGTTTCAATTTAGACCAGATGAGGGTCTAATGCATAGCGTATTTTCACCTAAGTGAAGTCCTTGAGCAACTTTTGCCCTTTTGAATAAGTTCCTTCTCCTTGTGCCTTCAGGGCTATAATGTTTAAAGAAAATGATAACACATTAATAGCGGCAAAGCTATTTTATGAAATCACAGTGGTTTTTCTTTACATAGCTATTACAGGAAAATTGCTTATAACATAAGGCCATGTTTATAGAGGGAGAGGTGCTTAATATTATTTCCACAAAAAATTCATAAGTTTCAGAGAGAGCCTCATGGGAACTAGTTATTTTTATTGTGTTTGGTGCATGTAGTACCATTTCCTTTTCTAGTATTTTAGACTTCTCACTGTGACCCAGAAGTGTTCAGCATTATTAAAAAAAAAAAAAAAAAAAAAAAAAAGAAGCAGAGGCTGTATTTACCTTGTTTGAGCTCTCTATGCAAGTCCCCCTGCATGCTAGTACAGAGGAAACCATGTGGACTGGAGTCCTGATACTTTGACAGAAGGGAATTATGATGCCCATTTTCTCCATCTCTAGTGGTCGTTAATGTTTTATGAAGGAAAAAGGAACATTTTGACATTTGGTAAGGACAGTTTCTAATTAAGCTTTGGATTCAACAAGGCATTCAAATTCTAATGGGACTTAGACACATGCCTGACTGGAAACCTGCCCTGCCCTGTCCCAAATTTTCCATCTAACCACTAAACATCAGAATCAGGTTCTTTCTTATTCAATCTTCTACTGACCTCCCAAGCTTTTCTCAGAGCAGCCTATCTCACAAGGCAGACTCAGAGCTACTGCTATTCAGTGTATATTGTCAGGCTGTGTTATACACAATCTACACTACAGGCACTGAGCATAGTTAGAAATAGAAAAAAACAAGAGGTACTGGACTAAGTGGTAAGACCAAATTGCTCACTGAAGGCAGGTCTCGGGGAAGTATATTAGCATCTAGGTTGTAGGCTCAGCCTTGCAGACAGTGTAAATACACATACGGGTCTTTTGCTGACAATACTTAAATCAGAGAATGTGTTTTGAGTGACAGAGCTACAAACTGAAGTTAAACATTTAAAATTATAGCACTGATTAGATTATTCCAACACAGTTAGAATAAGTAAGATGTGGGAACTTATTAAAAAAAAACAAAACAAAACAAAACAGGTTTTTTAATAATATAACTTATTAATATAAAATATTATATTATTATATTTTTTTAAAAAAAATAAGCTGTGCTGTCTAGCTGTACACCTTTCCCTGGTGAGAATAATGTTGAGCAGACATTTCTAGTGCTCAGCCTGGAAGATGAATAATGTTTTAGGATGTCTTTAAGTAACGTAAGTTGCAAGTGTGAAATATGGCATATTGCAATTTTATAGAGTGAGAATCAAATTTCATTGTCTTTGGATGCTGGAAGATTGCACTGCCCTATTTACTTTTTAGGTTGTTTTATGTTAGCATTTTTCCATGTGCTATCCTGCAAGTTAAAAAAAAAAGGCTATTGAAGTGAGTCCTGTTAATGTGGTAAGGCTTAATTACCTAGGTCCAGGAAACTAGGGAAGACAGAGCTTGAGAGGAAAAGTCAAGACAGACTATGACATAAAGTTGAACAATGGTACTGCTGTTTGCCAATGTGTTTAGGTAGAAGAGTGAAACTTTCTCAGTCCTTCGGAGGAGTTGCTGCTGATATATACCTCTGTGGGTTGTGCTGCAGATATTAGAGTAGGTTTTTTGTTCCAGGTGTGTAAGTTCAAGAAGGTTTATGTTTTCAGACCCAGTCATTTGTCTATGTCTTGCATTGCCTGGCTTGTGGTATCTCCTCTGTCAGAATAAAGATATTTCTGAATAGACACTCAGAGGTATTCTGCTTTTCCCTACACAGATGCCAGAGGTTCTTCAGAGAGTTCTGAATTACTGTCTAGGAGCCTGCTGTCTAAAACCTAGCCACTGTGGTGTTCAATTGTATTTTTTTTTTTTTTTAATTTCTTTCAGCTGTTACATACTCGTTAATTAAAACATTTTTCCTTCATTCTCAGTTCTAATACCAGTTATATTTAATGTTGTTTTATCCTTTTGCCATTTCAGAAATATTAATGGGACATAGATCTGTCTATGGTTTGGTCATTTGCATGGACAAATGAGATCTCTTTCTTACAGTAATTTTAAGTACAGTACAATAAAATGTCCTCCATTGTAAAGTCTTGATTTGTGCTGGTGAAAAAGAGCATATGAAGAGGACATTTCACAAAGAATATTTTGTAAGACTGGAACATTATAGTGATCTCAGATTACATTGTTTTCAAGCCATGTGAATGGCAAAAAATGATTTACAATTTAATGCTCATCGGTGACAAAGTCCTCTTTTTATTCTGTGAAGAGACATTCTACAGCCTTATGTTTACAGGATGAATAGAAATGTGAGGGAGGTTACTGATTCATTTTTATGTAATGGAAACTCACAGAAGAAAGAAAAAAAAAGTTATCTGAAGTTTATTATATCACAATTAAAGGCCAGACCTAAAGTAGACAGTCTAACTACTGTAAGACATTGCACTGCCCCAAATTACTCTGAGCATCTAATGTTAGAAATGTATCATGTTTCCTGAAATGTGAGGATCTATACTTCAAAGGCATCTAGTAATTTGGACAAGAAGGGGAAGAAGTCAAAATAGAACTCACAGAATGCACCATATGCTCAGGAATTACTAAGCACAAGTTTTCTAAAAATCCTTCCCCTTAAAGAATCACCTGCTGGATCCTCAAAGCAGAGAGGTAATGAAGAGTCCCTGAAAAAAACATTGGCCCTCTATTGTTTCAGCTGAATCATGGCCTTTAACAGCCTTTCTGTTACTTAAGAATATGATTCTCATTAAAGAGTGAGATCTAATATTTGAAACATTTCATAGACTGGTTTAGGTTGGAAGGGACCTGAAAGACCATGTAGTTCCAACACCCCTGCTACAGGCAGGGATACCTTCCACTAGATCGGGTTGCTCAAAGCCCCATCCAACCTAGCCTTGAACACTTCCAGGAAAGAATTTATGTTGCAATATTTTATTTTTATTTCATAATTCTTACTGCTTCATCTCAAACACTACCTGACATTGCCCTTTGGTAAGTTTCAAATTCTAGATGTCAAAGTCATCATTTTAACTTTTCATGTTTTAACATAGCATATTGCCTTTATTCTTTTAACTTCTAGCAACAGTTTTCAATAATTTACCATATTTTAAATTATTACATCTTAACAGTATGATTCAAAGCTTCTGGTAGAAAACAATGCCATCAGAAATTTTTTCACCAATTCTGGTCACCAGCTTTTTTTTGTTGTAAATGTCATTGCCTTCAGGTGAGTCTGTGCCATACACAGTAAGCCACCCAGTGACCAGTGCTAGCAAAATCATAGCTTTCCTATCAAGTGAACTGCTAGAGTTCTAAAAATTTGGGTTCTGCTGCCTCAGTAGGAATAATCTTATTGCCTGTATCACATTAATTCAGTATTGTGTTATACTCTACGGACTGTTATGTACTTCACATGCATACCACAATGGCAAGATGTAGTCCTATCTTTTTTAAATGTAAAAGTGGTAAATAAAACTGAAATTGTTTTTCTTTCATACAACATAAAATGTGAAGTATTTGGGTATCTCTGCTAGGAAAAAAAAAAGAAAAAAAAGTTTGCATTTCATACATGTAACCTTAGTGTTATAAATTACTCCATTTGGCTTGAAGATGTTTATGCTTGCCTGCAGCTCTTCAGCTATAATTAAAAGTTTCAGGTCACTCAGTCTGCATTTTTAATCCTTACAGCTCCAGGGTGCTTATCATATGGAAAGATTTTGTTATGAGGAAGAGGATTCAGCACTTAATGTATTTTGCTTTTAACTGTTAGCACCTAAAAAAAATGTTTTTGTTCACTTGTTTGGTTAGTTTTTGTGCTGAAGAGAGTAAGTAATGGCTTTAACAACAATAAAATGATTTACACAATAAGCATATACTGTGGTATGGAGATTTTCCTGAATTTGTTTAGGGGGGAAAAAAAAAAGACAGAGACATATCAACGATAGGCATAGGAAATTATCCTCAGCTAAATGAAGCCCCTTCTTTCCACCCCTACAGCTAATAAGATCTTAAAGGGAACATTCTTCAGTCTGAGGTCTTTTACACCATAAACACCGCAGCAGTCTCAAGTAGGTGGGAAATTCCTGCACTGCTAAATCATCAGCAAAGGATCGAGAAAGTACATATTGCAAGGTAGTGCAAAATCATCTGGTTCTTTGTCTTACTTTTGATCATCAGCTGAGCAGGAAAGCAGGATAAGGCAGAAAATGTAGGCATATCAAAAGAAACAAAACAAAGACCATAAGAAGTGAAAAGAATTTTCATTGAAAATCTCTTTTCCTTCATTTCCTTCCTCAACAAATCCTTGATATTTTCTTTTCCCTGAACAATGCCTATCAACAGTCACACTTCGCATTTGTTTGGGAAGCTCTCACCAGCTGTAGCCTCAGTCCAGGTAGGAGTCACATGATTAAATTTGAAAGTTCACAGTGTAGGTACTGAGAAAAAAGTTACAGTAATTCCCTTTTGAGGGAATAGCACCCTGGACAGCAGAGACAATGAAACTGAGGATCCTCCTGAAATATATCTTTTTCATCCAGGGGGCCTCATCCAAAGCTGCAATTACTGTATTGACTAAACTTCAAGATCTCCCTCAAATATAATGGGAGTCAGGATGGCAAACCTACATAAAGACACATGCAAGGGAGGGTGACGAGGAGAAATTTATGTCTCCACAGTGGTTTTGTATTTTAGAGAGATGTCATGTGACCACCAGCTGCTGCTCCAGAATAATGTGGATCTGCTCTAAATCCACTGTCACACTGGCCAGAACCATGCAGAGGTCTTGGATTTCCTAAGTTAACTCAAAGCGCACTATATTTCAATGCTTAGGTAAATTCCCTTAATTTAGGGAAGACGAGTTTGATATGCCAAGAAACATGTCCATACCTCCACAAGCTCTTTATATTGTGTAGGCATGTAAAATAATGTTTCTGGAAGACAGACAAACATTTCTTTCAGGAATTTCCACATTACACTAACCCCTTTTACCAATCTACTATGAGCATTTTATTTTATTTCCTTAAAAAAACAAAAAAAACCAAAAGAAAACAAAACAAAAAACAAAACAAACAAACAAACAACAACCTGTGGTAAAATACCTTTACTATGAGCACAGATACTCTCACATCATTTTGTGACATTAAAAAGAATCTTATCTGTCTTAAGGGAACAGATTTCAAGAAGAAAAAAAAAAGACAAAAATAACCTCTTGTTTATAACCATTCAAAAAATAAATGTACCATTTCTTTCTGCTTAATAGGACACATCAGAAAAGCCAAACATTAGGAGCTGAGCCAACGGTGGTAGTTGCTGGAGCTGCAAAACTCAATTTCTTGACTGATGGAAGCCTGTATTTAAACCCAGGGCATGAAAATTGGCTTGAAGGAGAACTTGATGCAGTATAGAAGAGGAGGGTGAAGAGACGGAGGTGGACAGGCTATATATAAAGTGAGGTCTAAACAGTACAAAGGGGAAAAAAAGGAAACAACAGCCCCTCAAAACCCAAACAAGCAAAGAGGATAAAGAAAAAGGAAAGAAATAGCCACATGGTCACAAATCTCCAAGTTTGTCATCTGCAAGTTGAATCATCATAGTCACTTAAGAGCACTGGAGGTGAACGTGTCAATGTAATTCACCAGTTGAGAACATTGTTTGAAGGACAGTCCTTGAAGGATCCAGAAAAGAGCTTTTCTCCAAGTCATTTTCCTGCCTGAATGTTCATTCACAGTGAAAAATGTGACAGCAAAATAAAATAGCATTGTTGTTTATAAATGTGCCATTAATTTCAAAGTCCGTTACAATATTTAGGAACTGCAGTATGTGGCTATATGTGTATGTCTTTATGACTTTGAAAACACAGAAATATTAACCAATTCCTAAAACACCACTGAGTTCTAAGCAATTACTAGCATCCCTCCTTTACCATGGGAAATGAGGAGTAGAGAGGAGACAGACTTTTCCTGAAGTTACACAGGGAACTCTGGAGACAAGGGAGGCAAGGGTGATCACAAAGGCTAGGACATAGAGCCAGGATTAATGCAGGACCTTGGAGGGATTTAAATGGTCTTGACTTATCATTTTGGAGCAACCTGCTGAATGCAACGTCAGGCTGGAGTGACTCACACAGCCCAGACAGCCAGATTTCTGATGCATAAAATAATTCTAAGAATTCCTGCTCTGGCTGTCTCACCAGTCTGTGTCATGAAGCTTGCCAAATCAGGAATTTCCTTAGGAAGACTAGAGATGTCAAGCCTGATTAAGTAAATAATTGCTTATGGAAGAGAGAAATAAACAACTTTCCACCACAAGGACCTTTGTTGAAATTCTACAATCTTTATTAGTGACCAGTGTTGACCAGTTGTCATCATGGCATCTCTTTGCCCACTCTGGACAAGGTGTGCACATAGAGGATTTGACCTCCTTGGTATACCACAGTGACTGGAGTTCAGGCAGAGGACTTGCCTCATTCCATGTCCCTGCTTTGAAGCTGGCCAATGGTATAGTCTTTTGAGAAGGGGGGGGCAGCAGGTTGCAATTTCTATGGCCTAAAAATAACAGCTTTTAAATTGATGCTGAGGGGGTGGAAAGATACGACAATAGAACACAAGTGAATACTCTGTAAGAAACTGGAAACTGAAATGGAGAGATATGACCTGACATACAGAATCAGCACAACTGGCACATGATTTATTGATTATTGCCTGTCATATGAGAGGGCCTCAGCTAGCTGAAAAGCACAAAGCAAAGTAGTATTTTTCTCTCTATAAAATTTGGCATTTGGAAATTACATACACTTTACCTTTACAGTGATTACTCTCTCCACACAAAGGAATATGTGGCTTTGCTTTTGAAGGCAGGCATGGTGCAAATGGTGTGATTTTTTTAGCTGTCAGCACAAAAAGATGTGGATTATATTATTGATTCACATAGAAAACTTGGATGGCAGGAAAAATACTTGATTGGGAGCAGATGAGTGCAAAATCTGCATGCATTTGTGAATATGGAACAAGACATTGCAAGAATACAAAAAACACCACCACGAACAAAACCAACCTTTTATGTCTAGTTCTGTCTGCATGAACTTCTGAGGCACTCTCTTGTGATCCTGTTTTCTTTCATGATTTGGACAGTAACATGTACAATCTGTACCCCTTACCCTGAAAAATGACTTCAGGGTAATATATCTGTAGCAAAATAGCCCAAAAGAAAATATTCACACATTGAGTGATCCAACTGCAGCCCTTTTGAAGTCAATGGAAATTTGACCTCCAGAATCTTTGATCTGACATCAATAAACTGCAGGAAGTTCAGCAGAGGCCACCAAGATGCTTGGGGCTGGAACACTTAGCTTGTGAGCAGAGGTTGAGGACCAAGTGCTTGTTCAGCCTGAAGAAGAGGTGGCATTGGGGGGATGTAGCAGCAGCCCCCAGTACACTGTGGGGAGATCACCAAGAAGATGGACCCAGGCTCTTCACAGCGGTGTGTGGTCAAAGGATGAGAGACAGTGGGCATAAGCTGAAAAAAAAAATTCAGATTGGATATAAGGAGAAAAATTTTCCCCTTGAGGACAGTCAGACAGTAGAGCAGGTGGTCTAGAGAGGTTGCGTTATCTCCATCTTTGAAGGTTTTCAAGACCCGATGGGATAGAGCTGTTAGCAACCCGTTCTGACCCCGTAACTGACCCTTTTTGAGAAGGAGTTTGGGCTGGGGACCTCCTGAGGTTCCTTCACACCTGAGTTATCCTGTGATCTTCATACCTAAGTGTTTCAAGATCTCATGTTAGCTCAAGGATGTATTAGTGGCATGCATACTTACCAGAAGATTAAATATAGAAATAACATGAAAAAAAATACACAGTTTTTTTGTTTTGTTTTGTTTTGTTTTGTTTTGTTTTGTTTTGTTTCTCTTAAGGTGGCTGTATCAAATTTTGTAACTGGAATGTTTTATTAAAATGTACTTGATTTCTAGGTGGGAAGGTTTTCATTTTTTCACAGAACAAGTCAAACCAGTACATGTTGGTGCTTGGACATTAGAATATACGTGGGCTTTAAAGAAGACTGCTCTCTCTCATTTATGGTAACGATGCTTTCACATATATAACTGGTATCCTAGAAACTATTGCAAACTGACATTTATGCATCACATTTAACGAAACTAAAACCTTCTTTACAGTTACCTTTTTTTACTTGAGAAAAAAATAATGATTTCAAATTTTTGAATAGGATTTTTAAAATCATTCCAATATAAGTATTTCTTTGAGTGTAATGGAATGTGCACACTACAAATCCAGGAACACTGCAAACTCAGAATAACCTATAATGTTTCAATAAGTATCTCTGAATGAACTTGCAGGATGTTATGGATCTCCTTATAAGCTGCTAAGGGGCCAAACTACTGATATCCAACTTGTTTTCTTAGAACAAGAAAGGGTATCTCACTATCTAACAGTGCAATGCACTGTAAATTTAGCCAAAGAGATCTGTCAGAATCCTGAGTATATCTCTACAGGGTTCAGGGCATTCTTCTTTGCCTCTACAATGCTGTTAACTAAACAAAAACTAGCCTAAATATCAAAACCTCAAAGTAATAAGTTTCATTTACTTTCTTAGAGGCTCAAACACCATTTTAATGGGGTCTAATTAAGACCACAAATAAAATCAGCAGGGTAGTATTTCACAGAATGCTTACCTTATAAAATATTTGTATTATTTTCTTTTTAATTTCATTATCATTTCTACTTACATGTTCTTAGAGGATTTTTTTCATTTATATCCATTTGAATGATGTAGACCTGGTTTCAGTATCTACTATTAGTCTGGAGGCCCTCTGTTCATACGAGCAATTTAATGGTCAGATCATCTAGAACTGAACCTATCTCATAAAGCTGACAAATCTTAAATTCAAGTTTTTGAAATTTAGTGCCTATTTTTCTAGCCAGACCTGCAGACGTCTACTGAAATTATTTCTTAGGAATAGTTCTAAAGGATAACCCTTAGCTCCAGAAAGCTATTTCAAGATGATGCAATTGTGCACCACCAAGTCTGGATACAGAAAAGAAAAGTTAATGAAATACATGAGAAAGTGATAACATTTCGTCGGCATTTTCTCAGGAAAGCGAAATGGAGAAGAATGAGAGTCATAGACTCAGCACTGATAGATCATTTTTGCTGTATAATTAATCAAAGGATCAGACCCATTAATTATTGTGTCCTTAGCATTTTGAATCATTAACTGACAAGTCTTCTAGACAAGCAGGAAGAAACTACACATGGGCTATGAAATTATACAGCACAGCAAAATTCATTCTTGGTATGAAGAAACAGCCAGTGTTATTATCTTCCATGTCCACCTCTTCCTTTACTGTTTCCCATTTGTTAACCTGTGTATGTAGTTTAGAGGACATTTTCCTCCTTTCCCATCATCTGTCAGTTTAGGGGTTAGAATAGGGTCAAACAGAGCCCTGTAAATCCCGCAGTTTTTATAACTTGAGTTTATAGTTTTCTGTTCCAGATTTGTTTTGTATTCAATTTCAGGACTGGCTAAGGATTACTTAGTTTCTAGGGTGTGATGCATTTGGCACAGCATGGCTTAGACTGGCTAGCTATTGCCTCTGCCTATTTCAGCTGCAATTTTTTGCAGTGAACTACTGAGCTCTTACTAGGGCCCTTAAACTAGTAGAAATGCCTGCAGCAAGAATAATAAAAGCATTGATGCAGATTCCGACCTAACTGAGAATCACAGGCTACAATCTGAAAGTAGTATGAAAAATGATAAATTACCATGATCCCACGGCTAACATACGTCCAACAGTCCTTTCTAGCCAACAAAAGCAGAGAGATGGCCTAGTTACAGGCATAGCATGAAGGCAGCAGACAAATTCTAACACTTTCTTGTACTTTGTTCCCTTGCGCTTTAAGAATATCAATATTTATTTTAAGAAATTGCAAAAGAGAAAAGTAATTGGAATTTTGCCAGGTTAGGCACTGGTATGTAGCTGTGGACCAAAATAGATGCATGGCTTCAGAACCTCAATTTGAAAGCAAAATGCCAAAACATTTCCAGAATCTCCACCTCAATCTAAAAACAATGAACAATGAGAGAAAATTCACAATAAAAAAATGTGGGCCTCTGGTCTGTGTAAAACTGTGCAAGGTCCACTCATTGAGCTGTCAGAACTAGCGGGTCAGTGGCTGCGTCATTATGTATGGTGCTCTGAGAATAATATATATGATCTTCTTGTACATCTTCTCTGCGACTCTAATCTCCCCTCAAAATATTCTTGGAATCCAGAGTCCAAATGAAATCAGATTTGTTAAAGGGAGACAGATTGCAAAGACAGTAATTCCTGGAAATGTTATGGAAAAGATGTTTGGAATATGCCATTGGGAAGAGCCTGGGAGCTCAACCTTTATTTGGCAGCAACAAGACAGACAGTTTGAATGGCCCAAAGAATCAGTCAGACATCTTTATAAATGCTAGTGAGTGCAACCAGAGTACATGAAGCCATGGGAAACCAGAGTTCCATTTGTTCCAGTGTTCGTGTGAAGGTTTGGGTGCCATAAAGAAGAGACAAATAGGCTGAAGCAAATATGTTTATTCCGACTGGTCAGTCCATTTTTGAAGCTGAAGGAAATGAAGTCTGTATGCCATACATCTGAGAGGACACAATCATGCATTTTAATAATACTTTTATTACAGAAACTTTGGAGGAGCTCAGAGGCCATTCCATTAGGCACTGTACAAATATATAGTCCAAGATATTGTCTGCTTGAAAGTGTTTGAAAAAAGAACAAAAAAGAGAGAAAGGGTAATGTTAAATAGAGGGGAGAGAGGAGAAGGCGAGAGATGGAGGGGGCAAGGTTACATTTAGTGCACTACTAAATTATGTTTGGTTTGTAGTGAAAAAAGAGTAACTTAAAATATAACCATTACAACTAATTAACAGGAGAGGAACTGAATCACATAGACACAGTCAAAAATTGAAGAAGAAATCTGTACAGAACTAGCAACTCGCCCCCAACTACCCAACTCTGGTTTTAAAAATAGATTTGCTAGCAAATGTGTATGTTTCGGCTAGGGATGTATGATTTCTCTCAGTTCTCAGAGTCTGGATGAGTATACAAGTTCATTAAACCTGAATGTTTATTCAGATTAAGCTTTCAGAATTCATTGCATTCCTGCCACAATTACTAAATTCACTATAAAATTTTATTAAAATGGTTTAGAAAGATATGCCCACCTAATTGCAGGAGGCTGAAGAGTAAAGAAGACACAATTGTCCACATGATCCAGCAACTGTATCATTCCAGCCCCCCCCAGTGTTATCTTAAATATTATTATGCCATGCTCGAGCTTTAAAAAGAGAACGTTTATGAAAGTGTGGCTTTTATTTTATGTCCTTCCACTCCAAAGGAATGCATAACCCACTAAAAAAAAGGTCTAAATTACCCTTTCAGACAAAACTTCTACAAGGAAAAAATAAAACAATAACACAGTGAGTTTTATTTTATTAGTCTGAAACCATAAGCACCAGCCAGTATATGGTATACTAGCTAAACCAAAGATTTCAATTGCTTCTGCAGTTCAGTGATTCACTCAAAAGTTTTCTCTCAGCAGCACAACTACGCTTCTGTGGAATGTCATCTTGATCATTTTCCTTTATCCTCTTTCTAGTCTTTAATCATGGTTCGTCTGACTAACCTAAGAAAATAACTTTAAAGATCAGCCTAAAAGCATTTCCATATTCTGTTTTGGTTTTCACTGTAGTTTGCCAGAAGCCTGACCCTGCTTAAATGCTGGTAATGTAACTCCTCTTGAAAAGAATGATACTCCCATATGTACAGCTGGGTTCTCTCCTTACTTGTTACCTGCAAAATATCTGGGTGGGTGGAGCAGAAGAGCTGTAGTGACAAATGTTTTTTGATTCCTTAAGTGTGGACAAAACAGTTCTCTTAAAAAGACCGAGTTTTCAGGAAGATCCAAGCTCTCACCCTAATCTCCTTGGTGTCCTAGGTTGTACATCCAAACAGAGAAGCATCCAATCATTTCTAGAAATGTAAAGACACTTTGAGTTTTTCCCTCCCTACCAGTTGTCTCCTTCTGTTTCAGTAGATGCTGAAGTTACACTGTAAGGCACAGTAGCACCCTGTTTTGCTTAACACAAGCAAATTTTATGTGTATAATTCTGGACCAGTTAATGTATTTGACTGTAAATTGCACCAAGGTTAATTCACACATTCATTTCACTTCACAGATCTCTCCTGAGACTCCAATCATAGCTGCATATGATTTAGGGTCAGTCTTTTGCAGAAGTCTTAGTCTCATGTGATTTTAAAAGGAAATGAGCAGATCTTAAAAAGCTGTCCAGCAAACATTTAGCAATTTCTTCCAGTTCTCAGCTGGTGTAAATTGAGATGGTGCCATTGATATGAAGGACTAAATTTA
This sequence comes from Platalea leucorodia, assembly GCF_965183815.1. NCBI lineage: Eukaryota > Metazoa > Chordata > Aves > Pelecaniformes > Threskiornithidae > Platalea > Platalea leucorodia. Next base: position 7,420,590 of record NC_138823.1, on the reverse strand, counting down.
CATCCACTGAAGAGTATGGCGCTTGTAATTTGCTCTTTGTTCCCTACTGTATGAAAGTTTTCCCAAGTGCACAATTCATAGATTTATCTCTAGTTAAAGAATGACCAACTAAAGGTCAGAAAATGCCATCTCCACAGCCCCGCTCTGAAACATTAACCACTTCCTGTTCAGGCAGTCAACAGCTTATATAGAGATATTCAAATATATGCATATATTTAATAAAAACTTATAGAAGGATATTCTAAAAATATACCCTTTAACAGGTGAAAAATGTCTTTATGAAATTAATTTCCTAAAACTATGATGGAGAGTGCTTAAATTATAAAAAATGCACTTTACACCTGGAAAAGTATGAATGATTTAAATGAGATAAGAATTGAATCTGGGAAAAACTGGAACCATCATCAGTTAATAGACTTTATTTCACTGAATTGAACTAATCTTGAGTTAATTTGCAGTCCATTCACCAGAAACTATCATAGCTTGGCTGTGATGGAAACACTTTTATCACAAGACATAATGCAGTGAAATTGTAGGATTAAGAGAAATAAGGTGAAGGAGAAAATTTGACATACACACAGGCATACATTCCAAGGGAAAAAGTTTTCAACAGCAGCTTTACTGAATTGATACTAATAATTTGTCATAAAACACAGGGTCTCCATTTGGAATTCAGGTTTTGCTGTGCTAGATACTATGCACAAATATTTCCAAAAGATGGTCAGTACCCTAGAAAGTTTACAAGCCTAATTTATGATAAAAACAACAGTTCGATAAAACAAACAAATCTAATGAGTGCAATCTGTTTCCGTTACTAAAAAAGATAACTGAGAAGCAACTTGATTATGGTTCATAAATACCTCCATAGGGAGGAAATAGAAGGTACTTAAGTAGTCCTCCATGTAGCAAAGAAAGGCATAACAAGGAGCAGTTGTTGGAAGTAAAATCCAAACAAATTCAAATGAGAAATCAATCAGAAAATCATAGTAAAGATGATTAGTCCAAGAAACAAAGTATTGAGAAGAATGGCAGGTTCTCCATCTTTTCAAGCTTTCCAGCTAAATCTGAAAGGCAATGACAAGACAAGCACTTAGGTCATTGCCACACAGATTTTTGCAGGCAGATGTGAATTTGTGGTACTCTCCAAGGCAGTTGGAAGCAGTGCATCTGTACTGAAAGCCATTTGCCCAATTTAACACAGCACACCTCTCAAACCGTGACTGCAACGAGCTTGCATCTGTTTGTAAAAGACCATGTGGAGTTGCTGGTACAAGTGTGATGAGGTGGGATTTTACTATGGCCATTAAACAGGAGGCCAGACCAGGCGGTAGCTGAAATAAAAAATCTACAAGCTAGCAGTCAGATTAGCAGAAGTAAGGAGAGTTATCAGTTACCCATTTGCAAACAATGTGAAACAAAGCTGAAAAGAGGTTTTAGCTATTTCAGTCCTTGTGAGCAGCTATATTTTTGTGCTTTGAAGATAAACCTTCTGAAGGAAAGCTATGAGCTTGTAAACTGGCTTACATCTCAGTCTTTGATAAGTTTTAGTTCTCTCCCAAAGTCACAAGACTGAGCATCTTGTATGATTTCAAGAACAAACCTTAACATAGCCCTATCCTTTTTCCCGTGTTTTGACAGTGGCGTAGTATAACTGGCCTTAATCTTGGTATATTGCATGAGATGTCCAAGATGTCCATCAAAACAGCAGTGGTACCTTCTCAGTTCCATGAATTTTCTTCTCCCATTTTTAGAAACACTTGTCCAGTTGTGCTGCTCAGAGCTACAGTACATGGCAACATCACAGCACAACAGTTCTGGAAGAATGCGAGGACTTTTCTGTCATAAGGTTGTCATTCTCTGACAACCTGGAAAATTCCCACAGACAATTTAATTTTCTTTTGTTTTCAGTGCAGACTTTTCCTTTAGAGTTTCCTTTTGTCCATTGTTTCCTTTTGTTTCTAGGCTATCTTTGAGGTGGCTTACAGTGTCTCTTTCTGACTGATTTTAAAACACTTGCACAAGGGTTTGGAAGAGACTTTTGGAATTTACAGAGTGTATTTTCATAAAAAATGCCAAAAGCAAAACCAAAAAAAAAATTACCTAAGCCAAACCCAAACCAAAAAGACAAACCTCCCTGTAATTTATCAGGCTGAAATTCTACACCTGATGTCACTGATGCCATATAGATAGGTAAAATACTTCCTCTATGCTTTACTTTATATTTTCTTTCCCCTCTTTAGTCTTACTATTCACATATCTTCCTTTCATACTCCATTCCACCTATTTGGGATTAACACTTGAAAACTCAGTCCTAAATGCTAATTGAAGATTATAACTTTTCTAACAGATTCTTTTCTCCACTGTTTACTCCACTTTTTACTCCACAGATTTTAGAACTTGAACTTTATTGGAAAAACATGGGAAATCCACATAGAAAATTATTCGAAATCAGGCCAGATGTGCCTCCCAAAATTTTTAATTTGGAAATTACAGAAAAAACAGATATCTGTATTTGAAAATGGTCACATTAAAAACAAACAAACAAACAAACAAACAAAAACCCTGCTACCATTTCTTGCTCCGTATTAAGAAATTGTGTTTATTAACAAAAGAAATTGAAAACTAAACCCAAAAACCACTTTTCTCCTTTTTGTAAAAAAAAAAAGAAAAAGATGGAAAAAATTGACTAAATGGGATTTGGATTCTTTTCCACATTGAATTACCTGATGCAGGCTTTGCAGTACCAGCTGTGTCCAAAGGTGTATGGGTTACAGCTGCATCATCCTCAAGGTGCAAGATTTGGCATGGTATGAAAGGGTCTGGGCTTTTGAAAAAAGCAGAAATAAAGATAACTTGTGGGATGCAAATTTCAGGGCTATCTCTAAATCCCACTGCCTGGTTTCTCTTTTCTTAGCAGTGTAGTTTCATAGGAAGCTTTGTTGCTAGAGGCAAAAACTTCATCTCACACCCTGAGAGTAAAGATGTAAAAGGGAATTACACCTTTTAGCGCTGCCAGCAATTTTATCCTATATCTATAGTAGGAAATTAAATTGTACCAGTTCCATTCCCAATAGGCAGTTTGCCAAAGGCCAATCTGTTTTACTCACATGGGCATAGGCCATGCATGCACAGGTCCTATGCATGTCTGAGTTACAGGTATAAGCAGCACCTCTAAACCTAATTCCCTAAGGGGAAGGAAGTCCACAAGCCTCTAGTGGAGAGAAGAGAAGGAAGGATGTTTTTTAATTTAAATTGTTTCGTTTTCCTACTCTTTCCTTCTACCCCCTACCATTTGTCCTCCAACAAAGAGCTGCAACAACTGTGTAGTTAGATCCAGGAAAAAAATACAATAGAAGGGAACTAATACATTAGAGTAGTAGATATAAGACACTATTTCTAACACATTGGGTTTTGTGCAGAAAACAGTTTCATAAATTCCTTAACATGTATCTCAAATGCCTCTGATGGCTAATAGTTTAATTTGCATCCATGATTTAATCTTAATCAATCAAAGAGAATAGTACTGAATATAGACTTAGTGCAAGGATTGAAAGGCAACTGTACTAAGATGTAGCAATAAACGTCCCAGCCTGATCCTCCTCTCATTTGCCCAGGTGGAAGTCAAGAGCAACTCCACTCTAATGAATGTAGTCATACTGGAGTAAAACTGGTGTAAACAAGAGTAGACTCCTGCTGTATAAGCCGAAGCAATTTCAGACTTGGCACTAAATTCTGGTAAACATGCTACAGTGCAGCTGTATATTAAATAACCGATTTAGAACAAAAACAAGCCGCTAATGCCTACATTTTTCTTCAGACTGATAGGTGGCTGAAATACAGTATTTCTGAAATAAATGACAGGGAGTGTTAGCTTTTGAAACTTGTTTTCTTCAGTTGCCTATAATAACAGTAGAAAATGAAGGAAAAATTGCCTCAGATTCACAGAAAAGAATATGCTTTTATGCAAAAGATACATCAGATCCTGATATATATAAGGAATTCAAGACTCCTGTGCTGAGATCCATAAAGGTGTTTAGATACCTAACTCCTTTTATAGAACACCTAAAGCCCAGCCTGGGGAAGAGGGGAAGCAGGCTACAGGAGTGTTTGAGTAGGGTATCCATGCCCTGAGCTGTAGCTCTGTTTCACATGAGGACACAAAATAGAAGCCAAGAAGCAGGGGAAAAGAGGTTTAGTTTGTGCCTTTGGGGCAAAACCACACAATAGCCAAAACACTGTGTGGAGAGGCCTTCATTGTCTTTCTAAGAAGAGCATACCAAGAGCACAAACCAAGCTTTCAGTCTCCGAAGTTCTGTTTTATCTGAAAACAAAGGAAAAAAGATACATAAAAAATAAAGAAATTGAAATTTCCCTTGTCAGACATGAAAAAGGGAAAGAATCACACACAGAAAATCTCCCTCCTGCCACATGCTTTTGGGAGATAGATAGGTTCTTTTTTAAGTCTTAGTCTCAAGCTAAGGCTTTCAAGGACCTACTGAACTGCAACAAAGTGCACGTAGTCTTCTACGAAAACATCCTTCTATTACCTCTGAGTTGCAGCCATGATTACACACTGGGAAGGCACAACATTCCTCTACGTGAGCGTGTCCCACTTAACCTCAAATGCAGTAGCCAGAACAAGACAAATGCAAACCCTCCTCTGCGGCTCTGCCATGGCCCATCAATCTTGTCTCTGTCCCTGCCTCCTGCATGGACATTGGACCTATGCAGCAGGCAGCTTGCCTCCTGGGTAGGCCACCAATGTGTGCCTTGTAACTCATCTCCAGTCCTGCCTTTGTCCCTGTATCCTGGATGGATCCCTTGGACCTATGTTGTAGCCTTGTCTCCATTCCTGTCTCTGGCTCCATCTGCTTTAGCTCTTGACTGGACTCCCTGGATGCATCCCAGACCTAGTCCATCACTTGCTGTGTCTGCCACTGCTGCTGGACCCTGTAACCAGCACCTGGCAGGATGCACCCCATATGCCGGGGTCACCTTTGGCTCCCAATTCCATGTCCCTAAGGGAGCAGCTGGACCTTGCTGCTCCCTGACAGGTGGATCTTGATCAAAGTTGTATGCATTGCTGTATTCTGTGCCGAGTGTGGCAGGAATGTGCAAGCTGGGATCTGAAGAAGCCTAGAAAAATGGGTCCTTAAGTGATTTAGGCATTTGAATTTCCAGATGGCCTTAGGTAGGTGCCTAGATGCTCAGCTCCACCCAAAAGGTGGTGACTTAGTGTCAGCAGCAGGGTATTAAGCATCTAAAGAAAATAGCCCCTAAAAATAGAGAAGCTGGAGCAATCCAATTTCAGCAATCTTTAGAGCACACTCTGACATATACATTTTGTCTTTGTTGTAGAGCACCTTTATTTTATTTTGCATTGTGTTTTTGATGTTTATCTACATTCTGGATCATAGCACGACTTTCCACTGTTCTTTCTGACAAACTCCTCTCAACTAGATTATAAACCCTTTATGGAAGAATTCGTGTTATAGGTCTGTCCAGCATTTACCATAACAAAGACTCACTTTCAGCTGGAGGTCTCTAAGCGCTACTTTAACAGGATATAATCATGCCAGCAACAGTGATGATGTCTGTGTAAGTGTTGGTTTCTGTATGACTAATGATTTTTGCATGGACCTTTTGAGTTTTCTGTCCCTCATACTTCTACACTAGCAAGAGGGAAGTCACATTTAAAAGTGCCACAGGATAACACAAGATAATAAAGCTTTCTGAGCATCATCTATTACATAAGCAATGTCTTTTAGAAATAAAATATTCCTAGAAACGTGATCCCTCAACTTACTTGTGGTTTTATCATTTTGATGGAGAAAGGGGGAGTTACATTAGCTGCATTTGTACAGGTATTCATATTCACATACGAATCCACACCTATTTATGACTGGAATTTTCAGTTTGAAGGGCAAGAGAAATCTGGTACACGTGACAGAATCTGATCTTAATCTGGTACAAGTGACAGAATCTGATCTTATCTCTTTTTCTCACAGCTGCTGGAGGAATTTGTAATGCAAAAGCCACAGGGTGAAGTAGGTTGGTATATTTGGGATTCAGCATTTTGTTTAAAGCCTGCTCCTAGAACTGCTGTAATGATATGGGTGAATGTTGATTTCTATTAAATACGTTGCAAATATGTACAGCATGTTCTGTCCCTGGGAAGATGCCACTATGAAGAGATATCACAGCTGAATTGCCAGAGAATTCAAGTGTGATGGGGAGGGGGAGGAGGAAGGAAGGAAGGCACAAAGAACAAAATGTCCCCACAGCCACCCACGAGGACAGACTCCTAGTGAGATATGAATCAGCAACAGCCAAGGAAGCCCTGACGCCTAAAGGCGATTATGTAAGAATCTGAGATAAGTGGTGTCTCTAGCACCTTTAGGTATTTCTCAGGCATTTAACTGTGTCATCTAACCTGAGAATAGATATCCTGAGCTCTCCTCTAGTCTATGGAGAAAGCCAAGCAGCTGCTGAGGGTGATAACTTTAATAAGGAGCTTAGAGCAGACAGGCTTGTAAATTAGGCATCTCAGGTAAATGCTCTTTGGGTGGGCTGAATGCAAGCCTTAAGCTTAAATCTGCTGTTTTAACGCTTTGTGGACAGCTCTTTAGTATCCCGTCTATAGACCGTGGTCTCCTTGGGAAGGTGCAATTCCAGTATTCTGTTGCAAAAGATAGATGTCAAAAGAATACTGATAAAGCATCATTACCATAATGATAAGACATTATAAGAATAATCATAAAACAACAAACTGTAAAGTCTTCACTAAAAAGGTACGTCTCTGCGCTTTTACTGACCTTGTCAAAATTGGGACTTCTGTAGAGCCTTGAGACACAAGGATCAGCAATTTTCATTGCTGTCATCTAGACAGCAAAGTCAGTAGGGATCAAACTGTGTTCTCACACATTGATATCTCTTAAGTCAGACATTCAACTAGGTCTCCTTGGCTTATGAGTACGATCTATTGTAGATCCTTTCTTCCTGCACTGGGGATGTCTAGAGTGATTTAACTATCCAGATTGAGTGCATGCAAAACTGATCAGAACTAATAAATCACAATTGTTAGTACATATTTCTGAGAAGGTAATCATGATTTTGATATTCAGCTGCTAATTTTGAAGCCACATTAAAACTCAAGAGATACTAGGTTGTGTATGATTTGGGTGTCAGCACCATAGGAGCAAGAACAACTGTCAGTACTTCAGTTGCAAAGTCACTTAGTTTCTGTGATATTTAGCATTCCCTTGGAGGGACATCATATAACAGCCCCTAGGCTCTACAGATGTCCATACTGTGATTTCAGTTTGCTTCTAGGAATGGCTATCTTATACTCTTCTGAACTTTTCTCTGACTGTGGGCAGTATAGACAGGAATAGGAAGGCAGAGGAACAGAAATTAAAAGAAAGAAGTGTCAGATTAGTATTACTGGAAGATATGCGTTCAAATGTGGCATAGCTATGTGACTTTACTATGTGATTTCAAGCTATGTGGAGCTCAGCCACAAGTACAGCTTCAGTAATTTTGTAGAAAAAAGACAGTTACAGGGTTTATCACCTCAGTGATCAGTAGGCATAGGATCAAGGTCATAACTGTTGTGCACTGAGGATTGCTGCAACTCACCATTTAAGGTAGCAATTTCTGCAATATTTTCGATCCATCAGCAGGGTCTTTAAGGAGATGAGCAAGATGATCCTTACAGAGAAGGTGAAAAAAACAAAAGCTTTTATGTTCTTGGGAGAACTGGCTTATTTATCAGAGAGACAAGCTTGTGACTACAGTTGGTAAAACAGAGAAATTTCAGTGGAGAGGGAACAGGAAGGCAATACACAGGTGGAAATGTCAAAGAAAGAAGTCTAAGAAAGTATCACTTCACATGGGCAGTTCTATGTCATGTTATACAAGGTGTGATATGAGTTTTTGCAGAGTGATCATTCATAAGCAATATATGTTGAAACATTATATCAGCTCAATGACCTGAAAATGGCTGATCTTTATACGCTTGAAATGATATATCTCAAAGGCAGGGATTTCTCATTTATGATCGTCTATTCTCATGCTCTTGTCAATGTGCAGAAAGACTATATACAAATGAAGAGTGAGATAAAGTCTTTAAGTACAATAGGGAAGACAGAATTTATATTGTTTGATCCTTTATTCTTACAATTTTTAAATTATTATTTACTTTGATTCCAACACTTCAAAACTTTAGATGTATAATAAACTTCAATGCTTTGTTAAGTTGTGTCCAAAGACTCACAAAGGTGAGATGAAATGGGTTTTTTTTTTAATAAGTCTTCACTTTATCAATGTACATATTAACATTTTAGTAGTCGTCTTACTGTGGATTTAACAAGATATTTGGTAAAAGCCAAAAAGTTAAGTTTCCAGTTTTAATTTTATTCAATATCTAATCTGAAAATAGTATTAAGGCAATTAAAACCATCCAAAATGAGAAAAGATCTGTTGGGAGTCATTAGGCTGAAAGTACCAAGATTTGTACAGACCCCTGGAAGCACTCGTTTTCTGATCAGTAGTCTAATTCCTTGCATATGACAGGTCAGACTGTGGCCTTTTTCAGATTCCTGAAATCAGAGTGCTATCTATTTACACAGAGCATTTTTTTTTCCACTTTCCTTGTTATCTGCGTGTTCCTGGATCAACACCAAAGTTTGTTTGAAAGGGGAAGTTCAAAGCTACTTAGAAGATTGGAGACCCATCCTCTTTTAGTTTTTAAATATATCATCAACAATTCATCATGGTTTCAGAAATCCACAGTAAATGTCCCCCCCTACACCATCCACCCTCCATTTCTCGCAGTTTGCTATAATCTTGTGTGCAAAGCTTCCAAAAGTTGTGGAACAGCCTATTTTGAGAGAACTTGTAAGTAGGAACACATTAATGGGTATCAGGTGCAGCTATGAATTTAATGAATGGTTTGTTGGAAATCACATTAAATAGCAACATCCGTCTGCAGATGAGCTCCGCAATGTCCTTATTTCAAGCCCAGGCAGATGGAGGATTTGCAACGCGCTTACTGTTTTCTGGTTCATGCAGCATTGCTTGCTTGTAAATACATTCACAATCATGCTTGAAAAGATTTGGAGCTTGACTGTCCAGCCTTTTATTTTTGCAGCTTCCTCTTCAAAGTAATGAGCGTAGGAAGAATGTAACAAGGTTCATCATGAGAATTAAACTGGTTTAGGATTTTGTCCTGCTCAAAAAAACCCTACAACTTTTTTTTTTTTTTTTTTTTTTTTTTTCCTCTCAAACAGCTTTAGCCGGAAGAATGGGGGTGAAAGGGAAACTGTCAGATTCTTTTTAAAATTGTCAATACTTTCTGATGTTAAAGTAAATTTAGAAGTTTCATATTTAGGAACCAGAAAGGGGAAATGCCACATCAGGTGTCAAGACCAGTGGCGTGCTAACATATAGCAAGTCACATCATACAGCTCTTTCAGAACATCTTTATAAATTAATTTTTAATGTTGATGTTCACAAATATTCCAATTTATTTTCATTTTCAGTCATTTGTAATCAAAATACCTTCTACCATATTTATATATGGCTGTTTACTTGGGAAAGAAAAGGTGAAAACACTTTCCCAGGAAATTATTTGTATGGTACATGAGTGGATAGACCGGGCTAGCAGGTACTACTTTCTTCCCTTAGCCCTTCCCCAGGATATGAAAGGAGTTAATCTGTCGTATTCTGTGTGAGCTGTAGGCTTTTTCCCCTATGATTAAAATAAAAAGGGTAACAGAGGAAAAGGAAAAGCATATTGAATATTGATTTTTGCTCAAACATAAGTAAGTCCATTTGGGGAATGGGTGCAAAAAAGCATTGTTTATTCATGATATCCTGATTCTAAATAGCTTCTGAAAGTTGCTGATCAGTAACTGGACCAAGTTTAACCTCCTGCATTTAACTGTCCTCTCTCTCTTCCTCTAGATAGCAGATAGTTTAGACCAAGTTTTTGAAGGACCATGTTACTGAGTTGGTGAGATGAGATTTCAGAGAGACATACAAAGGTGTGAAAATGTTAATTGATAAGATTATACTGGTTAATAAAAATATATTGTAAAATATCTTTCTATAAAATTCAGTTCTAGGTAGAAAAAATAGTTTTATTCCCAGTCTCACTCCTACCATGTTAACATAGGTTCATTGACTTCAGAATTACACCCAGTAGACAAATAACATAAATATACCACACTATTGAAGTCAATGGGTCTCTGATGACTCACATCAGTTGGAGTTGCAGTTCAGCTTGTTGTTTGCAGAAATTTCCAAACTTGGAAACTCTTTCTCACATTTCTAGCAAAGTCAAAATAGGTCTTCGTGAAATAACTGCAGCAAACAGTAAATGATGTATGAAATGAAATATCTCATCCATCCCATACATGAAGAATGTGCAGAGGAAGCTTTGCGGCTTTCACCACGCAGGTTCAAATGAGTCCCTGATGCAGAACCATCATTTGCGTGGAGTAATGGGAGGAAGGGGATGATGCTGTCATTCTTATCTGCTGTCAGGTTTGGCACTTCCATATAGAGAGATTCAGATTTTATCCCTTCCTTTTTTAATGTAATAAATACTGTCTTATAGTCTCTCAAGCATCTTCCATTGAGTTCGATGGGAGCTGAGCCTGCAGTGCTGGGGATCTATTTGTGTCTATATAAATATTTTACATTAAGTTAAATTTTTATATATAACAGATCTGATCTCTTAGCACATGTCTACACTACATAGTGAAGTGATGTGTTAAAGACCCCTAAGCTTTCCATCAATAAACTGACATATCTAGTGTGTTGACATTCGAATGTATTGTCTCAGGTCACAAAACCAGTACTGGTTTATCAGCTTGGTGATGTGGCTGAGTTAATATTGTTTGCAAGATACTGCTCATGCAGCACCAGCTCTGCACCATGTAGCATTCACATCCTTCAGAAAGTCTACATTTCACCTGAATTCCTCCATTTTGAAGTCAGATAACTGGTTCATGCAACTTATCCAGGTTTTTTCACTAGGCAAGTCCAAATAGTAGTTCATCTTATTGAATATTATAAACATCTCTCTAAATAGCTTTTATGAGCTTAATCAGAGTCGAAGGAGCCTAGAGGACTGGTTTAAATTGTCTCAGTCCAGTGAAGTTAGGTGTGGTGAATCCCACCTGTACATAACAAATAATTCAACAGTCATTGCACGATTTCTGCTGTGTAAAACCACAAATACTACAAAAGTGAAAAATGTTCTTTTTGATTCTGTACCAGGAGAAAAATGAGTTCTAATATGTTCTGAAACTTAAAAAAAAAAGTTGCAGCAAGGCTGGGGAAGCTTCTGAAAAGGACCATTTTTTTCCAAAACTTTGGTCATTTTTAGTGGCATGAAGTCTTCATGTCCTAATGTGATGGGCAAATGAGCTTTGCAGTATGCTTATGGTTTTAAAAACCTGAATCTGCATATGTTTGACTTTTTTATTAGCATCTCTGCTACGACAAACATGTCTGACCCACACAGGATAGAAGTTTAACTAGGATTGTGCAACTGTTCTCTGCCTATTTCAGTAATTTTTTATCACCATAATATTATGGATGGACATGGATTTGACTCTTTGTGATGACTATGTGAGGACTGGTTTCCAGTAGCACTCAAGCAGTCAGCAAAGCAGCTCATATTCAGAGTATGGGTGTTTAAGCACCTCTAAAATTCATGCTGGTTTGATACATCACATTTCTAAATTCTTAGTGTCCTCTATTATTCATTTGACTGTGAAGGTCTGCTTGGCAGAGATGTGATAGGAAATTTAGCCATCAGGCTTGGGGTGCTTCTAAGTTCCAGTGCACTCTTCCTGAAGCTTTGTTGGAAACAGTCTGCTTGTCTCTGAAAGCAGGGTGATTTGATCACTCTTGGCAGTCACAGTTTCCCCCACGTATTTTGTTTTGTTCCAAGAATGCCAAGAAAATGTTCTTTCTTTTAGAAAATAGTCTTCTCCCTGCTGACTTCACATTAAGATATCCTCAGAGGGCTTTGCTGTCACCTTCTGTAGGTTAAAACAACAGGATGTCCCCCTTTCCTCCCCCTAACTTTGAAGAACATCACACTGGGTTGCCTTTTAAAGCTTTTGAGCTACAGTCTGTTATCTACATGCAGTCAGCATCATGCCAAAGAGCAGCATCTAAGAACTTGAAAACTACATTTGCTTTTTAGTAGAAGAAAATCAACATGCAGAGTTATTAGATATTCCCATTCTCTACCACTCTGTAGGATATGTGGATGTGGCAGCTGCTGCTGTGATTTCTGTGCAGCGTAGACACATCAAAGTTAAGAAGAAACTAGCTTGCTAAGGCAGAAGCAATCATTTAGCCTGTCCATTCCCAAATGTCACAAAATTTTCTGTGCTGTTTGGTCCAGTCGGCTTGGTTCACAAGCCAGCTAATTCCAAAGTAGTTCCTATGTATTTTTACTAGATGATAAGTACAGTGGTGCAGCTAAGAATCATGACACTTAGTGAGAAACAGAAGATTTCCATATCTCAGGTTACTTATCTACCTCAAGAATACGTATCTATCTCCTTCCAAAAGGGATAGAGGGGTTGACAAGCTGATGCTGACGTGAGCATCATGTCAGCTGGCCAGAGCCAGAGCTCAACAGAGGAGGTAGCATGAAGTTGAAGAGTTTAGATGAGCATGAGGGAAAAGCACAGTGACACAGCATGAGCAAGGAAAGCATGTAGTTCTCCATCCCTAGAGCAGGCCATTGCAAAAGGAAAACTTTTTCCCTCTCCCTGCATTTGGGAGTTTGCAGGGGCTTTGACACAAAACAAAGTTATTATGTGTTGGTCATTTACCAGCTGAACCTTAGTAACTGCTGGTGGTGAACAAAATGTGCTTTTACTTCACTTAAGCCTCTTTTACTGTGTGCTAAAATATATGAAATTACCTCTGCTGCCTTTGTTTTGGAGTGAAGATCCATCTTACAGTATTTGGAGAGAATTTTCACTGAGGAACCTCTCATCTGCTTTAGTAACTTAAAACAGACCATGAGATAACAGTCACTACGAGCAGAGAACAGGTAACTCCTGTCCTCCCATTCCTTTGTGATAATCGTTTCCTGACCCAGCAGCCAGAGCACCACTTTCCCAAAGTTGCGTGCACTGGAAAACATACACATGGGCACTGCTGCCAGCTCAATGATGTCCTTGGAGCTCTTACTCTTGGTCAGCATCTAATACCACCTCAAATACTTACCCAAGAACATAGGAAAATAAGGGCAAGATTACTTCTAATACCAAATACGCTACAATAATGCATGATATTATCCATGTCATCCAGACACAGAAAGAGGACAAATAGCACCTCTAAGACATGTGCTTTCTTACAGCTTATGACAAATGGGATGTGGGGGGGAGGGGGAGGAGGAGAGTGAAGAAAGACAGAGGGAGATTTTGTTTTGAATTGCCATTTTCAGAGAAATTACCCCTACTGTCAAAGCATTGATCCAATTTGCCAGTGTTTAGATGTTACAGAGGAAGTCAGAGCAATCAAAAGTGTTTTTTTTTGTTTTTTTTTTGTTTTTTTTTTAAAAAAAGATAAAAGCTAGACTGAGTATTAAGGAAAACAGAACAAAAGAAAAAACTTTAAAGAGAGAGCTACAGTGAATTCCTAAGAGAAATGGTGGAAACCCCAAAGCATTCATTGTACAATTTTTTTTCTAGCCAGAGCAGAAAATATACTTTGGAGAACAATTCTTCATTGTCAGGGGAATTACATGTATTTCCTATTATATCTTTCCTATCTCAGGTTTCTATGAATATGTGAGATAAGCCAATGGGGGAAAGCCATGAGCTTCAGCGCTCTGCAGCAGAAGAGTAACATTCATGCAATTCTGTTACTAAAGACTGAAGATGTTATTTATTTATTTATTTTCCTCCAGGTAATGAAAGCATTCGAGGTGACAACAGCCTGTGTGAAAAAACTGAGGAATGTGTAGAGAAATACAGCTATACTACTTTTGTTAACTGGTGTTCCCAATCCCAGCTTGAAGCATCAAGTTTCTGTGAGTATAGCTAGGGGAATATCTGTGCAATTACTTTAGGAAATGTGCCTGCTTTTGCTAAGCAGCAGAACAGGTTCATGTTTCTTTGCAACTTCACTGTGAACTTTAATCTTCATGTTCATATATGTCTGGTTAAATATCTTCAAGGCTTTCCCCGTCTGCTACTTAAGACTACATTCCTATTAAATCTGGCATTTCACTATTGTTTCAAAGAGATTGAATATAGAATTTCTTATACATAGCTTGAACTTTTGATATTTGCATCCAAGTGTGTTCAAGGAATATCACTATATAGTTACAGAAATATCCTATACAACCCTATAAGAAACAAACGAAGGCTTGGATCAGAGTCTTTTGTTCTCTGAATAGGTGTTTTGCTTTTAATACTCTCTTTTTTCTTGTTTACTTAGAAGGTTTACAATCATACCTCATTTCAGGAGAAATGATAATTTAGATGAACTGGTCACTTTTGACAGTAGAAGGATATTTTATGGGGTCATCCACTCAGTCCCAAAGAGAAATAAACAAAATCATACTGGTCCAGCCACATGAAGTTCAGTTCATCAGAAATGTTGGAAGGAAAGTAATAGCTTATCAATTGGCAATGGTATAAAAAAGTCAGAAAAAAATACAATGTATTATCCAGGCAGCCACACTGAGAGCATAAATGAAAGATTAATAGTTCATATGTTTTTCATTGTGGTACATTGACACCTTTGACCAAAGGGAGGGAAAATATCCTTCTGCTAGAATTAAATAGTGGTTTCTCAGTCAGACAGCTGCACTAGATTCTTAAGGGGGCTGGCAATCAAAGAGAGATCAAGACCTACATTTTCCTAGAGTCTGCTATGCAATCACTTCATAGTGCAAAATAAGTCCAAGGAAGCAATTACATGTCTAAATTGTTTTATGCACATGATCATAGGCTTTCTTTTTTTAAAACAGTAGTTCCATGGAGTTATTGGTGTGGTTTTACTAGGAGAAATACTGTTGCATTTGAGATTTTGCACTAGATAATCATAGAATTCATTTTGTGTTGCCTGCTTATCAGTTTTATTTTACTTTAATAGATCTAGTTACAGATGTGGAGTATGCAGTTGAGTAACATACCTTTTAAATGACTAGGATCAGATTCATTCAGGGCACTTCACATATTTTCTTGTTTTAGTTTTACAAGGAAAGGTATTGATATCGTAAAAGCAGAGTGTAAATGTCTATTGCACTTGTCTAAGCAGCAGGGCATGCTCTTGTGCATATAGGATTAATTGTGCCCTCTCCTCTTTGCCAGCAGTGATGTATCAAACCTCTCCTGTGCACCCCCAGGGCTGCAGTACAGATCAACATTGCTCTAGACATGGGGGTGCCCCTGGGAGACACTCTTTTTGGTCACAGCTGACGGTACACTTTGCAGCTGAGGTGGTCTAGAGACAATACGGGTATAACAGACTCCTTGTAATCATTAGGTACCAGGCACAAGCCTGTTTTGGAGAACATCTGGATTCCTGTCCGTGATGATACACTGCAAAAGGGTCACTGTGTGCTTACAATTATCAGTTCCTCTCTCCATCCCACCCAGTAAATGCAGCACTAGGTTCTCCATTGAAGGTGGGAGGGAGGAATGGGGCAGAATTGTACAACAGCCACTCTGCGATGCCAGATTCAGTCCACAAGCCTCTGCTTGAAAAGTCCTGCTGGTTCTCACAGGCTAAATCTAGGCAAGGATCTGGGGGCCTCTCCAACCTCTGGGGCCTCTACCTCTGCCCCAGTGTTGTTATGACTCTGTGACAGACTGAAGCAATCACTCGAACACCTTGTTTTAAAATAACAGGTGCCAAGTTTGGGTACATGGGAGACAAGGACCCTGGACCATCCATGTTCCATCACATCACAGAAACAACGTGTTAACACAGGCAAAGTCTTACTTTAGATAAATAATCTAAACCCAATAGAGTATCAATATATTTGCACCTAAGCTTGAAATATTGTATAGTTTTCAAGTATACAGTTGTAATTATCTGCCAGTCACATCTATCCATAACTGATATTGATTTTGGGTACAGAACAAAACTCTCTACAGCAATGTATAAAGTCGCTATATAAAAGAAACCACTCTGTGACCCTAACTTCTCTGGCTCTATCTGCAGATCTGAGATTTTTGCATTTCTCTACATAGCGATTCATTCCTCTGAAATGATATTCCTTTTGTGGAGTGTCAATACATAATTAGAGGTGTGTGTTGTATTTCACTGTGTTAGTCTTACTACAAAACATGAAGGTTCACATCCACTCCTGTAAATCAGTAAAGCTCCATTAAAATCAATAGAGCTGCAGTGATCTGATCTTCTTGTGCATCTTAATTTCATGATTTTCTTCCTTTCGTGTAAACCAAATTACTATTTTCTGAACACAGATAACTTGTTTTTCTTAAATTTACCCACCACAATGCTAGATTTTTATAGAAATAAATAATTACAGAGACTAGCTATAGCTAACAATAGGAAGATTAAATATAGAATTTTATGCCATAGTGCAAAAAAAGCAACTGATATGACATCCTGCTCTAATTAAAGTATGTTAATTATGGGAACAGATTTATTCAAATTATACTTTTTATGTGTAAGTGCAATATATAACAGATTTTTAAATATTTCTGCAAGCATGAAAGTAAGATAATTGAAATCCCCCACCTTATGTTTCAGTTAGAGTTAGCCAATTCCCATTTTCTAATGCCATATATGAAACATTATGTTACAAATAAAAAGCTAAGTGAAAAAGCTGAGTTACTGATTTTAATCTAGAAGGATGATTTTAACACTATGAAAACAATAGGAACGATGGGGGCCTGGTGTCACTGGCTGTTTTCTGATCTGGGAGATTTCCAAAGAAACTCTGAACTGAAACAAAGCTTTAGTCATTCGTACTCCCTTGGGCATCACCTCTGTTTAAAGGCACTCTGCTATGTATGTTTGTGTGCATGATGACGGGGTCAGGAAGTTGGGTAGTGACAGTATCAAGACAGATAATTTTAGAGCCATATCTCATTGCCACAGAGTTTGCCTGAAATAGTCCTTCCATGGATGCCAATGAACTTAGAGGCTCTCAGGTCTCATTGCAGTTGCTTAAACACAGGCAGCTAGTGTCATTCAAAATGTGCTTGGGTATCTGAGACATCCAAATAGCACTAGTCAATAGGAACCCATGACTTCCAGGAGTGACAGCTGAACCTAGACTTATGGGATCCCCTCAGGTACAGCAAATTGCACTAAGTGCCTCTGTGTGGGCAACTGAATCGAGCCCCCAGGGCTGGATTCATTGTCCCTAACTACACTTACATAATGCATGTTTCTACATCTGAGTTAGTCTCCCTGTCTGACCTTTACAGACAGGAACAGGTACAGTGCATTTGACTTATTTCAGATGTTTACATTGGGATGAGATGTCTTGTCCCCAGTTCCCTTCACTGGCTCTAAAAAGATTTCAGAAAACTCAGTTGTTGGCATCTTCACTGTAGATACCTTGGCTTGATGCAGTGCTCTAAATACAAAGATGAAGGATCATCTGCTATCCTGCCTGTATCTGAGTTGCCTACTAGCTCACATTATTGCCTATTTCATAACACCTCATCTGTTTACCCTGCAGAATGCCTTTGTGTGCTGTGGATCTACCTGCTTGCATGATTAGTGTCCCATAAGCCTTACAAATCTAATTAAACCGAAGAGGAAGTTTATGGCAAATTCAGACCTTTGACTCCAACATTTTGACCACTACCTAGCTTGCCTACACACTTTTCTTCTGATAATTAGTCACAGCCCACCACAGGAGGAAGGTCCTTGTGGTTCCATTATTTCACAGCTTCCTGCCTCTGGCTAAGAAGAAGAAAGGGGTATTGGTACCATAAGACATTAATTTAAGGCAGCAAGATGGTAACTAGAAGCCTTCCATTAAATTTAATGAACTTTGGACCGAAATCATAAAGACAGAGTCTCAACAAACACCTTCACTGAGAAAGTGACTTGCTGAAATAAGTCATACAAGGCCAATCAATAGTTTCACATTGTTCACATGACCCTGTATGCCTTCAAGTTTCTCAGTATGATGCAATCTCTTCACACTATCCCATGGCTATGGGGAATTTGACTGTGTTTTGATTTCCATTTGAATTGCGAATCTACACTTCTCTGAAGTATAGGTCTGCTGTGGGTTGGCCTTGGCCAGCAGCCACACACCCACACAGCCACTTGCTCACTCCCCTCTCCCTGCCGCCTCCCCACAGCATGGGGGAGAGATTAAGAACAAAAGTGAGAAAACTTGTGGGTCGAGATAATGACAGTTTAATAAGTGAAGGAAAGATTAAAAAAAAAAGAAAGAAAAAGTAAAGCAAAAAAAAAAGTGATGCAAAAGCAATCACTCACCACCTCCCACCATCAGACCCATGCCCAGTCACTCTCTGAGCAGCAGCCACCTTGGAAATCAGGTGCCCACCTCCCACCCTCTTCTTCCTCTACCCCAGTTTTTATTGCTGAGCATGACGTTATATGGTATGGAATAGGCCTTTGGCCAGTTTGGTCAGCTGTCCAAGCTGTGTCCCCTTCCCAGTCTCTTGCCTACCCCCAGTCTATTCACTGGGGTGACAGAGTGGGGGAAAGAGAAAGCCTAGGCATTGTGCAAGCACTGTTCAGCAATAGCCAAAACATTGGTGTGTCATCAACACTGTCTTAGCCACAAATCCAAAACATAGCACCACATGGGCTGCTATAAAGAAAATTAACTCCACCCCAGCCAGACCCAGTACAAGGTCTAATGTCATCGCCTTCTTAGGGGCAAGGCAAAATCAGGAGTACTGGAGAACAGCATGGTTTATCTACCTGCTACCACCTATTGAGGGCTGGACACAGTAAAGAGCTGAAGGGATGAGAGGAGTGGAGCAGTTCCAGAATCAGAGTGAACAGCTCATCTGTCTGTAGCTCCCAAAGCAACTCAACTGTTGTTATTAAGGGCTAATTGTTGATTTGCTGCATGGATGGTCTAAAATGGAAAAGCAGTCAGATATTATTCTTTGTCACTTCAGATCAGATTCCCAAGGGCAGAATGAAGGTTGCATTGGATTATTTTCATATTGTCCATTTTTTTGGCCCTACCTAAGCAACAGCATGAGTTTCACTTTAAAGGGAATCCAGAAATAAATATATAGGTTTATATATTAAAATGCACAAATCTTGCACTGTGCAGTCTACTCCTTTTACCAGGCAACCAGAATTTTTCTGCTTGTTTTGTATCTGTTAGATCCCTTCCCACTTTGATTGCACATCCTTTCCCTCCTGCTCTAAATAGACAGAGATCATCACTGCATTTTACTGAATATTTGCCAAGAGAAGGTGCTGGTTTTTATGGGAGGTGTTGGAAACATCTCAAAATATAGGTTGTACAGCAGAACACTCAGCTTTTAAATTGGTTTAGGATTTTTTTTTTTCCCCTGAAAAGTGTCATATTGGCACATAAAATGTCTTTCTGTAGCTGTTTGTGTGGAACAGACACCCAATTAGTAACAAGCTGGTGCTCAGTCCATCAGTAGTTGAAGTGTTTTGTTTGGAAGCTCCGGCCTTGCCTTTTGGGATTTTTTTCAGTTGAAGAAGCTATTGTTATCACACCATGCACGCAACGGCAGTGCCAATTGTCCCAGATATTGTTTTGCTTGCAGCCTCACTGGCACTTATTTAATTATTGCCTCATTTCATTTGAACTACATACTGTAAGAACATTTTAGTACTTTAAGCCAAAGAGAACACTTGAGAACATTTTTATCACTTATAAATAGAGACTCAGAAAAGGATAAGGGCACCTGGATGCATTTCTCATTTAATATATAGTTAATTATATTACTTAATAAGAAAGATTGTGCATGAAAACACTGGATGCAGCCAGGAGGCTTTTAAATAATAACCATTTCTTTAAAATACATCAGTTGCATACTGATACTCTGGCTTTTTCTTTTGGGCTGAGGAAATAACTGGAACTGTACATCGCTTTTTAGAAGATTTAACTTCAGCTTTGCTTGCATGATGACAGTAAGTCAGAGGCTGTAACTGGAATCTGGTGTGAATGAGTTTGGCCAGTGTTTCTCATTATTATACGGATGGAGCCAAAATGCTGGATTCAGACATTTTTGTATTTTGGTGCATTTGAAATCCCCATCACTATACATGTTTCAACATGTCCTCATCTTCAGGGACTTTTGCAAGTGCAGTGGAGAAAAAAATAACAGTTGTGTTTGTGGACAAGTAACTGTTCATCTCAACTGATTAAAAGCAATTCTCTGTAATATCAGATGTTTGGTGACAACTTTAAGACAACCACAGTTCCTCCTGCCTGTCCCCAGACAGCATATATCATGAGCGAAGAACTTCATGCTGACTTTGAGTGGGTCACCATGCCCACATAGCACTGTGCAATACTGGGAGGAGGTGTTAACTTGTTCCCTTAAAATGGTATGGGTACATAAATATGAGATAGTGACTGAACCAATAAATCCTTCTTCTCAGGGCATTGTCAATGTGAGTACCGTACTGACATGACAAGGTTTCACTGCATTTTGCTGCAGTGAAGTCCCAATCAGGCTTCACTGAGTCCTTAGAACATGTCCCTTTTTCAAGCACCTCTCTATGCTTGGGAAGAAGTTTCTATTTTGTCCTTTCTTCTCTCCAAGTTGCCAATGCTTTTGTCACAAGACACATAGGCTGAAGCACAATTACAGAGCAGAATGCCAACACATTGACCTGAAATACACACATACAGACTGGGGAATGAGTCTATACATACAGACTGGGGAATGAGAGGCTGGAGAGCAGCCCCACAGAGAAGGATCTGGGGGTTCTGGTTGACGGCAAGTTGAACATGAGCCAACAGTGTGCCCTGGCAGCCAGGAGGGACAACCGTGTCTTGGGGTGCATCAAGCACTGTATTGCTAGCGGGTCGAGGGAGGCAATTGTCCCACTCTACTCTGCACTGGTGCGGCCTCATCTTGAGTACTGTGTGCAGTTTTGGGCACCACAGTACAAAAAGGATACGAAGCTACTAGGGAGCATCCAGAGGAGAGCCACAAAGATGGTGAAGGGTTTAGAGGGGAAGCTGTACGAGGAGCGGCTGAAGTCACTTGGTCTGTTCAGCCTGGAGGAGACTGAGGGGAGATCTCATCGCAGTCTACAGATTCCTCAGAAGGGGAAGAGGAGGGGCAGGCACTGATCTGTTTTCCCTGGTGACCAATGGTAGAACCCAAGGGAACGGCAGGAAGATATGGCAGGGGAGGTTTAGGTTGGACATTAGGAAAAGGTTCTTCACCCAAAGGGTGATGAAGCACTGGAACAGGCTCCCCTGGGAGGTAGTCACGGTGCCAAGCCTGACAACATTTAAGCAGCATTTGGACAATGCCCTCAGACATAGGGTGTGAATTTTGGGTTTGTCGTATGCAGGGACAGGAGTTGGACTTGATGATCCTTGTGGGTCCCTTCCAACTCAGGACATTCTATGTTTCTATAATTCTATGAAATATGGAAAGTGCTCTTTCCCTCCCTGATGAAGAAACAGCAGATGAGAAATAAACATATAAATAGAAAAAAAAAAGAAAAAAAAAATCTATCCAGCTTAGTAATAAGAAAATAAAGGATTCACAGATGACAATTTAGTCCTTAGAAAATGTTGAAGTTTCACCAGTGGTACACTTGGCCCAGGAGGAGTAAGAAATTGTAATCCTCAATGTGAAAGAATTATTATTACCTTCATCCGAGGTACTGGTGAAGTACAACTGAGAAAACAAGAACCAAAAGCAAAATATAAATAAATATTTTCATCTTAAGAAATAAGACTACATTTGGTGAGACTATTTATTACACTACATTCCTTCTATCCTTTAGTTATTGTATGTATTTGTCTGCTTCTCTTCTAGATCTTTTATTGTCTACATTAAGGACACAAATGAAAGAATGCTTACCTGTGTAAGGTTTTCTTTTGTGCTTCCCAATGTGAGTTCAGACTAGTGTTTTTCTGTAGTGTGTCTGTTTTTCCCTTCTGGTTTATTTTATGTGTGGAACATGTCTCAGTAAACAGAGCTCTGTGGTCACTTGAAGTTTCATACTTTAATTTATTAGAATGTGATCAAAAAGTTTGACATCATTTGGACAAGAAAGGTCACTCCCATGCCTTGTATCCAGTAATGAAGCACTGCAGAGCTCAAGAGAGAGATAACTATGCTGTCCTGCAAGAGGCTTATGAAATTTTGTTAGTGAAGTCTTTTACCAGTTTTCAAGGCACTCAAAAAAAAAAAAAAAAAAAGAAGTAATCTGATAACTTGTTTAAGATTTAAAAAAAACAAAGTGTACAGGCTTTTTAGAAGGAATGACAACTAACAGTTATAAAGCACATTAGCAACTCTAGAAAGAACTTACCAGGAGCCTGGAAAATTAGAGACTGAAAGGAAATGTGTAAATGTTTTCAGAGGGCGGAGGATGTGCCATGCAAAAGAGAATTAAATTGACCTCACAGTTTAAGCTATTTGAATATGTGAACAGCAAAGTTTATGTCATATGTCTTTGCGCTAGCCGTCAGTATAACTAATGTGTGTCTCCGCATCATGCTGCGGTGACTCTCCCCACAGGACTGTGCTCCTGAATGGTGTTTAAAATAAAGCTAATGGTACGCTATGTTGATCCTGAGAGGAGCTTGAATTCGGAGGTGAGATTACCCCTTCTTGGCCGACAGAAATAAAATGCAAGAAAGGATTCCCGAGATGTTTCTAAGTCAGTGACAGAGTCAAAAAGAATTGTGCCCAGCTTTTTCCCAGAAGAATTGTCTTCTCCTATAATGTGACATTTAGTCTTTATGTGAACTTTTGCTAATGTGTCAGATTGCAGAAGATTGTATGAATATTTTGTCCCCAAGGCAGAAATCACACCCAATACTTCCCTAATGTAATGTAATTAATTAATGTATTGCTCTTCATCAGAAGAATCTCTCTGGCTGTTTTGCATAATTATAGCTGGGTTCATACTTATCAGAAACCTCTCTAGAACAGTCACAAACAAGATTTGCTTTCCTAAGCCCACTGTATCTCATTATGACAGTGGAGAGATCATGCCCTGGTGGAATTCATGATCTTGAGGGATATACGCCAAACAAAAAGTATAGACATGACCCTGAACCTTAGGAAAGTGAACTCTTAGTTGTTTAAAGAACTAGTGGATGGGACCCCCTGGGAAACTGCCCTCAGGGATAAAGGAGCAGAAGAGAGCTGGCAGCTATTTAAAGACATTTTCCTTAAACCACAAGAACTCTCGATTCCCATGTTCAAGAAATAGGACAAGAAAGGCAGGAGACCAGCGTGGCCAAGTAAGGACTTCCTGGTCAAATTGAAACACAAAAGGGAAATGCATAGGCAGTGGAAGCAGGGACATGCATTCTGGGAAGAATATAGAGATACTGCCTGGGAGTGTAAGGATGGGATCAGGATAGATAAGGCAAAGCTGGAGATAAATTTGGTAAGGAATGTGAAGAATAATAATAAGGGCTTCTACAGGTACCTTAGTCAGAAAAGGAAGACAAAAGAAATTGTACCCTTGGGGTAAATGAGACGGGGGAACTGACGACAACTGACATGGAGAAGGCTGAGGTACTCAACAAATTTTTTGCCTCATTTTCACTGGGAATTGCTCTTCCCACACCTTTCAAGTGGATGGACTGCAAGACAGGGACTGGGGGAACGAAGTCCCACCCATCATAGGAGAAGATCAGGTTCAAGATGACCTGAAAAATCTGAATATATATAAATCCATGAGACCCAATGAGATGCATCCCAGGGTCCTGAAGGAACTGGCAGATGTAGTTGCCAAGCCACTCTTCATCATATTTCAAAAGTCATGGCCGTCAGATGAAGTCCCCCAGTGACTAGAAAAGGAAATAACATGCCCATTATTAAAAATTGTCAAAAGGAGGACCCTGGGAACTACCAGCCAGTCAGCCTTACCTCTGTGCCTGGTAAGATCATGGAACAGATCCTCCTTGAATCTATGTCAAGGCATATGGATTACAGGGAGGTATTTAGAGACAGCCAACATAGCTTCACCAAGAGCCTGACCAACCTAGTGGCCTTCTATGATGGAGTGACTACATCAGTGGACAAGGGAAGAGCTACAGATGTCATCTGTCTGGACTTCTGTAAGGCCTTTGACACAGTCCCCCACAACATCCTTCTCTCTTAGTTGGAGAGGTATGGATTTGATGAATAAACTGTTAGGTGGATAAGGAATTGGCTGGGTGGTCGCATCCAAATAGTTGCAGGCCGCAGCAAAATATCCAGATGGAGATCAGTGATGAGTGGTGTCCCTCAGGAGTTCCTATTGGGACCAGTGTAGTGTTTAGTATCTTCATCAATGACATAGAGAGTGGGACTGAGTGCTCTCTCACCAACTTTGCTGATAACACCAAGCTGAGTGGTGCAGTTGATCTGCTTGTGGAGGGATATCATCCAGAGGCACCTTGACAGGCTTGAGGAGTGGGCCCATGTGAACCTCATGTAGTTCAACAAGGCCAAGTTTAAGGTCCTGCACCTGGGTTGGTGAAATTACCAGTATCAGTTCAGGCTCGGGGATGAATTGATTGAGAGCAGTCCTGCAGAGAAGGGCATGGGGATATTGGTAGATAACAAGCTGGACATGAGCTGGCACTGAGCCCAAAAAGCCAATAGTATCCTGGGCTTCATAAAAAGAAGAGTGTCCAGCAAGTTTAAGGAGGTTATTCCCTCCCTCTACTCCACTCTGGTGAGACCGCACCTGGAATACTGCATCCAGCCCTGGGGTCCCCAGCAGGACAAACATATGGACCTGTTAGAACAGGTCCAGAGGAGGCCACAAAAATGTTCAGAGGTCTGGAACAACTCTCGTATTAAGAAAGGCTGATAGAGTTGAGGTTGTTCAGCCTGGAGAAGGGAAGGCTACATAGAAAACTTATTGCAGCCTTTCAATGCTTCAATGGGGCTTATAAGAAAAATGGAGAGAGGCTTTTACTAAGGTGTGTAGTGATAGGACAAGGGGCAACAGTTTTAAATTGAAAGAGGGTAGATCTAGATTAGATATAAGGAAGAAATATTTTTTACAATGAGGGTAGTGAGACACTGGAATAGGTTGCCCAGAGAAGTTGTGGGTGCCCCATTGTTGGAAGTGTTCAAGATCAGGTTGGATGGGGCTTTGAGCAACCTCATATAGTGAAAGATATCCCTGTCCATGGCAGGGGAGTTGGACTAGATGATCTTTAGAGGTCCCTTCCAACCCAAACCATTCTATGATTCTATAACCATGCAGTTAACTACTTTTTGTGCCTACCTGCCTTTGAGTGCTCATTCACAGATTTAACGTTATATATGAAACCTCCCTTAGGGCACAATCTCTGTGTTTTAATACTGACACTGAGCACTGTGTCAGGAGGGCTGTCTCTGAAGGGGGTTGGCAAGTGACTCATTGATCTGTCTGGAGGATGCTGCATATGGCCAACTTGACTTTGAATCACTGATCTTACAAAGAAGAGTACAATATAACTGCACTGAGTTAAGTCATCTTCAGGACATCTCTTCAATACAAACAGATCCTCAGCTGACACAACTGTTCACACTTTCTGACTATTCTTACTAGGAAGGTTGGTCCTATTTATGAAGCAGTAACTTGGCATTTATGAGTCCTAGATTAAATTTCTTGTACCTCTACAGACTTTCTTTGTGACCTTGGACAAACCTTTTAGGAAAAGATGTTTAAAGGTATCGAACACCTACAGCTGTAAAGATGTGCCTAGTGATTTAAATGGGACATGGACATCTTTGAAAATGTCACAGAATACCAAATATCTTAATTTCAAATCTTCCTTTTACTCTTTTCATTCCTCAGTTGCTCATCAGTAGACAGGAGATAAGAGCACTCTCCTGTCTCATGGGATAAAAATCCTTCAGGATTGTGATATTTTTTGTGTATCCATACAAGAAATATGAGACTGGAAAGTTTTAATATAGGTGTTAGATGGAGAGAGGTACACATCACTCTCAGTATAATCTGAAAAATCACAGATTACAGTAGTACTTATTTTATCATAGTAGGACAACATTGAAATCTCCAAGCTGTGTATTTATCAAATATAATTGTATAAAAAGAACCCTCCTGCTACTCTAAAACACTATTTATGGCAAGAGTTCTCAAAAGCAGAGGTATTCATATAGGTATACATACATATATATACATATACATATAAATGGCACACTATAAAATCATGGGTATATAACAGAAAATTACAGCTAAAATTACATCAGGAAGTGGTAGTGGCGTCTAGTAGCACAGGTCTAAGAACAAAACAACCAAATACAGATACAATAATCTGTTTCTACAAAAAGGTTATTTGCCTGATCAGATGTTTCTGTCTGTAGCTCTCTCCCTTGGCTTCTAGCATGCTGAAGTGACAGATCAATATTTTCTTCTACCAAAGACTACAAATCCTTGTAACAGCGAAATCCTTAGTCAAGAGACGATTACAAATATGTTTTTGCCTAATTGGTTCTTATGCTGCTAGTGCAACTGCAGTGTGCCTTTGTAATCATTGTCTTTTCATGAGCAGAACTGAGCAACACGTGGAAAGTTTAGTGAAAAAGGCTGTTTTGTAGGATAATAGCATATCAGAGCATCTGACCTTGAAAGTAATGCCCTTTGATACAGAAAGAGTCATCTGTCTAATCCTGTCATAATCATAACTATCTCCATCCTTTTCATTTGTGCTAAGTGCCCAGCAGAAAGCATCTGTTCCACACACTGCAGTTCTTTATGCAATTGTTGGTTTTGCTCTGTGATCAGTTGTTTTGCTATTTAATTGGCAGCTTAATACATATTTCTTGACAAGCCTTTGTGTATGTTTCTGCCTATGTGTTGTGTCATTTAATGAAAGTAAAGTGAACCTCTCCTACAGACGGATGGGTCATCCTGCAAGGTGGGGGCAATTCAAAACAGCCTCTCTTCCTACCTCCATGCAATTCCTCACCAAAACAAGACCTGATGTTGGTCATTGATGGAGAACACAAGAATAAGCAGGCAGGAAATTCAGGGGACAGTTCAATTATTACCTTCTGCCTATCTCAGAATATCAAATGAGTTTGACAAATTTGCTGATATGATTGAAAGCTAACCCAGAAAAAGACCCAACAAAAAAAATAGTTTTCTTTTGGATCAGTTAGTCAGTTAGTGATCTCACAGGAGTATTACCACTGGAGCTACATAAAAGACAGGACTGGCATGCTTGTGTAAGGAAGAGAGAGAGCACAAATAGTCCTTTTGGAGTTAGGTCTTATTATAGATTGATTCAGCTGGCTGTAAAACCACAGAATTGGAGCAGACTTCACTTAATAAGCACAATTCTGTGCTCTCTTTATAGTAAGCAGCAAAAGGACTAGGTTATTTTTTTATTAAAATGTACTTAAACATACATTTCTTACATACAAGCATTTTAATCAGATTTCTCTTTAGAACTTGTTGGTATTCCAGTTATTATTATAATGTTTCATAAGCTATTCCACATGGTTGCTTTCTTGAATGGGGGCCACTGGAGATTAAAGGAAAAGCTCCCAAAAGGGAAGACATCCTACATGATGGGTAGATTGGCCTGATATTAGAACACATGGTTTGACTTGGACAGACACTGCTGCATTGTAATTTTACAAATTGTTTTCCCTTTCTTATATCTTAGCTTTGACAGCTGTAAAGTAGAAACAATTATATAGGCCTCCTCTGAAAGAGCATTCAGATTCATGAGGACAAAGTGTGCTCTTGGAGAAATGTGTATTACCAACAATAATTAAACCTTGCTAGTGCTAATGGAAGCAAGAAGACCTAGGGATAAGCTGGAAGTGAATCTCTTTTTTTTCTGTACACCACTTCATTGTGCTTATCATTGATGAAATCTGGAAGAAAAGCATTATTTAGGTAACTAAAGTGCTTAATCCCATGCCCAACTTTAGAGGTATAAGAGGCTCTACTGCCATTATTGACATTGCTTGCACGGTAAGGCTTGTCACATGTGTCAGCAAGGACTGATAATGAGTTGATAATAAAAACCTGTCTTTGAAATGGGTGAGAAATTTGTTCTGGATGGTTAGAACGTGGTCAACAACAGTCTGCCCTGTATTGTGTTCCTTAAAAGAAATGTCAGCCTTAAAATTTCTTCTTGTAACTTCCCAGCTCCTATCACTGTCCACCACTGGACAAGTTGCAGATTCAGCTGAACACACGGGAAAGTTGAATAACAAACAATAAAGATAACAGTACGTAAAGCAATTTGAGGTAGTAATAAAGCTGCCGGGATTTGATGTAAATGGCACCAAGCTGGTAGCAAATGTTATGAAAGTCTGCTTACATCAGATGTGTTGGGTATCCATTAAATGCACAAGACCCTTTTCAGACAGCTATGTCAATTCATGTCAGAACAAAAGAACAATAAAGCAGTGGATTCTGCAAAGGTTGAAGATTATGAAATAAAATTCCAGTGGATTTGATATGTTGAGTGTTGTATTGTGTACTTTTTAAGATTAAATGTAGACTTTCTGATGAATCCTGACATGTTTATTTCTTCCTTCCCCAGCACAACTAAAATAACCAATAAACACAAAAAAACTCTCCTGCAAAGACTGTGTTACTATTTTTCTTCCAGGTTTTGAGTGCCTGGCTTTTTGATGCACAATTCATTATTTTATGGGCAGCAGTAAAAATAAGTAACTAACTAACTAACTAGATATGTGTCCCCTCACCCCTGACATCAACAGAGCTGTAAGCACTGGTTTATTTGAAAAAATATTTACGGCTTTTATAGGACACTTTTGGGTAAACTTTACAATGGTCATTGAAAGGATCCTGAAAAAATATTAACATTGCTACAACATTATTTTGATGTCCCTACATTGCAATGACTAGAATTTCAGGTGAATACTTATTTGGCTTTGTCAGCAGAGCATTTTATCTAGAAAATCATCATTCTGGGGAATTAAAAACATATGTCTATAATGGCTAATTCACTTGGCGCACTAAAATGACTGTATTTATGTGATGACAACATGTGCAAGCTCTAAGGAGAACCGCCCTATATGAAAACATTAAACATTTTGCCTCCACTTTCAACACATAATGCCACATTTGCTGGAGTACTTCAAGAGCTCCTGCATTATGTTTGTAGTATGCTTCATAAACTGCTCTAAGTAAAGCAGTAAAGACTAATGGTAAGCAGACTAGATTGCTATGGAGAGTAGAATGAGTTGATCCAAAATTATTTTATATAATGGGATAAGGGAGATGATGACCCACAAAGAAGTGAGGTAGGGGTGGACTGGGTTGGCAAGCAAAGTGTGCAGTGTGATGTGGAATAGAGAGACCTTGAAAACAATAACAGGACTGAAGGGGCCCCACCCCAAGAATATGCATGCCAATAATGACGTGCCTATAGGACATCAATGTGGGGGAAGCTCTCACACCTTTTCCGGGAAATCTCCATGACTGAGGGCCTATCTGAAGTGCCTGTACACACAGAAAGGGAGATGGTCAATGTCATGGCATGGCCACTCTTGATTATCTTTAAAGGTCATTATGATCAGGCAAGGTTCCTGAGGATTGGAAGAAAACAAATATCATTCCTATCTTGAAGAATAGCAAGAGGGAGGATCTGGAGAAATATGGAGTGGTCAGTCTTATCTCAATCTCTGGCAAGATGATGGAGCAAATCCTGCTGGAAACCATTTCCAAATATATGAAGGAGAAGAAGGTGATTGGGAGTAGTCAACACGGATTTATGAAAGTAAAATCATGACTGACCAACCTGATAGATTTCTACAGCAAGATATCTGTCTCAGTACGCAAGGGGAGAGCAGTAAATGTTTATCTTGAATTCAGTAAGGCTTTTGACACAGGCACTCATAGCATCCTTAGACAAACTATGAAATAAGGACAAGATAAATGGCCAGTGAGGTGGACTGAAAGATGGATGAACTGCTAGGCACAAACATCAGCTGCACAAAGTTGAACTGGAGGACAGTTACCAGTGAGGTACCCCAGGGATCTGTACTGGAATCAATATTGTTTAAGATCTTCAGTAGACTACACCCTCACCAAGTCTGCAGATGATATAAAACTGGAAAGAGTGGCTGATGCACCAGAGTGTTGTGCTGCCATCCAGAGGAACCTGAACAGGCTGGAAAAATGCACTGACAGGAACCTCATGAAGCTCAACAAAGGTAAGTGCAAAGTTGTGCCCCTGGGGAGGAATAACTCCATGTAACAGTACAAGTTGAGGACTAACCAGCTTGAAAGTAGCTTTGCTGAAAAGGACCTGGAGGTCCTGGTGGACACCAAGTTGCATGTAATTCAGCAGTGTGCCCTTGCAGCAAGGAAGGTCAGCTACCTCCTGGGCTGCATTAAGAAGATTAGAATGGTTTGGGTTGGAAGGGACCGCTAAAGATCATCTAGTCCAACCCCTCTGCCATGGACAGGGACTTCTGTCACTATATGAGGTTGCTCAAAGCCCCATCCAACCTGACCTTGAACACTTCCAACGATGGAGCATGCACAACTTCTCTGGGCAACCTATTCCAGTGTCTCACCACCCTCATCATAAAAAAATTCTTCCTTATATCTAATCTAAATCTACCCTCTTTCAGTTTACAACTGCCCTCAATCCCACTGCCTATGTCGTGGAGGAAGATATTAAATAGTTTTGGTCCCAGTATGGACCCTTGAGGGACACAGCTCATTACTGGTTTCTGCTTGGACATTGAGCCATTGACTGCAACTCTTTGGACGCAGGCATCCAGCCAATTCATTAACCATCTAAGAGTCTATCCATTAAACCCTTTTCTCTCCAATTTAGTGGCAAGAATGTTGTGTGAGACTGTACCAAAGGCCTTACAGGAGTCCAGGTAGATGACAGCAGTACCTCTTCCCTTATCCACTGATGCATTCACTCCATCATAGAAGGCCACTAGATTAGTCAGGCACAGTTTGCCCTTGGTGAAGGTCAAGAGAGAGGATATTGTCCCCCTGCTTTAGTGAGGCAGATCTAGTGTGCTGTGTCCAGTGCTGGTGGCTGGACCAGGCAATCTCTAAAGGTCCCTTCCAACTTCAACTATTCTGTAAATTCATGATTCTTTAACAGGACCTTTTATTGAAAATCAGCTTATATAAACATAATTTCATATGGAAAACTATCCAAAGGAGCCATGAAAACTGCATAATGATCAATTTCAACATAACAAGAACATGATTAGAAGACTGCTGATATGCTAGAGTTCTTTTGTAGAAAATCTAGTGATTATGCAAAGATGATGTTACAGGAACTTATGAAAAATGCAACACAAAGAGATCTTGGAAACATCAGTAAGGCAAAAAACAAAAATATAAAAACACACCAAGAAGAAGCAAGAAGGCAAAGGAAATAACATTGCATTTACCTTGGGAAAATGCAAGTTAATAACCTTATGGAGAATAGTATTTTAAAAAAGAAGAGAAAACACAATCAAACAATAATGTTTAAAAATCTGGAGTTGGTAATAGATAAAAAAATAAGTAATTATCATTGGTGTGGGAAGTAATGTTGCAACTAAATATCAGACAATAATGTGATTTTCTGCTCCTTACTCTGAGACCTTGCATCACAAAAGAAAGCGACCTGGTGAGATAACATCTGGTATGCTCATAGTTACATGGATTTTGAGGTAATTTTTATCATTTAATCTGATCTCACCCAGCAAGAAACTTTTGAGTTCTGACATCCAGTATCTTGTGGTTCAGGTTTCAATATTGTCCTGAACTTGTTGGGACATGAGAAAGAACCATAGTTAGGAGGCTGATCATGTGTTGTGTTTCTGCTCTTAGACCCTTTAGACTCAGAAAACAAGGGGTTTAGCATCTGGAAAGAAGAGGTGGTGCCAAAAAGATGTGTTCCTGAAAAGAAGTGGGGGAAAGAAAGACATGGTCCAGAAAGAAGAAGGTGAAGGTCCTGATTGGGGTAAACATACTGGAAGTAGGAGGAGGTCTGGGAGATGGAGAAGATGCATGGAGATAAGTCCCTGAGGATGCCCAGGGACGTTGGCCAGTAGCAGGGGAGGGGAGTTAAGATCTGGTGAGCATAGTGCTTCAGGGGAGAGTGAGTAAGTTAGATAATCAAGTAGGGAAAGACTCCTACATCCTTGCTGCTTATGTTTAAGAACCCCAGTATCCAGATAGATACACTACAGGTTGTCATTTACTCTTTCTTGTCCATGACTTGATACAGACAGAGAAAAGGAGAAACTGGGCCCTCATATATGCTGAAGGGTTTGCAGGACAGATATAAAAAAACATGTAGCTCTTTGCTTAAGGCAAGAAAATCTCAGAGTCCCTGTTAGTTTAACATGTGAAAAACACCTCCCTAGTTTCAAATCTTTCTTTATTATTATTATTATTATTATTATTATTATTATTATTATTATTACTACTACTATTACTATTACTATTACTATTACTATTATTGTATTTATCTACAGATAAATGAACAGGAAATTTTCTGACTTACTGTAGAATACATGGCCACTCTGATGTTAGGGAAAAACAAAACCAACCAAAAAAACCCCCAAAACCACCAACTAATTTCATACAATTTATTTTGCACAAAATGGATTTCTCCTTGAATTCTGTCACCTACCAGTGGAAACCCAAAACATGCTTATGGTCATTGTTTTAAACCAAAATTGTAAGAGATATTAGCATATTAATGAAATTTAAAACCTGTATAAGGATCAATAAAGGAAGGAGAAGACGCAGAGACTCCAAGTATCCACCAGGGCCATTGACTTTGATTCCTGAGTACAAAAGTAATAGGCCTTTCTTTCAGAAGTCAGATTACATCATCAAATATATAGGAAAATATCTAACCTTCTTCAAAAGGCGATGAAGTTCAAATATTAAGAACCAGTCTCAAGATTTTACCCACTGATAACATATACTGTAATGCCCCACTTAGCTCCCAACAACAATTCAGCCTAATTTTGGAAGCTGCTTTTACCTGCTGGGTGTGAGTTTGACCTCACATATTCTAAATTCCTGCAGAACTCTTGCAATTTATTTTTGCATGCCTTAAATCCATGAGGTTCTCCAATCTCACTCCCACAAGAGTTGTGTTTTTGTCCTCTGTACATAGGTGCAGACCTAGAAAGAAAGATTCATTCCCTGGACTAGGATTCATCTTAATCATCTTTAGACATAGACAGCACAGATACCTACATTTGAGTTAATTGTCTGGGCTCCCAGAGAAGAAAAGCAGAGACTGTAGGCTTGCAGTTAATTTGTTTTATGTTAGAGGTTTCCTTTAATAATGAATCACAAACTATTTATTTATAGCCATTAAAATAAAGGGAACATAGAAAAGCAGGTTTATATTAAATATTTGCCTTGGGAACATATCAATATTAGCTTTACATTATAGTGGGATAAGATTCAAAATCAAATGATACAATATGGATCATTTTGGTGCAGAGTACAAGGAGTGACTTCAGTGTGCATCAGGGGCTCACAGAGCTCCAGTTAACTGAGGACAACCTGGAGGTCAAACCTTGTCTCACTGTACACAACTGTGCAATATACAGCAGCGTACTCAAATCTCTCCTAGAACTAGTCCCTCCAACTTCAATGTCCTTCTTTGTAAACTATTACTTTGCTTGATTACTCTAATTGCTTGGAAACTGACCTTTAGAATTTCTGTTTTTTCAAGTCAAGGATGTACAAACCTAAACTGGTCTCACTGTTCACTGAATCCTGTTATGAATTTTTCTCTGC
The DNA here is from genome assembly GCF_965183815.1 of Platalea leucorodia. Classification (NCBI taxonomy): domain Eukaryota; kingdom Metazoa; phylum Chordata; class Aves; order Pelecaniformes; family Threskiornithidae; genus Platalea; species Platalea leucorodia. The sequence goes on along the minus strand of NC_138823.1, from coordinate 7,386,657 downwards.
ACTCAACTCATTATCAGATTCAGTCCTAAACCCAATTTCCTTAATAAGCTGAATAGACTGAGCACCTAAATCTTTTCAACATAAAATATGATCCATAAAGCATTTTTGCTGTCTTCCTGCCATCTTCCTTCTTGCACATGTATTTTTCTCTATCCTTTGCAAGTAAGAAGCACAGAACTTTGGGGGATCTTGACAGCACTGTGAGACAAGGCAATTTCCTTGTTTTTGTTTGACAGCCCTGCTTTTTATACTTCTGAAGATTATTTTAGTCCTTTCTGTTACAGCACTTCATTGCTAGCATGTTGAAATGATATTCTATTGTTGAAGAAAAGTGTTTTTTTTCCGCTGACTTACTACTTTCCAATGTAAGGTCCCTTACCAAGTAAGTTCAGCATGAATTTCCTGCTCTTGCACATGTTACTGAGCAGTTGATTCTAGGGAAACAATTTCAAGATCCTTTAGAATATCCTGTGGAAGAAGCATGTCTTCTTCATTATTTATCTTACTTTTTTTTTCCTTATGTTCAAGATTTATCTGTAAATATTTGATATAATTTTTGAGATCTTTACTATAAGCATTGTGAATTGGTGAGTTCATGGATGACTCTCCTTTAACAGCTGCTACAATAAGTAATTTCTATCCATTTGATGTTTTATTTGTTCCATAGAATGTAAAATTTTGTGTAGTACTTTCTCAAATGCCCTGCAGAAATTCAAGTGTGCTACATCAATATGTTTATCTTGATCAAATGGATGAATAATAGCAGTATAGAATAGGAAGAGACATTCCATGTCATTGAATACAGTTTTATTTTATCACAAACAATGATGTTATGTAATATATTTTATAGACTGCTCTATAGAAAAACAAGTATGTTTGCCTGACTACTACAATTACCCTGGTGTTTCACAACTTCATTACCGTTATGATTAAAAGCCACCTTCTAAATTCTAGCCTGAGTTTATTAATTATAATAATGCTTTCTTGTCCCACAATTGCCCTTTATCTCAAATAGTTCTTCTGTCATCTTGATATTCAGATGCAGATATATTGATATTCAGTTCCAGACATATTTCTAAACAGAATACTCTTTTTTCTTTTGCCAGGTTAAAAAAAAAAAAAAAAAAACAACAATTCTCTTACTCTTGGCTAGTAAACCAGCCTCATTGTTCTTGGATTTTCATAAAAGTTATTTTCAGCAGTTATACTATCATCAGGAAAATGGCAGGTTTATTTGATAAGCCACATGGACAGCCATTAATCATGGGTTTTGCTCCTTTGTATATTGGATAACCATTTTATCACTACACTGTTTTCTCTGGGATTTAAGTCAAGTTAAGCAGTCTTCAGTTTTGGCAAGATCTGTCTGTTTTTTACTTAAAAATATAAACTAGACTGGTGGTCTTTTCAGTCAAGAAGTCTCATGACTCCAACTTATTTATTTCTTTATTTATTTATTAAATACTGTTTCTTTTTCAGGAAGCTCCTCAAAATAGTTCTTATAAGAAATAAGTTTCTTGATTTGAAAATGCTGAATTTTGGCAAACCCTATATAACCACCCTTATTAGAAATGGTCTGCTTTCTGTTTTATTCATAGCATCATGCAAAGCAAAAATATATACTGAACATTTTTCCTTGTTGTGCATCCTTATCTCTTACATTTCCATTCAAATGTAACAGTGGATGCACACCTTATTTATGAGTTCACCTTCATTGTAATATGCCTACTTACTGGGCCATGACCCACGATTTTTACTGGGCCATTTAAACTTCAGTGATTGTTTTACTTGCTTTATCAGCTGCCTGCATTAAATTTTCTATTTGAATTCATTATGTTCAGGTGGTTCTTTTTCCATGTCATATTGCATATTAAACTAGAATAATCATTTTCACCTCTTTTTTTTAATCAATCAAGACTTTTTTTGTGTAATGAAAGATTCTCTGTGTTTATGAAATCATGGTTTCTTGTGAATTCAGTACAATGTCCTTGAAGAATTTACTATGTCCATTAACACTTCCTTCTTTAAATTTATCACTTCATATAAAACATCATTAAGTATTTGGATTAAATTTGTCACTTAATATAAAACATCATTAGTATTAGGATGTTAATATTAATATAATCTCTTGAATTCAGAGAAAGACTTGCCAGTGCCTGTTGTAAGTGATTATAATTGATAAGCAAATCCTAAGAGTTCCGTAAACTTAATGATGTCCAAAAGCCCAGATGATTTTTGTAGATGCAAATAGCTTTTCTTCTTCCCCAATGTAGCCATAGCTCATATAGGTGACTAATCTCACTAGTCTCCCCCAGCAACTGGAACCTGTCCAGTTACTCTTGTTATTTCAGAGTCAGCTCTCTAATTTGTCTGTGTTTCCAGTGATTACCATTGCTTCTTAAAAATGGCTTCATGGATATGCTGCTAAGACCTGTGACTATTTATTTTAAACTTGCTGCTTTCTTGAACGTGCAATTTTATCTGTATTGCAAAACTCCTTGTGATAAGATACTTCCTTCTGAAAAGGGCCATATCTCTGCAAGTGCACAATCAGGGTTCAGTGAAGTTTAAGTCTACACAGTAAGAAAGAACAAAAACTGCAGGAACACCCAGATTTGTACTTTTCAGAAAAAAAAAAACAACATGGGGTGTTAAAACATTTCTCTGTGAATGAAAATATGAGCTGAATGCACATACTGATGCCCAGAAGGTATACTGTTTCCTTACCTTCCTTGACTTGCTGGCAATGCTCTTCCTAATGCAGCCCAGGAGACTACTGGGTGCTTTCTTTGCAAGGGCACATTGTGGGATCATGTGAAACTTGTTGCCCAGCAGGACCTCCAGGACCTTTTCTGCAAACCTGCTTTCCAGCTGGTCAGCCCTCAGCAGGTATTGCTGCACAGGATTATTCCTCCCCAAGAGCAGGACTTGGTTTTTCCCTTTGTTGAATTTTACGACGTTCCCATCAGCCCAGTTCTGCATCCTGTTGAGGTACCTCTGAATGGCAGCACAACCATTGCCTGTGAATTCATTGGTCTGAACAAGGAGGGGAGGGATTTCAGTCCATAGCCAGTAACACCATGTGACTCCCATAGATATTTCACCTCTGGCATTTTTGTTCCTCCAGTAATTTCATATTCAGACACTGAAACTATAATGTTGTCATGAAAGGTTTCCATTTGACAAGCTGTGTTTTCTGATATTTAACAGCTCATTTTATGGCTTCCAGACATTCTGCATTCTTTTCTTTTCAGGTAATGGGTACATCCCTACTTATTGCCTAGGTGCAGAATGAAAGACATCTGTGCTCCTAGTAATAATAAACCAACTAATAGCAAGAATATACATCACTGCTTCAGTCTCTAGAGAAATTTCTAGATTCAATGTCATAAGTCAAGAAAAACATTAGCTCCTCAAAGGAGGCATTGAGGGGAGAACTGGAAGGAATATCACTGTAATTCCTCCATCTGGTGACAAACACGCTGTCATTTGCTGTCCTAATAAGGAACATGGTGATTAAATATGGCTAAGCACTCAGTCTAGTTGTGATTTTTTTAATTAAAAGAAAAGCAATTTTTTAAAATTTTTTATCACAGGAAAAAGATGTCTTGTGCATAGACGCAATTCAATTCAATTCAAATTCTGGCTAAGCCTCTTAAGCAGAGAACAAAACCCAGCATGGCCTTGTTTAGGCTTTTCTTCAGAAATACAGAAACACCTGCAATTTACTCATGTATGGTGTTTTATGCAGCAATACATTGGGTTTATCTTTTTGCTGGTTTTGAAAGTACCCATACACTGCCACATTGGTAGATCCTTTAAATAGAGTACAGTTTGTATAGTACAGACCTGGCTGAGTCAGGCCCTGGGAAGGAGGAAAAGTGTCAGCTGATGAGGAGTGTTTGCGGGCTCTTTTAGTCTGCGTATTTGCTAGAATAGTGCTAGTCTGCACTATGCTAGAATAGACTTTCGGGGTGAACCCCACACTCATCCTTACAGACATGTTTGAAGCAAAAAAAGTAACAGCAGTGCACAAAGTCAGACAATCGAGCAGTTAACTGAATAGTAGCATTTGTTGATAACTCTGTCAGAGTATCATGCCTGATAAGAATGGTCTGTCTTGGTGGCAAATCCCGTTAAAATCATAGGACATTCTCTGTTGATTTCAACCAGATACTTCATCTGAAGTAAAAATGCATCCTTTGAAATGCAATACGTATTTATTACCTTACATAATACTTTGTTACTAACCAACAACAAGAGTACAAATAACTGATTTTAACTCCAGTAATTCCTTTTTCCCCACAAGTGAATGGTACTCAGAAGTTCTTATCATCTCAAGTGTCTGGTGGTCTACATGAAATAACTTTGTGGATGAGCTCCACTACCTGCATTTCATTCATAGTCATGCTGTTTTTCCAAGCATAAAGTCTGAGTATAGTATAGTTAGGACTCAATCTTCCTTTATCTATACCAGAATCTTTCACCATATTGCCATAGAAACATGTAAGCAACAACATACTCTGTGGCTAGCCTGAGACAGTTCTTAAGAAGCACTATATTAATTCATTAAACAGCAAAAATAATATGCATATTTAGAGAGAGGGAGGGGAGGAGAGAGAAGGTCGTCAATACTAAAATATGTCCATTCATCCTGTGGCAGTACTCTCCGATGTTTTTCACATTGGTTGCTGTACCCAGTTAATCCTGTTAATTGTAAATGATGAGTCAAGTTGACAGCTTGGTCCCTATTTATGCTTGTATTTTCTTTATGCTCAAAGTTTAAATAAATGTAATTTGATGGGGATGAATAAGCCCCTCAGGCTTTTTACTAAAACAGCTCAGGAAGAGGCTATTTTAAATGGAAATAAAAGAATACAAAACTGGAGTTACCTGAGAGCAAAATAGCAGAGCAGTTCTAAAATCCCGCATATCCTACCTACCAGGAAAAGAGTGAAGATGGAAAAGAACCTTTATAATTAATGAATCCATTGTCTAATAACTACAGCTTGGTCAGCATCACAAACTACATGGGCAGGAAAAATATGAATATTTCTTTAATAGGGTATACTGTTTGTTAGAGAAGATGAAGCAACAATGGAAAATACCCTTAACAGACAGCCTGAACATGAGATATCAGCAAATTTACCTTCCACTACGGGATGATCTTAACAGCTACTCTGACCATTAGTGTAATATGTCTTAACTGATCAGTTTAGGCTCAAGATATGATTAAAACATTGATGAAAACTTTCCTCCTCTCCTCTCCTCTCCTCTCCTCTCCTCTCCTCTCCTCTCCTCTCCTCTCCTCTCCTCTCCTCTCCTCTCCTCTCCTCTCCTCTCCTCTCCTCTCCTCTCCTCTCCTCTCCTCTCCTCTCCTCTCCTCTCCTCTCCTCTCCTCTCCTCTCCTCTCCTCTCCTCTCCTCTCCTCTCCTCTCCTCTCCTCTTTTTCTCTGAGAAAAGATTACTCAGAGAAGTTCTTCAGTCTCCATCCTTGGAGGTATTAAAAACCCAACTGGATATGGCCTTGAACAACCTGCTCTAGCTGACAATGCTTTGAACAGGGTGTTGAACTAGGTGATGTCCAGAAGTGCCTTCCCACCTCAGACAGTCTGATTGTGTGAAGAAGCTTCAGTAACTTCTTCTTTATAAGATGGAGTGAATGCACACACAGATATAAATATGTGTCTCCATTGACAGCCCGGCATTGCCAAATTCTTTGAATAATCAGTGAAGAGACGATACAGAAACCCAGCAAGTCTTTAGAAAACTCATTTATAGAATTACTACTGAAGTAAATCTTAGGAATTAAAGCTGGAATCAGGAAACCCACAGGAGAGGTGCTGTGCAAATCATGTTTTATTCAGAAAGCTGGTGAGACAAGGCATATTGCCAGTTGCAGTCATATCAAGAAACAATGAAATGATATGATATCCGATGATCTCAGCACACCAGTGATCCAGCTCTTCTTGTGCATTTTGTAACTTTTAGAGAAAAAAGGAAGGAAAGGATTGGCTTTGCACACAACTCCTCCTGGCCATGAAAGGCCACTCAGGTGAAAGCACAGACATCATAGGTCATCCAGCAGTGGGTAGGAGATTGGTGTCACATTGGTATGGCAACCAGAATACGAACTGTGAATGTAGACCTAAGTATAGAGTTCAGCTCCTCTAAGTCTTGTTTGCAATTTACATTATTGGCTGAAGTGCCAACTGAGTTGCAGGTCCCGAGTGACCTGTGTTTGCATGATTTCAAAAGCTGCATTTGGGACAAGACCCAGGTCTCTGCCCTGCCTATGCCTGTGCCTCCCAGAAGTCAGTAAGAGGAGTCTGGGCTTGCACTGAGCCACTGGGCTGGGCTTTGAGCTTCTTCCCCAGCAGTGATCTGAAACAGGATCTGTGAGCATGTCTATGTATGAGCAATGTGGCAGGAGGAAAGTCGGGGAGGCCCTTGCCTTAACTGACAGCATAGACACAACTGCCTTGGGCTGACTTCTTGAAAGTGGGATTTGGGAATGCACTGGGGAGGAGAGAGAGAAGAGGGCTGAGGGCTACTGAAAATTGAGGAGATAATCTTTCATGCTGTCAGAAAGGTTACAGAGGTCTCCATGACTCCAGGAGGATTCAGTTCTTTCCAGATGTATAGTATCTGATATATTGCTCAAGACTGTAGATACATGAGTGCAGACCAGGGAGGTATCTGCACAGAGTGATATAATTCTTGTCAGACTGACATTCATTCTCACTTGCTTCCCCCTTCTCTCTGAGAGAGAAGCTGAGAACCAGATTTCAGCAGCAAGCAGAAAACTTAGAGGAAAAAGAAATAAGGAAAGAAATATAAAGCTTTCACAGAATAATTCTGTGCAGATGTTAGCATCTTAAGGGTTTTCATAGATGTTCATATACTCACAAAACTTCCAGCTGAAAGACAGATGACACCTAGTCTAATAAGCACTGGTCTCTAAACAGTCATTCATTGATTTTAATCTTGTTAAATCATGTTCTAGTTACTCAAAGACAGAAAGAAGGAAAGAAATCCAAAACACAACTCAGCAATAACCAAATTCCCCAGGAAATAAAATCAACAATTTCACTGACTTCTCAGGCTACAGAACAGGAGTTTAAAAGAATTTAAAGGATAAGTAATGAAAGCTGTTGTGTTTTACAATGTGGTAACATAACAGAAATAAGTAGCTGCAGAGAAAACAGATTTTTAAAGGCAAAATGTGGAGAAGACCTTGAAACAGGAGTAAGAAAAGATATTCCAGTGAGATCCAAGCTCTCATGAAATCCATTTGCTCATAAAAAAAAATATGATGCTGTATTTATTTTTGGAGCATGCTTATGAGTTGCTTTGTAAGGCTGAAATTGCCATCTATACTCCAACCACTAAGTCTGCAGTCAAAAAGTGGGTTTGACACTTTTCAGAGAGAACACTATGGACCAGGAAAATTGTGCAGTCCAAAAGCAGAAATCAGTCTTAGCTCTGAGTCCCAGCTCCTGAAATGTGCCAAACAGTAGATCTAAACCAGGTGCCTAAGTGTTGATGGGTTGGGGTTCTTTTTCCTTTCTTTTACTAAATGGCAAAAGTGTTCTCAGACTGCACAGAAAGTGTACTTGCTCTGTGGCAAACGGTCACTTACAGAAAGAGGGAGGGCCTGGGCTGGAGTTCAGAGCTTGGCAGAGCATGTCAGGTTGCATCCTGCTCCCAGTCTTGCCAGTGACTTAAGGAGTAGTTCAGGGCAAACATATCTTTCTGTTTCCCCCATTTGTAGAATCACAGCATCATAAATGTGCTTATGGCTTTAAGCCATCTAAGGTGACATCATTCCTATCATGGAGAGATAGCAACCAAAATATCACTGCAATTAATATCACTTACTATCCTTGCTTTGGGTGGAGTGAAATTTAATCCACTAATGCTTATAAAATGCTTCAAGATTTGCAAAGAAAGCCAGCATGAGAATGTAAAACATTAGCCTTGTAAGTGACAGCAGAGTGCACTCTGGAAGGAAGAATAACAATAAGATCATTGGGTTAAACTCTCCAAACTCAGAGGAATTTTCAGTTGTTCCTCACAGCATTTCTTTCCCAGGAGCATGTCTTGGTAGCAGCTCTAATCCTGATGATAAACAGTACTGACTTGAAGTGAGCACCAGTGCATCATAAGGTCTCTTCCTTTTGATCCTGAGATGGAGGGACAGTATTGTACTGAACTTATTTGCTGAGAAATTACCGTTACATGTCTCTCCATTTCTGTGGCAGTGTCCACTGACGTTTCAGAACAGGCGGTGGTTAATGCTGCTCTCTTCTCCTGGAGGCAGTTTGTCATCCTTGGGTATTACAAAGGGAATGTCTCCTGCTGCACATGGCTTTGGCCTTAAAAATACCAAGGAATTCACTGATGATTCCTCACTGTCTCTCAGAATAGTTCGACTGCCAATATTTTTAGGACAGGCCTGCTGACCGTTTACTGCTTTTAGCCATTTAGCATATGTCATGTTGGAAGTAATCTTCTGGAAAAATCCCTTCTAGACAACTAGCCAAGACTTTGCTCAACTGATCTGTATGTCCCAGTCTTATCTAGTATGACTGTGTCAGGTGCATCAATATGACTACACCCTGGATTAAACACTGTGTAATTTAACCCTAGGGTCTGGCCCAAAGAACACACCTTCTAGCATAAGGCTTGGAGCCTTGATTCAGCCAGGGCAAACATAAACAGAAAACCCCATGCTGAGAGGAGTTATTCCTTGTGTTGGCTGTGGATTACTGTGGAATGCATATGTGCCTTTAAAAAGATGCTGTATACAGCTGTAAGGTTATAGAATATAGTCATGGCATTTCTCTAGTCCAGTGACTGATGCTGGGCACTGAGCGTTTTCTTCCACAGCCCACCAAATAACCAGGTGTTTATAGAGTTACCTTGTACATTTTATAAAGGTCTTGTTATGGTCATAAAGAAGTTAATCGAGAATAAACAAAAACAAAAACAAAAACAAAAACAAAACAAAACAGAAAATGTTATTAGCACACAAGCATGGCTATTCCATAATATTCCATAACATCCTTTTGGAATATTTAACCTAGCAAACCCAGCAAACAAAAAGCTACAGTACATACCCATGAAGTCAAAATTTGGCTGTTCTAGGTGAGTGTCACTCCAGTGAGTCTTGTGTTTGAAACAAGAGACCTTGTCTTGCTAGCGTAAGCAGAGAAACGTTGTCCTGTTTGGCTCTCTCACAAGAGTCAGCTGCTTGTGTACCTTCAGAGATCTACTGTGTCTGATCTGAGAAGTGTGGTAAGTTGTTTTGACAGTTTGCAGCTTCCATATTATTCCCAGATCCTTGTTCCCTGAATTTCTTTTTGTTTGTGTTTACTCAGAGAATAGGGATTGTCTGAAAGTACGCACCTCAGTGACCTAAGTAGAAATCGTCTGTCAGTGAAGGGTGATAATCATCCACCAATAAAATAAACATCCAATCCTTTTCTACCCCTCCTTCCTTCCATTTTTCCTCTCAAGTGAGAAGCTCAGTCACTCCCAGAGCACAGTAATAGAAGGAATGAAAGACACAGGATTTACATCTGCATTTACGGGGGGCGGATTTTCACCTGGCTAGGATGTGGCATGAGCACTTGCAACTTGTGTAATGGGCATTCAATTTGATTTGTAAATGCACAAATAGCTGTCATTTTACTGCAGAATCGTCAGGGAAAAGACCTGCCCCAATCCTGGCTGTTTCTCTTGTCATTGCTGAAAGTGAAATTACTGCTTTCCTTCGCCTCAAGAGTTGTCAGGAGGCAGGTAGAATTGTCTAACATCTTCAGACAAGGAAAGTAATGCTAACTGCCGCACACATCCAACTGCTAAATGTTAAAATTGTTAAAATTGTTCTGTCAAATGTTGTCACTTGGTCAAATGGTCATTTCACTAATGCAGATTTTTATTAAACTAAGGTAGAGTGCATTTTGGAATGGAATGGAATGGAATGGAATGGAATGGAATGGAATGGAATGGAATGGAATGGAGTGGAATGGAATGGCATGAAATGGAATGGCATGAAATGGCATGGAATGGAATGGAATGGAATGGAATGGAATAGAATAGAATAGAATAGAATAGAATAGAATAGTTCAGTTGGAAGGGACCTACATTTTCAGTGGCCAAGGTCTGCCATTCTCCTTTCTAAGCTTCACCATGTCTCTTTTCATGACCACTGTCAGGCACAGCAGTAGCCTACCTTTTTCTTCAGGATTAGGTTTTGACTTTGTGATATTTCCTTCCCTCCTGTGAGTACGTGCAGAGGAAAGGCAAAGCACAAGGTGTCACCACAAGTCACAAGTTCAGTTTCAGAAAAACTATCACAAGATCACTGCTTGATATTTTAACACTGTTTAATCTGAATCCTACTGGCATGTTTATGCTTGCCATGTAGCAATAGGAAAATAAGTAAGAGCGCACAGACATGGCAGGATCCCAAATAATTGTGTGTTCTTACTATATATAAGCACTTTCATGAGTCTGTTCAGCAAATACGTTGCTGTAATCTGCAGTAGGAGGTAGTGACACACATCAGATGGTTTCCAGAGCCTTTAATGGACAAGTCCTTTATCCTTAGTGTCAGAGAGCAGTGAAAGTGGGCTGCTCTGCAGGGGAAGGGGAGACATGAGCCGGAGGTGACAGCCAGGCAGGCAGGGCAGTGTTCTTGCAGACAAGGGGTACAGTCCCACAGTACCCAAAACAGAAGAGCAGAGCAGGTCTGGTGACAGTAACCAGGGGCAGCACAGAGCAATAATGGCCACATTAGTCCTAATGATGAGTCAGGTCTGAGTTCAAGCCAGCAAGTCAGGATCTGCAAGGTGCAAGGCCAGGCATGGACATACCTGCAAGGTAGCTCAGGCAAAGACCAAGGGCAAGGACTGAAGCTCAAATGCAGCTTTTGAACAGGGCAGAGGGTGCAAGCATGGGTGAAGGACCTGGATAAGGCTTCCTATAGGGCGTTCTCACAGCTTAGCTGTTTTCACCAGTTTGCTCTAGGGCTACACAGCTGCATCATAGGAAGGCTGACTCTGAACACACACAGCTAAATCCCTAGGCTGGAAGGGAGGAGAAAGAGTTTGCAGAGGAGGATTATAGAAGATGTTTTCATGCTGGCCAGAGCAATCAGAGCCTGCTGGTTCACTCAGGCCCCCGACACTCAGTGTTCCACCTCTGACCTCTGAAAACCAATGTTGACACTATCCTCAATTTATTAGACCATGAATCTTCCCTACAGCATTAAAAAACAGGCTATAAGGCAAGTAACATTAAGCCATATCTTAACATAGCCATTAGGGATTGAGGCAGCTGCTGCACTGAATACCTGAGACATCTGCAGGAACTGGAAGATGTGACAGAGGGCTTGCAGAAAACCTTCAGCAGGAGGTCAAGCATGGTCCAATAAGACATTTAAAATTATGTTAGAAACTTAAGTTTAGGCAGATGAATCAAGCAGTTTATCAGGATCATCAGGACTATTTTACCTTTGTTTAATTAGATGATAAATTTCGCTTGCATGGGAAGTGTCTGCAGATCCGCATGGATAAGGCTCCCTGTGAAGTAGAAAGGCATGTCTTTCGAAAATGTGCTGTGTTAAGCAAGCTGTTAGGGATAATTGTAAATGGTAATGTCTCTGACACTTATATGACCCATTAGCTTGTCTGGCAGAATAAAACCCTAATGTCAAATTGTGCATGTGCTATTAAGAAAGCATTTTTTCCATGATCTCTGGAGTCAATGCCCCATAGTGAAAAAGAATAATAAATTGGCATGCTACAACTGGGGATGTGCATAGGGGTTATGAGTTTTGAGATAAAGAACTATCTATGCATCAGTGGTATTGCTTCCCTTAATTACTACTACAGCCCTGCTGATTTTGATACCTAGAACCCCAGTGATAAAATGTATTACCTTATTTAATAACTGAGACTGACAGATGATCAGAAGAAACAAACAGCTATGAAGAGCTCTAAAGGAAATTCATCTGGCTGAGCATGAAACTAGTTTCCAATGAATGCTAGAATGATGAATGTAAAGTTGTTTTGTTTGAAGGAGAGTCTGAGATGCCAATTTGCAGAGGAAAAAACATGTCCTATTCCTCAACACTGCAACAGATCTGGATCAAATAACTCTGTAAACATCCTCCCCCTTCTTTTTTTCTGCACACATTTATACATTAGCAATGAGCAAGGAAGTCTGAACATTTTTGTGGAGGAAATTTAAACACAGTCCCTATTTCCTTTAACTTGCACATCAGCGTTTGGCAGGTGTATGTCTCATTAAGTCTCTCCGAAACCAGCATCAGTGCACCAGGGAATAACTCTTCCTTCTCATTATATACTTATAGCAAGTTTAGAATCTATGCCTGTACTGGTAGGGATTTGTGTGTTTGTCACATCTTGTAAACACTAATGTAAATAGCTATAAAGGTTTTGCTTACACTTGAACCACTGTACAGACAGAAATGAAGGTGATATTTGAATCAGTAAGGGACAACATATTTTATCTTTGTGGATCGGCTTGTGAAGATGACTATAGGCATAAGAAGAAAAAAAAATGAAAAATGTTTAAAAGATTGGGTAAAAATACATTGCTTCTTCCTCCCTTTCCTGTCACTGTCCCTGCTTTCCCTCTCACACATACAATCATTATCACAGTCCATAAAACAAGATGGATTTTGGGGGAAATGAGAGCATATAAAACAGACAAAGACTGAATTAATGCCTCAGAAATAAAAATGTTTTACAATGGCAGAAATTTGGAATACTTAAATATGTCAAACAAATAACACAAGCCAGAAAAAGGTCTACACAGCCATCAACTATCCTCTGACATTTGCTAGTGTTGGAGGCTGTCAAGTCCAATATTGTGGAGAGATTTATATATATATTTTTTTTTAAATGGCATGTATTGTTATGAACCTAAAGACATAGTTAGAGGATCATTTGTTTTAGCAGCTCAAATCACTTCTGTTTACCTCTCCCCTGTCCATTTGATCTACTTACTGGCATCTCAGTCTCCTTTCAGCACATGCATGTGGACACTTCCAATACAGGAAGCGTGAACGTAGTTGGAAGACTCATTCAAGTTAAAAATCAACTTATTTGTCTGCAAAGCTATTTAACTAGGTGTGTTTTAGATCCTGATCACAATGTAGATCAGAACAAAGAGGGAGTAGAGCAAAGAGAAGAATGAGTGTTAAAGAGTAGATCTAGTGATTTTGCATCACGATTGCTGAAAATAATGCTTCTTGAATGACTCCTTAATAGAAAAGTAGCCGGAAAATGCACTCCAATTGCTTATATTATTCTTCTTCATTTATTTAAGGACACTAGCTTTCACATAAACAACATTGGCTGTAAGTTCAGTACATCTCTCACTTTCTTTTCTGGAGTTAATGAGCACAGAAACAAATAAAACTTCTACTTCAATGTTTTTACACTGATACTGAAGTGGGCTGGTGAGTTAAATACTATTTGAATACCTATGAACTCACAATCTCTGATCAGGTAGTGGAAGTGGCTTAAAAAGTTACTACCCTTTAGCTCCATTTTATTGCCTCCCTGCTATGCACTATTAGAAGAATGGCAGAGCTGCACATTATGACATAGATTTTGTACTGGGTTTGTGTGGCAAGATTTCGATAGTGGGGGGGTACAGGAGTGGCTTCTGTACGAAGCTGCTAGAAGCTTCCCCCATGTCCAGTAGAGCCAATGCCAGCTGTCTGCAAGACAGACCTGCTGCTGGCCAAGGCCAAGCCCATGAGTGATGGTGGTAGAGCCTCTCTGACAACGTATTAAAGAAGGGGAAAAAAAACCCTGCACAACTGCAGCCCGAGAGAGGATTAAGAATATGTGAGAGAAACAGCCCTGCAGACACCAAAATCAGTGAAGAAGGAGGGGGAGGAGGTGCTCCAGGCACCAGAGCAGAAATTCATCTGCAGCCCATAAAGAAGACCATGGTGAGGCAGGCTGTCCGCCTGCAGCCTGTGGAGGTTAATGGTGGAGCAGATATCCACCTGCAGCCTGTAGAGGACCCCACACCAGAGGAGGTGGATGCCCAAAGGAGGCTGTGACAATATATGGGAAGCCTGCACTGGAGCAGGCTCGTGGCAGGACCTGTGGACCCATGGAGAGAGGAGCCCACAGTGGAGCAGGTTTGCTGGCAGGACTTGTGACCCCATGGGGGACCCGCGCTGGAGCAGTCTGTTCCTGAAGGACTGCACCCCATGGAAGGGACCCATGCTGGAGCAGTTCATTAAGAACTGTAGCCCGTGGGAATGACTTGCCTTGGAGAAGTTCATGCAGGACTGTCTCCCCTGGACGGGACCCCATGCTGGAGCAGGGGAAGAGTGTGAGAAGTCTTCCTCCTGAATAGGAAGGAGCAGCAGAGAGAACGTGTGATGAACTAACCACAACCCCCATTCCCTGTGCCCCTGCACCACTGCAGGGGAGGAATTAGAGAAAATCAGAAGCAAAGCTAAGCCCAGGAAGAAGGGAGGGGTGGGGGGAAGGTGTTTTTAAGATTTGGTTTTATTTCTCATTATCCTACTCTGATTTGATTAGTAATAAATTAAATTAATTTCCCAAGTCGAGTCTGTTTTGCCTGTGATGGTAACTGGTGAGTGATCTACCTGTCCTTATCTCGACCCATGAGCCTTTCATTATATTTTTGCTCCCCTGTCCAGCTGCGGAGTGGGAGTGATAGAGCTGCTTTGGTGGGCACCTGGCATCCAGTCAGGGTCAACCCACCAGACTTATACCTTAGCTACTTCATTTCAAGGAATGGTTTCTGTGTTCTAAGTAAATGTATCCTGAGCACCTCTGAAAACCTGGTTCCTAAATGCCATTCCTCCATTTGACCACCTAATTCCTTCTTTCAGAGCTGGAGAAGAAAGATCACTGTGTATCTATCGGACACCCAAAACTTTAAAATTGCATGATATTATTTTGTGTTCTTTCTGGCAAAGTTCAAAATAGCTACTCTTGTTAAAAAAATCTCTCTGCCTCCCTCCTGCTCTTACATGAATGTTTCTGCAGTGTTATATACTCTTTAAATACAAAAAGTGACACTTGTTTGGGAAACAAGAACACCTCTGGTTCCTGCACTCTTGGAAATGTGTATTCTGTTTATTAGAACTCCAAGGGAAGGGAGTACAAGAGACACTGTCTCCTAAATTATCTGCCCAGGAAAGAGAAAGACAGAGAGGAGTAAATGAGGCAGGGAAGTGGCCCTTGCGCAAACTCTCACAGGGAGCTTGTGTTGCAGCCCAAGCATCTTTAGCCTCATCTCCACCGAGGATACCAGCCAATGATGCTTCAAACTGCTTGCAGCCCACAAGTCTGTCACCTTTTTCATTAAGATGGGGACAACGATAGCATAATGCAGGTGCCAGCGCCGGGGCAGAAACTGCTGAGACGGGATGTGGCTGCTGCTTTTTTAGCTCATCCAGATCTCTTAATCCTCTCTGGCATTCTCACTCACCAGAGGTGTGATGGTGGCCGGCAGGATATAATTCTTGATGATTTTCTCTGAATAACCTTTCTACGGGTCAGCCTTAGCAGAGATAAGACTGTCTCTCTAGAGAAAGACAACCACTGATATATTTGGATACTTAGCAAACTTGCTGTCTGAAGCACCTGTCACTGATAGCAGTGGAACAACACTGGTGCAGAGCTGCTCAAATTATCTCAGGTTCAGAATGATTTTTCAGTGCTATCCACTTTGCTGTTTTTTTCTCCAGAGGCTTTTCAAATGTCATATCATCCCTACTCTTTAGCACAATAGTCTTTATGTTAAAACTAGCTATAAAAATCAGCAAGCTCTACTGAGGAATGCAGGCTGTGCATATTTCACAGGGGGGCAATACAAAATGAGAAGCAGTCAGTTATACTCTTGTTGTGGCAGTGAGAGGCTATTATTTACTCTTAAGAATGGAGGCAAACTAAATGACAAAAATGTCTTCAGGGGAAAAAAAAAAGGGTTTGCATCTCTGCTGGCTATTTAAATGAAGACAATCTGTGGTATAAAATTCTACTTTCACTCCTTATCCATACAGAGGTTTGTACTATGCCAGATGTCTCAGACTGACTAGATCAGCACATCCTAAAGAACTAAATCTTAAGGCTAGATGCACGAAAGAAATAAAGATCACAGAAGATAGGACCTGCATAGCTTAAGTTGGTCTTGGCTCTTGGACCTGCCTGGAGAGCATTGCGACAGTCAGCCTGGGTATTTGTGTGGGGAGATTTGGAGGGTCTCAAAATGACAACCCAAAGAGTCAGATCCTGAGCAGCCTGGAGCAAGAAAATGGGAAACACTGATGCCAGAGATGATATTAAACTGATATTCCTCTCCCAAAGGCATATAACTCATCCAGTCCAAAACTGATATCTCAAACTGAAGCAAAGCTAGCATAGGACTGTCCTCCTGAGGGCCAACCTCTTCTTCTGCTTTTCCAGAATAAAAACAGACTTCATGCCCCTGCAGAAGAACTTCATGGTTTGAACAGTCATTTGGGATGTGTGAGAGGATGAAATTCAATGCCATTTTTAGACTGAAATGATCTCAAACCCTACACTCACATGTCCCCAGAGAATGCCTTAACCATTGAGTAATTTGTACCTGTCACAGATGCTGAACTGAGGGCACTTGGGAGTGCCACATCATTTGAACCAAGAAGAAATAACATGGGGCATAAGACAGTCAACGCTTGTATTAGGGCATTCTGGGACCAAGATACTAATTAATAAGTAAATTTAAAAAAAAAAAAAAAAATCATGTACAAGTTCCAGACTGTTCACATCAGCATTTACTGCCCTGTGAAGCTGCCCTGTAAGTCACACAGTTCCTGCCTTTTGACGATCATCCTGAGCTACCTCGCTGTATCCCAATGAAAAGCCTCCTCAGGAAGACAGGATCAATTTTTGCAGACAGAACCAAAACAATTCAATGACCCAATCTCTGTGCTATTGTGGAAAAATAGGTCAGCTTCTGTAAGGCCACTGATCCTGTGGAAAGCTAGAAGACCAATTCCTGTAGTGTTCTCTGCTGAACATCTTTTAAACCCATAGGAGAATGAGAGATTTATTTTTGCCTGTGGGCTGTATGTAGCATAGTTTTGTATACCAAAGCAGTGGGTAGTTCATAGTGTGAGTGTTCTCTGGAAAAAGAAGAAAACAAAGAATTACCCTCCGAGTCCTTGGTTTGCATCATTGATGTTTGAATGTGAAAATGTGGCATTTTTTTATTTCAATGCTCAAGTTCCAATTACTGTTAGTGAGGACAGTGTTTCATCCATGGGGAATTATGCCATTGATTTACATGAGAGTTTTCCTAAACTTTATGCTGATCTGTGTATTTTTTACTCCATAAATACATTTATATCTTTTTCTTCAAAGCTAGAATATAAACCAAAGGGAAAACAAAATCTTTTGCCATGATAATTTCTTTTAAGAAAAGTTGTCTTCCTGGGCCTATTCAAATGATCACAGAATAAGAGATTGTCTGGCAGACTATAAAATCACATAAAATGTTATGCCTGGGTAGGGACTCTTCTATTTACTACAGGATGAAAAAGTAAGAACCAAGGCCTCAGCATGAACTAGGGAAAAGCAACTTTTCTTCCTTTCAATGTAAACATCCTCAACTGTTTTTTCTCTTTATTGATGAGCATATGTCTGAAGAACATCATGGGAAGATTTGGTAGGATATGCTTGGATACATCTGGGGTATAAAATATATCCTTGAAAAGATAGGTCTGTCTGTACTAGTACGCATGATTCCACCTGGCTGAATCTTTTGTATGATGTGTAAATCTATTGTAAATAGGTATAACATTGACATTCCTAGAGGGGTTCCAGTTCTTCTAAGTTAGGCAAATGCACCTTCCTTTCTGCATTTGTTTACATTCATGAAGATACCTCAGCGAAGTGTTTTAATACTGAATATTGAAATTCTGCAATTCCTCATAGCTAACAAGGCAGACTGCAAGGATATATGTGAATCAGCCGGTGGTAAAATAATCCCTCTCCTATTCATTTAAAAGATATATTTTCCCCTAATGTGGTTCCATCAGCTTCTACCATGAATAAATTATCATATGCCAAAGTACAATCTTCTTCTTGTTCCTGTTCTTTTTATTCCTAATTGGTCATTAATACAGAAACAATTTCTGTATGGAACAGTTTTTGGCATTTTAATTGTAAGAGCAGAAGAGATGATAAAAATTACCAGGTGTTGCTGATTTCCTACCAAGGGTTCTGAAACTCTCACAATTCTCTCCCCCCAAATCCCTGGTCTTTAGAGGTGCTAAAGTGATGTGTGAAATCATCTCCTTCTAAGGTCAACAGAAGTTGAAGACACTCAACATTTCACACGGTCAGGGTCTTACACTCTAAAAAAATAAACAAAAAAGCAAAAGAAAAGATCCACATATTTGTACCGTGTCTTCTGTTCATACAAAAGGTCATGAACAATGAAAGATTCCTGGGCACTTTTCAGAAAGGGAGATGCGCTGTAGTTATCTTTCAGAGGAACATAAGAATGCAGTGGTTGAATAAAATAAATAGTGGTGACACCAGCATTTTGTCTCAAAGACTATTAATATCAAATGTTGCAATGAATGTTTCCATATATTCCATATACTTTCCAGCTCTGGAAAAATCAGTTCTACGGTGGTAGGAGTGCATTTCAGCTCTTTTTTCCTTTAGAGAATCACCACAATAGTATGGATTATGAAATGATTATGGGCAGCAGGGAAAACTGGGACCTAATTTTTCTCTGCTGATTGATCCGAACGCCACCATTGCAGCACATCCATGGAAAACTTAAAATGACAGTTTAATAACTAGGCTGATATTGATCCACAAAGAGGGAGGTTGGAAAGTCTAAGAGAAGCAAATCTCATCTGTTTCATTAAAATAGTGCGACACTGACCTCCTTCCACCATAAAAAGGGCAAGAGAAGTCAGTATCGGTTTAGAGTCATTTTTCCATAAAAAAACCTGATATTTCCACATTCTAGCATGCAGCCCCTTTAGAAAGACTTTTTTTCTTAACATTTTCTTCATACAGAAATTTTAAAAAAAAAACCTCTTTAGAGAAGTGTGAATAAGTATTGGTGAGGAATTTTCTCTCTCCTTTTTATCACAGGAGACATGATTCAGGGTGTTCTGTGCCAGGAGATAAGTCCCCTGGGTTTTGTTTTGTCAGTTATTGTCAGAAACCTGTGATTTCTTTACACACATTTAGTACTTTAATCTGTGTTTTTTTCTGGTTTCATTTTCTCTGCATACTGAACAAAACTCCTTTGCTTCAGATATTAGAGAATTACAGGGTGGACCTAAACAAATTTACTTCCCATTTAAAAGAATCTTACAACAATGAAGGCTACAAGAGGTCAGATAATCTGACTTCCCGCTCAAAATAGGTCTTGTGGCCTCTTATTGCCTCCGGTCCTATCACTGCACTTCTGAGAAGGGTTACATTCTGTTTTGTTTACACCTTACCATTAGGTAGATGAAGACAAAACACAAGATCTTCACTTAGCTTTTTCTTTCCAAAGAGAAAGCAACTCTTTTCAGCCTCCCCTCATGTCACTTATATTTCTTTTCTATCTATCTGATCTTCGCCCACAGTGCATGTATATTATTTTACATCCAAACTTTGATATGGAGTAAGATAAGTTTTTATTTTCGATTATAGCTCCATGCATGAGGTATAGATTTCACTAGGCCTCTTTGACGGGGCGGTTTCTAACATAAGCATCAACTATTTTTTTTTCCCCAAAGAACAGGGAGAGTTGACTATTTCAACACTTCCTAAAAAAAATGTTATTTTGACTTGACTAAATTAATTTAAAAAATAAAATGTTTGCATAAACTATTACATGGCATTTTATTATAATTAAAACTCTCTTGGTGAAAGACAAAGGGTTAATAGTTGAAACAATGTGATAATATATTTGTGGCATAAATATTAGCAGCATTTTAGAAAACTTAATTTCAAAAATATATGGCGCAAAAAAATACAGTCATCTAATTAGGGTCATGATGATTTGTTTCTTTGGAAGATTCTCTGTCATATTTATCAGCAGACTAATTATAAGGAAGTATTATTTAGACAAAGCTGCCAAAGAAAATATTCAGTAGTCCACTATGTGAGTATATTGCTGAGAGAAAAGCTGAGGGGAAAAATCCATGATTTAGAGTTGGTTTCTAATGATTAAATCAACAAAACAGTTCCCAAAGTCTCATCATTTGGGGATGTGACTATGAATAAGCAGTGGAAAAGTTATATCCATTCCTATTGTTTAAAATATATATTTTCACCTAAAATTTGCTGCTTTGTGATGTCTGCAAACACTATTTGAACTGTGCTAAACTAGTATTTCTATACATGAGTTTCAAGCAACCCACTAGCCAATTCAATCTTCTTAGTATTAAAATTCACAGCTGCTACAAGCTAAGTCTTGCACCCCCTTTAATAGTTTCTGTTGCTGCAACTTTGTGTTGGGAACTAGGAAAATTATTTAATTTCCTTAAGACCTCAGTTCCCAGTCTGCACACTGGAGATGAGAGCACCTTGTAACCCCTTTCTGCCGCACAACTACTCTGTTTTCTGCACATTACAGGAAAAAATGAGCCACAAATTGCTGGAAGCTGAGAAGTTCTCCCACAAAGTGAGTCACTTATTCTTTTTGTGATATCACCTTTGTTCTCTAAGCTTTTGTTTTGGACCATTGTCAGCAATGGGATATAGTATTAAGTGATCTGACACAATACAGCTACTCTCATCTTTTTATAATCCCAAATCACTGCCAACAGCAATGCAGTTTGGATTAGACTCCTGGTTTAAAAGCTTTTGAGGAAAGAAATGTGAAGAAAATAATAGGAGTCTTCTGTTTGTACTGCCAATGACAACCATTATATAACTACATAAAATTATCATTCATTATCAGTTTCTTGGCAGAAGTACACAAAGAACAGAATTATCCCAGACTTACTTTGGATTTACTGAGAGCAAAATTATATCTTCATTTCACTAATTTGGTTTGTAGGCATCTTTAAGTTTTCATACTGCTTAAACAGATAAAAAAAGGCTAACTGTATATTTATTCATTCATTTATTTAAAATAGAGCCTGTTTTCATCTTTTGGTTTCTTGTACATGGAGAATATTGCTATATCAAAAAATACTTTAGGCCATATTTAATACTTGGAACAATTAATCACATGAAGTAATATGATCTTAAGAGAGGCAAGTGACTTTGTTCAAAAGGTTTTTGCCATTCAGCCTGTATTAGAGAGAATGCACAAGGCATTAGTGATAATGACAGGTCTGCTACAAAAGCCATATATTATCAAGACGACAGTATCCCCCCAGATAAGTGGTGAGTGATTAGTATTTTATTGGCCTTTTGTCAACTTCAATTATGTTTTTTGAAAATTCTGTTTAGAAAGCAACGTTCGAAATGCTGGATTTAGGGAGCTAAGTGTTAATCGGATATTTAAGTCTAATACAAACAGATATCTGTACATCAAACAGCCTTACTGTTGCAATTACCAATTTCAGAAATATTCAGATATTCATAGTCTTCTACAACAGAAATTAATTCCTCTAATAAAATAAGTCCCCAGCAAAAGATGCTGTTATGATGTATGTTCTGAGATTAGCTAGAAACTCCCTAGCAATAAGCCATTATTATTTACCAGTATGGATCTTGAGGACAAGCTTTTCAAAGACACTTAGGGGTTGAGTATGCCCAATTCTCATTAATTTTATAGGTGATCCAAATCCCTTTGGAAAGCTGAATAGCTCATTTTCTGAAAGTCCAACAGGCTGGATATTTCCTTTTGGGACCACAATTTGTATGTGCCCTAGACACTTGAAGAATTATTTTTCCCATTAACTTTTGATGCAAAAAGTCAGGACTTGACACTCATGCAATATATATATGAAGCTAAAATGGAAACTTTGATTTACCAAGTCATGTGATATGAACAAATACAGAAAGTGAGTAAGGAAAGGACAGGAAAGTATTTTCCTTTCTAGAATATATTTTACTTCAGGGCAGAGAATCCCCTATTACAAGGCAAAATGACCTCTGGTCATTAATACAAAAGCCATAAAATTATTAGTAAAGCCTAACTGTGTTTGCTTGTCTGTTTTTTCTTTCAGAACTCCACACTAAATCCACGAATTCTTAAAAATTTCTTACAAAAGTGTTCTTAAGACAAGTTTTTCTACCTCAGAAAGGGGAGTTTTCTCACTTGCCTTTATCAGGAGATATCCCGGTACAAGTGAAAACTAAGAGTTGTAATGCTAAGAAAAATTTCTAGCAGATCTGCTATACTTCACTGTTAGCAGTGATAGCAGTAGGTTAGATTGCAGACAGAGTACTATATATAAAAAATAGTGATTTCTTAGTATTAGCATTTTTTTCTGGAATTTCTGTGTTTGTAATTGCTGTGGTTTTGGAATAAAACAATGTTCATTTCAGTGGAGCAGGTGATTAATGAGAAGTGAGTGAATAGTATATTTTCAGAAGTAGAGGCTCAACAATTGCGTGTTATATGCTTGAAAATAATAAGATTATTTCATAAAATCATAACATTAAAAATAATAAAGGCAGGTTTTTTAATAATTTATGGGCTTTCTGGGAGACTGGTAAGTTTTTTCTCATTTATCTGGAATGTTGTTTCTTTTTTTTTTCTAAACATCATACAGCTATTTGTTCATAGGAGTTGGTGCTTCCAGTAAATCCTTGTGTGGTGATATGCTAGGAGCTGTCAGTGCCCTGGCTATAGCCCAAGTCCTACCCACAAGCTGTCACTTGGCCAGCAAAGAATTGGCCATAGTAGATGACTTAATGAAGGAACATTTGCCTTGATCAATTAAGTATCAACCAACTTGTCTTTCTCCCTGACCAATCTTGCTTCTCTGCAGGTATTGATTCTCTAAGACCACTCTCATGAGATTTCCAGTTTGGCACCCTGCCTAACCCCCCAATGACATATCTCTGTTTCTCCCATCATATTCAGATCTGCATCTACACCAGATACTATACAAACCTGCAGAAAAAACAGATTAATTTCAAAATGAATCTGGTCTTTTGACTCCAGTTTGTGCTGCCTGAAGAGTGGTTATTGGAACCTGGAGCTAAAAAATAAAGAACAGGAAAAATGAGAAAGGCTTAACTTTTTCTTTTTCTCTTTTTCTTTTTGTTCCCCCCCCCCCTCCCACCTCCCCCCGCAATCTGACTGTAAGCACTTTGGGGCAAAGGTTTCTTTGCTCTCTATTTACAGGGAGATCCACATATGTTCTGAGCATTCAGCTTCTGCACAATTCTTTGCTCAGGGCAGGGTATAAAGTTCTACTCCAACCCACAGCGTGCAGTGGCTTTGTATCTCCCACACAGCACATCAGTTTGCACACATTTCTAATTAACATCTAATTTTGGATTAATTTCTGATTCCCTCCTCTGGGCTTTTGTAATGAGATCATGAGTAACATTGGCAGAAGGTTTATACTTAAAATGTATCTGTATGGTAGAACCTCCTAGGTAGTTAACTGACAACAGGATTAAAAAAATATCCAAAACAAACAAGCAAAAAAACCCCAAACCTTCCTTTTTGTTAGACATCTGGAATCTTATTTTTTAGTTTCATCAGCTATAATCAAGGAAAGAATCTAAATACTTTCAGCTCCCAGCAGTTTTTTCCTTGCCTCTCTTTCCACGGATTAAGAAGCTGGGTGTTATTATTACGTAGTTCTTATTTTCCTTATTTTCCAGTATGCTGATGTGGGAAGGTGGACAATTTTACTAAATAAAATGCCTGCAGTACAAAATCTACATTCTTAAGTAATTGCTTCTAAATTATTTGGTAAACCCCAGAGCTGTTGGGGAAAAGAAATACTTTAAATACAGAATGAATGCAAACGTTAAACATCGGATGAGCTGTTCTTATTTACGCACCCATATGCAGGAATTCATCATTGGGAGTGTGGCAGTAAAATTGGTATTCTTCACACACCTTGGTATAGATTTCTTCAAAAGACCCAAATCTTGAAAGGTACTCAGTTACCTTTTCCACATGCACAATGTTTGTTTAAAAAGAGCTATAGGGCTAAAGTACCCTGGTGGGATCTTGACAAAATAAATGAATAAACACCTAAGGGCTTCATTAGTAAAAGGATTTTAATGGATGAAGGAACCTAAACTTTCAACTCAGGCACCCAAATCTAACATTGACTTCTTATCAGCCAAAGTACATATCAGCAGTTAAACTTCAAGGTCCATCCTTAAGATCATGCTTTCATCCCATTCACCTTGGACCTATACTTACCAGAAACACATGAAGGTAGATAACCTAAGCTTTTTCCCAGTTACTGGGGAGAGATTCCTTCAGAGAGCATTGCAGACCTTTTGTTGACTGAATCACCCCATAGAGACACATACCGATTGTGGTGTAAGCCTGAAATGTGAATAGATTCCTGTCTTACTTGCCAGAGGGAAGCGTTCAATATTGCATACGTGCAATCCACATTTAGAATCTCGTTTTTCTACAGTAAAGCCTGAGGAATTCTAGTTTCAGTGCCTAAAGTATCTGTCTGAGATACCAGAGACTTGCAGATCTGTGGTTTGCTGGAGCAACCAGTGGAGGCCAGCTGGAATATCCAAAGGCACACAATGACACTTGACATTGAAACTTGGCATTGTCACATGCCCTTTGCACTTTTCAAGCACCTGAATGTTGCCTAGATTTTTTTGTGCTGGTACTGAATATGTATGGTATTCTGATTCCTTAACACAGATGAAAGAGCCATTCCAGACAATGAAGTTTTACATATATGGGAGACACAACACAAGATGTGTGGGTGTACGGGAGACACATATCCTGCTGGAACAGCATGTGGAGACCAGGCAAGATACCCCTCTGTTTCTGAAAAACACTGGGCAACATAATCCTGCCCTCCATCTCCTTTGTCCTGACATGAGATCTTCAATATTCAGCTCACATGAAGACATTCATGCTTTGGTACCTTATCATTCAATTGAATACCACCCTGCACATTTAAATATCTGCTTCTTTCCTGGGTTGCTAGAAGTTGCTAAATCCAGTAGCCCAACAGAGGCAAGACTGCCACAGCTCCATGTGCTGAGGTCCACACAATAGCAAGACTGAACATGTGTTCCCGGTAGGAACTCACACACAGAACACATATGTACAACAAATATATACATACACACAGGGCCAGCCAAAGAGATAATAGAGACAGACACACTCAGCACTCACACAAACACAAACAAAAATAGGAACCATGGCCTCATCTTGTTCTTCTCACTGTCTGACCAGCAGGAAAGTACATTATTGCAAGTGTAGCTATACACACTTACAATGCAGGTCCCTACAACAGCTGGTCTTGGACACTCAGTCTGCCCGGTAGCTGCCCCTGGGTCCCAGTCTTCCCAGTTGCTAGCACCTGGACATTCGAGATGCTATAGGTCCCATGTGTGCACAGCAAAACACACAGACACAGATGCAGACACAGGGACCCTCAGTAACTGGTCTTACACAGTCTATCCAGCAGCTGGTCCTGGATCCTCATTCCCCCTTGGTTCCTCCTGCACAGACACAAACACACACAAATGGGTCTCTCAGTTCACTTCCCTGAAAGGTAACATCTCTCCAGGAGCTCTCCTGGACTGCTTGGTCTCTCAGGTAGCCAGGTCCTCCAGGTCCCTCACCCTGAGACACACACACACACAGCTCCCAGGTCTGCTCGATACTCACCAGAGCTCACACCCTCACACATACACCTGAACTCGCTCCAGGTGCTGCACCATGGACATATGGGCACCATGAGAGAAAAATGGATACAGATATAGAGAGACATCACTGTATGGGGTGCCTGTGCCCAGGTGCTGGCAGCGGGGCTTGAACGGAGGCGTCTGTGAGGAGAGGCCGGGGCTGCCCCGTGCCGCACACAGCCGGTCCCAGCCGGTCCCAGCCGGCTCCAAGGGCCCCACCGCAGGACACAGCTGAGCCCCTCAGCCAAGCTGGGGGCGCCGGGGGGGGGGCAAACAGGTTGCCGAAAGGGCCAAAGGCGGCCCAG
The DNA here is from genome assembly GCF_965183815.1 of Platalea leucorodia. Lineage (NCBI taxonomy): Eukaryota > Metazoa > Chordata > Aves > Pelecaniformes > Threskiornithidae > Platalea > Platalea leucorodia. The sequence continues at coordinate 7,360,502 of NC_138823.1, read as the reverse complement.
GCAGAGGAGGAGGGAGCCAAGGAGGGAGCAGCAGCAGAGGCAGCCCGAGGGCGCAGGAGGAGGAGGGCAGGAGGGGCTGCAGGCCCGCAGCAGGGATCCCCTGCAGCCCTGCAGAGCCCCCGCTGGAGCAGAGCCCCAGCCTGCAGCCCGGGGAGGGCCCCAGGCCGCAGCAGGGGGATCTTTCCTGCAGGAGCTGCGGCCGTGGAGAGCCCAGGCGGGAGCAGGTTGTCCCTGAAGGACTGCAGCCCGGGGAAGGGCCCGCGCTGGAGCGGGGAGAGGTGTGAGGAGGGAGGAGCGGGCGAGAGGGGCTGGGGTGGACTGACCGCAACCCCCATCCCCACCCCTGCGCCCCTGGGGGAGAGGAGTCGGGAGTGAAGGGGTGAAGCTGGAAATGGGAGAGGAGGAGGGGGAGAGCTGTTTTAATTTTGGTTTTGTTTCTCACTAGCCAAATATATTTTGGTTGGTGATAAATGCAAATAATTTCCCCAAGTCTAGTCTGTTTTGCCTATGACAGTAACTGGTAAGGGATATCCCTGTCTTTTATCTCGACCCATGAGCTTTCTCATTCTGTTTTCTCCCTGTGTTCTGTAATGAGGGGGAGTGAGGGTGCAGCTGGGGCGGTTGTCTGGCTGCCAGCCAAGGTCAGCCTGTCACACCCATAAACACAAATGCACAGGAAACAGAGAGTCCCTCATCCATAAAAATCATTAGAAAGAAATTTAATAAGATGATAAAACTTCCAGGCACAGTCAGACAAATGTACTGACAAGCAACTTGTTTACATGTGACACCTTTGTCCCCTTATCCCTTGGTTTTACCATGCTCCTCAGGTCACCTAGGCTTATCCATTTCCATACCTTTGTTTCCTTCCCTAAACCTGCATCATAAGTCATGGACAATCCCAGGATGCTCTTCCCCTGCATCCCATAATGTGTTCCATGACCTTGGGCAGTGAACCCACTTAGTCAGTGAGGCTACCCAAAGCGCTACTCCTGTTGCCCCATAGTGTGGGTGCCATCCCTGGCCCATGGGACTGAGGCTTTCCTGGGACAGCACTGGTAGGGGCCAGGGCAGGGACTTGTGTCTCTGACTGGAGTAATGGGGCTCTTCTGCCTTGCCTCTGAGCTCTTTGTGTATGAAGACAAGCTTTATATCACATAACCTGACAGTGTTAAGCAGCCTGACTTCTTTCTCACTCCAAACCTCTAAGGCATTTACAGCTCAGACATCCCTCTGTCTTGCCCAGAGACCTCAATCTCATAGTCATTTTCAGAGTATTCCTGGGAGTGTAGACTCTGTGAAAGGCACGGGGACAGTAAGCACCTTTACAAGTATCTCTGAGAGCAGTGTCTCCTTGTTGTGGGGAGGGGTGAGGAAAGGGGCAGAAGAGAGAACTTTGAAGCATAAAGAAATTTGCATCCAAACATACCAGGAGAGTATTCAGACAGCCTGAGTATAGAATATCATAATAGACTGGAAGCTGGGGAATCCAATTCCCTCCTCTTAGAGCTCTTTTATTTTAAATAAGTCTTTGATGTAAAATAAAATAAAAACTGTGAGAAGCAATCTATGGAACTGAACACATATGTCCCATGATAGAGTAAAAGGACTGAAGCCACCTTCTTCTGCCATGTTCTGAAAAAATCAGCTGAATACTATAATTTTTGAAAGAGGTGTATCAGATGCTTGACCCCAGTAATCAGTCTAGGTTAGAGACCAAAAGTGGAAAGACACATCTGAACTCCAGAGACAGAATATATAAGAAAACCTATATTTGTTCTTTGCATTTCCTATAATGATAGGTGACTGGCTTAAACACATTTTTCTTTTTCCTTAGGAACTAAAGACAATGCACAAAAATAAAGGTTTTTGCCTCTATGTATTTTATGAAGGACTATGCAATTAACAAAGATACTTCTAAGCTTTTAAATATCTGCAGTCCTCTGTGTAGACCTTCTGTAGTTTCCAAATACTATCAAATTCCACAGTGCAACTCCAGAATGTGGGTGTATTTCCATAGCTATTCTATATTCTTTGAATCAAAAAGCAACCTTATCTTCCTGGTAGATCCAGTGACACAGAGTCACAAAGGGCTGAAATGAAATGCCACACAGCAGGCCAGGACTGTAACTGAGACTAGAGCTGAGGTTTTTGATGTCATTGGTAAAGGTCTAGTTACAAGTTCATTATGCCTTCAAGATATGCTTTTAAACTGCACCTCTGATTCTGTTTCAGATACTGTCTGCCTTTGTTTTTTGATTGGTTTCTTTTTTCCAGAATGTCTCAAATTCTTTGTTTTCTCTTCCCACTGTCAAGCAATTAATTGTGAACTCTGAACAAATGCATATTGTAGGGCTGGATTACAGTGGAGATAGAGGAAGTGTCTGCCATAGCTTGCGTTTTGGAAAGGCAGATTTATTATAGATATAAAACAGCCCTGCAACTTTAACAGAAGGACATTTAGAAGGAAAGCTGAAGTGATTAATTATTACACAGTAGACAGTTAAATATTTATTAAATACAGGGGATGTATACTGTAGCGAACCAACTAATGTGCACATGAATTGAGGTTATTATCATTATGGCAATAACTACATGCTCAAATTGAGCTAAGCAACTTGCAAGTATTTAAGATGCCTGTTTCCAAGAGAGTTTGAAGCTTTATATAAGATATTAAAGCACATGTAAACCATGTAAATAATAGACTAAACAGTCTTTGCAGAAAGAAGCATTTCTTCCTGCACCGAGCACATTTGATGCTGATATCAGAACATACAATCTGAGCATTTATTTGCATACATGTGTAAGATCAAACAACAATATTTTCTGGAATGGCCTCAGACATACAGCTAATGAAGGGCATGAACATCTTTTCCTCAGTGGCAGAAATATTTTCACCAAAAATGCAACTTTGGCATCTACCTCTTCATCCCAAAAACCTGTAAACACTTTCTAGGTCTTTATAGTCCAAAGAAGCAAAACTCATAGATTGCTGAATTCTAAAAGTCACAGGTGTGAAAGAAGGACTGGCTTAAAAGCACTGCATCATTTTCTACCACTTCTTTAACTCGTGTTAAGCCTTTCCAGAGATACCAGCTACTGTCTCCAGCTTTTCCAGAGGGACTGTGGTGGGTTGACCCTGGCTGGATGCCAGGTGCCCACCAAAGCTGCTCGATCACTCCCCCTCCTCAGCTGGACAGGGGAGAGAAAATATAATGAAAGGATTGTGGGTTGAGATAAGGACAGAGAGATTGCTCACTAGTTACCATCATGGGCAAAACAGATTCGACTCGGGGAAATTTGTTTAATTTTATTACCAATCACAATCAGAGTAGGATAATGAGAAAAAAACTTAAATCTTAACACACTTTCCCCCCACCCCTTCCTTCTTCCTGGGCTTAACTTCACCACTGATTTCTCTACCTCCTCCCCGCCTGAGCAGCACGGGGGGATGGAGGTTGCAGTCAGTTCATCACACATTGTTTCTGCCACTCCTTCCTACTCAGGAGGTGGACTTCTCACACTATTCCCCTGCTCCAGCGTGGGGTCCCACCCATGGGAGACAGTCCTCCACGAACTTCTTAAATGTGAGTCCTTCCCACGGGCTACAGTTTTCATAAACTGCTCCAGCGTGTATTCTTTCCACGGGGTGCAGTCCTTCAGGAACAAATCACTCCAGCGTGGGTTCCCCACAGGGTCACAAGTCCTGCCAGCAAATCTGCTCCAGCATGGGCTCCTCTCTCCATGAGTTCACAGGTCCTGCCAGGAGCCTGCTCCAGCGTGGGCTTCCCACAGGGTCACAGCCTCCTTCAGGCATCCACCTGCTCTGGCGTGGGGTCATCCATGGGCCGCAGGTGGATATCTGCTCCACTGTTTACCTCCATGGGCTGCAGGGAGACAGCCTGCCTCACCATGGTCTTCCCCACGGGTTGCAGGGGAATCTCTGCTCCAGCGTCTGGAGTGCCTCCTCCCCCTCCTTCTTCACTGACCTTGGTGTCTGCAGAGTTGTTTCTCTCACATATTCTCACTCCTACATCTTCTGGTTGTTGTACAGGTCTTTTTTTCCCCTTCTCTATGTTATCATCGAGCTGCTGCTACTGTTGCTGATTGTTTTGGCCTTGGCCAGTGGTGGGTTTCATCTTGGAGCTGGCTGGCATTGGCTCTATTGGACACAGGGGAAGCTTCTAGCAGCTTCTTACAGAAGCCACCCCTGTAATCCCCCCACTACCAAAACCTTGTCATGCAAACCCAATACAGGGACTAAGGAATAGTCTAACTACAGATCCATATGTTGTACAAGTAATGGATGTGCTCTTCCCTCAAGTTGTCTTATCAGTTCACATAATTATCTCAGCCTGGAGTTTTTATCCTGACTTTATCCTTGGACTTGAGAATTATTGTTCCTTCTTGTGACCTGAAGAAGTTTTTGTAAAATTCCCGTGCTCTTCAAAGTCTGCTTGCCCTTACTGCGTGGATTGACGTAATTAAGAATAGCACTACTTCCTACAAACTTTGCCTGTGTTATATCTTGTGTACCACCAATACTACTGTAAATGATAAAACTAATGAATTCAATAGGGAGAAAAGACACGATATAATGGTAATAAAATAAGCCACATTTGTGTTCTGAAGAGCTGCCATTGAACGTGCAATGGCAGCTAGGAAACCTCGAAGGAATGGTGCATCGCAGGCAGATACAAATCTCAGCAAAAATATCTTTCCTAGCTTGACTGTGAAGGAGTCACTTCACAATAGAAGAGACATAGGAGAAAATGAGGGCTAGGAAGAAACACAGGCATCTAGTGCCACTTGGGTTGCCCGAAAGTATCTAAGCTTTCCACACATGACTGGCAAAAAGACACAGAGCTTATGGGAGGTTAATATCTGTCTGAACAGTCATCTGCAGGCTATGGTGAGATCTGAGACAGCCCTGGTTTTCAATTTTTAGCAAACTGAAATGTTGTCTCGTGACTGAGTGAGTAGTGTTGCACCATTCCACAGATGTTGCTGGCACACTCTGGAGGTTGCCTGTTCTGGAAGGATAAAAGGTTTGACGTGAATCCTTCTCATTTTGAGTTATGAGACTCCAGGGAAGGATTGTTTATGAGGTACAGAGAGGTGTATGAGACTGGAAAAGAGATAGGAATGACTGTGGGTAAAGGGAAGAAAGTGCAGTAACAGTCCAGCACTAGGAAGAACAAAGATAGAAGGACATTACATGCAAAGGGAAACCACTGATGCGGAGCTCAAATGGGAGGAGTAGAAAATCAGCTGAGGTTGTTGACAGTTGGAATTGTTCAGTGATTTATTTGGAATCCCAAACCCTTAACCTTTTCCAACTACTGAAAAGTATGTGCTGTGGTAAGTAAGAATAACTGCACAGTTACTGTTACAGGGTAGTTTAACTAGTCTTTCCATTAAAAAAAAAAAAAAAAAAAAGTGTAGGTTTTAAAAGATAAAGTCATCTTTATTTTGATTCAAAGACTTTTTCAGAAAAAAAAAAGGTTTAAAATGTATTCCATGTATTAAGAGTGTTTCTATGCTCCAAGAGGCTTTCCTTTGGGTACTGTAAGATGGTTTATTATCCATTATCTGTAACACAAAGATAATGAAAGTGGTTCTATTGTACTGTATGTGAAACCCACAGGAATACCAGGATTTGACAGTCATGATATATCTCAGTTAGTTTCTAATGTGTAAAGCCATCACAAATCATAGAGAAGACAGTTTGTTGGTTAAATAAGTCTACAAAGTAAGATGATAGAGTTCTTCATTTATCTTCATTGAAACAGGTTTGACTGCTGTGTAGTTGATAAAATAAATCTAGTCCTATTCAGAATCTCTCTTCTCTGCCCATTGTAAGCAAGCAGTTTCTAATCTACTGTATTAATTCTTATGCAGCCCTCATCACCCACAATATTGGAGTATCTTCCATTAGCACATTAAATAAAATGACTAACATGTCAACTGTAGCCCATTTTCTTGCTTGTCTCCCAGGGGAGAGAAGTGTGTATACAGTGAAGTGTTTTGATTGGAAATTTTTTTCTTTTTTCTTTTTCTTTTCTGTGTGTTCATGAAAGAGACAGTAGGTCAAAGAAATACAATAGGAGGTAGAGAGGTTCATTATGGTTGTCTGCTTTTAGGGGAGCTCATTGTATTTTTGAAGAATAATCCCATGAAATTCCATGAACTTCACAATTATATGGAAAATTTAGTGGTGCCAACAGACCAGAGCTGTTGATCACAGTCTCACAGCCTCTGTTTTCTAAAAGCGCCTGTTCCTTTCCAATGGCTATAAAGACACTTGAAGCACATGCACACATATACAATACAAATTTTAAGGTTAGACAAGATAAATATATCATCCCTCCCTTGGAAACCATAATAAGGCTCAAGATTCTGAATTTGACTTGGTGTTTAATGACAAGCAGTGATAAAACCAGACAATTATGTTTTTTATGTCTCCTGGACATGCCAGATCCAATGCAGACAGTATCTGCTATTAATGATTTAATTCTAAGCTCTATTTCATGACTTTAATCCATCCAAGAAGTGAGAAAATCATGAATATCACAGTCATTGCTAGAGTAGTGTTAAGTCTCTTTGGGCTGCTGGTGACAAACAGAAGGCATCAGTCAGAAGTGTGGCTCAGTAAGAGTCTAAAATCAGCAAGGAATGCAGAAAGAGCAATAAACTATCAACTGTGTTGCCCATAGATAGATATGAATTCTTCAGCCAACAGCTGTTTCTTAATAGAATCCTTTTAAAGTGCTTTTCTTTGCTTATCAGCATCATCACTGACCTTTTTGGCTTTAATTTCAACAAACTGTTTTTCATCTCAGACCTAGACCTGCTTTCCAAGTGTTGTGCAATGTGTACTAAAGTGGTGTAGACATATATATGGTGAAAGGTTGCTGATATGAGTCTGTATCATTTTATGACTGCATTTAAATGCCACACAGGACCAGAGAAATGGTTGATCTTTGGTGACGTTTTCCATCATGTTCTTTGGATGTACCTCAGTATTAAAACATTCCCTTGGAAATACAACAGATGTGTCAAATGACTCAGGGAGATCTAAGATAAGAACGTCTCTCTGTTAATCATCCCTGATGGTAGCAAACAATCTATCATGGCACCAAGACTTTTCATGTGCTGGTCTGAAACTGGATTATATCAAATCTAGGACATTAGATGTAATTTTGCAAGCTTGAGAATGACATTGGACTTGCTTTTATATGAAATTCCAGTGAAAAAAGAGATTTGATTTTGGCAGAGAAACTAAGTCTTTCCCAAATAGAGTTTTTCTTGAATACAATTATTTCTGTCCTAGTCCCTTGTTTTCACAGAGACTTTGAATGGCATTTTATAAAGAGGATACAGTATTAAACAAAACACACAAGAAAAAAGCAAACAAGAAATCCAGTGATAAATTCTTAGGGAAGAGAGGGAGGAAAGAAAAAAAGAGTGCTATCAGAGTGAGATTGTGAGTGGCGAGGAATCAGCTGCTTAAAGTCAAGGTACTTTATTGATCTCCCCTCCCACCTTTAGTGTCATTGTGATTTCTTTAGTGTGTCAATGCAGAAGATACATTAACTATTCAGGTTGCAATAATAAGGATGAAAAATACATTTATTCCTGAAACAGAAATTACAGATTACAGTAAATAGTCAGATTTCCATTTAGGCTGGTGTAGCAGCAGTGTAAACTACTTTTTTTTTTCCTTTTTTTTTTTTCCCGGCCAGTCTAGCAGAGTCCTGGTACAAAACAGAAATCCACTGGCTGTCTGGCAAGAAAATAGGAGGGATTTTAAAAGGTTTACCGAAATAGCAGACAAGACTAGTTGATTAGTGGACAAAAAAGAGGTTACTGGGCAGCAAACTCCTTAGGAATTCTTTTCCAGGCTATGCTTTTTCCCCTTATAAATTAGCATACCCGCCTTGCTGCTGTTTTGTACCAGAAATAAGAGGTATGGTCATGAAAGGTGGCATATGCATTTAAAAACTAACAAGGGAACACTTGTCAGCTCTGGGTGGTCCCCAGTGATTCCACTTTGCTGAGAGTCATGCTGGGGATGGCACAATGACAAAATACATGAAATGCCTTAAATTTTCTTTGTCTTTCACAAATCTTCTGAGGAAAGAAAGTAACTGCAGTTCCTAAAACCTCCTGTCAGGTTAGATGATTGGTTCAGGCCTTACCCTTGAGTTCTCCTCAAGCTAACAGAGGACAGAGACCTTGCTGTCCCCACTGTGGTCATGTGTAAAACCACGAGCTAAATGATACCATGAACAACAGAAAGAGGTCATGAAACTCAGAAGAGACATAAATCTCTAGCAGGTAGCTATTGCACAGCTGCATCATATTTTGAAAAGAAATAAGATGACAGACAAGCATAGGTTGCATTTATAGCTGGGTAAAGGGGTAAAGACAATTAAATTTCCCTTCCTTTCTTTTTGCAACTCTGATGCCTGTGGTGCAAGTCTGTCAGGCTTCAATAGCCAGCTAAAGCTGGACTGAATTCAGGAGTGTGTGGTAGAAGGGGAAGGAGGACCAGCACATGGCTGCTAATGTCCCTGGTTAAACTGGTGTCACTTTTCCTCTTGAATGGACACTGAAGAAAATGTCCTGTAGCAGAGAATAAGCATCACACATAATTTTTAAAGCTCTTTTATAAAAATAAAATCCCAAGGACTGTGGTTTACCTAGTTGTATTGCCAGTGCTCCTTCTGCTGGAGACTGATTGCTTAGGCACAGAAATAATATTTTATTTCAAAGCAGAGATGAGAAATGAAAAAATACAGTACAGCACTTTCATCAAGGAGCTATGAGTGCCACTTGCATACATCTGAGTCAAGGATACACTGTGAGTTTAAATTAATCTTTGGCAAAACTGTGAGGAAAGTAGGATCAATCTACTTTCCTCAATAAAATTTGAGGACTGTGACTGTCCTGTGAGGTCTGGATCATCCAGGCCTGAGTTCTTCAATTTATACTTGTGAAATATATTACTACTAACAAACAAGAAATATTCTTAAATTAGCCTTTTACACTGCATGTGAGCTGTAGTGGAATTTGCTACATTAAATTATTGAAATGATATTTCTACAAGAAAATGTAAAGTGTAAAATATTTGCTCACAGCTGTTTACTGTGCTTATTCATCAATTCATTGATTATAAAACCAGAATGGACTAAAAGGACAAAAGGGCTACTGATGTAATTTACAGGGGGGAAAAAAAAAGCCTGAAACTCATTTGCCTCATCAGCTCCAGCTGGGATACCCAATACCATTGGATGAAGCAAGAAGTTTACTGTAGTGTTTTGCATCTCTGCCTCTACAGGGTTGGTTTCAATTTTTCCACCATTAGTTTGTGAGAAAAAAGAGATAAGAAGGACCTCAAATCTGATTTTTCATCCTTTGTGCTGACACAAATTACCTTTCCTTTGTGAATCTTGGCAGTGGAAAGAGATTTAGGAAAAGTCTATAGTGTTTCTGGAGAGAGGCAACCTCCTAAAATAAACAAACAAAAACCCAAACAGAACCCCAATCCCCCTATGCTTTACTAAGCTGTTGAGGGAATAAGAGGTAAAATGGAAGAGATGGAAAAGATTTTTTTCTCAAGGAATGCTTTGTGCATCTTCAGCTGATGTGGAACATTTTGAAATTTATTGACAATAATCTCGCAGCAAATTTGGTCTGATGAAACTCAGCATGTATGATATGTAGTAGGCCACGCAGAACACCCTGACGTACCAGCTCTGATGCATCTCTTCATGGTTTCCATCACTGTAGATACTTAGGAGGTAGCTGTCAGGACTAGTTTGGATAGAGCTGACCCTGCCTGGGTGGATGATGTTTTGAGATCCAACCCAGAATCTGGGAGAAGCAAGAGATGTCTGCATTATGAGGTAGGATGGTCTGGAAGATGGAGTGACCCCAGCACAGGGAACGCCCTCATTGAGCACTGCGGAATTAAATGTTAACATTTTTATAAGGCCTAATCCAGAAAAGAACTAACAAGTGATGTGCTTTCTAACATGAGAGTGGGTCCCTTATAAATTACTCCTGCTGTGGATTTTTATAGGAATGGATCTTTGTGATAAAATGTTAAAAGAAAAAAAAGAAAAAGAAAAAAAAAAAGGTCAAATTAGAAACCTGAGGAATAGATGTATGGGGTGTCTGTGCCCAGTGTGTTTGGGGCGGGAGCGCTGCAGTGCAGCCTCTGTGAGGAGAGGCTGGGGCTGCCCCATGCCGCACACAGCCGGTCCCAGCCGGTCCCAGCCGGCTCCAAGGGCCCCACCGCAGGACACAGCTGAGCCCCTCAGCCAAGCTGGGGGCGCCGGGGGGAGGGAAACCAGGTTGCCGAAAGGGCCAAAGGCGGCCCAGGCAGAGGAGGAGGAAGCCAAGGCGGGAGCAGCAGCAGAGGCAGCCCGAGGGCGCAGGAGGAGGAGGGCAGGAGGGGCTGCAGGCCCGCAGCAGGGATCCCCTGCAGCCCTGCAGAGCCCCCGCTGGAGCAGAGCCCCAGCCTGCAGCCCGGGGAGGGCCCCAGGCCGCAGCAGGGGGATCTTTCCTGCAGGAGCTGCGGCCGTGGAGAGCCCAGGCGGGAGCAGGTTGTCCCTGAAGGACTGCAGCCCGGGGAAGGGCCCGCGCTGGAGCGGGGAGAGGTGTGAGGAGGGAGGAGCGGGCGAGAGGGGCTGGGGTGGACTGACCGCAACCCCCATCCCCACCCCTGCGCCCCTGGGGGAGAGGCGTCAGGAGTGAAGGGGTGAAGCTGGGAATGGGGACAAGGGGGTTGGGGCAGGCAGGTTTTTTAATCTTTGTCTGGGAGTATTTAATTGGTAATAAATGAAAATTATTTGATTTCAAAAGGGTAGAATTCTTGATTTTTGCCAAGGACACAACCAATGGAAATCTTTTTCATGGTATGTATACTTCTAGCTTTTTTCCTATTGTAGTTAATCGTTTATAATCTTTTTTTTTTAAAAGGAGAGTGAGTGGGTATTGATCTGTTTAGAAGAGTTTATCACAAAATGCTTTACTCATTTATATCTAAGCATGCGTTCAGCTTTTTCATGGGATTTATTTTCAGCAGGATATAACTAGTTCTGGCTCTTCCTTCCAGTCTCCCTGTGTTTCACTATTAAGGAGATCAAGGAGCTTTGGCTCTCCAAGTGTACAGCAGACCAGGATAAACGTCTGGAGCTTCAGAGAGCATCCTCTAACTCATTAGCCATAGCTAGCTCCACCTGGATCAGTTTCTCATCCCTTCTCATCTAGTTCCAGACTCATGACTGGATACATGGTTTCTTTATTCATTGTAATATCAAGCAAGTATGATGCTTTCTAAAGGGAGCCAGAAAGTGTTTTCTAAGGTCCATCTGTCTTGAAGTTTAAATTCAAAAGGTCTGGTTTATGAGTCATCTTTACAAACATTTAATACCTTTCTAATACCTCATTTCATGTATCCTCCTATTGGTTATCCTCTTCTGTCATACATCAGTCAAGTCCCTTTTAATTGTCAGTTTTTACCTACACTTGAGCTTGTACACAACTTTAAGTCATTTGCAGCATTCTCTGTTAATTTCATGTTGTGTATTTTGAAATGCTATATTTAGCTATTTCCTGGTTTTCATATTCTCCTCCAGAAAGTACCAGAGGTGTCTTATGTAGATCTTCATTAGTCCTTTGATGAATTGCAATCATCCTGCTCATCAGTCTAGTACCAGCTGCTCATCAGTTAAACTGCTGAGTTTTGCTGATGTTGACATTAGCATCTGCAATTCTTTTAAAATCAACAGTTGCCCTAGAAGTCAGTCCCAAAGAAATGTATTTTAAAGTTAGGCATACAGTGTAAGCTTGACTTGTACTGTAACTGATTGAAATGGGTATCCCAAGGGAGCCATTTAATGTAAGATGAATGCTAATTTTAAAAGAGAACCAACTTTCAGACTCTGTGAACTACAGAGGGAGCCTAGGTGATTAGCTTAGATTTGACTTTTAGATGGCTTAAGTTAGGTAATATAAATCCTAACCTGCATGCCTGGAGTTTATTGGTATTTAATCAACAGATCTTATTTGTATGCAGCTTTCTATTTTTAAAGAAATGTAATCTAGTTAATGAAAATAAGCTGAGACAACAAAAGGAAATATTACAGTTGTAGTGCTAGCTCTAATGAAATCGATGGAAATTTGCAATAACTTCTCTACCTAGAAGTAAGACTTTGCCTTCAGGTCCAGCTCCTGATACAGAGGTATTGATTGCACATATGAGGACTGGACCTTTCTTATAGGCATCTCTAAATACTGTGTTATCGAGATATTTTAATATGTTTAAGGATTGGGAATTTACCTGTTATGCTAATTCAACAGTTAAATAATAAGGAAAAATAATTTTCTTACCTTGAGACGTGGTAAGGTACTATAATAAGATAGTATAATAAGAGAAGGCGGTATGCATAGCTAAAAAAACCCAACCCAAACCACCACCCAACCCAAACCAACCCAAACCAAACCACTAATAACAAGAAAAAAGATATGTAATAAAAGCAATCTTTCATATATATTGATTTGAGCCATTGACAGCTCTTAGCAAATTGCTATTATCTATCATAACCTTTTATTTGGTCATTTTGTTCACCATGTTACATGAGGTTTACAGCCCATTAAGATACGCTGTGTCCATTGACCACTTTTCTCTCTGTAAATAAGTCATCAAAAGTTATTTTAGTTGGAAAACTAAATTGTTAGAAGTTAAGGTTATTGAAGAATATGCAACAATAATTAAGCAGAATAATCAAATCTGTGGAATGGCGTTCTTGTCTATTTGGAATGTTAATCAGCACATTTAAGCACAAAAATTTGTCTAGGCACAGCCTGAGCTCCCTGGGGGAGTCTGGGATTTTCTGAAATTCCAACCTTGAGAGCTCTTGAAACAATTACTTTGTTGTGAAGAGGGTTAGGAAGTCAGTCAACCACTTTGTCTCAGGTCAGTTCATTGTCTTAAACCAGTCCATTGTCTTATCCATGCTGAGAAGACAATAAGGAGCTGACAAGGAAGACAAGCTGAGGAGTTCCTTGGCCACCCCAGGGATTAACGATATAAGTGCACTGGGTGTACACACAAAATACCTCATAATTATAACTATAAGGGAAACTTGAGATTCATACTTATAACTAAAATTCCATAGCTCTTGCCACAATGGTATTTTGTGGTTTGTATTTGAAGGCCAGAAGAATGGGACTGCAAATGGCTTTTTGCTTTACTGGTAGTCCATAGGCTCTATTCAGATAGAAATTCTTGCTCAAAGTTAGAAGAAAGATTTTTTTTTTTAGTTAGTATCTCTTCAAGCTTATATGAAAGACTTGCTGAAATGACTTCAAAAATTTATTTGCAAACTGATTGGTTGGGAAGGTCACCCTCAGTTTTAATTCATAAATTAAAAAGAAAAAAAAAAGTAAATTATGGACTGTTGTTTTGCTCCCTTTTAATTAAATTTCTGGAAACCTTTTAACGAATTATTTTATTTTTTTTCCTGCCTTGCCTCTTACCAGCAGTGCTAGGTTCCACACAATATGTTTTTAGTGCCCAATTGAATACTAATAAAGAGAGTTCGTACTCATTGTCTACAGCTGGAACTAGTTTAGTACATTATCAGTCATTAAAAAATTCTAATGTGCAGCATCAGCTTTCAAGTATAGTGGACTCTGTTTAAGACCAGACTAAACAAGCTATTTTCATTAGCTAAACACAGAATGTAATAAAGATATATATATTAATTAATAAACAGAGTTTGGCAGTTATATGCAGTGTAAAACAGGACTTGTTGATGTCAGTAGAGCTAAACGAGTAGCAAATGAAAACTGTAGCCAAAAGAAGGGGGAATATCTTCCAAACAGTGAAAACAAGTATCTATATTTTTGTCTGAAAATTAAGAATAAGAACAAGTGTTCAAACTTAATGAGAAACATGGAAATACCCAAGACCAAGAGTTCTCTGTTTATATTGCAACAGGCATTTGGTTCAAACTTGCTTTTCTTGAAATCAGTGGAAGCACACTCAATACTTGCCACTTAGAAGATGGTTTGAGTTCTCAGTGATTTATATAGACTATATAAACTTTCTGACTACACCTCACAAGAGCACTAATTGGAATGACTAAGTTGAGATCTACTCATGAAACATGTATATGCATGTGTGGTGGGTTGACCCTGCCTGGATGCCAGGTGCCCACCAAGCTGGTCTATCACTCCCACTCCTCAATTGGACAGGGGGAGAAAATTACAATGAAAGGCTCATGGGTTAAGATAAGGACAGGGGCAGATCACTCACCAATTTCTGTCATGGGCAAAACAGACTCGACTTGGGGAAACTAATTTATTACCAATCAAATCAGAGTAGGATAATGAGAAATAAAACTAAATCTTAAAAACACGTTCCCCCCACCTCTTCCTGGACTCAACTTCACTCAGTTCATCACACATTGTCTCTGCCCCTCCTTCCTCCTTACTCTCTTCCCCTGCTCCAGTGTGGGGTCCCACCCATGGGAGACAGTCCTCCATGAACTTCTCCAACATGAGTCCTTCCCATGGGCTGCAGTTCTTCATAAACTGCTCCAGCGTGGGTCCCTTCCACGGGGTGCAGTCCTTCAGGAACAGACTGCTCCAGTGTGGGTTCCCCACAGGGTCACAAGTCCTGCCAGCAAACCTGCTCCAGCATGGGCTCCTCTCTCCATGGGTCCACAGGTCCTGCCACGAACCTGCTCCAATGTGGGCTTCCCACAGGGTCACAGCATCCTTTGGGTGCATCCACCTGTTCTGGCGTGGCGTCATCCACGGGCTGCAGGTGGATATCTGCTCCACTGTTAACCTCCATGGGCTGCAGGGGGACAGGCTGCCTCACCATGGTCTTCCCCACGGGCTGCAGGGGAATCTCTGCTCCAGTGCCTGGAACACCTCCTCCCCCTCCTTCTTGACTGACCTTGGTGTCTGCAGAGTCATTTATCTATCTATCTCACATATTCTCACTTCTGTCTTCCTGCTGATGTTGTGCAGCAGGTTTTTTTCCCCTTCTTAAATATATTATCACAAAGGCTGTACCGCTGTTGCTGATTGGCTCAGCCTTGGCCAGCGGCGGGTCCATCTTGGAGCCGGCTGGCATTGGCTCTGCGGGCATGGGGGAAGCTCCTGGCATCTTTTCACAGAAGCCACCCCTGTAGCCCCCCCCGTACCAAAACCTTGCCATGCAAACCCAGCACAGCATGTTTCATTTGAAATGCTTTTTTGGGTGATCTGAATTTTCTTCTTTAAATAAATGTGTTCCTAAACAAGTCGCTCAATAAGGGTGATCTGCTAACTTTTAATCTAAGACTATGCTAGATCATGCAAGCCATACTTGAATGAGTAAACAAATGTATTTCATTACTAATAACTTGTTTGAATACTCACAGGATATAGGCTCAGATACACATACTTTAGCTTTTGCATTGGAAATGCTACAACCACAGATTCAAGAAGAATAAAGAAACAATT
The DNA here is from genome assembly GCF_965183815.1 of Platalea leucorodia. Lineage (NCBI taxonomy): Eukaryota > Metazoa > Chordata > Aves > Pelecaniformes > Threskiornithidae > Platalea > Platalea leucorodia. The sequence goes on along the minus strand of NC_138823.1, from coordinate 7,344,971 downwards.
TCCCCAGAGTAAGGAAGACTTTTAGTGCCATGGTTATTTTTTTGTTATCCCTCTGACATTTATAGATGAAAGAGTAAAAAAAGATTAATGCAGTTGCTGTTTTTTTCTGGGTGATATGTCTTTTCCAAAACCCACTGACGGCTATGATCAACATGTTTTGCTCAAAATATCTCTGACTTATTTGATAAAATGTCAGAACAATAAAGCATTTGTCCTCTGGAAGCTGGCCTGAAATTATCAAAAATTACTGAAAACCCCAGGCTTTTTGGCTGTAGCCAAACTACCCCACCTTGAAGATGTTGTTTCAAGAATCTGACACTTAGTGGCTTTTGGCTGGAAACCTGATATTTTCTAGAATCACTAATTTTGATTGTTGCTGCCAAAGCTACAAGGCTCCTTAACACAAGGCAAGACTGGATTGCAGACAAGACAAAACTGGGAGGAGTGGTTTGTTCACCAGATGGTTGTGCTGCCATTCAGAAGGACCTTGTCAGGCTGGAGAAATGGGCTGACAGAACTCTTGTGAAGTTCAACAAAGGGAAAAGCCAAGTCCTATACCAAAGGAGGAATAACCCCACATATCAGTACAGTCTGGGGACCAGGCCTGCAGAGAAGGAGCTGGTGGTCCTGGTGGACACCAAGCTGCACATAAGCCAGCAATGTGCCCTTGTGGCAAAGAAGGTCAATAGCCCCTCAGTGTGCATTAGGCAGAGTGTTGACAGAAGGTGGTTCTGTAGCATCATGAATTCACCTAAGCTGGTTCTGTAGCATCATGAATGGACTTCAACTCATGCTTTTAAATATATACCATGTAGATATTTGTCTCTGCACCTTACAGTCAATACAAAGCAACCATCAACAGAAAGAAATAAGTACTATTAGTAAACAATTTATCTAACCGGTTTTAGATGCACATCTTCGAATCATTTCATTGAGAAGTACCTATTTATCTCCATGACTATATCAGGTGAAGACACATACACTTGTTCAAATGAGTCCTTTCTCTAGAGAATTTATTCAACAAGAAAGTGAGCTAGCTTGGATACAAAACTGCACAACTGCAATTTATATGCTGCCACAAGCTAATCTCCACACGGCGCATTGAGTTTTATAGGCATACTAGTTTGAGCTGCCCTAACTCATGGTCTCTGAAACCTAAGCATCATTACACAAATATTTGTTTTCCCAGTGATAAATGCCCAGATTAGTTGCAAACTGATATTTAGGGATTTCTTTATTTCCCGTGGATATTTCCATTTAAAATAAGCATGCCAGAATTCATTGAGAAGTCATTTTAAAGGAAAAAAGACAGCAGTCTAAAGACACAGGTGTTCTGGTTCACCTGGTATCAGTGGCTGTGTTTGTGCAAGATCCAAGTTCCCATGTCCTTGGCTTTCCTTTGTTGATGCCTTGGTTTCTGATGGACATAAACTCAGCACAAGCCTTTGCCTTCTTTGGATAAGCAATTCACACATACATCAAAGAGGTGACAAAAAATTTAGCACCTCAGAACGCCAGGTCACTTTACCAACTGCCTTCTGTGGATTTGGGGATTTTACTGATTTTTGAATATATCAGTTTAAGTTTATCCAAGGTCACATGGATTTCAAGGACTATGACTTCCAGGTCCTCACTACATGTTCTTCATTTCATCTACCCTAGTTTGCCTTTTAAAATGGCTGGCGTTCTGCTTTTTCCATCTCTATTGTCTCCTATTTGTACCTCCTGAACTCTGTAGGGAGAGAGAAGTGAGATGAGTCCAGAATATTTAAAAGGTTAAAGTCTCTGTTTGTAAGTAAGTCCATTAAGAGTTTATAGTTTTTAAACAGACTTTACTGGCCATTAAAATTCTGATGCCTTTGCCTGACAAAGATTGCAATGAGAATAGAAAATGGCATTAAATGGAATCCATTCTGAAGATGATTGCAAAAGATACAAGCCTAACTCATTCTCATTATAGCTTTGTGTTGGTATAATTGTGAGTGTTACTCGGATACCTGAAATACTTGGAGAGAATTTTATTGTGATTGTAAAAAGGAGCTACTTAATTTGATTTAAAATTGGAACTGTAGTTGCCTACTTTTGCTGTACTGCAAATGGCATAGGAGCAGCTGACACTGATTTTGTGTAGGCCTGCAGGAATACTTTCCTCTTGCTTAAGCCCAGCTACTGACATTCAAGACATCTATATATGGTTTTAAGACTCAATTTGCTGATAATACACAAGGCTGACATGTCAGCTACTCCTGTCTTGTAGTTTAGGGTGAAATCAGACTGCAGGAAATCCTACAAATTTAGATTGTATTGAAACATGCCCTTGTCTTTGTGTGGATGATCTTGAGGGCACTGCCTTAGTATTTGCTTCCAGGTAGGGCTGTTTTTTTTTTTTTTTCCTTTTTCGTGATGAGAAGTGATAAATGTCAGCTTCAGAGTCATCCTAGAAAGATTTCGGGGTGGCCTGCCTAGGAATCTGGGAAGCCTCTATTCAAGCTAGTGGATCAGGCTAATGTGAAAGCACAGAGTTGTCTTTCAGGAGTGCTCAGGCAGCTCCTACAGCCAATGTGTTTAAGCAAAACAGTAGACATGGTCTGCAACTGTTTGGAAGAGACAAGTCCATTCATCCCTGAGAACTTTAAAAGCAGGAAGCCATGCCATACAGGGTACCATTTGGTAAAACATCGGTGGAAATTCATGGAAATTTGGTTTGCAACAGCTGAAGCAGAGTACTTTTACATTTTATTTACTGACCTTCATGGAGAAAAGTCCTCAGTTACTCTGCCTACAAAATAAATGTATATCTATCTTTTGCAGTGATCCTAGAGGTTACCTGGTACCAAAAATCCTGATAAATTATTGAAATGGACCATTTAGAGTTCAGACTTTTAGTTAAGGAATAATCACTTTTGTCTGTTATAACACACAGGTAATATTTTCAAGGGTGCTTAAATGTTTTAGGAGCCTGGCTTCCAGATTTAAAAATCAAAGGCTTTGGGAAAGAAAGCTTATCTTTAACTATGTACCAGATTCAGATTTCACTACCTCTAAAAGGAGTATAATCAACAGCCAATAATTTCCAATACAAATTAACTCCTTTCATTTATTTACTGCTAGTAGGAACAGTAGAATAAGGAAATCGAAAGCAGAAATCAGGGGATGGCACTGTGTTTTGGTGAAGAGGTTTGGAACCCTGCTCTCACCTCTTGCCCTTGTGTGGTCTAACAGAAAGATTAGTTGAACCAGAAATTCAGTGTGATAGCTGTATTCTTCTGCTTCAGGTATCATTTACCCTTCAAGAAATCAGATGCAAAACAGAGTACTAGGGAAGGAACTAGTGGGTTTCTCAGACACCTAGCAAAAACTCTGAGGAGTTTGGCAGAAAAGTACATTATTTATAAAATGTCTAAGAATGAAGGAAAATATACTTAAAATTTAATAGCACTTAAAGAATTGTTTCTTTTTCAATTTTGTTTTGTTTGGTTTGTTTTTTTAAAGGAAATAATGTAATCACTTCTAGATGAGAGCCTGTTTCGAGAATACACTCGGGTAAGTAAAATATTAGCAAGTCTCATCATCACTTTTTCCCAGGTTTCATGCACAGCTACTTACCTGAGGAATAAACCACAAAGAAAGAAAATTTGAACAACATTTAAATAACCTTAGACTTTTAATTTCATTTGAGGCATATCTCAGATCAACAGAAGGTCGTAATCATGGAGAAATTTTAAGTGATCTGTCCTGAATGTTGAATCATTTGCTAAAATCCTCCAGCCTCACACATTCCAAATGCTTTGTGTTCCACATTTTTTAATCTCAAAGTAGGTGTTTTGTTTTGTTTGTTTTTTTCTTTTTTTTCCTCAGAAAGTCAGGGAAGACGAGAGAGAAAAAATACATAAAAACTACTCAAATTCTCTCAAACAAAAACTTGTGCACAGTGCACTCCAAAATTGACCACAGTGGACAGTCTCTTCAAAACTAATAAAAATCTTTTTCTATTTGCAAAAATAAAATATGAGTTCTCCTCCTCAAATCAACTGTTTTTTGGTGTTGATCACACAGCTCAAGGCTGATGATGGACACTAAAGGTGCTAAGAAGACTTCTGTCTTAGTACAGGTCCAAAATGCTGTTAATATTTCATAAGAATAAGAGCCAATCCTTTCAAATCATCTATCTTGATTCCTTTTACCCCAGTGTGTTATTGATGAATGTCAGTATCAACTTTTTCTCAGTGGCTATATACTAAATTTGCTGCAAGAACAAATGAATCCCATGAAAATTCTTGTAAGACAGGGAGACCAGTTAGCAACTGGCAATGTAGCATCCTCTGAAGGAAAGAAAAGATCATGAAAATATTACAAGCAGCAGGAATATGTGAAAGAATCAAAGCTGACAATCAACTGAGGAGAAAAAGTTTTAGCTTACAGCATCACATTTGTCACATGGTCTTATCAAAGTATAAAACTTAATCAACCAAAGTCATACAAGGTAGATTACCTACAGATTTCAATAGTGGTGCTCCCTTGTCACAGTCCTGATAATTTCCATAATACCGAACCAGATGGTTGGGGGGAAAAAAAAAAAAAAGAAAGAAAAAAAGAAGACATTGCTGTCAAAGGCAGAATCTTTACTTCTGTAACAAAGACAGACACTTCTCATGGAGAACAGTTGCAATCAAGTCTAATAATAGACACAGAATTTTCCCAATGAGTCCCAGAAGCCAAAGGAGAAAAGGACATTATTTATGTCACAGCACACATATGTCTAAGTGGATGCCACTGGCTAAAATTGATTAGGGAAATTTGTTTATCCTTTCTCAAGAAAATATTCTGCCACTGTATAATGGTGTACATGTACATACATATATATACAATGGTGAATGTAGATAGAAAGCCTGCCTTATACAGTCCGAGAAGGAAAAAAAAGATAGTTGTGGATGGTAACAGTAATCTGAGGCTCATATTCTTCTTGAATTGATTAAGAATCAATATTTCATACAGATAGAATTGGTACCAAATCTCAGAGAAAGATAGCTCAGCCAAGAAACCATTCATCTGTTTTGTGCAATACATGCTGTTTATGCAACTCTGTGTGTGCGTTTGCATGTGCACATGTATCTTTGTGTGTAAACACACATTTGTGTATATTACTTCCCAAGAAATCAATAGAATGCCATGTTTTTGCTTAAACTTCTGTTTTGTAATATGGATTCTTAGAAAGGGAGATTCATGGCCTGCTAACGTAGTGCAAATTATCTTACAAGATTCTTAGCAGTGGTCAATATGTTTTCTGTTTTAGAGAATAAAGCATTACCCTTGAGAGATATGGCTCATATCCTAAAGAACAAAGAAATGTTTAATGAACAGAAAGCAGGGAATACAAATAGAGCATACACTGAACATAATAATTTTAAATGATGCAGACACATTCTTCAGCACTTGCTCACAGTAGTTTTTCCTTGACATAGTAGAACTGCTTCAGATTTATGTCATGTAAATAACAGGAGAATCTATGCTGCCATTTAAATATACTTCATTGGAAAACAATGAAAACAATTCTAAAGGCATGCATTTTTGAACAGCATAAGCAGTTCAACTGCACAAGCAAGATATCTGTATTGATCCAAACAAAGTCACTTTAGACTTACTGTGGAGAAAATAGAAATAGAGAAAACCAACTTGTTCTCTTCTTGTCCAAGTTCACTGAATTTTTACTACTTCTGTCACCGTTTTATTCTCTTTAACATCTAGGCAAAGTGAGTGCAATTATGTGTAAGAAGCCTTTCTTTCTTTTTTTTTTTTTTTTTTTTTAAGACTACTATATATTTTTTTATCATTACTTGCATAGGCTTTGTATTGATCTGATCTTGCAAGATTGAATGGCTTGCCTGGACTTGTCTTAGCCTGTGCTGATTTTAGCTCCTTTTGGTTGTGACAACAATCACCTAGCCATCAAGTAAGTGCCATCTAAATTTGTTGAAGCTTTAGTTTAGCTTTGTGGAATTGTATGGTGTACTGCCCATTGTTCATGGATAAGTAGTAAAGCAAGTGCTCTGCACAGGGCCAACTATCTTATGACCCTAGAATAAAAATGTAGGGTTTAGCTGAGGGCAGGCACAAGATGACACAAAAAGTACTAGGACTCTAGACACAAATCATGGTGGCTGGATGCTAGTGACTAAAGGTATAAACAAACAAATAAATATACAAATGTGAGTCAGGTGAAAGAGATTTCAGGGGCAATAATAGAAAAACAAGTCTACTATGGCACTGGAAACCAATGAAATACTGGGTGAGTCACTACAAGAATGAAAGAGAATATCCTTCTAGAGGAAGACTGAAGCTGATGACCTTCAGAGAGAAGTGAACATTGGACAGGTGAGCATAACACCACAGAAGAATGTATAGATCCTAGGAAGTTTTTGTTTATCAGTCTTAACTGTATTAACTAAAAGTGTTAGTACCATCATAACTGGACTGTAATAACTGTTGTGCTTTAATTATATTGCCTTAATTTTAGTTGCAGTAACTATAAATTCTTGGATCTGTATGTAAGGTGTGTTTCCTTTGATCCAGAAGAAGAATTGAAGTGTAATATTTTATACCTGTAAATAACTCAGACATGTACGACTGAAGCCTAGTTATTCCAAACATAAGATCTCTTATGCCGGGCCATACCAGAAATGTGACCAAGTCCCTCCCTCTCTAGAAGAAGCTAGTAGTGGGTGGTTAAGAAAAGAGTAGAGGACATGGGGAAATAGGGAACAATTCCTACCCCTGACTGCCATCCCACTCATTATCAGCCTGAAATTTAGGAAATTCCTACGCCAAATATGTTCAGTAGCTTCTAATGAACTAGTCTTCCATGAATTTGTCTAAGCCCTTTCTGAAGTAATATAGTGTCTTTTGGACATAGCTACCACAAGTCAATTATGCATTTGGTTAAAAAGATAAACAAAACAATACAAAACAGCCCACTATTTCCTTGTTTTGAAGGTATAGAGTTCTTCTTTCTTTACATGAGCATAACTGACAGTGTATCTTATGCTGTATATGTTTTAAATAGTCATCTTCTGAGCTATGGTTTATGGTTATAAACATGATGTCAGTTATTATTTTGTACTTCACTAAGAGTTAAGGAATGATACAGGAGTGATATTAATTCAGACTGCTTAGGAATAAATTTTAAAAAAACAGAAATAGTTACATTGCAAAGCCATTATTCTGTTTTGTTACTGCCAGCTGAACCCATCTGCTTCTTTCTTGGAACTTCAGGGAGTGTAGGCTGTACTCCAACTTAAACGCAAGAACAGGACAAAATGGCTTATATGTAACATGCTACTACTTTGTGACCTGTTAAATCTAATTAAATATGAGATTGTTTCTAGATTGAAACTTAATCTCATTACACAGTTTACACTCAAAATTCTGTGGAAATCCATCTCTTTTCATTATTAAGACATAAAATGGAAACTACAAATTCATTCCTTAAATTCATAGTTAGAACAGTTTTCTGAACAGGTCCCTCTATCAAAACATTGAATATTAACAAAGAAATTATTTTTGATTATGAACGTGTTTTTGAGTCTGAACAATCTTACCTTGGCAGTATGACAAAGACGTCCCTAATAGCTTTGTTTTTATGACTGACATTCATCCCGGGTGAACTCAATTGATACCAAGGGATTTATAACAGGTATAATAAACAGGTCTTGGCATTTCCAAAATCATTTCTTTGACCTAATATAGAGACATAATCATAATCTTGGGTCTTCTTGCAAGAAAGTTTCCCCATTCCCATTAGTGCTGAAGCAAATATTAGCAAAGTTTAGGCTGTCATTCACACTGGAGAAAATTTTTCATCAAGTCATTTGGCAGCCCTTCTCTCTGTTCTCAACGAGGGAAGACTTCATCCCTGAGTACTTGCTTGTGTCAATGACAAAGGTGTGTAACAACTACAGCAGTGTCAGTACTTTTAGAATAGTTCAGGTTTCTTCCTTTTTGTGATTTCTTACTTTTCAAATCAGTATGTGAGTGACTGCCTTCTACTACAGTGGACCTGAGTATATATAAAGGATTTTCTTGCTAGCGGGGATTTGCTACCTAGTTTGGCTCTGGCAAGCAGAAGCTTATTGTTAAAGAGCATCAGATCTCACATTCAGAAATGCTTTCTGCAGCTGTGTACAGCTGACTGGCATCCCCAGTACCTGTGTATACGTGGCCACAGATCATCATAATTGTCTCTCTTTGCTCTACTGGTTTAATTACCAGCAAGAGTTTGCTTATAAAACGAGTAGTCAGGTTTTATACCTTATTAACTTTGTTACATTACAGTGTCAGTGTTGCGCAACTCCAGTTAATGTGTTGTCTGTCTTTTGTGACCTCTCTGACTTTTTTCCACTTGTCCTTCCAGAATTTATTAATTTTATCAACAATGTGGACAGAATATTGCATGAGATGTACCACGGTTGGCCGAAGATGACAGCAAAGAGCTCTGGACAGTCTAGAAATACAACACAAGAAATGGAAGATCAGCTGAGACAGCAGATGTTGCAAATTTGGAGTGTCTCCTGAGGACTGGAGATGCTCAGAGAGGACCTGAGTAATCTTAGTCAGTCACTGAGCCACAGGATGATGCTATTAAAAATAATTTACTTCTGCATGTGAACCCATTCATGTAGAGTAAAGGAGCCTAATGCAGAGATCTTTGACTCAGTAGAAACCTGTGAAAGTCCAAGTGATTCTGTGCAGTGTTTATGATTTTACCCAGTGGACTTACAAGCAGCCTAGCTGTGTTTGCTGTGAATGGTGTCCTAGCTTATAAATCCTCTCTGTTGGCAGAGATGCAATAACACACAAATACATCAAAGATATCTTTGTGCTGCTTTTCACTTCCCCACCTTTCTGGTTCAGATACGCATGCAGAATTAACTGCTCCTTGTATAAATCCAACAATGCTTTACAAGGCAGAGCATCAGAAGGCTACAATGCTTAGCACAGCACTTCTTCAAGAACATAATTCCCCTTTTCTTCCTGTCCCAATCTGTGGTCAAAGGTTAATGATTTTAAAATTGTTCCTGTTTCACTTGGCCTTGCTCTTACTAAGAGCTTATGAAAACAATGTTCTTGATATGAAAATGAGCTGCATGTGTCCTATCAAGAGCCTTGCAAAGCTTCACACCTCCTTAGGCCCTCACGCTACTTTCCTCTATTAATGGTCATGTTATGTGCTGAAACCACAATTTAATCAACATGAATTTTAAGAACAATTGTGTACCAGATCTTACATCATGAATCATCACAGTTCCCCTGTGATATACTGTGATATCTATTATAGCTACTTACTGGTCAGTAGCAATGCCTGGAATTCCTGAGACAGTTCATGCCAGGAATGTACTACTACATGTAGTGTCTGACACTACTAATACATGTTAGCATTATCTCTTGAGGTTGGCCCTGACAACAAAATAAAATGTCCTGAATATCACACAATCAGTGGATTTCATGAATCATCCTATACAACTGAGTTCAGTTACACAGAAAAACAAGACATCCTTGAGACTACAAATATAAGTAGTATAAATACGATTTTATTCGGATAATATCCAAGATTTGGTGAAAGTCTGTGTTGTCCCCAGTGTTCCCTGTGTATAGATGTGCAACAACTTACTTGAATGTCTTGGACCTTCTTGCAAGATCTACTGACCTAAATCAATCAAAATAGAATTCAAATTAATCTTTACTTTGGAAGTGTTCCTGGCTCTGGTAACCAGTCTTCTTGCATCCTTGCCACTGTTCAGCTATACATAATGCAACACTATTACCCCATGCAACGCTACAGGCTTGGGGAGGAGTGGCTGGAGAGCTGCCTGATGGAAAAGGACCTGGGCGTCCTGGTTGGCAGCCGCCTGAACATGAGCCAGCAGTGTGCCCAGGTGGCCAAGAGGGCCAATGGCATCCTGGCTTGTATCAGGAATAGTGTGGCCAGCAGGACCAGGGAGGTGATAGTGCCCCTGTACTCGGCACTGGTGAGGCCACACGTCCAAATCCTGTGTTCAGTTTTGGGCCCCTCACTACAAGAAGGACATCGAGGTGCTGGAATATGTCCAAAGAAGGGCAACAAAATTGGTGAAGGGTCTAGAGCACAAGTCTTGTGAGGAGCAGCTGCGGGAGCTGGGGTTGTTTAGCTTGGAGAAGAGGAGGCTGAGGGGAGACCTTATTGCTCTCTACAACTACCTGACAGGAGGCTGTAGTGAGGTGGGGGTTGGGCTCTTCTCCCTAGTAACAGGCAATAGGATGAGAGGAAACGGCCTCAAGCTGCACCAGGGAAGGTTTAGGTTGGATATTAGGGAAACCTTCTTCACTGAAAGCATAGTCAGGCATTGGAAGAGGCTGCCCAGGGAAGTGGGTGAGTCTCCATCCCTGGAGGTATTTAAAAGACGAGTAAATGTAGTGCTCGAGGACATGGTTTATTGGTGGACTTGGCAGCACTAGTTTAACAGTCGGACTTGATGATCTTAAAGGTCTTTTCCAACCTAAAAAATTCTATGATTCTGTGATTCTATAATCACTTCTTTAGCTTTCAAAGGAAATAATTGCTCCAAGATAAAGTGAGGCTGAATTCATGAAAATTTTCACAAAGGACATTTTGCAATCCTTAGATGTCAACTACCATATTATAGGAAAGTGTATACCTGCATATCTCATGACATATCGAGAAACAAATGGTTCAGTGAACTTGACCATTTGGAAATATTCTAGTCAGATTAGAAAAGTGCCAGTGAAAATCATTGTCTTTCTTTTATTACACAAGAATGTAGGATAGGGATTTCACCTAACAGTTACCCTGATAATGAGACAGAAAGTAGACTGACATACTTTATGGAACATCCTACTCATCAGCCACGACTATGTATTCAGTGAGCAGAAGTATTGCAGTTCCTGATAACAAGGGTTTAGATCATAAGTCTGTCAGTCTAGTGTCTTGCCTGAAGCACTGGACAATATCAGGTAACTGATGACAGCTACAGCAACTCAGTCTCACAGTTAAGTAGGTTCGTTACATTATAGGTCACTTACATCAAATCAGAAATAATGGACTGACCACTGCATCACACAGACTCACTCCTTGTCAGCCCAAGATGCTCACTGCAAGAGCCAACATTTTCCCACAGGTGTCACCTGATGACTAATGCAACAATTAAGGTTCTGTCACATCACATGCACTTGGCAGCAATTTCTCTTAGTGCTGTATTGCTAGGATTTCAGGCAATTTTTCATGAGGCTAATAATGGTTCAAAATATAACTATCATTCAGCAATGAGATACCATTTCAAACTGGTATGTAAAAATGGGAATGCTGTGTAGAAGACATGGAAGAAAGTCATTCAGCTGTATTTGGTATTGGGGACTTATTCTGAGAAAAGCAGAAATGGCTTAAGGTGGTAATTATTTTTTTAGCTTTGAAAACAAAAAATAGAGAGGGAGATGATCCTCCAATAGGAAAAGGATAAGTAAAATAAAAATGTTGATCAATTGTCTCCATTGCAAAAAAAAAAAAAAAAAAAAAGAAAACAGATAAATTTGAAGAAAGAGATTTGGGACTGCAGTTTATGAATATTTCTTTGGTAGGAGAAACTTCATCTTCAGCAGTCTTTGTGATCAGTTTAGATTAGCAAGTCAGAGATGGTGTAAGTGTGGTTGGCCCAGGTGAGAGGAAAGGACTGTATTAAACAAGTTCTTGAAGCAATTTCCATCTCTTCTTTTTAGTGATTGAGACCTTTTCCTAACTTTGCTATCCACATGCCTTCCTCCTAATTCCTGCTTTAATTTCCCAGGTTGTTCCAGTCTGGTTCCAGAATCAAATTCAAAATAGAATAAAATGCAGATTTTCAAAGTTTGAGTTTCCTGCATTGTAACTCGAGACAGATAATTTTTTTTTTTTTTTAATTTCCACAAAGACCTCAGGTGCCTACCTTCAAAAGTATTTACACATCACACTCTGATTGAGTGTCATTGTCACCCGTGCCATGCTTCCCACAACATAATAATGGTGAATTAAATAGCCTCCTGAGCCACAGATACTTCAAGAACACAAGCCTGAAGAAAGTTTGCCAACCTGAGTTCCAGAATCCTTTAAGATGTCCTTCATCACAAAGCTGTTTGTAAGAAAAACCTACCTGAACAATGCAGGTTGCAATAAAAAAAAAAAAAAAAAAAAAAAAAAAAAAAAAAAAGTACATTATCTATATCACTTGACAGCACTTTCTCATTTAATTGTCCACACCAATATAGGCAAAACAATCCATTTAGTACATGTGTTACAAAGTACAAGACAGATGAAGATTGAGACTTTTTGTTCTCTAGTGGAGTATCTATACTGTTAATGAAAAAAGGGTTTCTTAAAATAAAGTGGATTCTATGGCCTCCCCAGCAAAATACCTTTAAATTGTGTTACGTGCTGTCTGTGTTATCAACACTAGTAAGTAAAAATTTATTGATTTAATTCTTTGTCCTTCTTTGACTGACTGCAGGGGTATTCAGTATGCTGGCTGTTGTGGATGGAAACTTCATATTTTGAATCAGGACTACCACATGATTTTATAGTGTGATTTCACAGTGTGAATGAAAAAAGCACCACATAACAGTGTTTTTCGCTTCCAAACTGCACTAGGCTCAACACAGAATTTTAAGATAATTTTGTTTAAAGCCCTCCAGAATCAGACTTGGACCTCCTGAAGGTCCATTACCATTCCTTTTGGCAATCCTTCCTAGAGTTTCAATTCTCATGCAAGCTCTGCCCTGCACTAAAGAGATAATGAGCACTAAATTTCTTGGTATGTCTGTTTGGTACTTCCATGTTCCCTTCCTCCCCTCTGCAAGAAAAGTCAGCAGGATTTTTAGCCTACTAGAGCCCTATGCATAAATGTTTACTAAGGAGGGCTTTTCAGCAAATTGTTTCCTTGATGCTGTTTTTTTTCCCATTCATCAAAAATACTGATTCATCCCAAGGAAAAATTTACCGGGAATGTATTGTCTTGGTTGCATTTGGGAATTTCCCAAGGCTGAAGGTGGAAATCTGGGTCAGAGGAATTCCTGTCCGTTGCTGAATAGCCCAAATCACTATGAAATATACACAGCCCAAGTCCTTGTTCCTCCTTTACCTCATTCAAGACCTGTTCAATGAAAGTGGAACATAAATTTCTCCATCAGAAGTTATCATATGAATACATGGAAAATTATTCTGGTTTTTCTTATAATTTTTTTTCCCTCCATAATGAATCTCACTGGCAGGTTTGTTTGTTCTATGTTTACAGCAAAGGACTAGGCTGCATTCCGAATCACAGGAAAACAAGTGCTTAAGCTTAAGTCAGTAAATATCCTGGATAAGAAAAGGGATATGTTGTTACTTGTTCACACTAATTTGTAAGTTCATAAATCTTATATTTTTTTGCTGAATAGCTAACAGTTAGGGGGATGGAGGTGGATGATATGTATATTTCAGATGCACCTGAAAGAAATTCATCTGACTGTGAGAACATTAAGGAAACACCTGCATCTCTTTATGGTGTGGCTGGCAAGAATGAGTAGTGAAACCTCAAAAGGCTCAGTTGTTAAGCTGAGACAAATCTCCTAAAGGCTATGGAAAATTCTGCCTTGTGTTACACTCATGCAGTCTGATTGACTTCAGTGAGTGTGAATGATGGTACTCTTAGACCTTTCAGAGTTACGGGATGCTCACATGGGCTTTATTTCCCACAGATTGCACTCTATTCCTTCAGTCTTTCTGAGAACGCTAAGACCATAGCATAGACAACTGAAATAGCAATACTTTGATGTTCTGTTATATCTTTTCCATCAATGCACAGAGAGAGGATTCTGGGCTAGTAGGAAAGGAATATCTGATCTATATACCTCATCTTTTAGATAGCTCAAATAACATGCCTCCTGCCTCTCCCGCTTGTGTGTGAGTAATTCAGGAGAAAGAGAAGAGCCGAGTGGGCGTAAAAGTCTATGGGAGTCTGAAAACAAAGGATATTAGAAGGAAAATACTGAGCCTGTAGGACTTTTAAAAATATTTCTAGTTCAAATCTGGCACCAAAACGACATACACTTGTGTAAGAAGGGAGGAAATGCCATTTTGTTTTTATCCACTTCACTTACACTATTCAAAACTCATCATTTCTCATCTTCATACTATATTGCCATCCAAGCTGCCAGCTATTTGGGAAACTTTGGAATGTATGAGTAGTTGCTACAGTATATTTACAATTTAAACTAATCTTTAGTGATAATAGCGCTTATCAAGAACAATCTGATGGATTTGAAATATTTATCTACTCTTCACCCCTCTCTTCTTGTATTAGCATAGTAATCTGCCTTTCCAGTTAAAATTCAGCCTTTGTAATACTACTCTGCAGTATGTTTCTGATGTCTTCTGCCCTTGTCTGTGTAATTCATGTTTGAAATGCAAGAAAAGATTCTGAAGAACAACAGAACTGCATAAATCCTTCCTTAAATCCTTCAATCTTTAGATTAAAAAAAATCCCTACATTAATGTTTGTAAACCCAATAATGGGACCAGGTCCAATCATTTATGGCTACATTTGCAATTCAGTTCTCTGCTAACATGAAGATTAAAGAAAGGATTAGTTTCCAGCCCAAAGAGCCACTGTTTAGCTACATGAGCTGTCAGTAGCCAAAGTATGCTTTGATCACCAGATGTGCCAAAACGTAAAAATACAGGAAAGATCAAAATGATCATTTCTGATATCTCTTTGAAACAAAGATTAAAACCATTTTAAGTAGATTTTTAACAGGTCAGCCGCCTTGGCATTCTGTATGGCCCTGTAGGACTTGCCAAACTACTCTTCCTGACCCTGCCTTGTTGAAGTTAAAGAATACGAAGGCACCAGCTTCGGCGTCTTTATGCTGAGGGTAATTTGACAGTGTTACTGGAGGTGAGCTGCTTCTCCTATGCGCTGACCCAGGGTAGCAAAATGGCAGTCTGATCTAGCAGATAAACAAGTCTGTGACAAATAGCACTGACATCCTTGTCAAAAGAAAAGACATGACTCAGACCCGATATCTATACGCAGACCAGTGCTGGCTTTCAGTGACAAATGGCTTTAGTCTGACAGCGTGTTTTGCTGCTTGAACTTTCATCTATCAAAACAAGACACAGAAGCATGGGGACACAGCAAGAAGAAGGGAGTATGAGAGAAAGCCACAGATACAGACAGGCAGCCTGTCCTGCCCTCTTATAACAGTACTTACATTTTTTCCAGTCTTTTAGTACCTTTATCATTCCCTGGTGAATATTTTACTTCTCCTCCCTCTTTTTTTAAAGTTAAAAAAATAAACCAAAAAAGGTTTAATTTCATTACTTGTAGATTGAAGCATTAGAAAACCAGAAAAAAGCACGTGATTTTTTTAAATTTAATCTCTCTCCACACAGGACACTAAGTTTCACTCACCCATGGACAGAGTATAACAGTTAGTATCAGCCTAATGGAAAATTTATGTGTGACTAAAGAGTAACTTCCAACCAGTTATCCAGTCTTGCTTTGAAGGCATCAGCAGGAAGGGAATCAACACCAGGCAATTCATTCTGGCAGTTAATCACCTTCTGCGGTATCAGTTTAGATCTGGATTTCTATTTTCAATTTGTCTGCCTCCAACTTCCACTCATTAATTCATTTCAAGTTTTTCTATGCTAGACAAAAAAAAAAAAAAAAAAAAAAAAAAATCAGTGGACCATTGTACTCTGTGCCCACGCCCAGGTGTTGGCAGGGGAGCTCCGCAGTGCAGCCTCTGTGAGGAGAGGCCGGGGCTGCCCCATGCCGCACACAGCCGGTCCCAGCCGGTCCCAGCCGGCTCCAAGGGCCCCACCGCAGGACACAGCTGAGCCCCTCAGCCAAGCTGGGGGCGCCGGGGGGGGGGAAACCAGGTTGCCGAAAGGGCCAAAGGCGGCCCAGGCAGAGGAGGAGGAAGCCAAGGCGGGAGCAGCAGCAGAGGCAGCCCGAGGGCGCAGGAGGAGGAGGGCAGGAGGGGCTGCAGGCCCGCAGCAGGGATCCCCTGCAGCCCTGCAGAGCCCCCGCTGGAGCAGAGCCCCAGCCTGCAGCCCGGGGAGGGCCCCAGGCCGCAGCAGGGGGATCTTTCCTGCAGGAGCTGCGGCCGTGGAGAGCCCAGGCGGGAGCAGGTTGTCCCTGAAGGACTGCAGCCCGGGGAAGGGCCCGCGCTGGAGCGGGGAGAGGTGTGAGGAGGGAGGAGCGGCCGAGAGGGGCTGGGGTGGACTGACCGCAACCCCCATCCCCACCCCTGTGCCCCTCGGGGGAGAGGGGTTGGGGGTGATGGGCTGAAGGTGGGACCTGGGAAGGAGGGGTTGGGGCAGATGGATTTTTTACACATTTCTTACATCACTTAACAGTATTATGACAACAGCTGTTAACATGTTTTTCTACATGAAATGATTAACTGCTGTGAGAAGACAGACTCAGGAGTCCAGTGACAGAAGAGTCTACTTATGTTAAAACCTGAGAGCCGTGTTGTATGCATACACGGTCTGGGACCATATGGCAGATTGATGTCACAGGCCAGCCTCAGAACAGCCACTTTCTTACAGCTGTTGGTGATATATTTATTTCTGAGGGTGCTGTTAAAAAACATCAATAATTCCCTTAACTGGCATAATAGTAACACAGCTCCAGCATATAAGGCGATCTGACAAGGCCTGTGGGTCTCAGACACAATCAAAAGTAGAGAAGTTAAAAAAAAATAGAAAAGAATAGACAGTGTCGGCTAAAAACCTCTTTTGAAACTCTACGAGGAAATCAGATTAACGGAGGCTATTTATGGTGAAGGACAAAGATACTGACTTCCTTAGACAGCTGATTCAAATCTCAGTTACACCTGCTTTTTTCAGTTTTAATTTCATTGTTTGCATATGAATAAATCACTCATTTTTGAGGAAAGTAAAAGTTTTTTGTGAAAAAATATTATTTTGCCAAAATGTGTTTTTTACTGAAAGATGATTCAGTCTTTAAAGCAAAAAGGTACGCTTGGATTGCATATATTGCAACCCATGGCCCAATAACTTGACTTGGTTACAGGACATATTTCAGAAAGTCATCCTGTTTTTCATCTGAAGACAGAAAGCCGTGGAAATTCTCTCACTGGCTTTGGTAGCCTGTCCCCCCAATAGTTAACCACCTTTACTGTTAAGAAGGTAACTTACTTCTCACAGAATTTTTTCTGTCTTCAGCTTCTAGGTTTTGGTTCTTGTTATGACTTTCTCGACTATGATGAGGTGGTCTTTACTACTTGTGGATTTCTGTCCATGATGATACCTCTACACTAGAAACAACTTAACTTTCAATCTTCTTTTGTTTTTCCAGCTGTATTTTTTTAAACCTGACCTCCAGACCTACACATATTATTCTAAGCTTACCCAGTCCCACAGCCTTTTACAGAATGAAAAAAAAAAAAAAACCCTCACAGATGAAGATATAGTTTTCTTATTCGTGTGTCCAGTAGCATAACTAAGCCTTTTACTTCAACACACTGGAACCTCCGTCACCAGCTTATTGTGGAGAACCTTCCTTTGCAGACCCCTAGGTCTGTTTATCAGGTACACCTGCCTTACAAATAAAAGAGGGATTTTATTTCTCTTCCAAGTCTGGTGGAGCCTCTGTGAAAACGCACTTGAGGAAGAGGAAAACACCGCGCAGGGCCAGTGAGGAGTAAGGAGAAAATGGGTATGAAACAATCCTGCAAACACAAAGGTGAGAGGAGGAGGAGGGCAGGAGGTGCTGCAGGCCCACAGTGGGGATCCCCTGAAGCCCTGGAGAGACCCTGCTGGAGCAGAGCACCCATGGCCTCATCATGTTCTTCTCACTGTCTGACCAGCAGGAAGGTTCATTATTACGAGTGTAGATATAATCACTTACAATGCAGGTCCCTACAACAGCTGGTCTTGGACACTCAGTCTGCCCAGTAGATGCCCCTGGATCCCAGTCTTCCCAACTGTTGGCACCTGGACATTCAAGCCCCAAAGCCTGCAGCCTCACTCCAGTTGCTGCTGTAGATCCCCCTTGTTCACAGCAAAACACACACACACATGCATAGACAGAGTGGGTCCTTCCAGTAACTGGGCTTTTACACAAACAGTCCACAGACACACACACAAATGGGTCACACAGTTCACTCCCCTAAAAGGTGTAAGCACTCCAGGAGCTCTCCTGCATGGCTTGGTCTCTCAGGTAGCCAGCTCCTCCACGTCCCTCACCCTGAGACACACACGTACGCACACACACACACAGCTCCCAGGTCTGTCTCGATACTCACCAGAGCTCACACACTCACACACCTGAACTCGCTCCAGGTGCTGCACCATGGACACATGGGTGCCATGAGAGCAAAATGGATACAGATACAGAGAGACACCAGTGTATGGGGTGCCTGTGCCCAGGTGCTGGCAGTGGGGCTGCAGGGCGGCCTCTGTGAGGAGAGGCTGGGGCTGCCCCGTGCCGGACACAGCCGGTCCCAGCCTGTCTGAGCTGGCTCCAACAGCTGGGAGTCATTATCTGTATCAACCAGCATCATCTTACCAATTTTTTCATAAAACTTATATTCTAGAAGGCTGTTTTTACCAACATTAGTTTAATTCCTCTACTTTAATTGTCCATAACATGAAACTTCAGTGATAGTTTTCCTTACTTTAACAGGCTTACAGTCACCAAATCAGCCCACATACTTTTTCTTTCTTTTTTTTGAATGCTGGGCAAATGTTTGTGTTCTCCAAGCTTTTGTAATGTTCTATTATTATATCCCTGAATAACTATCTGACTCTATATCGAGATACAGTCTCAACAAACTCCCTAAGTCACTTGGGCATGATTTTGAACACCTCTTGTTTTAATGAAGACAGATAGTGACTTCTTCAATTACCAGTAAGTCAAAACTACCTATGTGGTGCAATAACAGTTGTTTTTTTGTTTTTTTGTTTTTTTCCCCAGATATAGAAGAAAACTGCTGGGGTTTCTTAACAATTATTTATAATATCGCCAGTAACTAGTAGACTTGTCCTCAGAACTTGTTTCTCATATGCACAGTCTTCTTCATTGTTTATTTGGGCCATTAATTTTCTTTTATGTGTTTGGCTTTTCCTATCATATTCTGCTCTTAATAACTTCTAATTTATATTGATTATAATCTGTGTCCCTTTTCTTCCTTTTGATAGAAATTGATTTTTTTTTTCCAATTATTGCCTTCATTTTTCCACTAGGACAGTTTAAGTGGTAGACAAAAACTGTCTTCTTTACAAATATGGAATCATTACTTCTTAAGTAAATATCAAAATAATCGCAGAAATTCTTTTCATAAAGCTACGTTTTTCACAGATACTACTGCTTCCTTTTTTATTTTTCATCTTACATTTCCCATTTAATTCTCCTTAGCTTGGAAACTGAGCTTATCTGAAATGCCATATATAATTCATATAGACAAGCTAATCACCAGCTTGGAAGCTGGTGGTTTCCTAGGAATTGGTAGTCAGGACTATCTTACAATCAATGAAACGAAATAAAAGTGGTTGGGACTATCTTTTATCTGCTTATATTAAATATAAGCAGGTCATAATCACCGGTCTCTAAGCAACAGCCAGATACTAATCCAGCAATTAATTCATCTTTATCCATATAATGAGGTCCAAAATAGAGCTAGCTTGTGTTAAGTGCGATGCCTCTAGTGTGAAGGAAAAAAAGAAAAAAAGAACCCACCCATATATGCATGTACTCAAGTACTCTAATGACTAACTACTGCCTGTGTGAGACCTTTAATATGTCTGCAAAATTGAAATCCTCCTTAGTAACACAGTTTTTCTTTCTCTTACATACAGATATTAAAAAGTAAATCCTCTGTTCTCTGCTTTAATTTAAGAATCTTGAATGGACTCTGTTTCCATTCTTTGTTATTTAGCTCTTTGGTCCCTTAACACTGCGGTCCCTGGACCTATAAACCCTAAAACTGCTACTGACATTGCCACCACTGAATGCCACCATTTCTTCTCCTCTTCACCCTTACTTTTCACTTGTTCAACCCTCTCTGTCCTTGCTAAACACATTATAAGAAGAGCTGGCAATTCGAGTCATGTAAATTAGCCCAACATCAAGGTTACCATGACTCCAGCTCTATGTCTCTTTTCTCAGAAGTGAGACAGTCAAGTCCGGTCCCCAGTTTTGTACCACAGATATGTAAGCAACTAGGGGAAAGTGGGAAACTTTGTTCCACTGTGTTTGTTAGAGCTATTTAGTCTGCATCATACAGATTTTCATTTTTTGTGCAATTTTAATCTAAATTCAATCTGTTCACTCTTGACTATTCTAGCTTCATTCCAAGTGGGAGAAAGTCTCCATATTTGCCTGCAAGATCTAGGCTATCCCATACACATAATGCATTAGCTATGGTGTCAAAAAGGCTCTTGCCCTTGCTTGTTCATTGGTCCTGTTGAACCACTAGCATAAGCTGGCAACCGACAGCGCTTAAGAGACCAACCTTCAATGAAACTAGACTTCCATGATAATATAAAAGAGGAATTTTTAATCTTAAGCACACATGGCTAGCTATCAGATAGCTCCATGAGGATGTTGTAAATGCTTTGTGACATCTTAAATGGCAATAGACACCTATGGTGAGTAAAATACATTGCACCCCAAGGAAAGAGTCAGGATAAGACTCTTACATTTAGATCACTGCTTACACATTGCTACTTCTAATCACCAGTGGTTGGGGTTTTTTTACTTTTGTTTTTTCTCCCTGTCCCCATCCCCCAGTGATTATAAAATTTCTTCTTAGTATATAGCATATAGTGTATATATATATATGTTTTTTATTAGTAGTACATTATTTCTTAATAGTACAACTGAAACTAAGATAAGAATATACCGAGCAGATATTCATATTGCGTGCAACATTTACTTATTCTGTTAAGTTGCTGAGAGTATTCAGGTGGAAGACAGCTGCCATTTTCTGGATACAGCTGTATTACAGAAAAGGCTGTAATTCTTGACCTAACATTACTGCTCAGCTAGTGGAGACTCCATCCTTCCAAAATCTACAGACTAGTCTAAGTGCTCTTTAATTCATTTCTGGTAAAATTACTAGCTTTGTTGAGACTAACAAACTATTGCAGTTAACCTAGGTCATTTTGCCTGAATTTACCCAGGGACTGCTCATGAAAATTTTGAATGGTAAGTGAAGGGTTGGTAATATGCAGGGGAAAAGTAGTGAAGAAGGGTTAAAGACAGTAATCTCTTTTGGCCTAACATTCTGAAATGAAAGTCTGTCAAGGGCTTCAGTTACCAGGAAACAAGCTGAAAACGTTACACATAATCCCCACACAGACTACACTGGAAGTTACAAACCACCACCTAACAAAAAAAGAGAAATGTGCCAAATTAGCACAGCTGCAAGCTCCTTTGCTCCTGTTCAAGATAGCAGATCCCTTTCAACACTCTCATTTTTTCTTCTGTTGTTTTAGATCCCTTCAGCTAGACTTTAAACCTGCCTTGCAAACTCATTAGGATGGAGCAATGGTAAAAGGTCAAAAACAATCAGGGGAGTCTCTGAAGTGTTGTGTTTTTCATCTGGTTCCATAGGGTATTGAACCATTGGCTTCAACGTGTGCTGCCACTGTTAGAGATTCTATATTTTTGCTTTAGAGATACATTGATGGTTCTCTCTGTGTTCTCTTCTGGGTATTCTGGGCACTTTAATGCTTTTTACTCATGATATTCATATTTGTCTGAAATCAGGAAGAGGTGAGAAGACTCATCATCTACTGCTTCAGAGTCTAAAAATATTTTTTTTTTGTCTATCATTACAAATCCCAAGCAATTTGGGCAGTTAATTCTCATTGTCAAAAGTGGATATTATTGGTTCTTAAATCTCCAAAGTAGGAATTATTTAAAATAATCTTAGGCAACTGAAAAATAAGCGTGTAACTGAATCAACCATATTGGCTCCCTCTGCAGTTAATGGAGATATACTTCCAGAGAGCAAATAATGCAATTTGTCTTACACATTTATTTTAGGATGGAAAGAGTCATCCTATGGAGGTATCCACCTCCAGTCACTACAGAGGAATCCTAGCTGTCCATGTTAGATACATCACCTTCAGATAGATACAATGAATCCAACCTTGAGTTGCCTTGCAAATCATCTGAGGCAGTCCATATGGACAAAACTGGTGACATGATAACTGCTTAGGAGAGAATCTACTCTGGAAGATAAAAACACATATCAGGTGAGTCTGACATTGACAGACACCTCTGGGCTCTCATCAGCATTCACAATAGGTATCTCCAAGAAAGATTAAAAAGAAATAAATAAAATTTAGTATACTATCTCACTCTTTGTTAGGGTGAATGCAGCTTTATTTAAACATTGATAGAAATGCACCTTGATGTCAGCCACACCAATGGGATTTTTCTTCAATGATTTTTTTTTAATTTAATTTTTCAGGTAAAGCAGCTAACTGAAATAAGCACAAGAATGTGGTGTGCAGTTCTAATAAAATATATCCCCATACAGAAGTGCTCTACATGCCTCTTTAGGATATTAAACTACTTCTATTCTTTATGTGCTATTTAAACTGACATGGAGATTTGTGGATATTCAAAGCCCAAAGACTATAAAAGGATAGAGATGTAAAATAGGAGGGATTACATAGAGATGTAAGATAGGAGGGATTGGTTTGTTTGTTGTTTGTTTACTTTTTCAATTTAAAATATATTTTTGAGCTATCTTGACCTCCATCACTTACTAGATGCATGAATTGCTTACCTGTGTTTGAAAATACTTCAGTTCCATCTTAGCCACTTCATTTATATGCAGAGATTTAGCACTGCTCTCAGTAGTTCCTTCTTTTGTCAGGTTCTGATTTACAGCATAAAAAGGTCTCTGAAAATTCCACTTCCTCACGTGTAATTGAATGAACTCTACGGTCTTTTAGAAATGTGTCCTAACTTACTAGATTTTAAGCATTTTGGAAAATGAAAGCTTATGTAAATTTCATACATTATACTTTTGTTTAAATGTAAGCAAATTTTAGTTTAGTGTGTTAGACCAAAATTCCAAAATCTTTGTAAACAATAAAAATTACTGAGTAGTTATTCAATATTAAGGACTAATCACTTTAACGTAGTGTGAAATGAAATCAGGTATCTTTTCCTGAAATAAAATATGTGAAAACTATTTTCCTCCCTGTAAATTCCAATTCCCAAGATGTCAGTTATTAACTAATGTTGCTTTTGTTTGTTGAATATAAATAAACTGTTGAAACTGTTTCTGTACTTACAGGAGTTTTTAAATGTACTGTGGTTCAGTTAGAGGGCAGCTGTGTCATGGGTAAAATGTTCTAAACTGTATTTACAAAAGTCTCCACTTTCCCTCCTGTTTGAGAAAGGTAGCAACGTAACTGCCTACCAGTTCAGATTCTTCTGAAAGTCATGTTTTCAATCTTCCATGTGAATCTACAAATTCACCAGTAGGTCCTTCTACACATGTGGCTATTAGAGAACTGTGAAATGATGCTACAACAAAGGAATCACTAGAATTTTGTGAAATTTCTGCAATATAGCTGGAAAGCATAAAATTTTCTGACTTCGTGTTTGAATCAGATCTGAAAATTGCAATCAGTTGATTATCATTTAATAGTTCCAGAACTACGACGAATTAGGGATAGGACTCATCTGACCAGTACAGACATCTGTAGTGTAGACATCTAACTAGGTACCTGGCTACCACATCTGAATCTAGCTCCACTAGACAGTGGAGAAAAATGGGCATTTTTAGGAAGCAAGCCAACTACCCTGCTCTAATTGTTCATTATACAATGAAATAAAACAAATGTTTGAAGTGTCAATTTTCTTCCTTAACTGTATTATGAATTTAGAAAGTAAGCTTAGATACACATCTCTACACTGTCAATTCTTACAGCTGATTCCCCCTCAGTGGGTGGGATTTATCCCATCAGTTTCAAGCTCTTACTTTTATATAGGTTTCGTCACAATTTGGCAAAACTTTGCTCTCTCCATCCTTAGTAGAGAGGACCAAATATTTGGCTTTTCCTGGGTTCTTAAATTTTTGCCTATTTAAATCTACAGAGAATGAATCCCACCTGTGGTGTCAAATTGAAAGCTACCCAGGTTCAGCTGACTTTTGTATCTAAACTCTGAGTTTGAACCTGAAATGCAAAGAAAATTTTAAGGAGGTAGATCTAAGCAAATGAAACATCATACTGAATTATATTGACCAAAATTACTTAGATATAGGCATTTACTTTGGGCTTTATTAAAATGTTCACTCTGTCATTCAGAGTAAATGATGTAAATTAGGATTAACAGAATTTTACAGAAATCAGCAAAGTTACATCAATTTGCGTTGTCTGTATTATATTACAGAGAAGATCTAAAATATACAAATAAATTATTGGGGATTTAAAATGGATTGTATGGCTGAATTTCTCCCTCTGTCACAAAGCCTGTGAATATTTTTATATTGCTGATCAGTATCTGATAATTATTTCCTATTTATTGTATTTAACTGTCCCTTGAGTTACAGCTTTTGTGTCTTTCCCTGGATAGATCCTATTTAATTCAAGACTTGTAAATGAGGTTTATAAGCTTGGAGTTTCATTGCTCTTTGCTACTCAATAGAAATACACCTCGAGAAGCAAATAAAACATAAAGTTAATTTGGTTTTTGGAGGCTTATTTCTCTACAATGACAGGAAAACAATGACATCAACTAAGATCCTACCTTTTGTTTTTCAGTCAACTGTCACCAGTTTGGAGGGACTAAATTCAGCCTTTGTGCCTGCCATAATAGTAGTTCCAGTTTGGAGGCTCTATATACGTCTATAATGGTATATTGAATGAGAATGAATCTGTTCTGTTCACAGACAGTTCACATGAACTATCACCTTTAAAAAGTATTCTTTCATCTGATGCTGCTCCATTTTAAGACTGAGATTGATAGGCTTGTTTTTCTGTCATGCACAGCTCCATTTCCTGCTAACTTCTTTTGGAGTTGAATGCACTCTGGTCATACTACTAGGGACTGTCATACGGTATCACTCAAGCCAAAATGGAATAGCTGGTCTCAAAAAAAATGGAATTTTATTTTCCAGTGACTCAGTTTACCCTTCTTATTAAAAGAACTGAGTAGTAACAGATTTCTTTTTCACATCAATGATAAATGCTTGAATTCACTAATCCTTACAGTTGTGCTTAGAGGCCATCTGGTGGAAGATGTTTCTTACAGAGGAACAAAATATTTCACAGTTTATAATTTTTTCTTCTATGGTGTGAATAAAAAAATAAAATATATTATGCAGAGATTTAAGTGCCAGCCACTGAAATTCGAAGTATTCTTTCATCTGATTTCCATGGAAGTGAGATGAAGTCACTTTAAGGGACAAAAACACTCTGACGTAGTCACCCATTATATATTTTATTTTGTAAATAAATGTAAAAAATAAATTATCATTAAAAAGCAAGCAGAAAGTACTCAGGGAGCAATTAATTACCACTACGAATCTCAGACTTTATTCAATTATGCACAATTCATGATAATAAAATTATGCACTGTTCCACTGTTATAACCACACATATTCAACAAAATGCTAAGATCGGGAAAAGCAATGAAGAATAGAGCATTACAATTAGTGACATGGTATTTGAGCATCAGAGCAGTATGAGAAACAATAATATCACTGGTCACTATATCACAGAAACACAGAAACAAAGGCTGTTGAATCTGAAGAGATTGTCTCATCAATCTGGTGTATTGAAGGAAGAACCGCACATCTTTTGTAGTCATCTTTGTCTGATTTATTCTTAGTAACTCTTCTTATGGAAATTTTGTTCCAGGGACTTTGCCTATTCCTGATATTAGAAAATTTTGTTTTCTTATTTGTTTAAGCAAGTATCCCTCATCTTAAAGTACACAACTGTTTTCACAGTGTGGGTGTTTCTTTTTCTATTCCCACAGGATACAGAAAAAAATTAATTACTATCTTGCCAATATAAAACCTCTTTTCATATAGGAAAATGTTCACCTTCTCTCCTAATCAGTCATTTCTTTTGTGGATTTAGTAAACTCAGTCTTTTCAACCTCTTTCTAATGGAGTGAATTTTTACACTGAAGGGAGAATTTAAGAAGCTATTGCCATATAATTGTTTGTCCTTCTAAGGATGTGGACATGTGGAAGGAGGAGTTATTTTCAGCCTAGTCCAGTTTCTTCTTAGCAAAGGAAGAGAAACAGAAGTGAGAAAAACTATATTGGAGTACAAAGTGGAGCAGTCACCATAAGAAAGAAACATTTTTTAGGAATATACAGGTTTTTGCCTTCTTTATAGGAAAATAAGCTACACACTAAAACAAGCTTTCCTGGAAAGAAATTATTCTCTCTGTTTTAATTTTTTTTTTCCCCCAGATGCCTGGGATTCAGTGTAACAGCTTAACATGTCCTTCTAAATGTAATTGTCAGCAGAATTAGGCATTGCTCTGCCTAAATCCCATTGGTCATCTATACCCAGGTACCCTGACCTCACCATGGACAATGGCAATCTGAGGGGTTTGGACCGACCTCTGTGAGTGACTTTGTCTCCCATAGTGCCTCTACCTAGTTCCCACCAATGACACCACAAACACTCTGGGTCTTCATCAGTTTAAGTTGTCTGAAGGAAACATTTGGCTGCTTGGTCAGTTTGTTTTTTGAGCAGGCAGCCCTTTTTCATCTGGGGAAAAGATGCTGAGCCACAACTGGAACCTTGCTGAATCATATTTCTTCTCACAGCACAATTACCCCATAATTGTGCATTTCTTTTTTCTTTCTTTTTTTCTTTTTTTTAATGAACGAATAAATAAAGAACAGCCTTAGATGATATTGACGCTCCTCTTGCTTATTCATTTACTTATCTTTTTGGGTTTCTCTGATGCAGACTTATGCAGGGAGAAGGAGATCCAGGTTCAAATTCAGTGTAAGCAAATTACCCACAAGATCATACCTTAGCCACCAGACTTTAAGATGACTTGAGGGTGAGAGAGGGGTCCTGACAAAGTTGCTCACTGTGCAAAAAGGAGGTGCAGATTCTTTGGGAATGAGGGACTGTGTCATTGGGAACATCGCTCCTCCAGCTTCCAGCTGGATACCTGTATTTCCCTAAACTTTTTATACCTTTTACCCAGTTACAGTTTAATATAAGTCTTGGTTCTCTGACTTGGGTGAGTGCTCTAACCTTTGTGGTGTTTGTTTTTGGGTTTTTTTAATTATTATTTTTGGTTGGTTGGGAGGGGAGAGTTTGCATTATGTTTAGTTTCTGCTCTATGTATGAATAAAAAGAGAAAACCTATCTGGAAAAAATCCTGAAATAAAATGCATATATACATACCTTTCAGATGTCATATGTTGCAAACGGATGGAATAACATTTTAAATCTCTTAATGACATGCCCAATATAGTATTGCAGAGTTTTAGACGCTGTCAGGTAACTTATCTTGCTGTTAACCTGCGGGCATGTTGTGAGATTTCCCACTGCACATACTATATTGTTTTCAACCTTGTTTGCCAGGACTTAATTTTCCTGTACACTGTTAAAAGAGGCTAGGTTTTGAGTCCTTCTGTAAGGAAAAAGGGTAATGCAGTTTATCAATGTAAACTCTAAATTCTTGGTTCTTTACTTATGTTAATAACAAAGGTTTTGCTAACTTCACTGGATATGAAATTAAGCCTTCACTGCCCTAGAGTAATGAAATCAATGTTTTCTTCGTCATGAACACGTCTGATTGAATTAATTAGAAATAGCTTGCTTTGGGATTTCATCTGGGTTCTCTTTCATGTTTTTTAATTAATTACGTGCGATCTGATCCTCTTTTTCTAGTTGTAGGGGTTTTTTAATTGATTTGTGTTCAACTGATGTCCATCAAAGTGTAAACCTCAGTTTGCTCATATTACATGTCTCTTTTCTATATGCTGTTTTAAATATTCTGTCTTGTTTTAGAATTTTCTTTGGTTTTGTTTTTTTTTTTTTTTCCCTTGCATAGTTTTGTTTATATGGTTTATATTCTTTAAACTCCAGATTATTTTCACAGTTTTTGCTGTATCTGGCCATTTTACCAATTCAAGATGCGCTTTTTAAGAGAGAAGACTGATTAAGGAAATAGGTTTGTTGGTTTTGCTAGGTTTTTTCTGTCTGTTTCCTGATGGGATGAATAAGAAAGTATTAGTGAGACAATAAGTATCAAATGATGAACAAGTTACTTTCTGTTATGATATTTTAGTTGAATAATCACTTGTTCTAAAACTCTGCAATATTTCTGAGCTTCCTGAAACTTAACATGAGTACTCAGCAGGTGCTTGGGAGACAAGGTTTGTTTGTTGGTTTGGGATCTTTTGAAGCCAGTTCTATCATAAAGCAGATATTCCATTTTTGTGCAAATCACCTCATAAAACTCTCAATTGCACTAGTGAAGTTAACACAAAAAGTGATTTGTTTTCCATGACGTGCTAGTGATTATGTTAAATCAGCTGAAGTGAATTATGAGGTTTTAATTTTGTTATGTTACAACACAAAGGTTTTACCTCTGCGGTCATGAAGCTGCTAGGTACCATGGTGGGGGACACTATGGAAAATGCCACATCAGACAGATTATGACAGATGCAATCCTAATGAATGGGAGAAAGCACAGGGCTGAAATTGAAATAGTATCCATTACCCAGTAATATGTTCTAAAATTACTAAGTGCCAGACTGAGCCTAATACACTATGAAACATTCTAATGACCAATGAGTACGTAAGTCTAAGTGAATTAGGAAGTCCACCTAAATCAAATAAATCTCATAACTTAGTATTCACAGATTATTTTTAAAACTTAATTTGGAGGATAATAAGGGCTGCTCAGGGAAGATTTCATGACTGTGAATCCATGGTCATAGGTGACTTACAATTCCCTGTATTAATCAAAGACAAATTTTCTTTGGATTTCTAATAACTGCTTGAGTACTTTGTAGTTTACCTTCACTTATAATTTCCATCTTATGCAAAGAAAATACAGTGGTGGGACAGTTACAGCACACTGATGAACACAGGTTATGGATTTCAGTATTTAGTTAGAAATGATTTGCAGTTAGTAAAATTATTTGCAAACATGCTTCAAAGAATAAAGAATTATTAAGAAAAAAAATAAAGACAAAAATAACAGATTTTGATGTGTTTTTATATTTCAGTGGCCTAGTTCTAACCAGTATATCAAAAAGAAGTGCTGAAGATTCAAAATAACCTTAGAGCTTTGTGGTTGATCCCTTTCATGCACATACTTTAAAATGTTACCAGTCTGGAAAGTAACTGCCGGTTTTAGAGATGGTATGTCATATCCTCAAGTGGTTTAAGTTAGAGTATTCACATTAGCATGAAAACCTATGCCATATAATATCAGTTGAGTGTTTCATGGCAAGTTTCCATTCAGGCAGAGTTCTCAGTTTGGCAAAGGCTATCCAATTCTGTGATGATGATCTGTGGTGAAGACTAGCTACCAAATTCTGCTCTCTCTGCTGACAGTGGTTAACAAATCTCTGTCATGAAAGAGGAATAACATGAACATACATATACACACATCTGCACACACAGAGAAGTCCTTCATTGGTACAATAACATATGGTCTTTGTTTCTTACATGTTTCTTGGGGTCAGGGTGGTTTGCCATGAAAGATAGCTAACACTGGATGTTCTTCTGTTGTTGCTCACCACAACACCTTAGTTGTACAACTGGCATCTTGAAACAGTATAAGAACCCATTACTGACAGATGTCACTGTCATTTGAATCAAGTTCCTGGACTCTGCTTTTCTTTTCTCTGATATATTACATTCTGAAATTCGTCTTCCCTTCATTTCCTGCATCTTGTTTCTCTTTCTTCTTTGCTTGAAAGACTGAAATTGCTCATTATCTGCTATAAATTGGCTTCAAAGGAGTTATCTCAATTTATACCAGCTGGACCAAAGCAATGAATGGCTATAAAATGCTGTTCTATTTTATGATAGAGTTGGCTTGGATTTAACCTACTATTTTTATTTCACTGGCAGGTTTTCTTTATCTCCATCATCTTGCAATAAAAGTATTTAGTAAATAAACATATTAAGCTGTAATAGTTCTCCTTAACTTAAAACCCCATATATTTATTGTACCAAGTTCATATCAGCCAGACTGGGTAAAGTATGTTTGAAAATCTACCAAAGCAAAGAATGTGCAATGTTAGGTTATGTGATAAAAACATATACAAACCCACAAAGGAGCTCAGAGAGAGCAGGAGGGGGTGACCAGGTAATACCTGCCTGCAGCTACTCTCAGGCCCAGCCCAGAAGCTATCAGCCCATCAAAGGCCCATCTGAAGAAGCCCAGAGGAGCACTGGAGCACAATGACAGAGGGAAGCCCAAATTCAGGACTCAGAGGAAGGGACACCCTGTCTGGATCCCTCTCAGGGCTGTCCCAGGAGACCCTCAGACCTGTTGTCCAGGTGTGAAACCCATCATAATGAGTCAATCCTAGAGCACCCTTTGGACTGAGGGGGTTTGCTGCCTGGGGGCATGGGGCATATTATGGGATGCAGAAAAAGAGCACTTTGGGATTGTAGAGGACTTATGGGATATTTAGGGATCAAGGACAGGGAAAGAGTTAGACAGCTGCAAACTGTGGTATGACTTTACAGCCTGGTTCAGCTATGCACAGAGTGTGAAGTGAAATAATACGCATGTTAGTTCTAGAGCTTGTTTACTATTGATGTAACTCTGTACCCAAGGCATTTGGTCTATTAACTCAGTCATAATCCTAAAAGATCATACAGTTTCTTAAAGCTGTTTTGGCTGTATTGAAAAACATAAAATCCTTTTGGGTCACTTCTTTGAGTTTTCTGGTAGGTTTGACTCAGATTGGTTTCTATTTCATCTAGATTTGTTCACCTATTTCTACCTGTTTGCTTTTATTTTAAAATCTCCAAACCTCCTTTGATGAAGGAAATGACAGTCACTTTGAATCAGGGTCATAATGGATCTCCCTAAAAAAGAACAAATCTGTCAGTGAAGACTAGATGGGAATAGCATTTTCTAGCATTTCAGTTTAGATTTTCCCCACCGTACTAAGCAATGTCTCTCAATAATTTAGCTGGCATTTAACTATAATATTGTTAATTGATAGAAGTAATTATAGTGCTTTCTTAATATCACAAATCTCTAGTGCGCAATACAGAAAGTCACTGAATGGTATAAAATGCACAAAGGACTTTTTAACTAAAAGTTCTCAGTTCATTTAAATGCTGATTTGAAATATAAAAAAAAAAAAAAAAATCATAACAGGATCTACTTTCTAAATTCAACCAAGAAATGGGGCTACAGGTTATCCAGATGCAAGCATGCAAGTATAGCAAGAGAGTACATGCGATGAATCAGAACTTTAGGTTATACACCACAGAACAGCATCAGTGCATCATGCTGATTTATACCATGCAGAAATATATATAGATATAAAAAAGGCCAGTGCAATAGATATAGAACAAAGACCTATCCATTTGTTCCAGAAGTATTCTCTATAACCATAAAGTTATGTTTGATGAACTGTAAAGTTGAAAGTTTGATGAACTGTAGCACTGCTCTAATTAAAACGTCTGCAGTGACGTCTAACTAAAGCTGGTCTCACATGGAATCAGATTCTCTCCATCAATGTTATGGGGTTCAATGGCATCAGAAAAAAACAGATTAAGCATTTAGAGGTTCAGTTGAAAAATATTTTGGATATTAATATTATATTTTGGACATTGGGATATTCTGTTTATCGAGTGTTCTCTTGCAATTTTCTTTTTTTCTCATGACATTCCAAAAATAGTATTTTCCTAACTAGTCCTAACAGTAAAATCTAAGGAAGATCTGATTTTTAATTTTTAAATTATTGTATGGGTTGCTGTGCAAGCAGTGATGGAGTTTTATTATTCTGATCACTTTTTCATTAAAAAATGTATTGAATATTTAACTAGCAGTCAGATTATAGAAATAACATAAACTGACTTCCTACCTATTATTGGCTAATTTAAAGAGCTTGCTTATCTGCAAGCTTTTTTTCTGTCAGCTTATTTCTCTCAATGAACTTAAGCAAACTGCTTGGTTTAAAAAACTATGCTCACCAGAAAAAAATATAAATATATAATATGTATCTATACACAGACACAGAGAGGCATGCACATATATTTAAAATTAAAGTGGATTCATGAAAAAAAATTCAATGTAATAGATTAATATTTAATCCTGGCCTGTTGTTTACTGAGAAATAATGGTAGAAGGTTAATTCAGTAGGGTTGCTGGTAAAAGGAAAGAACTGGAACAATATCTGTAGATGAGCAATCGTGCAACCAGCACTTCAAAGTGAAGAGGGCAATAATAAAGCTATTATTTGAAGCCTTGAACTCTAGGTTGTCATTAAGTTGTACAACACTTTTGCCATGCAAATGAAAATTGAGTGTATTCATACACAAATATGTGTGTGTGTGAGGTCCTTCATAATTCCCATAGAAATGGAGTCTAGGATTTCCTAATAAATAATTGTTATACATCCCAATTACTATTTTGCATTATCATCCAGAATGGCTGGACACTTTTTTCCCATCAAAAAATTATCCTGATGCTAAATATGGATTTTAAGAAAAATGCTGGAAGTCGGAAGGTTTCATGCAAATCCATTGTGCATTAGTCCCAAATAAATTGTTTCTGTTTATAAACCCCAAATGCAGTGTGTACATGTGAGCTAATAGAGCACATCAATTTTTTTACCATTTTTAATCTGTGCAGTTATTTATACTTTGAGAAGAAAAGGCAAAGATGATAGATGAAGCTAATAACAATTACAATAATTATCATTCTCTCTCTTTTCTTTCTTCTTCTTCTTTCTCATTCTCATTCTTATTCTTATTCTTGTTCCCATTCTCTCTCTTTCCCTCCTCCCCCCCTCCCTTCCTCCCTTCTTTCCTTTACTTCTTTCTGAAATGCAAAAAAAGAGGGAGAAAAAAGGAGGGGCAGAACGGAAAAGAAAATAATTGTTAGATAAATTTTATTTCCATAGCAAACTCTAAATTTTCACTTTTTGCCTTGGTTCAGGATGAAAAATAAATCTCTCAAACACTAAAATATCAAAATTTCATGTGAAACTAAAATATTATTTTCAGTCATCTTTATTTATTGACAAAACTAGTATCATGATTGTAGCTATGTGATATTTGAGCTGGTGGTTTTATTACATTTTAATTCTACTCTTGAAGCTTCAGCTTATGATTTTTTTTTAACCATAATGAATCTGAATATTGAGACTTCATAAATCAGATTGTTCTAATAATTTATCTAGGTGGGAGGGTGTTTGGATGGATCCTACTGCGATTGAAATGTTGGATTTGGGTTTAGGACATTGATTAGATGTTCAAAGAGTGCAGCTTTGCTCCCTTTTCCCATCTTGTATAGGTATAATTCAGAAATTAAAAAAAAAAAAACAAAATCGTAGCACCAGCAACTAGCAGAAAGATTCACTTTTCCTGTATCTTCACAGGGAGTTCAATTTATTGATCCAACTTACCCAAGTTAACATAAAATCCAAATTATGGTTGTAGCTTTCATGTGAATCAGCTAACCATAAATTGTATTTTTCCTTCCTGAGAAGCAGAACACTTAATGGAATGCAACAATCACATAAATTTTGACCATATTTCAGAGTATATTGTAGTTTTGTATCATGATATTGTTCTGTTTGTCCATCTTCTGTATTTGCATAACAGTTACCTCTCTTAAGGTAGAAACAGCTCAGAATACCTTTGATGGCTCATTTTCCTCTGTTTTGTTTTTCTCTCCATGTTTCTTTCTTGATCTCAGGAGAAGCATCTACTCAAACTTTAATTGAGTCCCTTACTTCCCTTCTGCTCAGCACTGGTGAGGCCACAGGACTTCTGTATCTCTTTCTGGGCTCTCCAGTACAAGAGAGACATGGACATAGTGGAGACAGTCCAGTGAAGGGCCATGAAGATGATAAAGGGACTGGAGCATCTCTCCTATGAGGAAATACTGTGAGGGCTGGTGAGACTGCTCAGCCTAGAGAAGGCTCAGGGGGATCTTATTAATGCATATAAATACCTGAAGGGAGGGTGCAAAGAGGATGGAGCCAGGCTCTTTTCAGTGGTGCCCAGTAACAGGACGAGAGGCAATGGGGCACAAACTGAAACACAGGAGGTTCTCTCTGAACATTAGGAAACACTTTTTTACTGTGAGGGTGATCAAGCACTGGCACAGGTTGCCCAGGGAGGCTGTGGCATCTCCATCCTTGGAGATATAAAAAAAAATATCTAGACATGGTCCTAGGCAATCAGGTCTGGGTGGCCCTGCTTGAGCAGGGGGCTTGGACCAGGTGACCTCCAGAGGTCCCTTCCAACCTCAACGATCCTATGTTTCTGTTATTCTGTATTAACAAACATTCTCTTTTTTCCCAAACTGGATGGCCTTATTTCCATGTGTTCATGTAATGTCTTATTAAAGGAAATGTGATAAATTTGCTAGAACTATAATTCTCAAGGTTGAGTAGTTTCACCTGGAATAATTTAAAAAATAAAAAATAAAAAATGGGGGAGAATGACTGGAAAAGTAAAATATATCAGCAAAACTATTTTTTGAGATTAGCAAAATTCAGCTTTTCAAAAAATATTGTAGAGGACGACTAAACAATCTGAAAATAAACTAACTTTGGGGTGGATCATAAAAAAACCTGTCTGCAATGTGATTTAATTATGTTTTCTCCTACTCACAAAAAATGTCTTTTGAGGTTTTTCCCAAATTTCTTTTCTTCCCCCTTCATTTCCACACTTTTCTGAGTTATTTGCACAACATTCCCTTGCTCTCAAAGATTAGACCAGGCTGCTTAAAAAAAAAAAAAAAACAAACAAAAAACAAACTTTCATTTGTTCCTAGCTGTTTTTTGGGGGTTGTTTTTTGGTTTGTTTTGGTTTGTTTTTATGATCTTGAATAGTTGAAGATGATCTCTGTGGAACCTCGGGAATTTACAAAACGCAGTTCTGAGTCCATCATGTCTCTCAATGACTTTCTATTTAATAAGGGTATCTCTTTCCTTTTCAAAAAGTTTAATATTTAGTGGGAATCCACAAAGATGTGGCAGACAATAGAAATTGTGATTGGTAAAATTTACTGGCAATTTTATATGATTAAGGAAGTTTTGTTGAAAGATCAGTTTTAAATTGGGTTTTCAAAATACATATCCACGCATAATGTGACAACACACTAATTTCAAAGTGTTAGAATGGTGGCAAATGTCACTAGATTTATATACTGCTGACAGCAAGACTAAGAGCTAGATTAATATTGATGTCTGAACTATGCATGCACACTTAATGCTAGTCTGTGAAGAAGAGGATTCAGACAATTCACAGAAGGGGTTAAACTGGCTGGAAGCAGGAACGTCAGAGACAGAAGGACTCCCTGTAAGAGAGTGAAGTTCCCTTGGTGATGAGATTAACAGCTGAAGCATTGCCTTGTAGCCATCCTGGACTGCGTGTGCTCAGGGGCCACCACTGGACAGCAGAACTGGGCTGGAGGATGGACCCAAGGCTGAGCTGAGGCACCCCATGCAACTGCTCGTGGGATTGGTGCTGGTGCAAAGGTATATAAGGAATCAGCTCCTAACACGTCTTTGCAGAGTCCTTTTAGAACCGCTTATGGTGGTGGGAGTCTGCCCAATGTTCTTTTTTTTTTTTTTTTTTTTTTTTTTTTTTTTAATATTTGAGCACAAATTTGTGTTTAATTCACCTCAAGGGGTACAATAAAAATTCCCCAGCAACCTACAGACAAATATTTTGATATTCCAACTCATACTTTTTACCTATGCTCACTTTTCTTTGAACAGAAAAGGAAAAGTAGCAAAACAACAAGTTCTGTTCTTTTCCTGTTTTGCACATGCTACAAAATAGACATATAGACCAGAATGAAATACAGTGCTTTAGTGCTCCTATGGATCTTCTCAAATGTTGTCCTGAAGGCAGACTGCAGGGACATGATGTGTGCCTCCTCTGCTTGACACTTCCTGAATTAATTGGACACACAGAGCATGAGTTTGCATTTACTTTTGGTATTTGTTCTTCATGAAAAGAACTAGGCAACAATTTGAGGTGAAGAAACCTTATGCTCATGTGCATAGATAGATATCCCATGCACAGTGCGCTGTGTAAAAACAGTCTCGGAAGTACGTGCATGAGTGGTTTTGCTCAAATTATATCTGGAGAGTTGGGTTTGACCCTGCTTCTGTTATATAAAAGCAGGACTGGCCAGTACAGAACGGTATATTATGGCATTGCTTACACTTCTGCTTATACAAGTAGCTATGACATCAGTTACTGTCAAATGCAGCTAATATGAACATTTTGCTTAATATTCAGTTCACAAGAAAGTTAATGTGCCATTCTACTGAGTCTATTGATCTACACAATGATATTATGATGCTCTGGTGAGATTCAATTAGCTCAGGAAAGTGCAGGAGTAAGGAGATAGGTACTAGAGAGGATTAAATTTCTCAGGGACTTTATGGTGTGAGAGTGGCATATCTGGGATAACTTAAACAAATAACTATTTGTACTGACACAGTAGAGACAAAGTAGTATAAACCAACAACCAGCTAGGAATTTGAGTTGCTGTTAAATACAGCCGGGTACCACAGTTTGAACTAATTTTACCAAGTTTTCTACAGCATTGCAATGTGCTCGCTGTTACTGTTACAGACCCTCGTTAGACAGGCACAGTGGTACACTTTCACCTTCAAAATGGTGTACAAACTTAGCAGGTTCACTTCACCTGATTTAAGCATCCAGAAATTGGCAGCTAGTCCTAAACTTGCTGCCTAAGCTTCCTTCTATATTCAATGGAGAACAAGAAGTATTTCCTGAAAAAGACATTTCAGATAGATGTCATGAATCACTTTCTGAAGGAAGCTCTCACAGTCTCTACTGGTTATGTATAGAAACTGGATTAATAGCTTTGCCATCTAATTTAGAGATGGCTAAAACAAGATAAGATGAATTCTATGCATTTGAACTGTATCAGTCCTGGATAATTAACCTGAATTAGAAGAGGGCAGCAGCGGACATTAATTTGTCAGCTCACGGCATATCTTTGAATATCCCTTATGCCATCATGTTTAGAGGTCAGAAGACTCCATAGGAGAGGTAGCTTGTTTAGGAATTGGCTATACTATCCTGTGGCACATGAATGCATGATCTGACTGCTTTATTGGCATTATATAGTGATCTTTATTTGGAGGTCCAAAACATCCAAAAGGTTGGGCTTGGCTATATTTGCATTTTGAAATTTCTCTTTAGAACACGATATATGAACATGTTGGGTAAATTATTCTCTTTTCATTTCAGTAAGCAGTTAAAAAGAAATAAACACAGAGGCAGCTGCTTATTTAGGATTGAAGACAAGTTTGTATTACCTCTTGTGCTCTGTGCTGGGTGCCAAACATCCTTCCACATACTGGCTCATTGTTTAAGAATCTGAATATCTC
Source organism: Platalea leucorodia (assembly GCF_965183815.1). Lineage (NCBI taxonomy): Eukaryota > Metazoa > Chordata > Aves > Pelecaniformes > Threskiornithidae > Platalea > Platalea leucorodia. Next base: position 7,307,330 of record NC_138823.1, on the reverse strand, counting down.
ACCCAAAATCCAGCCAGACCTTTCTCTGGGGATTGCAAGGAAAAGGAGTGATAACCTTCCAGTCTTCCACCTCTTATTTCCATACTTCCTAGTTTATTTCTGTTAAGAAATCGTCTTGGTAATTTTTTCCTTCTTTGCCCTCTTAGCTTGAACTACATAAACATAACACAAAACAATAGCTTATAAAGAATTAATCTCTATATCATGCCTTGATGTTCATCTGTTTGTTCCCTTGCCTCCCATGGGACATTTATTTTGGGAAAGTATGTCAGCTGTGGATTGGACATCTCTCCATGCTGCATTGATTCATAGTAGCATCCTCCAAAGCATCATTTGCTTTTAACCTTTCCATTCCTGTGCCATATAGTCACTAGATAATTTGATGCATGGCAAATCTGAGACCAGATCCTTGTCAAAAATGTGTGCAAAGTTAGAGCAAAAAGTGAAAACTGTGAAGTAGCTCCTGAGCTGGTAAAAAATATCAGAGTCCCTGACCTTGATGGTTTGCAATATCAGAAGATCTAGTCCAGTCTTTTCTACTTGTATTGAGATTTTCACAGCTGAACAGATCCATACTGCAGATGGGAAGGGAGAAGTCAGAGGTGTGTAATCAGACTTTCTATTGTGACTCCTTCAGATTTTGCTTTCTATCTTATGTAGTTTCCACTTGCTATCCACCTAACTTTTTGCAAACCCTACACCTTTTTACAGACCACAATTACTGCTCACCTTTCCAAAGTAAATTGACTTAAATTATTGACATCTTAGTGTTCTAGTTAAATCTTTCTGTTCAATGTCCTTTGATGGGCTTTATTTCCAAGGAAGCATATCACTGAGGTTCAGAAAGAAGAAATGGTGATGCTAATAGGTGAATAGACAGAAAGGAGAAAGGTGGCAAATAAGTAAAGAAAAAAAAAAAAAAAACAAACAAAAAAACCCAGATGAACTGGATCAAATTGAAAATTTTACACTCTCTGAGTGCATAGGGTTTATGTGGCAAGGTTTTGGTAGCAGGGGGTGGAAGAGGGGGGCTGCAGGGGTGGCCTCTGTGAGAAGACACCAGAAGCTGCCTCCATCTCAGGTAGAGCCAGTTTTAAGCCAGCTTCTAACCTGAGCCCATCAACGACGTTGGTAACTCCTCTGTGATAACATATTCAAGAAAGGGTGAAAAAGCTGCACAGCAGCTGTGAGAAAGGACTGAGAAATGTGAGAGAAACAGCCCTGCAGACATCAAGGTCAGTGAAGAAGGAGGGGGAGGAGGTGCTCCAGGCACCGGAGCAGAGATTCCCCTGCAGCTTGTGGTGAAGACCAAGGAAGCTGTGGCCTGTGGAGACTCCATGCCAGAGCAGGCTTCCAGAAGGCGCTGCAGCCTGTGGAGAGAAGCCTGCACAGGAGCAGGTTTTCTGGCAGGATCTGTGGCCCCTCTGGGGGATCCGTGCTGGAGCAGTCTGTTCCTGAAGGACTGCACCCCATGATAAGGACCCATGCTGGAGCAGTTCTTGAAGAACTGCAGCCCTTGAGAAGTACCAACACTGGAGCAGTTTGTGAAGGACTCTCTCCCGTGGGAGGACCCCCACTCTGGAGCAAGGGAAGAGTGTGAGGAGGAAGGAGCGGCAAAGATGAAGTGTTATGAACTGACTGTAACCTGTATTCGCTGTCCCCTTGCGCAGCTCCGTGGGGAGGAGGTAGATGAGTTGGGAGAGGAGTTGAGTGCGTGAAGAAGGCGGGGGTGGAGGGAAGGTGTTTTCAGTTTTGTTCTTATTTCTCACTAACCTACTCTGTTATTAATTAGCAATAAATTAAATTAATCTTCCCAAGTTGAGTCTGGTTTGCCCATGACAGTAATTGGTGAGTGATCTCCCTGTCCTTATCTTGACCCATGAGCTTTTTCATTGTATTTTTTCCCTCTGTCCTGCTAGAAGGTGGAGTGATAGAGCGGCTTGGTGGGCACCTGGCAGACAGCCCAGGTCAACCCAACACACAGAGTTATTAACAGCCCCATTTTGCAAGTCCAGATCCAACTTTCTTTGCTGAAGACTCCTGTGAAAGGGAATTAAGGAAATTAGTAAATATCTCCCTTTATAGTTGTGTTAAGGTATATGGCTACAAAGAAACCAAGAAGTTACCATGTGTTTCCCAGAGATTCCCTTCCCTTTTTTAGTCTAGTACTTTTTAAGTCATTTTGGAGAGACAGTTTGAGAAATTTTTTTTGGACTTTGCAAGAAATAAGTAAAACCTTAACTAGAAACTCTGATGGAGGTGTTTATTTCAGACTGAAAAATTCAAGATTTTTGGCTCCCACTCCTGTTCTCTACTTCCTAGAACACAAGTCTCTTTCTTTCTCATCTTATGAAGAAGTTTCATATCTTACAAAGCCATAATCATCCACTTCAAAAATAGAAAGAAAGAAAACCTGCTTAATGAATATAAATGCAAAAGACAGTGGATTGTCGGATCAGTGAATTTGCTAATTCACTATGTACAACTCTCCAGGCACTCTCTCTTACAGAGAAATTAATTGACTCCTTGTTCTCTCTTTGGATAATCTGTTGGTCCATACAGTTGACTGCACTGCAAGGTAAAGATAGTTGACAACATCCTGCAAACACTGGAAGACACAGTCTTGCTTTCCTCTTCTGCATGAAGGATCAAGTTTTAAACACTTGACTTCTTTGCAGAACCTCCTCCTCATAAAGCAATATGCTTCTAAAGCAGAAGTATGGCTTTTCTAAGTATATGATCACTGTACCTTGACATGTATAATTTCTTAGACGTGAAAATAAACTTAGCCACAGCAACAATGAGTTTCTTGGCATCACCAGGAACAAACATAGCTCACTGCTGTGCATTTTTTTAACAACAAATACCCTTGAACATTTTTTCGGGACCTTCTTCAATATTTATAGTATATGCAGATTCCCAGCTCTGGCATACTTTTCTCTCTTAGGCAGGTTTTCTGTAATGCATTCATATCTGAGTTCAAAATAATAACAAAAAATATTCCAGAAAAGTATTACTCACATGGGGATATCAAAGCTAATTTCCCTTGTTCCTTCTTGCCTTACAATATGTCTATTTGTTCATTCTCTGCCACATTCTCCTATACACTTGACTGGAAATTATTATTTTGTAGATTTATTAGTGTTTTCCAAGTAATTTCCTTTTTTTTTTTTTTTTTTTTCTTTTTGTAGGCAACATACTGTCATAGGCACTCTTCATCTGGTACATCAGTCAGTTCCTGAGGCAATGAACATCTGCCAGGTTGTATTTGGCAAGTGGAAATGGTGAGTTCACACAACAGTGTGGATCCCAAGCAGGAACATCCTCTCACTGAACTGCATCAAAAAGGGATCGATTTTCAAACAAGTCAAATCAATACACTTAAGCCTCTAGATCAGATCTTTAACTGAAGGGTCCAAGCAATCAAGATGTCTAAATCACCATCACAGAGGTTAATCCTGAGACAGACAAGATAACATAGTTTCAGTGAACTCCCTGTGAGGAATCATCAAGTTCCTCCTCCTGATTTAACTGTATTGACATAAATAAATTATATCCAGACTCCCTTGGACAAATCCATTTGTTAACAGGCATTTTCAAGATTAAATTATTCCAGACACCATTAATACAACTAAAACTGCAGATAGCATCATTTTAATTTATCTAATCCTGATTATTGTGATTTTGGGGACAAAAAACAAAGGCAAAATGAGCAAACAAACAAAAATACAACCAAAAGACAAGGAAATAAAGTTGTATTTAGATTCTACATTCTAGCTTCAAATTGCAATTCTACTATGATAGAACTTTTAATTCACCTCCTCAAGTTGAAAGTTTCCCAGATGTTGAGAGTTACATCCACACACGTGGCAAGGATCACTTCAATTTTGGCAGAGCTGTATGCCTCTATACTGATAAGGATCCAGAAAGGTTTTCCCTTTTAAAATCCTTGAGGGATTCAGTAATTTAGAAATATTTTGATAATGTCTGAAACTGCTTCTGAAAGGACAGATTGCATAAAAAGAGTGTCATCTGCTCTCTCTTTCAATTTTTGCTCTCTATGAAGGCAGCAAAACCACCCACAGATTTTTCTAACACCTGAGTGGTTACAGCACTCTGATTTAATTCCAGCCTCATCTCAAAGGGTTTCAGATTTAAAATTCTCCATTGCCAGGAATGTATCCTAACTGATGGCCTATAAGTTTTCCAAAGACAGAGCATACTTCAGCCTTTCAGTTACTGCTATGTTATTCTGCAGAAGATAATTTGGACATGGTGGTGAGAAGACAGAAATACAGAAAAGTTCTCTAAGTGATTAAAATAGTCACTTGAATATGAAAAGTCTGAGGGTTTAATCCATACACCCAGAACTCATTTTAGACTTCTCTCTTTTTTTTTTTTTTTTTTTTTTTTTTTAATTTATTTAAAGTCTTCATTCATTTCTAAAGTAACAAAGATTAGGACTGTCAGTTTGTTAAATTCTAAGCTCTGTTGCTAACACCAGCCAGATCATACTTTTAATGAAAAATAGCATCTGGGTAAAGTGAAGAGGCAAAAGTTCATGTGCCCTCTTGAAAAAAAAAAAAAAAAAAAAGACAGAATTATCTTAGATTTCTTTGTTTTGGCCTCATTGTTAGACAGTAAGCACATATTGGCTAAAGAACTAATGAACACACATACAGCTTTGAAACAGCTCTGCAATGAGTGCTGCTTCTTGCCTTACGGGAGAAAAGAGGATGTGGGAGGGAGGCAAGAGTATTATGTCATTTACAGAACATCATGGGAAGTGCTTGTGTTAAAATGCTAATCTAAAAATAGAGGGCAGAAACCCTTAGAAAAACAGACCTGATGCGTTTAGGTGATCTACCAAATAATTATTTATATTCTGTCAAGTGAATGAATAATATAAGCTAAAGAAGCTGTTTGCAGAAGGGAAGTCAGAGCAGTTTTTCCTCTGCTTGAAAACTGAGACAGTTGAACACAGTCAAGGCATATTCCTTTTCTCAATGTCTCATTAATTTTTTTCTTTACAATGGCATAAATTAAACAGGAGGGTAATAAAACCCTGCTCTTCCTTCTTAGATCTCACAGCAGACTACTTTACAGACTGCTAGCAAGAACATGCTTCAGGGAGAAAGTGATACCATTTTGAATATCTGAAGTGAAGGGAACAAAATGTTGATCTGCTTCGTGTGAAGGCAGTGTTAAAAGTACCTGTCTATTGCATGAAAAGAAAGTTGCTTTTTTTAACATGGATTAAACTAAAGTGAAGGTCTTTTTGCTATATTTTGGATGGATTACAATCCGGTAGTTTTGATGTGAAGGCTTTTAGATGAGACACAAAGGGAGGCACTCAGTCTGAATCCCTAAATCTGGGTATCTGTAAAGGCACTAGATGTCTCTAAACTCCATTTCAGTCAGCGGATATTGTGTCAGTACAGTGCAGGTTGAAAATCCATTCAGATATTGAGCTAACATGGGCTCAATTCTGTTGTCTGAAGATAGGCATCTGGTGGCATTTGACATGCCCTCAGAAATCTGCAACATCTGCAACAGGACTCACAGATCCAACACAGGAAGTTCAAGAGACCCACATCCTTCCAGATCAGCCTTTGGGGAACAGGTAAGATGCATAGGGCATCTCAAATGGCATTAGACACGTTTAGTATATGAATCATGTCCTGTATGTCTACCTTTGGGTATCTGAGTAGCTCGCTAAGCTCTATTGATGCTAGTAAGTAGTACAATAGTAGCCTATGCAGACACAGACAGGTAGATCAGCTATTCAGCTGCTTAAAGATATGCATCCAGTACCTTATAAGATACTATATATCCTGGCTGGCCTCCATCTGCTGTTGCAGAAGGACATAATTCTTCTGTAGGTATTGAACATTATTGTCGAACTCAATGTAAATGTCTTAAATATTCAAAGGTACCTTCAGCAACACAAGAATCCTACATTTAGGCAATTGAACTGAGAATATACACTGAAACTGAGTCACATCTTGTTACAGTAGCCTGAGTGGGCTAAGAACAAAAAATTCTAAATTTCTCTTAGAAACAGAATGTTCTGCAAGAACCTTGAAATGAAAGTACAAAGGAAGAAACAAACAAATGATGAAATAACTCCAGCATTAGGTGAGGATTATAACAGTTTTAAGGGTTGTATAATTTTAAGAAAAGTACAGTTTTAGGGATCATAATTTTGTACTTCGCTATCTAATTCTTTAATTGCAAATTCTCTGAAGCAAGCTGTTATTATGCCTGAATATTACCTAGCATGGTGTTGCTCTCAGATGCAGGCTCTGTGTTTTGTCATAATAGAAACAGCAAATAACAATAACAAATGTACGAACTGCTAGAGAACATAGCTCACTGCCTAGTAATTAACTTGTATACATATATTATCCACATGATTTCAATGCCAAACATTCACATATTAGAGTTTAAAAAATATTGTCTCAGTTGTGCCAACAAATTCCCAAACCTGAGGCCCTTTTCTTTGAGGAGGTATCTTTCTGGGTCAGAATTCAAGACACGTGTCTGCACACACTTCAGTGTCCAGGTTTAGGTATAGTCTCTGTTGGGAAGACAGCCCCATCTCTTCAAAGTACAAAACTCTGTTGTTTTGGAGACGTACCTTGTCACAGTGCTAGCCATGGACTGATCATAAATATTTATGCTTCCACAAATGGAACAGCCGTGCCAATAAACACTGGTGTTTTGTCTCATTTTTCAATATTTCATGAGTAGTATGCAAAAGCTGGACTGTACTGTGACAGGTAACACAATCCTCTTCAGCAGCATTGACTTGGAATTCAGAACCATGGAAAGCTCAAAGAAAAATCACAGTCGTATTGTTTTAGTGTTTCCATTTCATAATCATTCTCCTGTGTCATCAGGCCTGCAAGAGGAGATGCTGTAACTGGTCAGGACGTACTCTGGCTTTTTCAATGACTAACAATGAAGAGAGCTCATTTTTCCACAAACAAGAAATGACAAAGCATTTTAAGGTTAAAAAGGCTTTGGGTTTGGGCTTTTTTTTTTTTTTTTAGATTGCTTCTAATAATCAGTTAGGACAGAATGGAAGTCCTTTCAGTCTACAGAACATGCGTGTCTCAAATACATTCCTATACAGTTACACCTAACAGAGTTCTACACTTTAGAAGTATAGTTTTCAGGAAAATATGATTACACAGCTAAGGGTAGACCTCTGTGTTTATATATACAGGCATCCATGTCTAAAATCCTTTCGAGACTCTTTTATGTGTTCAAAGGCACAGTGCCATAATGTGACATTTTCATAATATTATAAAGGATTCAGTAGCCCCCCTCTTCTAAGCTTTTCTTGAGGTAGCAAGAAGATTTTCAGACTAATGAAGGTAGACAAGGACAGCACAGTAAGGTCTGGACAGCAAAACTCTGAAGTTTGTTTCCTTGTCAAGTGAACCTCTTATATTTGCCATAGAGTTGATTTTAAACGACACTGGGGTCAAGGTTGTGCTTCTACCACCTTCTGTGAATCCAGGTTCAGAAGAAAGTTTGATTACTACTAAAATTGCAATAGGAAAACTACAAGACTTTATAATTACTTGTATTCACAGTTATATTGTTGGTGGGCCAGAAATCATGGACAGCACAAGAAATAGTTCATTAACGAAGTAAGAGAGTTTTCTTTTGGGGTAAGGGGTGAAAGCCAGCTGGAACACAGATCTCTTGATACAACTCAATCACTCAAAACACTTCCAGTTTTACATTTCTTAGCATGCTGTAATTTTTTTGGTCTTCCCTACAGCGAAGAAAAGCAGGAATACATTATTCCAAGACCAAATGGAGATCAGAAATGGTCTGATGTCTACTCCCTTTTCAATGCACTAAAATTAAAACTGATGTCTGCAATGATATTTAAAATCAGTCTGGAAGCTTGTTTCAACTACACCAAGATACCTGAGTTGCTTGTCACCTGTATGTTATTTCTAAGCTGCAAATGGTTCTTTATGTTGCTAATTTATTTATGTATAGAACACACAAGATTAGTCCAAAGTTCTTGTGCAGTAAGGAAGTGGAGCCACCCTAAAAATGGGTTTCTGGACTATTTCTGTCTCCATGTAGTCCTCTATATGAAAGAAAATACAGGGCTGCAGAAAAGTTTCTGGTATTACTAGACATGTTGCACAGTAGCTGGCAGAATTTCCAGTCTCAAGACAATGAACTTGACAGTGATTTGCAAATACATTGCAGAAAGACTTGTTGGGGCCAGTCAGAAGGGAAAGCAATCCTATATCGATTTTCAGCAGAACTTCTTGGCTCTGAGCAGCTGCTGCAGGTTGAGCCTAATGCCTTGCAACATAGCTGGTCAATGGGTATGACCTGAAATGTGATGTAAAACCCAAGCCAACAGTAATATATATACAATTACATCTATTTTTACACAAAACCTGAGAGAAAAGAACTTTAAACTTGACTGTGATCTTCTATGAATAATGTCATTTATATGCTTGAAAAGTAGTGTTTGTGTATTTTAAGTAATAACAAAGAAGAAATGGTTACAACATGAATAAAGAGATGAGAGAGAATATTATTTGCATATGTGTTTATATACATACACACATATATGCATGTACAAAGAGCCTAGTTTCAACCTGTATCACATTGTGTTTATAATTCAGGTGTGAACAGTGAAACAAAAACTTTCAGCTGTTGATTTATCACCTCTATATTATACACTTATCTTGGACGAATTGCTCTTTGCTTCCTGTATTACTCCATTGCCTACAGAGCAAAGATGTAACTAGGTCGGCTTAGATGGTTAACTTTAATATGATTAATTGCTCAAAATTAATTAACCTCATTGGACTTACATCCAGAAGACAGTAAGAACATTATGAAGGCATGGATAGTTGCAATGGGCTCTGAAATGCTGGAGCTCTGCAGTGGACACCAGCACAGTGATATCATGATGCTTGATCTGCCTGGCCAGCTGTTCTGTCATAGGCCAAGGAAAATTACCTTCTCCCTCACTCCCTTGACTGCAAAACCACTTTTGACACATGTGGTACAGGTTAAAAAAAAAGGGGTTGGCTTGACATTTCACATTAAAATACCTCTTAACCACCTGTGAAATTCATGGCATTATCTCTGTCTTTTGTCAGCTTCTCACACTGTTATTTATCACATTCGGCAATTTCTTATGTCGTGTCCAGCACTTTCCCACGTCCTGTTTGTTTAGCTTAACCTCAGGACCTAGTCAGCAGCCTAGTCATTTGCCTGCAGCCCAAACGAAGTAATTAAATCTGAGGCAACAGGCACTGACCATCTCCACAATGGGTATTCTTTATTGTCTTCAATTCTGGGTTAATGCATATGAGACATAAATGAGGTAAAAGTGTTTAGCTTTTCCTAAAGAGGTAGTTGAATGGAGCTCAGTAACTCTCATATCCGTACTATGGTGTGTGTGAGCATAAAACCCACTACAGAGCTTTAATGCATTTTGCCAACAGCAGCAGTTACTACAGGTGCCTTATAACTTGTAGATGAGTCACATTCTTGCAAATTGCTAGAATTGTAGGAATGTACTTAATTCAATGCTCATCTCATACATTTTATATATTTGCTTGAGTTGGAACATCCTGTCTTCAGCTATTATAGCATGGATTTTGCTTGCAGAATCTTAGTAAGCAACGTACAATTTGTACAGATATTAGAAAAAAAATTCCTTTAACAGATAGGATTATTCTACTGAAGTATCTGTCTTTGGATCATATAGCTTGCAAACCATCAGTCTTTAGATAGTAAAGTATGTTGTTTGTTCCTAAGAAATTCCCAAATTTTTTGACTTGGTCTCAGAATCTAAGGCTCAGAAAGACACTTTACAGTTCACCTTTTATATCACAAAGAATACAAATAGATTGTTTTGATTAAACTTCAGATCTTAAAGCATAATAGGTTCTTCATTTAGAAATAAGAAGCATTTACAAGATAATTCTGGACAGCCAATGTTATCTTTTCTTTTCTTTTCTTTTCTTTTCTTTTCTTTTCTTTTCTTTTCTTTTCTTTTCTTTTCTTTTCTTTTCTTTTCTTTTCTTTTCTTTTCTTTTCTTTTCTTTTCCTTTCTTTTCCTTTCTTTTCCTTTCTTTTCTTTTCTTTTCTTTTCTTTTCTTTTCTTTTCTTTTCTTTTCTTTTCTTTTCTTTTCTTTTCTTTTCTTTTCTTTTCCTTTCTTTTCCTTTCTTTTCTTTCTTTTCTTTTCTTTTCTTTTCTTTTCTTTTCTTTTCTTTTCTTTTCTTTTCTTTTCTTTTCTTTTCTTTTCTTTTCTTTTCTTTTCTTTTCTTTTCTTTTCTTTTCTTTTCTTTTCTTTTCTTTTCTTTTCTTTTCTTTTCTTTTCTTTTTTTCTCTTCTCTTCTCTTCTTTTTTTCTTTTCTTTGTGTTTGGTTTTTTTTTTCTGTCTCAACTTTCTTGAAGGTCATATTTGCATAACAGTTCAGGTTGCCCATTCATCCAATAAAGATAGATTTCAGTCAGGTTGGAGATACGCATACCGACACTAGAAATTTCTACACATCTTAGGGAAATATTACTCAGATAGATTTATTTCTTCACTTTTAAAATTGCATTGATATTTATTATGGTGTGTAATGACTGAATTATATGGTTGATTGTTTCCAGGTATTAGTGCAATATGAATATATTAGTAGTCACTTTCTTACTGCAATAAAGTACAAAAGCAAATGATATAAAACAGATTGAAATGGGCAATATGTATTTACATCAACCTATAAATTAACACCCAGCAAGTATGGAAGATATAGAGTACTATGTAATGCTTCTTAACCTTGTTTCAACAATTGTGAAGGGCAGTTCTGCCCTAGTTTTTCAGTGACTGAGAAAATAAAATACGTAAGGAAAGCTAATAGCCAGTTTGGTTTCTGTGCTCATAAAAAGCTTTCTTATGATAGAATAGGAACTTTATATTGTATCCTTGCTCTGTTCAATAACACTCATTTATTTCAATTTATCATTGAAATTAAACGGTTCAGATAGAAGAGAAAAAAGGAAGTGCAAAAGAAATGCATGTTACAGTGGAAAGAAGATGCCTTACCAATACTCCGAAAGTGTGAAATATACTGACTTCTTGTTAGGAGGTTTGTCATCATTTTTTATGCCTTAAAACAAGAAAGTTCAAAGAATTATTTTTGTGACAGCATAAAAGAAATTTGAGCTGTTAAATTCTGAATAGAGATGAGAAAACTAATAGAGATGTGAAAACTAATAGCATAAATTGATCTCTAATTTGATGTCTCTATCCACCAATGGGACCACTGCTATAATGGATCCGTCACAAGAACCATCATGTTTCTATGATCTTGTCTTTAAGTATGATGAGTTCCACCTTTTTCAAGAGGAAATTTGTGACATTTTTCATAAGAGGAATATGAATTTATCTGGCCATGTAAAACTCATGTCAAAGTATTCTACACTCTACTTCCTGGGAAAAAGTTGTTCCTTTTTTTTTTTTTTTTTAATTGTTTTGAAATAGCCATTTGTAACAGTATCAAATATCCTCCTCATACATTGGACGGCATGTGGAACAGATCTTTCTCTGTCTTTTCTGGATCATTCTTTATTTTAAATTTTTTATGTTGCTGTTGTTTTTATTATTATCTGCCATGAGATCCTGCCAGGAGCCACCTTCACGCACATCCACCTTCTCTGGCGTGGGGTCCTCCATGGGCTGCGAGTGGATATCTGCTCCACTGTGGACATCCATGTTCTGAAAGGGGACAGCCTGCCTCACCATGGTCTTCACCACAGGCTGCAGGGGAATCTCTGCTCCAGCCCCTAGAGCACCTCCTCCCTCTCCTTCTTCACTGACTGGGTGTGTGCAGGGTTGTTTCTCTTACATGTTCTCACTCCTCTCTCCATTGCTGTTGTTCAGCCACAGCAGTTTTTTCCCCTTCTTAAATACGTTATCCCAGAGGCGCTACCACTGTTGCTGATGGGCTCAGCCTTGGTCAGCAGTGGGTCTGTCTTGGACCTGGCTGGCATTGGCTCTGTCAGACATGGGGGAAGCTTTTAGCAGCTTCTCACAGAAGCCACCCCTGTAGCCCCCCCCGCTACCAAAACCTTGGCATGCAAACACAATACAATGTGACATAATTTTTTTGATCACTGGGTATTCCAATCTAGACAGATTTCTGTGTTATTTATAATATTAGATCTGAAAAGGGCTGTGTGGTCACCTGCTCCCGCCTGGGCTCTCCACGGCCGCAGCTCCTGCAGGAAAGATCCCCCTGCTGCGGCCTGGGACAGCTGGAAAAACTAAAGAAGATTGAAAGTTAACTTGTTTCTAGTGTAGAGGTATCATCATGGACAGAAATCCACAAGTAGTAAAGACCACCTCATCATAGTCGAGAAAGTCATAACAAGAACCAAAACCTAGAAGCTGAAGACAGAAAAAAATTCCGTGAGAAGTAAGTTACCTTCTTAACAGTAAAGGTGGTTAACTATTGGGGGGACAGGCTACCAAAGCCAGTGAGAGAATTTCCACGGCTTTCTGTCTTCAGATGAAAAACAGGATGACTTTCTGAAATATGTCCTGTAACCAAGTCAAGTTATTGGGCCATGGGTTGCAATATATGCAATCCAAGCGTACCTTTTTGCTTTAAAGACTGAATCATCTTTCAGTAAAAAACACATTTTGGCAAAATAATATTTTTTCACAAAAAACTTTTACTTTCCTCAAAAATGAGTGATTTATTCATATGCAAACAATGAAATTAAAACTGAAAAAAGCAGGTGTAACTGAGATTTGAATCAGCTGTCTAAGGAAGTCAGTATCTTTGTCCTTCACCATAAATAGCCTCCGTTAATCTGATTTCCTCGTAGAGTTTCAAAAGAGGTTTTTAGCCGACACTGTCTATTCTTTTCTATTTTTTTTTAACTTCTCTACTTTTGATTGTGTCTGAGACCCACAGGCCTTGTCAGATCGCCTTATACGCTGGAGCTGTGTTACTATTATGCCAGTTAAGGGAATTATTGATGTTTTTTAACAGCACCCTCAGAAATAAATATATCACCAACAGCTGTAAGAAAGTGGCTGTTCTGAGGCTGGCCTGTGACATCAATCTGCCATATGGTCCCAGACCGTGTATGCATACAACACGGCTCTCAGGTTTTAACATAAGTAGACTCTTCTGTCACTGGACTCCTGAGTCTGTCTTCTCACAGCAGTTAATCATTTCATGTAGAAAAACATGTTAACAGCTGTTGTCATAATACTGTTAAGTGATGTAAGAAATATGATCGCCTCCTCCAGCTGCTCCAGCTTGGGTTTCTGCTGCCTGGTTGCTGGGGGTTTCTGCTGCCCAGTGCCCAGGACCCGGAGTATCTGCCCAGGCTGAGGGATGCGGTTGCTGTGTTCCCAGTTGCATCTACAACCAGTAACGAAACAGAGCACATGTCCCAGAGACAAAGACACAGAGACTCACATACACAGACACAGACACAGAGGACACTGACATGGCTGATCACACAGATTGCCACAGACAAGGTGCTGCCTTCAACAGAACCTACATACGGGACTCACATACAGCATAAGCACAGACAGCCAGGTCCCCTGCTCCTCTTTGGCTGGCAGAGACAGAAGGTCACTATTGGTGGCACACACACGCACTAGTCTCCAGGTTCACAAACACACACATATTTGCAGATCCTTTGAGCATTGGCACAGCCCCTCTGTGCACTCGACACCCCTGCTTGGATTCCTTAACAACCCCGCAGGTCCCCTGCTTGCCAGCTGGTCCCTCTTGATGTTCGCTGCAAACACGGACACACACACACAGTCATTCCTCATGGACTACACACTTGCAGGTCCTCCTGTGCATGCCAGCATAGATGCCCTTGTCTGCTTGATACCCTGTCCCAGACCCGAGGTGTCCCTACTTGCATGCTCACTGGTCCAGCTTGAGGTTTGCTGGTGAATACACTCGTATTGCCCATGCGCACCAGGATTGGGGATGATACAGTCAATTGCTCTGCCCCAACAGCTGGCACCAGGCACACGGGTGCCTTCTCCAGACACTCTCCTTCCACATACTCTTACAAATAGCTTTAGTACTTTAATAGTGGTTTTGCACCTATGTCAAACTGCCAAATGGGGGATTAACAATCTATCTGTTGAGCTAGAGACAGTTCACACCCATAATGAAATTACATTCCCAGCCTTCATGACTTTACAGTTTAGTATGGTAAGAAGAAGACAAAATAGAGAACTCCAGGGAATAGAATAGAGTAATCCAAGATAACAATAAAATTATTAAATTTGCTACAGTAAACAGTGATCGTAGTGCATCAGCTGTCTAAACGAAGCCAAGTGTATCAGTATCAGGGAACATTAAAGAATAATTTATATCTCTGCCTTTCCTATGTAAGGCATATTTAAGAGTGGAACTAAAGCAAAAGAACAAGGAGCATGTTTTTTTGAAATAAAGGAATCAATGACAGTTTGAATCCAATGGGTTTATGCATTTGTAGCTCTATTATGTTGGTAACATCTCAAATCAGTTTCCAATTTTATTGGAACCCAAAGAATATTGTCTTTCCTCAAAATCTCAGATAGACTATACTGAAGCCTCGTGATAATTTAATTGCTTGATTATATTGCTATTTACATCACACACCAACTATGAACCTCATATTTAGACTTTGTATAATTATCAATTCAGTGATAATAATCTGCGGTATGAGTTAGATGCCTGACCTTCTTTGTAAATGCACATTACAAGGTTTTCGTCATTTTAAGGAGCTCATAATATAAGCACACTTTGACCTGAAGTACAGAATTTCATTTGCATCTACTGGTTCCATAAACACTGAAGAGAACTTTGAATGATCAGCTTTCCAAAAGAGAAATTAAAGGCAAGTCACTTAATTAGCTCATACTTTAATCCTGGATTATTTCAAGAAAACCCTTGTAAGGTACTCCACTACATGTCACGTAGGCCTAACTTAAATTTAATAATGCAAAAAAGAGGGCAACAGTCATAATATTCAATTATCAGGAACATGTATAAACTGTGACAGTGACAGACATTAAAGTCATTGCAGTGGAGAGCCATTGGCAGTGGTTGATTAACTCTTAAAAAAGGTGCTTGAATAATTAATTGGTTTGCATTCTCCATATAATTGGTGGATGTATTGTGAGTACCCAGATGCATATCAAATGATATCTGCATCTCTCATTAAAAAGCCTTAAAGTTAATTTCTTTCCTAGCAAAAGGGAAACTCCTTTAATTTAAATGAACAAGCCTCTCTCCTCAAACATCAACCGTCAACCAAACCTAAACAAAACTGCTTGTGAAATTCGAAACATGTCTGAACGTCCCACTCTCCAGTACTACTTACATTCGCTCACATTTTGTCTTTTATCTCTTTTTGTCTTTCTGCTTTAATCCAGTTTTCCCTGAATATAATGGCAAAGGTTTCATAGGTGTCAATGGTGTTGGTGTCCCAAACTAAACATGCCTAGACAACTTGCTACGCAAACATAGAAATTGATCCTACCTGTGCTTCAGCTGTGTTTTGAAAATGCATAAAATGACCATAAGGGAAGGAACTATTCATTCATCCTTTTTGTAATCTCCTCCTACACCCTGTTTTATAATAGTCTCTGCATGATATAATTCAGCTACGTATCCAATTGGTGACCTCCCTATTAAGATATTTATTAGAAATAATGGGTTTATTTTGCCTAACTTCAAACATCTGTGATCTAGGCATCTACATCTGAACTAGTGAATATAGGTTCCCTTTACAGTTACGAGGTATTTTTAAACTTAAAATCAACTTCTTATTTTAAGCACGTACTGAAGAATAAGTAGATGTTTATTTTAGATTTCTGTATGTCTTAATTTTTTTCTGATAACAATGTAAATTACTTAGTTGAAAAAGTATACAAAATTGTTTAAAATTCCTGACATATTTACAAATGTTTAAATATCTTAAGATCCACACTTACATATAAATGTATGTAAATAAAAATGAAAGTATATATGGTAATTTACAAATATATGCACAGGCATTTTTCATTTTTAAAAAAAATTCTACTACTGAAGAAAAAAAGAAGTTGGTATAGGAAATCGTATTTGAGGTTTGAGAAGTTCTGGTATAATCGACCAGGATATATTGTCCAAAATTTCAAATGCAGTATAGCTATTTATATGGTGATATAACAGATCCAGTTCCAATCAAGACTTCTTTATCTATCACCACTTCTTCAACTTCATTTCATTTTTTAGAAAAACAAAATATATGTTGCTTTTTGTTCCGTTCATAGCACGTTCAAGCAAAATCAGAACTGGCATTACTAGATGAGTAATCAAACAGGTGGCATCCAAACTAGTTTTTGATGTGTGCCCAGAGAAGACATGATGCAGCTGGCAGATTATTTTGCATGCCAAGTAAGTCTGATAAAGAAAAGCAATCCTTTCAAAACAAAACCAAAAAACTCAAACAGATGAAAAAAAAAAAGCAAGGAGTAATTTTTTTTAAAACAAAGGAGGCTTTGTTGTTGGAGATTACAAGAAGCCTGGCCCTCTTGGCTAAGCTTTTTGAATATTACTCATGAGAAAGTGCCTAGTTCCTCTCTTGGCAAGTTTACTTCTGTGAACTTTGAGGAACCGCATGATTTTATGGCTTAGAGCACTCTCCACTGCCTTTTAGGCATCATTATGTCTATCTGAATTTCCAGAGTAACTCAGCCAACAATAAAGAATAGAGAAATATTGGATACAATCTTAACAGATACAAATATAGAGGACAGAACAATCCTTTACTTAAGTGGAAGATTTGGAGTCAAATGTGTTTGGAAGGAAAACAGCACATCTCCAATTTATTTTCAGAATGACAACCCCAATTCCTTATAGAAATATGATAGTAACTTCTGTCTTTTTATAAATTTTCTATATGCCATGGAGATCAAAGTGACATCATCATAGGGAGGAAAATTCCTGTCCTGTACTTAATATTTTCTCTAATGATATACATAAAAAAAGATATGTTATCATAAGATCAATCTTTTTTCCACAATCCATTACTGTAAGAAAAGGCATCCCAGAAGTGTCATGAAGAATGAAAAAATTTCATACCTTTGGTTTGAGATCTCTGAGGATTTGGTTAGAATTGAAATGCAAATACCTCCAGAATGAACAAACTGAAAATAACATTAAAATGACAGCCCTTCCGAGGTCTATCTTGTTTTCAAAATTTCTGAATAAGATGGCTAAAAAATACAAATTGTCAAAAAAAAAAAAAAAAAGTCTATTTGCAAAACCACACACACAAAACCCGAGTACTTCAAGTATGTTTTCATTTCAAAGGAGAACTCTAAATATATAAATATATACACGCATATACATTTTTTAGCTTTTAAAAGTATGACTCTAAAAATAAAAATGTTACTTAAAACTTAATTCTCAACTTTTAATTTACCTCAATCTGATTTTGATCCACTAAACATCAATTGTAATACTAGTAATTGCACTTTATTTTTATGGTCACAAATTGTTTTCCTTTAAAAGAAAGACCACCATATTAACAATTCATTTAACAATTAAATAATATTTAACAAAGAATTCTATTTCCTAAGGAAATGTGTTATTTTTAGGTTAGTACATTTTCTTTTAATATCTTATATAGTAGACTTAGCTACATTTTTTGTTTTTTTTTTTTTTACTTATGAAGGAGAAAGGCACTGTCAGTAAGAAATTCTCTTATATTACATATAGTCCCAACTGTTTAGATACCCACACAGTGGCTCTGAAAAATTATGTGATTAAATGATCTGTTAAATATATAAAACAGAAAGAAAAAGAAAGGAAAAAAAAAAAAACAAAACACCACAACAGGGCTTCTGTGTTAAGTTTTGCTGTTATAAACTTATATTTTGTTGGATTCATAGACCATGGAAAGCAGATGTTAAAGTCCTGATTTGAAGGTGACTAAAAATTCAAGAAGCTTCTGTGTCATGAATGTTTCTAAGGTCAGTTTGGTAGATGCTCTTATCTTCAATGCTCAAGCCTCAACCTGTATAGAGCTATCATACCCTTGGGTTACTTTTCCCAAAAGACTGTTAGTCAAATTCTTCTACCAAATGTGAAGTTTTTCTTTCAGAGGATATGTTGGCGTCCCATGAGCGCAATGATAACAGTCCCAGCTGAGATACCAGGGACTGCTACAGAAATAGTTATCCTTTGTAACACAGGAGAAAAACGGTCTTCATATCTGGCTAGTGGTTCTTTGCATTTCCTTTGCACAATTACCAATAATCCAGTAACGTACAAAGCAATGGGCAACCATACTTGATATCTGATGCATTCCTTTAAACGATATTTTCTAAATATAGACTGAACTTTTCACAGAACATATATTTCAATACTGAAATACAACCATTTGCATGGAATACTTATTATCAGCATGAGCCATCTATCTGAAAATGGTGTCATTAAAGCAAAGACTGTAGGTGATATTAGGAAAAGCAAATGTTGTCAAAGACATGATTAAATTATACTTTTTGATTGTTTGTTTGTTCTGTAAAGAGCACTATCAACTGTTGAAACAACAAGGGGCAAGAAGTTGCTTGACACCTAGCATACTGATCAAGAACTCAAGTACTGAAGACCTTATTTAATATAGAAACTGATATCCACAACACATCTAACAGCACATATTCTTTTTTTTTGCTTTCTCTTTGTTGAAAATTAGATGCCTAGGCTTCCCCTACAGGTATGAAACCCAGCCCCATTAAAAGGTAGTCCCCCTGTGCATGTGACAACTTTCTCCAACATCTGCAGTTTAGTCTGGTAGCTTAGCTTAGATATCCAAGTTGTAAGTGACTACAGCAAGAAGTGAATCCCATCCCAAAAGCAAGAAGAGAGAGACTGGCTCCTTAAACCAGGTCTTGCCTGTAACTGACTGTCTGCACTTCTCTAGTCCTTTCAGAGAAATTGAAAACAGATTCATGTAAATTATCTGTTTTACTTTGTCCTGTTGGGCATTGAGATGTTTAGATACAGATTAGAGAAGGTTAAGAAAACTACCACTGTGACAGTACACAGTACACGATTGCCTCTGACAATATGGCTAAGAAGTCAATTGCGGATGAAGACTTTTTTTTTTAGCAGGTATTCTGTAAATGTCTAAGGAGCAGATCAAAATTTCCAGTTTGTCTATCTGCCTCCAGTGTGCTGTACAGAGCTGATGATCTTCCTTTCTTGCCTTTAAGCAAACACCATTTTCTCTTGTATCTTATTTCCACTTCAGTCTTTTTCAATATGTTCACATTTCTGTATCCTTTCTGAGTTGAATAATAGAGCTTTTCTTAAGAGCAGAAGAAACTTAGTTATTTGGTGCCACATTCAGAGCTCAGGTACACCTATATAAATTCAAACTAAACCACCAACATCAGCAAGGTTACTCTGAGAGTAACCTGATGTCACTGTGAGGTGTACTGGTGCTCTACATCTAATTACAAGAACACACTTTGACTGTTTGGATCACAGTTGTTTTTATGGGGAACAAATGTATCTTGTTCTTCTACTTAAGCAGTGTCATAAAAATAAGATTATTAGAACTGTGTCAAGTTGTTATGACAACCTGAATTTGGGCCTTGAAAAATTGTCTCTGGTTTCACTCGAGTATTAATAAAAAATTTCCAGCTGAGGAATACTTCTTAAATTCTAGGTAGGTGAAGCCTCTGGAGAGCAGCTGGTGTTGTCAAAACATGTAGCAGTCATGATGATTGTAAATAGTAGAGACTCACTGCTCTGGTAAAGAACAGTAGGAGAAATGGGCAACACTCAAGTTCAGCTTCTGTACTGGCTGAGTGATACATGAGGCCACAGCTCTGCTGGAGGTGGGTTGTTCAAATGAGCTATTAAGATGTTCTAGTCCTTCCTCCCTAAAATCCAGACTTCCTCCCTCCTGACAAGTTTCAGGGAAAGTTACTGTCCTCCCTCAGCTGCATACTTTCTCATCCATGCTCTACATTTTGCTGCTGAAGGCCAAATATGGGAAGCTGGTTTGAGGGGCCTGGAAGTTCTAGTAACCCTGCCAAATAGAAAGAGGTGAAGAGACAATCCTTTCTATTTCTTCTCCTTGTCCATGCTCATACTTTCTGCTATGTCTTCAAAACAGTGAGCAAAACGTCAACTTCTATAAAATCCCTATAGTTGTAATAGGAAGACTTCTTTTTTCCCTGCAGTGTAATATACTAACAAACAAAATAGTGAACAAAAATGAACAAATAGTCAGAGAGCAGAAGGTCCCATATTTGTCGCCATCTTTCATTCAAAAAATATATATCTAAGACCTGACACTTAAACTACTGAATATTAATATTAGGTAGCAGGCACCTTCTTTTGCACAAAACCTTTTTCTTTGGTTTAGAATTCAGTATTAGGTCATCTAAACAGTTATATTAAATGTTTTGAGATTTGCATCATTTTTCTGTATATTCTGAAGCAAAATAAAATAAACAAATATGGGAAATATTTACTTTCTATTCTTTAGCAAACTATTTAGGATTTAACAGTTTGAAACAATATGTTGCTTCCTTTGGCTAGTATTGCAAGCAAAACTGACAAAAAAATTTTGTTTTTTCTAAATTACAGTACTTCATTTGAAAAAAGTACTTCCCTCATTTTTTCATTTTTCTCAATAATAATATTTTTAGCTATAACATGCATTTTAATTTTTGAGTCATTGTTGAATCAAACAATTATTATTTCCCTACCTTTATTTATGAGACTGAATTACTAGATTTTACTACAATAATTCAAATTAAAACTATTCTTTCTGGCTTAAGTTATTTTAAAATTTTAGTGACCAAAATGATACTGGAATAATGATCTGTTTAGTAACATTTCTGTCATTTGAAACTGAGGTAATTACTCTATAGGAATACAAACCCAAAAAGTCTGGGGTGAACAAAATGGTTTCCATACAAATGTTTACAGAAAAGTCATTTTTTTCACTGAATGGAAAATTGTCCTCTTTCTGGTTTGCATTTCTGAAATTTTATACAGAACACTAAAATTTCACATGTGTTTGGGATAGCCACAGTGACACATTTTTAACAGTCCACCCGAAGGCGAGAGCTGTAGTTGTACTTATAATTCATGCCTGGTCAAGGTAGAACTCCAACAGCAAAACCAAGCCATGTTCAAAATGACAAGTTTCTATACTGTCTGAGTTTTGAAGGTGTGGCACTGAACTACTGTATACTATAAGTCACAACGATTGCACAGAAACACGTTCCTCCTGATTACTGTACCTGTGGAATCCATGGGAGACCACAGGCAATTTACTGTGCTTCTGCTCAGTGCAGCACAGTAAATTGTTTTCACCGTACACTGAAATTTTTTCTCATATGAATCATCAAAGGTCTTTGCTGATCCTCAGACTATGTTCTGATGGGGCTATTCGCAGCTCCTCTTATTTACCAGAACAAAGGTGTTGCCAGCTATTGTTGCTGTTTTTTTCTGTCATTTATAGAATGAGTAATGTTTACATTGCTACATATAGATGCCTATGTGTACACACATACATATGTGCAAATATCCATATGTATATTAAATAGGTGTGTATATGTGTACACGTATTTATTGTATAGGCAAAAGCCCAACAGATTTCTATATAGGAGTAAACAGACGTATGTATATGTATGCATATGGTTTATGCATATTGCATGTGCATGTATTTCTATATATAATGTCAGTGAGCTTTCCTGTGTGTATGGCTGTGTATGCCTTTTGATTTATTATTTTCTCTTTATACAGATATAAGTTCAGTAATGAAGCAATACAGCAATAGAAACAGGGTTTCCTGTACAAAGAACATTCTTACCCCATCAGTAAAAAAAGAGCACATAGTTGCTTTCAGTCTGTTTTTCCACTCTGTTCTTCTCTTTCACCCGCTGCCATATCTCTTCTCTGGCTAATTTCAACTCCTAACTTTTGTCCTGTGAATCACACTACATCAGATTGCTAAAACTGTCTAGACAGTGCAAATACGTGTTTTTGGATCCTTTGCTGGTTCAGAGGTGCAGTTGTACCACAGATCTACGCATTCTCACAAAGAAGGGCTAAGTCTACTAGAACTAGCAAAGCATGGGAAACTGAATACATAATATAATTTTCATTCTCCTAGCAAGATTGTGATCCTAGATTGGTATAACAATCTCACAAGTTGAGAATGATAGCTGTTCAATGTAAAGTCCAAACCCAGCATATCTCTGAAGTAAAATAGTGTTTCTTTGAAGCTTTTCTGTTGGCAGTTTCTAGTCCTTACATGAGCTGTTCACAATGGCAGCTCAGCCATTGGAACAGTTGGCTTCCCAGGCTGCATATGCATCTGTGTGATATACGTGGTCTGAAGCAGTCATCTGATGAGAGAGGCAGCAAGCTTCCTCAGCTGTGGGCCGCCAAGAAGTAACAGGCCCTGGAGTTGTCACCTAATAAGTGTCATCCCTCAAGCAATCTGTCCAGAAACAGGGCAAGCCTCTCTTGAACCTGGGTTTTGTTTTGTTGTTTTGTTTTTTTTTTTTAAGTTCACTAGAATTTTTCTGTTTGATGTGTTTTCACAAAACATTTTGATTTTAAGTATCCACCCTTGTCATGTGCAAGCCTTATCTGTTTGAGATCTTCAAAGTAGTTCCAGCTATAAAACCAGGTCTCTTTTTCTATTCTTACTTTTTTATTGGTGAACATTGGTAAGGAGGTTGTAATAGACAAAACACAAGGATAATTCTACACTGTCACAATGTGCATCTTTAACCTTGAGACATTACAAGACTAAAAGAGTAGGAAATGAATAATCACATTTTCTTGGAAGTAATTTCTTCATTTACAGCTGTAGACTGAGATTTGCAAAGATGATGATTCAGCTGGCAAGATAGAACGTGATGAGAAATGATAATAAAATAACTTGTCGTGGCTTAACCCCAGCCAGCAACTAAGCACCACACAGCCGCTCGCTCACCCTCCTCGATGGGATGGGGGAGAGAATCGAAGAGTAAAAGTGAGATAACTCGTAGGTTTTCGTAAAGACAGTTTAATAGGCAAAGCAAAAGCTGTGTGCACAAGCAAAGCAAAACAAGGAATTCATTCGCTATTTCCCATCAGCAGGCAGGTGTTCAGCCATCTCCAGGAAAGCAGGGCTCCATCACACGTAACAGTTACTTGGGAAAAAAACCCACCATAAATCCAAACATCCCTTCCCTTCCTTCTTCTTCCCCCAGCTTTTATTGATGAGCATGATGTCATATGGTGTGGAATATCCCTTTGGTCAGCTGGGGTCAGTTGTCCCAGCTGTGTCCCCTCTCAACTTCTTTTGCACCCCCAGCCTACTCGCTGGTGGGGTGGGGTGAGGAGCAGAGAAGGCCTTGACTCTGTGTAAGCACTGCTCAGCAATAACGAAAACATCCCTGTATTATCAACACTGTTTTGGTCAGAAATCCAAAGCATGGACCCATACTAGCTACTATGAAGAAAATTAACTCTACCCCAGCCAAAACCAGCACATGGCAATAGGCCAAACCCATAAAAGCAAGGTAGAAATTTTCTACAGAATCACATTTCCAGGACATACATATGCATAATGCTTTAGACTGCATGTAAACATGTATTGATATTGGTATCCAGTAATCAATAATTCTCAGTGCTGGAAGCATTTTGGGCAGATATATTCAAGCTAAAACTAAATTTTGTTTTCACTGCATGGTTAAAAAGTAAAAATATTGCCTCAAGGATAAATTGCAAACTTTTCCTTCAGGACCTATTCATAAATAGTAAAACAAACAAAAAAAAAAAAATCCTCTGGTCACTCCTCTTAATTTTACTGCATGTGGCATGAACAGAAGAGCTAATGAAAATGGAAAGACTGTTGTCAAACTTGGAGTTTTCTCTTCTTCTTGCCCTGCTTTCCATCTGCTACCTTGGACTCATAACCTTTCTGTTCCTGTAACACAGAACACATCTGTAGACCAGTGTCACATTTTACCCAAGAGACCTGTGTTGGAAGATTTTAACTTTTAGTGGAGGTGCTTTAGATGGTTTGCCAGGATGTTACACTGCCAAATGGAAGACGTTGCAATGGAGTCGAATGAATAATGGATATTACAGATCTTGTCTATTTTTATTGTCAGTATTGAGTGAGAAAGGACTAAAATCTATTTTTGCCTTTCATTATCACCTTATGGTTACTGCTGCCTAACACCTGTAGGAAGGGTATTTGATGTTGCTGTTTATCCTTCAGTGAGACGTATTCTATTGCAGTTGCTGTGGAATATGTTAGCACAGCTGTGATTCTCTTTAATTTTCTCCAAATATTCCCCCAAACTAAACACACACAATCAGAAACACTCACATACATGTAAATGCGCACACATACATGCATAAATATGCAGAGTCACAAATACATCGCTTCAGTTGCTTACTAGTCCCTTTGACTCTATGGAGGTCTTATGAATCAGCAAAATTTGTTTGATTTGCTGCTGATCAAATGGACAGAGAGGAGTTGAAGATTTTATAAACACCTTAAGGAAATATAATTATATAAGGCAACTCTAAACCTTCCTTTATTGTATAGATACAACCATCAGAAAAAGTCTGTTACAAGTATCTCATAGGCCAAGAATGTGCTTACATCAGCCAAAACAAAAGAAGATACTGAAAAAACCCAAACCAAACCAAAACAAAGGACCAAACCCCAATAATACTACTAATAATAAACAAACCACGTTAACATAAACTTGTTGCATTTTTAACTTTGAACATGAAAGATATGGTTAATATGTCAGGCATGAAACAAGGGACCGGGAGGGAGATGGCACTATTTTTCACAGTAACTTAAAATTCTGCTAAGGGTTGAGGCACACTGCTATGATTAAAGTTTGAACAATTTTATATCCATGACAAACACCAAAGACTGGAACTGAAACTGAAACACATTGAAATTATTAGTCTGAGATATATTTTTAGCACTACGTGTTATTAATACTTCAATCAAATCACAAAAATCTGACATATTTTCTGACTTTTGGTGTCTTCTCTAGTGTCCTTTTGTTGTGAAAAATTCTGAATTGAGGCTTATAACTAGGATGTAACTTTAATAGGAACAGATTTGTTATCATTTAAGTGAGTAAGAAAATTTCAAGACAGGAAATCTCTATATCACAGCTGACTTTAGTAACTCTAATTTTAAATGAATAAATTATATTCTTTTAAAGGAACAGCTATCCTAATAGCTCTTAATGAGAGATGATGAGGAGTGGGTTTCATCTCAGATGACTTTGGTCGTCTAGAAACTAAAATCCTAATTAAGTTCTTGTCATAGCAGACTGCAGTGGGTAATTTATCCCATCCTAAAACAGTGTCCAATATTGGTTGGCCTTCTGAAGTTGTACACAACTGCCTTTGGACACATGGGGAACCCATATATCAGAGATCCAATTCTCTTATGAATAAAATTTGGTGAGGTTTATCCCAGGCTAAAATACTTTTCTGAATGGTGTCTTAAAGTCCAGTTTCTTCTATTTCAAGTTTGTAGAGGCAGTAGAGATTAGATGCCTGTCCTGGTTTTAGCTGGGACACGGTTATTTTTCTTCCTAATAGCTGGTATAGTGCTGTGTTTTGGATTTAGGATAAGAATAATGTTGATAACACACTGATGTTTTAGTTGTTGCTGAGCAGTGCTTACATCAGTCAAGGACTTTTCAGCTTCCCATGCTCTGCCTGGTGCACAAGAAACTGGGAGGGGGGGCACAGCCAGGACAGCTGACCCAGACTGGCCAAAGGGCTATTCCATACCATATGGCACCATGCTCAGTATATAAACTGGGGGGAGTTGACCAGGGGGCAGCGATCACTGCTCAGGGACTGGCTGGGAATCAGTCAGCAGGTGGTGAGCAACTATATAGTGTATCACTTGCTTTGTATATTATTATTGTATTATTTTATTATTACTATTATTGTTATTATTACTACTATTACTACTATTCTATTTCATTTTACTTCAATTATTAAACTGTTCTTATCTCAACCCACGAGTGGCTGAGGTGGGAGGGAGTGAGCGAGCGGCTGTGTGGTGTTTAGTTGCTGGCTAGGGTTAAACCACAACAATGCCCTACCGTTCTTCTATCTGTGAAATCTCTAAATCTACAAAAAGTATAAAATCTTGCTCTTTAATGGCACATTTCCACAGCTTCCAGAAGTTCTCCATGAGAATGGCATGGTTGTTTCCTAGAACTGCATACAGAAAAGGAGACATAGTACTTTCCCTAAAAATCACTTTTCACTATCACTAACTATAGGCAAGAAATTCAGCAAGCTGAAGATCGTATGGACCTATAGCTCAGAACATGGGTAGACTCATTTTGCATCTCCCTAGAAAATCAGTAAAGGCTTGTCTGCAAAAAGGTACATAGAGGCATCCTTTGATGCATGACATAATCACATTCCCATCTATTTAATATGGACCATGTTGATTCAGTATCATTCTAGTTTCCTAAAAAATATATTATGCACTACAAAATCAAATGCCTCACAGAGGTCCAAGAATACTTCAGCAATGCTGTTACCTTTATCAAAGTAATCATCAAAAAATGATTAGAGTAATCAAAAACATCCACAGAGAGTTTGCTTGTCTTAGTTCATTGAATCTTTTGTATTCCAGAGGCTGAGCTGTGAATTATCATTAGTGTGTTAGGGGAAAACTGTATTTACACTTCTTTAAGCAATCATACAGTCCTTTTTGTCTTACTCTTACTATCTCTTTCTCATTTCTGTTTGGTTTTGGTTTTGTCTGTTCTTTTTCTGTGGCAAGTGAAGAATTCCCTGCTGCTTTTTCATTATTAATGCACACAAGGACCATAAAACAGAGAAAGCCAGAAAGCAGAGCTGCTGAAAGATGTTTCTGAGTTTTGTTTTCTTTAATGATGTGGAGCAGCTATGAAAATAATGTCACCCTCTTCACACTCATTGGAATCCAACCTGAAATAGTGTTAATGTTTAAAAGTCATAAAGGATGTTGTTTACTTTGATATAATAGTGTATAGATCTATAAATTAAAAGCACCAGCACTGTATGCTTTTCAACACTCATTTCTCAACTTTCTCCTGTGCACATAGGCAGGTTATTTCATTTCACAGGAGTATAACAGTATAATCTTTCTGTTAGGTTGGCAAAGGAATGGAAAAACACACTGCCTTTAATCAGCCTTGTTTTGGATTTACATATACATATATTAGTATGTTCTCCAACATGGACTTCTAAGGTTCTCTCTTCCAGACAAAAAAAAAAAAAAAAAAGGAGAATAAAAAGGTTTTTGTTTGGGTTTTGGGGCTTTTTTGGTTGATTGGTTTGTTGTTTTGGGGGGAGGGTGTTCTTTTTTTTTTTTTTTTAACATCACTGAAAGGACTGTTACATCCTTCAGAACGGACATAGAGGAAGTGAGGAAATGTTAGAGGTCATTGGAGAGGGAGACTGCAGCAGCAAAAATGGGGAGAGATTTTACTCCATCTTCTCAGTGTGCCAGGAGCATTGCACAGAATCAGCAACTCAGATTATATTCCCAGATGATGGCGTTTTAGCATGTTGGCGAGAACTGAAAAATACTATAAATATATAAAGATCTCTGTAAAGTCTGTTGTTCATTTATTCATTAATTTTCAAAAGCTAACTTCTGGATTTCTGCTAGTTGATGAAAGTTCCCATTTCTCTTTCTAGTGATTTGCTTAGGATGTGTTTTTAGTCAGGAATTTTGGAAAGCTAAATTACCCCATAGACTTAGATACCCAAAGCCAAGGGCAGTTTCACACTTATTTGTGTGTTTCCTTATCTATGTTGCAGTCAAAATGATTAAATCAGTCTTGTAGATTTTGCAGTCCAATGCATCCTTTAGGCATGTCCCTATGGTAGAAGAGAACATCATGATGGAGTCCCCCAAACAGTCCTTAATAGAACTGCTCCATAACCAAGACCCAACAAACTGACTGGCAGCATAAGGGTCCCAGAAGAAAGGTTCATAAACCTCTTCAGAGGCACTTTATCTTCCCTGGAAAGGCCTGTAAGTACATGCTCAGCACTGCATTAACACAACTATGCTGTTTCTACTCCTAGAATTTTTTGTTTAGCAGGAGTAGGAAGATCTCGAGTCATATTGGATGAAAGCCCTAGTATACTAGGCAAAGTACATAATAGACCTACCTTCTAGCACTCAGTGACATGTCTTTTGAGGCCCTGTGAGGCAAACTGATTTCCTAAGGGTATGCCTTGGGTGGTATGACTTGCTTTTTTCCCTCCACAAAAGGACATTTCCTTGCAGTGCTCTTTAGCCCAGTGGGACTGAATGCTGAATAAAGCATTTCCCATTGTAAGAACAAGAGCAGAATTTAACCTTTAATCTTTAGTATATTGGTGCTACAGACAAGTGTCTACAGGAACACAAGAAATTTCCCGTGAAAGTCAGGCTGCCTGCTTATCTGGCTGAGAATAAAGAGATGAAAACTTCCAATTCTAGATAAAACACTGTGTATGGGGTTGGACTTTTTCCCTTCCCCCTCCATCTCTCGAGGTATGTTGGCAGCTGGGAAGATAATGTGTGTCACTGCAATATCTACAACATTATCAGAGAGAGCAAGGGAATGGTCACATCCCCATCATGGTAATAATCTGAATCTATTCCTAAGGCATCAGCATCTTCACCTAGCCTCTGCCTGAATGACAGCTCAGAGTCTGCAAAGGCATCACAAGCTATCCTGGTACGCTATGAGCAGTCAAGGAAGTTGACAGCTGTTTATAAAAATCAGCATAGCTAGCTGCTTTTTCCAAAACAGTTTTCAATCATTTTTATATCTATGTACGTGAATGTACAATATCTATGTGGTAGCCTGATGTGCTCTGTACGAATTAAGGAGGATTTCAATCTATGCCTTTTTGTGATATCTTTTTTTGTTCTTTCTCTCTTTTTATTAATAGAAAATCTGTCCGTCAAGAATGAGGTCCCAATGTGCTAGCTATCATGTAAATATGCACTAAGACGACGACAGAATCACAGTGAGGAGAGAAAAAAGGTAGGGAAATATTACTTTCCCTAAGGGGATGAAGTAGGGAATTATTAGATTAATATTGTAGGACTGAGGAGATCAAAATAAAATGGGAAGTTTATGACAGGGCTCTGGAAAGTCTGACCTTCTTTTGTACTTGCTTTTCTTAGGCCAAAGTTTATAAGACACATTTAAGCATATGCTTTATTTAAGCATAAGATAATTTTCTTTGAAGCTCTTTACTGATTTTTTAGTGGGTCAGCCTTTTGTTGTTGCAGGTTATGACTGCTTGCAAACATGCTCAGCGTGCTGATATTTTGCTCACATTTTAAACATCAGTTGTTCATATCAGAAAGCAGTATTCAGACAAGGCTCAGGGGTGACTCCAAAGGCATAAACCGAGGAGTACTAAAGGTCAAAGCTGAAGAAAATTTCCAAAACTATTAAGGGAATCATCTTTTGCTTAGCTTCTAGAAGGCCACAGACAGCCATATAAAAGTCTTCTTTTTTACATCTTAGGGGTTAAGTGAGCCAGAGTAAGAGAAGTGATCTGTACCGAAGATTAGTTTACACACAGCTCAGGTGCTTGGGTCCATAATCATGACTGAAAAACATACACTCTTGGCACAGGCTAAACTCTGTGCAATAGAGTATACCTTCATTAGTATCGTGGTTTAACCCCAGCCAGCAACTAAGCACCACACAGCCGCTCGCTCACTCTCCCGACCCCGGTGGGATGGGGGAGAGAATTGAAAGGGTAAAAGTGAGAAAACTTGTGGGTTGAGATGAGAACAGTTTAATAATTGAAATAAAATAAAATAGAATAGTAGTAATAATAATAGTAATAGTAATAGTAATAGTAATAGTAATAGTATACAATAATAATAATATACAAAGCAAGTGATACACTATACAATTGCTCACCACCCACTGACCCAATGCCCAGCACGTTCCCAAGCAGTGATTGCTGCCCCCCGGCCAACTCTCCCAGTTTATATACTGAGCATGACATCATATGGTACAGAATGGCCTTTTGGCCAGTCTGGGTCAGCTGTCCTGGCTGTGCCACCCCCCCCGGCTTCTTGTGCACCTGGCAGAGCATGGGAAGCTGAAAAGTCCTTGACCAGTGTAAGCACTACTTAGCAACAACTAAAACATCAGCATGTTATCAACATTATTCTCATCCTAAATCCAAAACACAGCACTATACTAGCTACTAGGAAGAAAATTAACTGTATCTCAGCTGAAACCAGGACAGTTATGAAACAGAGGTTTGCCTCCAAGTTCCTTAACTCAAACGCTGAGTAATGTCCCAGGAAAAACTTGAGTCTGCATCAAGTGCAGGTTTTAGGGCATAGAAGGCAGAAATTATCTACAGTGCATTCAAACAACTGCTCTGTTATTTCAGTGAAGGGAATAAGGCCCAGAACACCTCTCAGAAGGTGAATATGGACAGTTAGAGAGAGTTAAACACTTTGAAATGGGGGTCCACAATGAATATTAGACTAAGCAAGAACTCTCAGGTTAAGTGAAAATAATAGTTGAACTTAAAGTCAAGGAAGTCCTCATTCCTCTAAAGCTTAGACATTACAGTGCAAGCACTCAGTCGAGCCCCTTGTATAGTCCCTTGAAGATTAGACTTCAGCTATGGTTGACCTGACTTCCCTTACCACTGTCTAGGTACATGTCTCCACCAGCAGATTGTGTTCTCTTGTTGAAGCTGGTTCGCATTTCCTGGGTTATTTAAAGATTATTTGAGAAAAAAGACTGAGTAGACATGAAAGTCCTGGAGGACTAGAAATGGTAGAAAATTACATGTAGCTGCTTCTGAAAGGAGGAGATGGCTGAGCAAGGATCTTAAGGTGGTCAAGTTCAACATGATTAGTTAACTAAGTTAATTAATTTCCCGTATGAATATCTACTATGTATTCAGGAATACTTAAAGTATTTTCCGCCTATAATCTAGAAAAAGATGTGTAGACAAGGAAACAAATGCCGTATCTCAAATTTTGGTGATGTTAGAGGAATATTCTTTCTTCTCTGCCTGAATTTACCTACTTCAGTAAATGATTTTATGTTAACACTATAAAATGAACTAAGATACTTAGCTGTTTTTTTAAATTCAAAAGGAACCAAACAATTTTCCCCATTATCCTGAGATTATTTATTCATTTCCACATGACCAGCTTTTGGCCGGTAAAATGTCTTAGGCAATCTCAGTTTTGTGACTTGAACATATATGCAGATATACATTGACAGTACTGAGTTTCCTGCCCTAGGTTACTCAGTGTCCATATGCAACTCACGCAGTATGTGGCAATGAACAAATAAATGCATCCCTCTTATGGCTATAGATTAGGATTGGCTTGAGAAACTCAAGTCACTTTCTTCTTTAAGGGAACGTGAACCCGCTGTTTTGACTTTCCTCAAAACTGGAGTCACCATCAAAATGTAAGACATTATGAACTTTTGTTTTTCTTTGGCTCCATGTTGAAACTGTTCTGTTTTGCCTGACATACTCAGCAGAGACAAGGACAGACAGTTTCCACTTAAATACTGCAACCACTAAGCTCTAAAATAATTGAGTACACTTCTCTAAGAGTATTAAAGCAAAATACAGCAGTTCAGCTAAGAGAAAGAGGAAAATGATCATTGTCAAATACACTGTACCTGCATAAGACATTTTGCAAAGACTACAGTGCTGCAAATAATAATAATAACAAAAAAACATATAAAACTTTTCCCATACATCAGCTGAATGTTTCAACCAATGGACTATTCAATACAGTAGGATATCCCCTATCTGCTGGTCCTTCCTTCCTTTTTTTTTTTTTTTTTTTTTTTATTACAAGGAAGGAGACACTTGGTTAGACATATAATTAAAAAAAAAATCTTGGTTGTGAATCTAAAGTGGAAGAAGTTGGTATTTCCCTGAAAGAGGCAAATATTCACCATGTGCATTTTATAAAGAATATCCTCAAGACTGGGATATGTGGACTTTACTATGTGGCTAGAAACCACAGATTTAGGCAGGAGGAAAGAGTCAGTGTGGCTTTTGTAAAGGGAAATTATGCCTCATGATCCTACTGGAGCTCTGTGACAGTGTCCATCAAGGAGACCCAATAGACTCTATATACTGAGATTTTCAGAAATCCTTTGAACAGTGAAATTGTGAAGTTGCAGACAAATTGCTTTCTAGTAGTCAAATCCTGTATCCTCAGACTTCAAACAACCAAGTAGGCAATACAGTGGCAGATAAGCTTCATAAAGTTAGAGGTCGGATAGTACATAGCGGGAAGATACTCCCATTACTGCAAGTATGCGTTACAGGGTCAGACTCTTGCTTCCAGATCAACTCAAGTTAATCAAGTAGCCTGTTCTTTTCTGAAATGCAAGAGAGCATGAAATACGTGTCGTCTTTTGGCATGCAGTCTAGCAGTTCACTCTGGCCTGTTGCCATCAACAATGTGGATACAGAGTTCAGCACTGTTTTAGTTGATTATTTTGTACATCTGTGTGATTTTCTACAGGTTTATTTTCTTAACTGTTGTATTGGGTGTCCATGCCCAGGTGTTGGCAGCTGGAGCTGCAGCGCAGCCTCTGTGAGGAGAGGCCGGGGCTGCCCCGTGCCGCACACAGCCGGTCCCAGCCGGTCCCAGCCGGCTCCAAGGGCCCCACCGCAGGACACAGCTGAGCCCCTCAGCCAAGCTGGGGGCGCCGGGGGGGGGGAAACCAGGTTGCCGAAAGGGCCAAAGGCGGCCCAGGCAGAGGAGGAGGGAGCCAAGGCGGGAGCAGCAGCAGAGGCAGCCCGAGGGCGCAGGAGGAGGAGGGCAGGAGGGGCTGCAGGCCTGCAGCAGGGATCCCCTGCAGCCCTGCAGAGCCCCCGCTGGAGCAGAGCCCCAGCCTTGCAGCCCGGGGAGGGCCCCAGGCCGCAGCAGGGGGATCTTTCCTGCAGGAGCTGCGGCCGTGGAGAGCCCAGGCGGGAGCAGGAGTGAAGGGGTGAAGGTGGGACTGGGAAAGGGGGCAAGAAAGGTGATGTTTTAATATTTGTCTTTTTGTTTCTCACTACCCGCATCATTTATTTATTTATTCATTCATTCATTTATTTATTGGAGGGAAGGCGTTAAGTTGAACCTGTGATAAAAAATGGGTGGTAGCGAGGTGTTGTTTTAATATTGTGTTTATTTGGTTGTTTGTTTGTTTCTCATTACGAAAATGTATTTTAATTGGCAGTAAATTAAATCACTTTCCACCAAGTCAAGTCTGGTTTGCTTTTGACAGTAACTATTAAGCAAGCTACCTCTTTTATTCTCAGCCCATGAGCTTTTCCATCCTGTTTTCTTCCTCTGTCCTGTTGGGGGGAGGAGTGAGCAGCTTGGTGGGCATTTGGCAGCTGGCCAAGGCTAACCCACCACAACTACCTACTAGTATGGGGAAATGGGAAGTTTGGGAGCCCCTGGTGACAACGGGAGAAGATTCCTTTCACTTTGATAACTGGTTGTTCCCTTCCCTTTTTTAAGATAATTATTACAATAGTGGTATGAGAGTTGTATGTTATCTAGTCACTGGGAATTCCTGCAGAAAATTGAGTCAGATATTTTTTTCCCTTTCCCAAGTACATTAACTTTTCCCAGCTTACTTTGACATGGAAACACTGTCAAAGTAATTGGCTTCAACAGAACTGTCTAGCCATGCTGAACACTAATGATAAAGCATCTTAGTTT
This sequence comes from Platalea leucorodia, assembly GCF_965183815.1. Classification (NCBI taxonomy): domain Eukaryota; kingdom Metazoa; phylum Chordata; class Aves; order Pelecaniformes; family Threskiornithidae; genus Platalea; species Platalea leucorodia. The sequence goes on along the minus strand of NC_138823.1, from coordinate 7,273,510 downwards.
TCTAGCCCTAAGCATGAATTTAGAATCTCTGTTGCTATGGATGAAGTTTAACATTGAATAGAATATCACTGAAGAAAATTGATCCTATTAAATTTACCTGTTTCACGGGTGAACCATTTTATAACCAGGCAGTAATTCTTGAGAGATAGGCTGTTAATAACAGGTAGAACGAAGCTCTTGTTTGCTTTATTGTATATACAATCTCCTGCAATGGCAAAGTATCAGATATATTTGCAAATTGTGTAGACTGGTGTAGATGAGACGAATGGCAAATAACGTGCTTTTGAAGGGTTTTGCCCACAAACAGACTCACTTGCACACACACATGCACACACGCATTCATATACATCCAGGAACACTCAGGCAAAAAACGAACATTCCCAAGAGATCAAGGAACTTAATTTTATGATACTAATTACCATTATCAGAAATCAGAGCATTATGGAAGATAATAAGTAGCATTTATTATTCTGTTTCTTTTGGGGGGGGTTGTTTTGTTTTAATGGCTGTGTCAGAAGATAAAGAAATGTGTCACTGTATGTTTTTTCAGGGTACTGATTTTATTGGTGACTTTGGTATGGATAAAAGGAAAAGAAGTTAATGTAGTCCAATGTGTAAATCACAGGAACAGGGCTCAGAACACAATTTATTGCCTTAACATAACACTGAGTTTCTTTGTGTGCTCAAGCAAACTGTGTTGCCTCTCATTCTTTGTCTGACGATTCTGGATTTCTGCCTTGGGTTCATCCAGTCCTTGAGTATTGGAGCCTGCTGGCTAAATGCACTGCAATACAAATAATTAGTAAACAGAAAGTAAATACATTTTCAGAATTAAAAAAGAAAATTGTAAGAAATCACAAAACAATCGTTGCTCTTTTGCTCTGTGGTCAACTTCTAAATATACCCAGAAACAGGCAGCCTGAATAAAGGTCTTCTGTATTTTCGAAGTTTAATTGAATAATATGGTTTGTAATCCATGCCTGTTTTCTCTCAGTGGCTGGTTCACTGTGGTTATTACAATATTTGAAAAGAGGATCTAGAACTGCTTATGCCGGTACAGGGAATTGAGCGCTCTCCATCTTTATTCCTTCTTGGTTCTGCTACTGTTCTTAGTGCAAACCGACGATTTGAATCAAGTTAAGGAACAGGGCATGAATCTGTCTCCTAGAATGGAAAAAATCTGTACTGGTTTTGGTTGGCGTAGAGTTAATTTTCTTCATAGTAGCTAGTATAAGGCTGTGTTTTGGATTTGTGCTGAAAACAGTGTTGATAATACAGGGAGGTTTTCGTTATTGCTGAGCAGTGCTTACACAGAGTCAAGGCCTTTTCTGCTCCTCACACCACCCCACCAGCGAGCAGGCTGGGGGTGCACAGGGAGCTGGGAGGGGACACAGCTGGGACAGCTGATCCCAGCTGACCAAAGGGATATCCCACACCATATGACGTCATGCTCATCAATAAAAGTTGGGGGAAGAAGAAGGAAGGGAAGGGATGTTTGGATTTATGGTGTTTTTTTTTTCCCAAGTAACCGTTACGCATGATGGAGCCCTGCTTTCCTGGAGATGGCTGAACACCTGCCTGTCGATAGGAAGTAACGAATGAATTCCTTGTTTTGCTTTGCTTGCGTGCACAGCTTTTGCTTTACCTATTAAACGGTCTTTATCTCAGCCCATGAGTTTTCTCACTTTTACTCTTCGATTCTCTCCCCCATCCCACCGTGGGGGACTGAACAAGCAGCTGTGTGGGGCTTAGTTGCCGGCTGGGGTTAAACCACAACGTCACCTCGTAAGAGTTTGACAGCTCCGCTGAGCTCATCACCCTAGGCTGTCCTTGTACTAATTGGAGAAATATAGACATGAATTTTAGGAAGAATTGAACTGCACCTTAACTAGGGACAATTTCTATCAAGTGGATATGAGGAGATCCTAGGTAACTTAGATATAGATATATAGACCTGTACTGGAGACAACTCATTTGATGAAATGCATCCCAGTAGTACAGGAGCGGTGCAGAGTCCTTAGCCACTGGGCTATAAAATTATCATCTTTAAGATCAATGCATACTTAATATCCTATTCTAAATCGAACACCTTCAAAAGGTGAGACTGTGAGATTTACTCCAGATCACTCTAAGGTGGTCAGGGCATTCTCATAGCAGATAAGGTACCTGGGTTCTAACACAAATAATGTCTATTTGAATACATGAATTTTAAGTGAAGGAAACGCCTCTTCCTGAAAAATTGTTACCTCAGTGATATGGCCACTTCCTTAGCAGGTGAACACTATATAACAGACAAAGAGAGGATTCACAATCAGATCTTTTACAGTTCATTCTGTGACAGTACAAGGCTGCATCTTAGGTTTGTAGTTAACGCCTCCTCAGTTGCTGCGTGAAATAAGGTGTAATCAGCTGTGAGTCTTGTGCTTCCATTGCAGATATTCTGAACTGAATGGCTTCATGTATTAATTTGGAAGCAAAACATTTTGTACAGTCTGATAATGAAAGGAAAACAACATGAGAGAGAGAAACAGACTGGTAAAAGCTATGAAATGCCTCAGAAATATAATTGATCAATTTTTAATTTTGGCATAGTTGCTAAACCATTTATTCAACTTGATACTCTATTGTCAGGGTCCTGAGCAGGCTCCAGCCTCCTGGGAGTTTAGGTGGTTGAGCTAAGGAGTTCAGCTAGCTGAGGCCAAGGATCCTGTCCTGAGAAGACCTGTTGTGAGGTTAGCCGAAGTGAGGGCTGCTCAGAGCTGATTTTAAGATGAGCCCTTGCTATAGGCTCCTGCCTGTGCATCATTTACATCTATGCCTGGCCTTGTGCCTCCCCAGTTCTCACCTTGACGTCCTGTCTGGGCTTCCTGACTTGACCTGACCCACCACAGACTTGCTGGGTGACCCTTGGACTGTGTCTGACCCTGACCACTGTCTCCAGACTTGATCCTGACCCTGACTTGCTGCCCCACACCCTGGCTCCACGTGAGTGTGGTCCATGCTCCCACCTACTTTGCTACTGCACTTGACTCCTGGCTCCCCATCCCTTGTGGAGTAGCCAGACATTACTGCTCTCAGACATAAAACACAGGCCATCTTGAGAAAATAAAGCAGCTGGTGGGTCACTGTGCAGGTTAGCATCCGGATGTCAACATTATATTACATACGCTGCTCTGTAATGAGGGATGATCTTCACAGTCTTGACTTAAACTGAAAACTTTACATCCACTTTGCCTCATGAGACATGCTCTTCTGTAGACTGTTGGTTTTATTTTCCATCATGTAGGTTGGTTTTGGTGTTTTGGTTTGTTTTTTTTTTTTTCAGCTGAAACACTGATGATTGCCTTACATAAAGTTGGTACCAAGCCTCTTTTGATTCTTTTGTGTATCTTAAATTCCATCAGAAGGAAATATATCCTTTCATAAATATTGGGGAGTCATAGCAGAATACTGTATTCATCTTGGCTGGAAAAGATCTGGTTAAATATCTGTCTGTCCCAAGATGTAGACAGTAGGTGTAAATGATATCACACTAGCATATTTGACATTTTTTTAAAAGATGTATGTCAGTTGACTATATAAAGTATCATTAGGACCAAATTCATTTAAAATACTCACTCTAAAACTTGTCTGGAAGATGAGTGCTGGGTCAAAGAGTATACTTCAACATTACATCTTCTGACATTTTGATGTGGGACCTGGTTTACCAGTGCTTCAAAGCAAGCTGCCAATCACCAGATTGTTCTTTGCAATGAAAACATGTTAGATTGATCAAGTGAATCTGTTTAGGGACTTCCTCTATGAAATGATGCAAGACATAAAAAGGGAGATTATGATGATGATGGGCAGGCACGGTTGGCTCATGAGTATCTGTGGAGCTCTCTGAGAGTTTGATAATGGCAAAGTGAGAGAAGTTAATCTTAAGTGAAGATACTGCACTTGGCAAAGACCAGTGTTAGGAAATATGCTCAAATACTTCTGAAAGCGCATTTTGAACTTCTTTCAAAATGTTTAGACATTCACAAACTGAAAATGTTGAAAATGCTGTCCAAATGTAGAGGTGAAAATGAGGACTAGATTTCCTCCTCTTCAGTCTATTAAACCATGTTCTGTTCATTGAATTCCTCCTCAGTTCCCTACCTCCAGCTGGGAGTGTTTGCAGATCTGGAGATAAAGTGCAGTACTGCTTTAGAAAGACCTAAGTGGGTGGGTAGATTAAAGTCCTTTAGTAACTCTCTTCCCTCTCCTACTAAATTTGTTCCTGGCTTGATGTAATATATAGATGGCTTTTTAATTTTGCTCCCAGTAGAAATGTAAATGTGACACAAAATTACCACTTTATAGGCCATTTATTTCCAGTTTCAGAGTAGATAAAGTGATGGACACCTTATCTCTAGAGATGGTCTCTCCAGAAGAAAACTGGGCACACCAGCAACACTATCAGGGTTCAAAAGTTTTTTCATCTCTTTTTGACAGGAAAATTACAATTCTGGCAATTTATATTGAATAGCAATTTCACCTGACATACATTTTTGCCCTTCTTAAAGGGAAATAGATGAGAAAAAACTAACATCTTTATAAAATGGTTCTGAATTATAAGCTTAAGGAAACAAATAAAATCCTCTCTGGATGAAAGTTAAATTCTCATCTCAGTTTCATACACTCAGTTTCTCTGGGTAGATTTTGAGAGCAAATTATGTAACTCCTCTAGTTTTCACTTCTTCATTTGGAAAGATGTGAGAGGTTTACATTTTCATAAGTGATTAATGATTTTAAGTAATCAATCTGATGGACTGAGTGTTCCAAATGCGATGGTGAGCATTCCTTTGGAAAGCAAAAGCATGCCAGAAGTGAGCATCCAAAAATGAAGGTATGTAGAAGTGACTACTCACATGTTAAAGTTTAAACCATTGGAATTATAAAATTCTAGAAGTTTAGCAACAATTCTGCTTTGGTGATCACCTGCACAGTCTAGTTATTTACAGCAGTGTGGTGTAAATTAAAAGCTAATAATGAAACTGTTTCATTTTGATTCAGCAGAATTAACAGTGGTTTTAAATGTCATAAAATCCTCTTGTTCAGCGGGTGATGGAAAGAGAGGAGGAGAAATTTCAGATTTTGTAAACTACAAAACTGTTCCTTATCTTAAGCTTTGTCATAGCTACATTTTTGCTCTCTCTTGTGCATTGATTTTGCAGCAGATCTGTTGGGAATATGTAAACTGAGATAAGTGAAGTTGAGCAGAGGAGAAACCATTTCACTGGCTCTTTTCAGGTCTTATTTTTGTTTTCATTTTGCACCTGGAAAAAGAAGAAATTTTCTGAGCCAAACAGGATTTCGTCAAAAATGTGTGTTTGCGTTCTAGTTCATTGTACCCCAGTCTGAATCACACAGGCAGCAGGATCTTGGAGCCAAACTTTCAGTCCCAGCTAGGCACCTGATCACCCTGCCTGCTTCAGTCCTTACTTACCTGATACGTCTTTCTCCCACACAGTGCATACAAAGAGGTATATACATATCTGTGTATGAGCATCTGTACATATATATATATATTTATACATATAAATATATTTTTCCCCTGAAAGCTTTGTGGCAACTGTGTCAGTGAATGAGTAGCAGAATTATTTCTGCTACTGTTACTAACAAAGAAACCCTAACAGCTTAAAAAGCAGAAGGGAAAAAAAAAAGTAATTTTATTTTTAATATTTTTTTTATTTAAAATTATATTCTGCAATTTTGGAAGTTCATAATACCAGCAAGTTTTATTCTCAGTGGATATGGATCCCTCACATGCACATCAACTCAAGTACAGATAATGTCAGCTCCAAGTAAAAGACTATGTCACATCCTAATAGATGATGGGTTTTCATGTTTTCCTCACCTCTCAGATGTTCCATGGCAATTTGGCCTGCCAGGGCACAAGGATTACAATATTTAAAAAATTCTAAATGGGATATGCCACCACAGTACATCTCCACAGCCGTACAGGTAACTCTCTCCTGTACACTGCCTCTTGTTAGAAAATGAATGAAGTTCAAGGTCTTGAATGTTCTCTTCAAAGTATTCCAGCACTTGGCTTAGGATACTTAAGGAAAAAAGCATCACCTAAATCTTTGAGATGAAGAATACGGTTGACAGTTTCAGTCCCTCGGCACAAGGAATCTGTCTGCTGGTACAGGAGACCAAATGAGAGAAAAATAGAATATTTTCAGGGGGCAGTCCAGGGCTGTGATGTAATTCACTTTGGAAACTTGGAACTGTCATAAGTGTTGCCACTTCTTACTCTAAGTGCTTTCTCTAACAATACTTAGCAACACGCTTCTGAAGAAAAGGAAAATGCAAAGCAAAATAAGTCACATCATTTCAGGTACTTCTCTCTCAGGGGGTGGTTGAGAGAAAAATCAACAGTTGAGAGTTGTTAGTCATATAATTTAAAACACTATGGAAAACATTTCGATGCTAGAAAGATGGTCTGAAATAGAATAGAATAGAATAGAATAGAATAGAATAGAATAGAATAGAATAGAATAGAATAGGAGGACAAGACTTGAAAAGTGTAATTGAATATATGGAAAGGGTACTATCTCATGTGCGGGAAGATAAACATTCTATTTGTTGTATATAATAACCTTATACCTGAAGGCAAAACATGCACTGGGAGCACTCCATGATGGTGATTTCATCAACATTATTTGGTATTTTCTTGTGTTCTCCAGTCTGCCCATGTGCAGCCACCTGTAATCACATGCCTTATTCTCACATTATAATTTCTTTAAGGTGAGATTGCATTTTTTCTGGTGCTTGTACAACACCCAGTTTAATATGCTTTTGTTTCTGCAATGGAATTGCTCAGTCCTACCACAGTACAAGAATTGTGGCTGCTAAAAGCTGTCAACCCATATTTTGTGTTCTTTGAGTGTAATATATAGAAGGCATAGAGTTGAAGTAGGTCAGTATAGAGTTCAGTAGGACTTGGATGTGACCTGTTCAGATCTAAAACATTTATCTCCTCCTGTCTGAAATAAATGTGGACTGCCTCCTTATGTAGCTCCAGTACTGTCTCTGTCTGTTAACAAGTACAAGAATCATTGCCTTGTTTCCTGCATACTTCTTCAGTGTTTGTTTCAGAGCATTTTTTCATATTTTCTCTCTGACTAATGAGCCACCCTTTTATTCCTTTGCCAGAGTGCATTTCTAGCTTGTTTTCTTCACTTTAAACACAAAATTACTTATGGCAGTGAGAATTTTTTTTTATTCTATCACAATTTCATTGTACATGGACACAGACATTTCAGCTTTCTGCTCTCACTGACAGCTCTGAAATGGCTAACAATGCAAGTCTGCCTAAGAGGAAAAGGGAGGGAGGGGGAAACTTTAGAGGCACTTAGCTTGCTGCTTGACTTTTGATTTGGTTTATCTGATGTTTGTTGCTGTGCCAGATAGGTGTCAGATTCAAGAAAATGAAATATATCTAAGAGTGAGAAGCATTTTTATGAGCAATTTTTTGGTTTATCCTCAACACCACAACACTGTTCTGTTCTCACTGTCTAAAGGAAAAGGAAGAAAGAAAATTCCTTATCAAATCCCAAACATTGCACTCAATAAACTTATTTCCTGGAGAAAAGCTGAGGGAGTAAATATAATGTTGAGAATGGGCATGCTGCTTTCTATGCTCACACTGCCCTTCTCCATCTGTAAGGTAAGCTCCGTTGCTGAGGCACAACAGTAGCATAGGAGGGATGAAAGAGCCAGCCTTTGCCAGCTCCTGTGGTGAAGCACAAAGAATTCATAACAGGTTGTAATGAAGCAAGCATGAAAAAGGTAGAGGAATATAGCTCTAATGGAAGACATGCAGGAACTAAGGCTAGTCATGTAGTTTTAGAGAGAGAAGACGATATAGGACAAATTATAGAAGTACTTTGTGCAGGAACAAAGCAATGTGCTTGTCATGCTTTCTTTAACTTTTGTTTTCCTGTGTTTGCATGAGGAATGTTTTGCTTTCTGTGCTTTACTCGGAACAAATAATACCAAAAAGAACACAGTAGTGTCCTAAGCAAGTTTACTTAAGAATATGCAATCATGGGAGGCCTAGCTGCATAACAACTGCTGCAGTTGCTAGCTTTTTCCAATTTTGTTAGCTCTCAAATAGTTGTATTTGGGTTTTGGCAAGATGTCAATTGGGTACAAATGTAACTGGCAAAAGAATGTTTTATAAATCATTTACCATTGTGCATGATCCCTTTTTTTAGCAGGAGCTGCACATTAAGTATTCTCTGATATATAAAGGTACTTGCCATAAGTTATCATGTGTAGTGCTCAGCTGTGTGTAAATCACACATTACAAACCTCCCTGTCCAATCCATACTCTGAAGAAATGGAAAATTGGCCTGAAAAGTCCTTATGCCCAGAGACTATCATGGACCCCATGTCAAAGCTGCTGTGACACCACCGTCTTGTAGAGAAGACACTAAATGGAGTGACCTAGGAGGGGAGAGACTGCTCAGGAAGCGTACGTCCTTGTGTTTCCTCTCCAGGCCTCAAAATTTACTGGGCTGTTACTAATACTATTTCACACTGAAAGAAAAAAAACAAAACAAAACAAAACAGCAAAACCATAACACATTCTTAAGCTATTTGTCATGGAAAGTAGTCTTCAGGGAAAAAAAAAAAAAGAAAAAAGAAAAGACATTGTGAAGACTTATGCAACAATCAGCAAAGTCATCATAATGTAATCAGATTTGTTTGCACACATTGCCATTATCCCTCCCAGAAAAAAAAAAAAGTTTCTCCACCAAGGACACATCAGCAACTTTGGGCAAGTATTTTGTTCAGCTGAGCCACACAATATTTCTGAAAAATTGTGAAGACCACTGTATTGGCAATCATTAAGGTAACAGACACCCACTTAGAGGGTAATGAGCTGGGATGTGAGTTTTGTCCCACAAAGCTAAGTATGACAAATGTAGCCTCAGGAGATGAAGCAGGAAGTGTGAAAGACATGATAAATGTCAGTTTGGTATTTTTTCACTCTGCAAGCAAATGAAAAGGATATGTTTAGCATTTCTGGGTTCTGTTTAACATGGGCAGTTTCAGCATTATCTCTGCAAAGAAAGTGGTCTTAGCTCTGTGGGTCTGCTTCTGGAAGGGGAATCCCCTGAAACTGATGAACAGTTTTATTATGAAATGTTATGAGTGATAAAAACAAGAAAAGTAGGATTTTTGTCCATTGTAAATTCACCTAGAAATTGTCTTTCTTTTAGTTGTGCAATGAGTGGTTTTTTAAACAAAAAAAAACAACATAACAAAAAAACATAAAATCATAAAATAGTTTGGGTTGGAAAGGACCTTTAAAGATCATCAGGTCCAACTCCCCTGCCACAAGCAGGGATATCTTCCCCTAGATGTTGCCCAAAGCCCTGTCGAACCTGACCGTGAACACTTCCAATGATGGGACTTCCATAGCTTCTCTGAGCAACCTGTTCCAGTCTCTCACCACTCTTACTGTAATAAATTTCTTTCTTATGTCCAATCTAAATATACCCTCTTTTAATTTGAAACCATTTCCCCTTGTCCTGTCAGTACAGGCCCTGGTGAAAAGTCTCTCTCTGTCTTTCTTATAAACCCCTTTTATATATTGAAAGGCCGCAAGAAGGTCTCCCTGGACCCTTCTCTTATTCAGGCTGAACAAAGCCAACTATCTCAGCTGCTCTTCACAGGGAAGGTGTTCCAGCCTTCTGACCATTTTCATGGTCCTCCTCTGGACTCACTCTAAGAGGTCCATGTCTTGTACTGGGGACCCAGTACATCTCAGTGCTACAGGAAATGATCAAGAATAATTCTTCAACTCATGTGTAAATGGTAACTTTTAAAATTTAATATTGTGCACTAGAAACTTGTACCCCAGAGAATATTTATCATCCTGTAGGGGAGAAGTTTGGTACATATCATGTATACACAATAAACATGAATCTTGCTCACTAAAAGATCCCATCTTGAGCACAGGAAAATTTCAGTTTTGTCATGTGGTTTGATCCTTGTCGTCTTTTAACCCCAGCCAGCAACTAAGCACCACACAGCTGCTGGCTCACTCCCCCACGGTGGGATGGGGGAGAGAATCAGAAGAGTAAAAGTGAGAAAACTCGTGGGTTGAGATAAAGACAGTTTAATAAGTAAAGCAAAAGCTGTGCACGCAAGCAAAGCAAAACAAGGAATTCATTCGTTACTTCCTATCGACAGGCAGGTGTTCAGCCATCTCCAGGAAAGCAGGGCTCCTTCATACATAATGGTTACTTGGGAAGACAAACGCCATCACTCCTTACATCCCCCACTTCTTCTTCCTCCAACTTTATATGCTGAGCATGATGTCATATGGTGTGGGATATCCCTTTGGTCAGCTGGGGTCAGCTGTCCCAGCTGTGTCCCCTCCCAACTTCTTGTGTACCCCCAGCCCCCTCGCTGGTGTGGGGAACAGAAAAGGCCTTGACTCTGTGTAAGCACTGCTCAGCAATAACGAAAACATCCCTGTATTATCAATCAACACTGTTTCCAGCACAAATCCAAAACATAGCCCCATACTAGCTACTATGAAGGAAATTAACTCTATCCCAGCCAAAACCAGCACAATCTCAAAAAGAGTAATTTGTACACATAATTTGGTTACCTCCAGAGCATTTCCCCAGAGAAATGGTGTAACTTGCACTATTTTTAGCAGCAGAGTTGGTTTTAGAGTATTCCCCTTGCACAAGCTGTTAATTATCATCTGGCCCTGTAGTTTGCTTTCTTTCAATAATGTTGCAACAAATATTGATTGTAAACCGAATAAGTTAAATGATTTGGAAGTCTTTTGGGGGAGAGGGTAGGAAGGATTATTTTTAATACAGAATGCTTTACAAAACCATCATCGCTCACATTTGTATTGGCAGGGAGTGATAAACTCCTGAAAACAGCCACAAAAAAAAGTGAAAATTTCAAACTCACCTTCAGTGCATAAGACCATCATTTATAAAACTGTAGTCTTGACTAAAGGATGATTTTCTGTTGTAGGTTGATTTTCTGTTGCCTTTTGTGTTTCCAAAAAAGGAACAGATAAGTATAGAGATCATGGCGTGGTTCAAGTTTGCTGCAAGGAGGAAAACCTGGCCATTGAAAGCTTTCACACAAAGTGATAAAATGTACCAGAAAATGAGCACAATGGAAGAGAGTCTTTGTTCAAGAGAAAATGAAGAGTAGGCTGGAAACCTCTGCGTAATCTTCAGGACTGCTTTCAATATGGGAAAACTGCATATAAAAGAGCAACAGCTATAGAAAAGAACAGCATGGATAAAGAGAAAAGATGACAGAAAAGAAGAAAGAAATAATATATACAAGAACATCTGCAGAGCAAGCAGTACATACAATTAAATTATTGTACCTAATCGAGCTAGGAAAATGAATGAAATCAGTGAGACACAAGTAAAATATTTGTTCACCATAGCAAGAAATGTGGGCAACACAGTGACAGAATATGAACTGCTGATATAGCATGTGAAAACTGCTATGATGAGATCACAGGGACATGGTGCACTAGGAGGTATGACTGTAAAGCAGGTTGTGATGGGTTTGTTATGCTGCTTAAAAACATAAATCAGGGAGGCAGTCACAACAGGCAACTTTGTTTCTTGATGTTGTGATATTTTGAGAAGAGGAAAAGGATTCTGTAAATTAAAGAGGATCTGGACAACGTTTTTAGGGAGGTTTGTATTAGGGTTTCTACTGGCAATAAATCCAATATTGGTAGATGTCTGTTGTAGAACTCATTAGATTAGATTTTTGTATGGACAGAATTTTTGGGAATATCTTAAAAATGTTTCCCTAGCATTAATATTGATACCAGTATTGTTTAGCAATTTATGAGATACGGTGGTGGTACAAACCTATGAGGAACTGTCAGCAAACAGAAAGGTTAGAATGTCTTACTGGTAAAATGGACTAATTTGGAAAAGAAATAATAAATGCAAAATGAATTCTGGTCATATAAACTGTAAAGTCAGGCAATTCAAGAATAACAAAAATAATATCTTACAAATCATTACAATTAGAGAGGACAAATAGTGAGAAACACGGAGCAGCCGAATTTAACACATACATAAAAGAGGACTGTGTCATCAGCTAAGTAATGTAGCAAACTTTCTGTGCCATTGTGTTAGGCAAGGATGAAAGCTCATTCAAAATAGTGTGTATCATTCTGTTAATTCTTTATTTGCAAAAAATTAAGTTGAAAGAGGATCTTGTGGAGATAAAGGTTACTGGAGTAAGTACAATGAGAGACGAGTACTTGCTTATCTATATTGCATATAAAAATAATTGTTTGGTTCTGTCAAGAAAAGCTAACAGTATTATCCATGGATATACTGGGAAGGAAAAGCATTGGAAGGGGGGAAAGAAGCCTTTGTATTAGAAGGTACTGTTATCAAAAGAGATAAATCAGTAGAGCTTGGCTTTGAACCCTGCAATGGTGGTTATCCCCAGTCAAATTATAGCAGTGAATTAATAAATCTTGGTGAATGTCAGAAGAAGATAGATGCTGCTTTTCATGTTGAATTTTGAAAGCTAATGCTATTGGGATATTTGAAATGGAAAAGCTATCTTGTTATTTTCTAGTGCATGCTGATTCCAGAGCCATTTCACTGAAGGAAAGGTAGATGTGCAGACTATCCACAAAAATATCCACAAAAATCCTCTCTGTACTCAGAGCATGACTGAGCTTTTGCTTTTTAAACAAAATCTTTCAGGATACCTCCATTTCTCAGCTGTGTTTGCCTGAGTATGTTACCATGGTGATTAAGAGAGTCTGGGAATTAACTTTGTTTTATGATTATTGTGGAACATTCATATGTGAGCTGATGAGCTGTATTTCAGAACCAGACCTTGAAGAGACAATAAGCAATTGGGGATTAGTAGCTTTTCCACAGTAAAAAAATAAAGAGCAACCTAGATTAAAGAAGGCCAGATCTGTAATTGAGGGATTGAATCATTAGTGATTTCACTCAAGTCACACCTATTTAAATCATCCAGAAATCCAACTCAGTATGCTGTTAATTTCCCTCCAAAAAGCAATGGGATATGTAAACACTACAAAAATGAAACAGCAATACCAGTTAAAACAAACTAGCTGCCAAATTGTGTATGTTCTGCCAATGACCTTTATCCTGTAACACCCTGGTCTGTTAATGAAAATATTCCCTTTGCTTTTTCACAGTTACAATTGTTATTTCACTCTTTCAAGTGTAGGTAACAATGACAACAGCAGCATTCTCTGGTTATATCTAGAGAAGATTCCTCCTTACTTGAAGTAATGAGAGCCACTTTTTTGGAAGTAAAATAGCAGGAGTTTAGTATATGTTATGCAGATGGATGTACACTTCTTATTATGATTAGACATTTATTCTTTATACATTTGTTACTCCACTGACAGCTGAAAGAACCTTTAACAGTATCCTCATAAATGGAGGAGACTATTGACATGAAAAATGCCTAATTAGTGAAAAGGTAGAAAATTTGAAGTGGGAAATACCACAGCATGAGTGGATTTGACCTTGGCTGACTGCCAGATGCCTACCCACCTGCTCTCTCACTCCTCCTACTCAACAGGACAGGGGGGCGAAGAACTCATGGGTCAGGATAAGGACATGGACATCACTCAATAATTACTGTCACAGGCAACACAGACTTGGGGAAGATTAAATTAATTTATTGCCAATTAAAAATACAGTGGACAGTGAGGAAAAAAAAACAAAACCAAACACAAATACAACTTAAAAAAACCTTTCCCCCACCCCCACTTCTTCACAGACGCAGCTTCATTCCTTCATTCCCAACTCTTCTTCCTCCTCCCCTCTGAGTGATACAGGGGCGATGGGGAATGGGGTTTGTGATCAATTCGTAACACTTTGCCTCTGCCACTTCTTCTTCCACATGCTGTTCCCTTACTCCAGCGTAGGCCCTCTCCACAGGGTACAGTCCTCCAGGAATGGACTGCTCCATTGTGGGTCCCTCACAGGCCACAGGTCCTGCCATGAGCCTGCTTGTGCCTGGGCTCCTCTCCACAGGCCACAGCTCCTGACAAGAGCCTGCTCCAATGTGGACTCTCCACAGGCTGCAGCTTCTTTCAAGGTACATCCACCTGCTCCAGCGTGGGGTCCTCCACAGGCTGCAGGGTGGATATCTGCTCCACCATGGACGTCCATGGGCTGCAGTAGGACAGTCTCCTTCACCATGGTCTTCTCCAAAGGCTGCAGGGAAATCTCTGCTCTGGTGCTTCCTTCTGCACTGACCATGATGTCTGCAGGGATGTTTCTCTCACATTTTCTCACTCCCATTTCACAGCTGCTGCACAGCATTTTACACCCTTTCTTAAATACGTTACCACAGAAGCACTACAAACGTCACTGATAGGCTCAGCTTTGACCAGTGATGGGTCCATTGGAGCCAGGTGGAACTGGCTCTGTCTGACATGGTGGCAGCTCCTGATATCTCCTCACAGAAGCCACCTCTGCAAACTCCTGGTACCAAAACCTTACCACGTAAACCAAATACAATGAGGTATCCTGTCAGAGAAGAAACTAAATTCCCTTACCATTCTTTTTCCTATGTGAGATGCTCCAGACCCTTAATCCACTTAGTGGCCCTTTGCTGGAGTATATCCAGTAGGTCCATGTCTCTCTTGTATGGGGAGCCCAGAGCTGGACACAGCACTCCAGGTGTGGCCTCACCAGTGCTGAGCAGAGGGGAAGGATCACCTCCCTTGACCTGCTGGCCCCACTCCTCCTAATGCAGCCCAGGATACTGTTAGCCTCACAGGACAAGTTCTTCCTTTCCAGGTGAAGGGCTTCACATTTGTCCTTGTTGAATTTCATTACGTTCTTGTTGACTTATTCCTCCAGCCTGCGAGGTCTCACTGAGTGGCAGTCCCCTACTTTTGAGAGTATCAACTGGTTCCCCCAGTTTTTTGTCATCTGCTGCTGCTGAGAGTTCACTCCATCTTTTACTCCGGAATGTGGTGTTAAACAGGAAAAGTCCCAAGATAGACATCTATGGTACTCCTCTTATAACCATTCTCTAGGTGAAATATGATCCCTTAACAGCTGTTCTCTGAGGCTGAGCACCTAGCCAGTGTTTTATCCATCTGGTTGCCAAGACATGGGCACCATAACACGCTAGCTTGAATAGCAGAATATTTTGAGAGACAATGTCAAAAACCTCTCTAAAAATCAAAGTGAATGGCATCCCCCACGCCTCCCTCAGCCACAAATCCAGACAGCTTATCACAGGAAGCAACCTGGTTGGTCATGGATGAAATACCCGTGATAAATTCATGCTAATTTTTACAAATTGTTTTCTTTTTCATGTGCCCAGAAATGTGTTTCAAAAAGATTCACTCCATGGTTTTCCCTGGGACTGAGGTGACTGGCCTTTAATTTTCTGGACTGTCACCTTTTGAAGATGGGTGTGACAGGTGCCTCTCTCCAGTCATCAGGGATCTTCCCCAATCTCCACAGCCTGTTGCAGATGACAGAGAGTGCCTTTCAAGGACATTGGCTAGGTCTCTCAGCATCCTTGGATGCAGCTTCTTGGGACCCACAGCTTTATAGGGGTTGAGTTCTCTCTAGAAATCCCTCACTACACTCTCATCCATTGCTAGTACTTCTCCTTGAGTCCTGTCTCTAATCATGGACGTCTGCACAAAGAGAGCAATGATTACCTCGTGTCTTATAAGTATGTCTTAATGGTCTGGTTGGAAACTTACCCATTCAATTTCTTTGTAGTCATTCACTGTACCAATAACCAATGCAAAAACTAGAGGAACAGGAGATTTGAAAAAAAAAAAAAGTACAACATAGATATTGTTTTAAAATTTTATAGATTTTTATTTACATTCTGGATTTTTTCCCTTAATTTTTCCTCCTTCTGCCCCATTTTTTCCCACTTTTTCTGTTTTGACATTAAAAGAAATAGAGTAGGGCTTAAAAGCAAGCTGAAACCAGTTAAAAACCTCCTTCCTCATACCACAGCCAGAAAAAATTAGTTTAAATTAATTTTAATGTCATGCTTATTTGATTGTTCTTTTTCAATAATCAGGGTACTTGAACTCTGATGCATATGCACTGCTCTGTTTTGAAGTACACTTGAGGAAGAAAAGAATTCAGACCTTGGTTCTTCAAGGCTGAACACATCTCACAAAAGCCAAAAGGTTCCACTTTCACAAATCTCAGATATGACTGAGAATCTTACTAATTTTTCAAATACAAGATTAAATTGTTTTTTTGATGAGATGCATAGGACCGAACTTTCAAGCAATCTGTGCAGTTGCAGAAAGCAATTTATGTGTTATTAGGAAAAAATTCCGATGATGAGGTCAGTGTTAGTTGTGCTTGACCATGAGCAGGGTTCAGAGGAGAGTGGCAAGAATGTTTCTTGATCTGTAAAACACTCCTTTAAGTGAGGGAATAAGGAAGCACAATCACAAACCGTTCTATTTAAAGGAGTAAAATGTAAGAAGCAATGACTACCTTGAGAGGTTAAGGTAGAAGGTAAGTTTCCACAAGGTGTATTGTAGAGGGTAGTCTTCATTGTCATGATGCTGGGATCTGTGATTCACACCAGTGAAAATCAGGGTTTGCATACCAGGGAAAATCAAAGTTTTACTGTGGGATGAAGGAAATAATTCTCCAGACAAGGAAGTTTAGGAATTGAATAGGGACTAGTACATTTATATATGTTGTGGTTTAACCCCAGCCAGCTATTACACACAGCCTCTCACTCACTGCCCCCCTGGTGGGATGGGGGAGAGACCTGGAAGAGTAAAAGTGAGAAAACTCGTGGGTTGAGATAAAGACAGTTTAATAAGTAAAGCAAAAGCCGCGTACACAAGCAAAGCAAAACAAGGAATTCATTCACTGTTTCCCATCAGCAGGCAGGTGTTCAGCCATCTCCAGGAAACAAGGGCTCCATCATACATAATGGTTACTTGGGAAGACAAACACAATCATTCCAAACGTCCCTCCCCTTCCTTCTTCTTCCCTCAGCTTTTATTGCTGAGCATGATGTCATATGGCATGGAATATGCCTTTGGTCAGTTGGGGTCAGCTGTCCCAGCTGTGTCCCCTCCCAACTCGTGCACCCCCAGCCTACTCTCTGGTGGGGTGGTGTGAGGAGCAGAGAAGGCCTTGACTCTGTGTAAGCACTGCTCAGCAATACTGGAAACATCCCTGTACTATCAACACTGTTTTCAGCACAAATCCGAAACATAGTTCTACACAAGCTACTATGAAGAAAATTAACTCTATCCCAGCCAAAACCAGCACACTATTTCAGGGACTAGTACATTTCTATATCCCACCCTTATGGTCTGTGTGTGATCTGGCCACCTTCACTGACCCATCTTTCTGTTAAGCTGAGCCAGCTGGCCCAGTGTGCTCTGCAGCATAGCTATCAGAGATAGTGCAGACAGAACCATACAGTCAGTGGAAATGGAGATACTACACTAGAGAAATTAAATTAAGCTGTTCTTCTGAACTTCCCATGGAAGACCTTCCCTCCCTCTTTAGTTTATAATAGCAACCTAGATAGATGGGAAGGCATGTGAAGGTCTCATGTTATAGGGATGCTGAAGATCCTGAAGGAATCTAGGAGGTAAAGGCAAAGACAGTGACTGGAAATTATTTTCAGCAAAAATTTACATTTTTTAATTTTTAAGAATGTATAGGGGGTAATGTTTGTGACAAAGACTGTGGGTGGTTTTCCATGCCCTAATTTAAGACTAGTAAGTTTTGTATTTTGTCTTCTTCAGGCCTGTGGTGTTTATCTAGAAACAAGAGCCGAAGTGGATGATCATAGTTCTATTGAATCAGATCAAAGGTCTGTCTTGTTTGATATGTTTTTTACCATCAGCAGATACCTACAGAAGTGTATAAGAACAGAGGAAATGTGTGTAGTATCTTCCCTTTTCACTCCCTCATTATATAGGCTTTCCCAACCCCCCGCAATCTGTGGATGATGGATGAATGAGTACATATAGGAAGCGCTCTGTTATATAAGAATATACTCGACCGCGAGTAATCTTCACAACTTGGATTTCTAGAGATTTTGGAAGGAATTCCTGAACTGAGAAAAAAACCCCACAACTCATTATATTCCCTGAATGAAAATTTTGAAGAAAAGTTCATCCATAAAACATGGTATTTTTTGAGCATTTTAAAATGTTTTGCTTCAGTAATGACCTTATATATGCTTTAACCATCAAGAAGCCTACAAAGGCAGTTGTTTTTCAGTATTATTGAGAACAAGAATGCTTTTGAAAAAATAAGATGGTTTCTCTTTATGTTTTTCAAGGATTTATTTATTCAATTTAAAACTTCATTGAAAAGAGGAAACTTTATTTGAAAGGACTTTTCCAGAGGAAGAATTTTGGATAGAAAAAGTAGTGGTTTTTGAGAGATGAGTATTTTTTTGAAAAATTCTTGATAAGGACACACTTCTGGACTTCTGGATAAGGACTGCAGACTGTCACTACTTAATTATTCCATGCTTCCTCCCCCAAAAACAACATCTGCCAGAGAAAAAGGAGAATTGGTAGGAATATGGATGAACATGGAAGAAGGACTGATAAGGAGAAGAGTGGAAAACTACTTTGAGAAGGAAAAGCAGAAAAGATAAATTGCAGAGTAATGTAATACTCCCCATATAAAACTCACAATGCAATAAGACTGAATTATGAGGAAGGTATGATTAAGATGTTAAAGTATAAACACTATTATGCAAACTACTAAGAAAGAGAAAATGATATGTGACTACTGAAATAGATTCTGTATACGATAAGTGGTAGTAATAAAAAAAATTCATTTAATATTCCTAGTCTAATACATTCCACATAATGTTATTTATTATACCAAAATATTGCGTACTCTTCTCTCATTTTTCTGTTCAATCTGTAAGACATAAGAGACCATTATTACTGAAAAAGTTAGAGGTTTTCAGTTCTTGAAAACTACATTCTTTAATAATGAATTTAATGGAATACCATAGAAAAAGTAAATTATGATTTTTTAATACAGAAGTCAGTAAAATTTAGAGGAAGAGAAGGTCAACAAAAAATTATAAAAGGATGACATTCATGGAAAACATTGACATACAAACTAACAGAAGGAGTCTGGCTTCCCTCATAGACTGTCTCCCTTGTGTTTTCCAAGGGAAGTTTTTAATCACTTCTGCAATTTATAGTATCAGAAAAGGAAAAGAAGTTGTCATATCAGTCAAATTCTTTGTAGTCCTTCATTCCAAGTCACCCTCTTACCCTTTATCTACCTTTCTGGGGGATTTGTCAGGCACTTACTGAAAACTGTTATTTAGGTGCATAGATAGTGCAGATCCTTTGATTTTCTTTTTTAACTCCCTGTAGTTTCATGACCATATGTTCTTTGACATTCTTTTTAATTAGTGACAGATGGATGAAAGAATTTTAGATTCTAGACTGAATTTCTTGCTGTTGTGATTTTTTTTTTTTTTTTTTTTTTTAATGAGGCTTTCCAGTACACTATTCATTTTGTAAAATACTTTGACTTCTTGTTGGTGTCGGCTCCCCTCTATGCTCTATCAGTCTCTCTGTGTTGTTTTCAGCAAGCAACAAAGAAAAATAAAAAAACTATTCTTCATTTGAACTGTGGGATTTTTTATCGTATCTTCAGTGACAGGTGATGATCCTGTAGGTCTGGTCTGCTTCTCATTCTGTTTAGTGTTGTCAGGATTTCTGAGAGAAAAGTCTGGCATTCAGCTAAGTGAATTACGAAACAGTTATAGAGAGTTTGATACTCAATTTTAAAAGTATGTCCAGGAGACAAAACACAGCAAAACACCACCACCAAAAACACAAAGCAAAGCTTAAGGCAGTCTCTCTGGTATAACAGTACAATCACCATTTCATATTTCCCTTTACTTCAGGCCTACACAAATCCTCCTGTTATGTCTGTCGTTTATGTACCTTGTGTTTTCTTGATTAGTGCTTTTTTTTTGCTTTTTTTTTTTCCACCCTCTCTCCTCCACTGCTAAAAGTAATAGAGCCCTTTGAGCGCTTAAGGTCTTCATAAATTTCTTGCAGTAGTTTCTCTTGCCTTTGCTCATTAAATAGTACCTTGCTTCCAATGAATCCGGTACTGCGAGTGCTGTGATTTTGCAGGCATTTTCAACACATTGGTTCTACCTTCTGCCAGAAAAAGACAAAATCAATAAATAAAAACTAGCACTTAGCCTTTCATTTGATCTACTAATCCTCTAAAATTTATTTCTTATGGAAAAAGAAAACCAACAAAGAATACCTAGTTTTATACTTAAGAATATGGTTAGTAATGACAAGTAAACAATTTTAAACTTTGGCAACAAAGTGCTAATTGTGAAAGGTTTTATTGTGTAGATATATCTTTAAGTCATAACTTTGAGATATATCTACCCAATAATACCCTCCACAACTACCCATACCTATGCAGACCTTCAAAATTAAGCTTTTCAGAAGCAGACAGTTTAGTATGACAGGATAGTGGCTAGTGTAAATCTTAACATCTTTTCCTAGTCGTCAGCTGGATTGGGATGTTACTGGCCAGCAACACATCCAAAAATTGCTAGATATGAAAAAGTGGATACATTGTGTTGCATATTACTTGGATAAAACTAGCCATTAGCATCTCTTTGTCCTTCACAGGGAACAGATAATGAATTTTTTTTCATTGGCTGGCTAGAAGAAACAGTAACAGAAGATAAATTTTACCATCATATTCCTTGGAGGATTAATCTATTAGTATATGAATCTATCTGCTTCTATCTTCTATTAATCTATCTGCTGATTTATATACCTACTTTCTTTATTCATGTTTATCATTTTTCTGTATTGCTATTGTCCTTTACAATGAGGAGGGGGATTGAACATATGCTTTAAATATTGCTTCAATTTCCTCTGTCAGAGCCCCTACAAGCAGACAAGAAATAATGTGTAAAAGAAACATATTTATCCAGCAGGACACGCAGTGACTGGCATTTCTTATCAAGTCACCATGATTGCTTAACTTACTATACTTCTTCCCTGAGTAAAAAAAAACAAGAGATTGAAGAAGATAATGTATTTTGCATAAAAAAGCCTTTCAGATGAGTTCCTTGAGTATTTACAAAGGAGAGAAAAAAGTTTTTGTTGCTGAGCTGTTTCAGAAGAGCAGATTGGAGGCCTACAGCACAGTAGCAAACTGCTGTACCTGTAACTGGTAGACAATTATGAACAGCTGGTGATGATTAGCACAGCAACAACCAATCTACCCAACATATTTTACTCTGATAAAAAAAAGAGCAAGATACAAAAAAAGCATCACAGGCTACAGCCTTCACTTTTCACAGTGAACCTTAGGGGGGCAGCCTTTTAACGAAGGGATCTCAAGAATAGAAATAGTGTGCTGTGTACTCATGTTTGCTCTCCCACTCTTAATTAGGGCAAACTAAGAGAAAAGGCAAAAAAGGAAGCTGACATCACTACCAAATTGTGCAAGTAAAGTGCAAAAATATCCTTTTACTATAGAGATCAAAGATGGAAAATACCTTTCACACGGTATACTTTTATCACCCTAAAAAAAATTGGTGACTGTATTGTGTGTGTGTATTTTTCTGTGTCTGACTTCATATTAGTCAGACATCAAGCCCTGTCTCTATCAGGGGGGAGGGGGAAGAAGATAAGCCAAGTTCATCAGAGAAGTATAAGCCAAGTTCACCAGGGAATCATGATTTATGAGAAGGAGACTTTGTGTAAGACTTTCAGATCAAATGACAGTGCTGAGACTAAATGGACTCAGAAACAATTTAATCACAGCTATATGCAATTTTACAAATTGCACAACTTCCCTGTTCTGTGATAGAGATGACACAGCCCAGGGGAGAATTCAGGTGAGTAAGTGTAGTGTGGCCATGTTCTGTGTAGTCCTAGTAGCAATAGTGGTAAAAGTAGGGTCGTGGGGTCCCCTGAGATTCCTCCCCAAATGACTTTGGATGTAGTCAGTTATGGAACTGGATAGAAAATACCCAATTCTTATTCAGCTCACTCAGATTCACTTGGCATCTAAAAGGACTGTCACCATTGCTGATGCTCACAATTTGTTCCTCTCCTTTGCAACTTTCACAGTGATTGACAAGTTGTTTACGCTCAAGGATCTCCTCTGTTCTTATAAGAAACCTAATTCCCCTTCCTGTAGGGTTAGCTAAAGTTCACATGCTAACACTCCTGTCAAGTGGGCCTAATTTATGCTAACTGCTGAAGTTTGTTAATTCTTAATTCCTAATATGAATAAAATTCATAGGTGATGGGCTCTGGGCCAGGCTTGAACTCAGTTCTGAATACAGTAATGATTTGACCATTTTCTGAGTAGTATTCTTGGCCTTTGCCCCCAGCAGAGATTGGATGGGTAGGTTTGACAGCTTTTTGTATTAGTACAAAATAAATAACATAAAAGAATTTATGAAGTCTCCATTTTGCAGCATGAACAAAACTCTTGGCCAGAGTTATGTGAATAATTCATTCTTGAGTTCATGTCCAAACTGCAGTATTTTATTTCTAAAGGATCAAAAACTTCTGAATTTCCTGCTTCTAAATTGAGAGTAAGGCTCAAATGATACATGAGGAAAAACAGGTAATTTTTCCCAACATGTCATCTTTATCTTTGGGAAGGTTCTTGAATCAGTTTGGTTTCCTGTTCTAGAAAATTAAACAAACAAATTAACAATGAAAGTCTTTGTGTTTAAAGGAAAATCACAAACGAGCTCATGCAAAGCACAAAAAAGACAAACACAAAAATCACATATACAGTCAGTTAAATGATTTATAACATGTTAGTGTCTGAGTAGGTGTCTTAAGTTGGAAGAAGTTGCTAGAACAGTGGTTTTTAAAATACAGCTTAATAGGTTTATGAAAATGCATTGATTTACTGACAGAATAATAGCATAATAGACAAAATGGTTACATACAAGACCTTGTAAAGAAATGTGTGAAATGTTGCAGCCTTCTTAGTGAAAGACCTTCAAGTGGAACTTAGATGAAGCTGTCAGATGCTGGAGGGCTTTTTATTCCTGAAGACAAAGGCATCACAAGTTCCTCTTGCCAGCAGCTGAATTCAGCTACATTCAGATAAGAAATTAGATGTGAGTAAGACCATACGCTTATTGTAACCTGAATGAGATGTCAAGATAAATAACCATGGAAGAGAGATCAGCCAAAGATATAATTCACTGTTTGTGCCTGAAATCTGTAGACTTCAAGGGTGGTCTTTAGAAAGTTTTGATGTCCAGCTTAAAGTGTATTAAACTATAACTTAAAGGAAATAAAATAGTTAAAATTTAGATGAAATTTTAAAATAAAAAACAGACACAGTATCACAAAATCACAGAATGGCTAAAGTGTGACGGCACCTCTGGAGACCATCTAGTGCCATTCCTTGCTTAAGGCAGGGCTAGCTAAAGCAGGTTGCCCAGGTCTGTATCTAGTTGGAGACTGAATGTCCCTAAGGATAGAGACTCCACAGCCTCTCTGGGCAGCCTGTTCCAGTGTCTTACCCAACTCACAGTTAACTGTTTTTTCTTCTGTTTAAACGGAATTGCCTGTATTTCAGTTTGTGTCCATTGCCTCTTGTCCTTTCACTGAATGTCACTGAGAAGACACCTTCCTTCTTCCTTTCAATTGAGTCAGTACTTTAAAGTAAAAGGAAATCAGATTTATTTTTGTCTGAACAAACATACCACACATTGAGCAAAGAGGAGCTCTTTCTGCACAGTTATTTTTGTAGCTGTATTTTAATTCTTGAAAAATGTTGAAGTCATTAATATCATTTAGTATTACAGTATCATCTGGAGGTGCCGGCTGAGAATAGTTCTGTAGATAATGTAAGAAAGAGATGTTGTTATTAAGATGTAATAATCTACATAGGCAAAGAGAAAAAAAAAAAAAAAAAGAAAGAAAAAAAGAAACTGGAAAAAGGTTTTTTGACCATTGTCAGAGCTAGAGACAGATCCTGCTTCTTTTCATTCAAGCCAGACTGCAATTTTTTGCTAGAAGCATCCACACCATTTAAATTTCACACTCTATAAGTCCTTGCTCTTCACTAATCTGTAAATTTTTTTCTTGCGAGTGAATATTCACTTATTAGAACCATTCATTATTTAAAATATCTTCTTTATATACAAGATCTTATATGAAATAAGCTCAACATATTTTTTTATTTTAGAATGTATTTATTTAATTTTTAAGCAAGATAATTAGTTTGCTTTCAGACTATAATCTTTCATAGATGTGAACAAGCTAATAAAGCCTCATGGAAGTGTGACTGTTTTAAAATTATTTATGCTCCTGAGACATGATGTTTATTTAAAAATAAAGAACAAACAGGTTTCTACTTCAGTGATTTATGGGAAAGCAGATCTGCAGTAACTACACTCTTATCTTCTCACATTTACCTCTTTCTAAAATTAGATATCGGGCTTTTATTTCAAGTACTTAGTGTTAACTTAATGAAGGCTTATCATATACTTCTTATAAAGATCTTTTAAATTACCATAGCAGAAATGTATAGATCTCCTTTTACCCATATGACACTTTTACGCACATCTTAAAGACATTAGATGAAATCCTGGCTCCAGCGATGTCAAGAGGCCTTTTGATTGACCCATTAGGATGCATGGCTGAACTCTGGTTGCTGGTTCACCCCACTACACAGTAACAGTGAAATCAAAACTATTTTTGCAAACTGATGACCATAAAATTACATCATATGAGCTACAAATGCCATGAGAACCATAATTCATTGAAATTTCTGCTAATACTAACAAAAACTCAGGGAAATTCAGTGTGTATTTTGGGTCCATAATGAAATTCAAACATGGAAGTTTTGATCATCATCTCCTGAAGACAGTATCTATCTGCTATGAAAAACTGGTAAATATTTTACGAGAATATTAGCACATCTTTTTACATTATGCAAATTAGAGGAAAGGCAACTTCGTGTTTAAAATTTGTGTGTCAAATCCCAAGTCTGTAACACTGGAGTTGTCTTGAATCGCGTCAGAAAATTCAGCGAAAAAAATAGTAAAAAGTTTGAATTATTTATTGAAATTTACTTTTATGTTTAGATGTGCTTCTGATTCATAAACAGACTTTCCATTTCCACTACTGATGTTCTGCTACATCCTTTCATTTAAGGGCATGCTGCAAAGGTAATAGATACTACTTTATTTTACAGAATCTGTTGATTCAAAGAAAAGCGATAACTGGAAAATATCAACACATTCATTGGCTATGCTCAGTGAAAAAAAGAATGCCTTAATATTGCTGAATCAAATTTATGATTATTATTGATATCATCACCCATGGAAAAAAGCAACCAGGAAACAGTGGAAAATGGAGTTTTTTCACATGATAGGACACACAGAAAAAACTGAGTCAAATTAAAGTATCCACAAGAATAGCAACAAAGGAATGGATGAAGATGGACATTTACTCTTCCAAGAGTACAATTACTCTATTTTGTTCTTTTGGCATTAAATAGTTCATTTTTATCAAATTTTAAATTTTTATTGGTCTCGTCCACTGTGTGGCAAGAAATATTTTTCCATAAATTTTTAACAAACACAATTTCATAATTGTTTTCACTGGGTCCCTAGTCAAAGCTCCCCAGGATTTTTTTAATTGAAGTTATCCTCCTCTACTTATAAAACAAGTCAGGACAGTGACTATAAAAATCTCTTACCAAATTTTTTTACAAAAGGGTACCAGCCTGATTTCCAAGGTAGCCTATTTCATTACAATCACTTTAAACTGGCTATTCGCACAGTGTGTCGCCTTGCTTCCAGTTTTTACACAATGCATGTCTTTTTCTTCAAGGTCAGAATGTGACTTAAGATGAATTTTTTTCTCCTTTGACCTTCTCCTCCTTTTTCCTTTGTCTTGTAGTGCACGAAGCTTCAAAATTTTTCAAACTGTAAATTAAGTAAAATCCTTGCAAGATTTCATAGCACATCTCAGGTTTTTTAAGAGACAGCAGGTTTGTGCAGATGAAGCAAATGTGTAGTTTTTCTCACCTGTTGCTTGCACTTCTAAACCTCTCCATTTGTTTTTTTGACAGAAACAATACCTCTGAAAAGTTATGCTTTCATGGCCTAATCCTGCTAACCCTTTTATGTGTAACTCTTCTGGAAGTCAATCTAGGGTCCATTGGCACAGAACCAGCCATCTCTGTTAAAGAAGATTAAAGAAAACATGTTTCAGCTCTGTGTCATGCAGAATAATATGTGTCTTGCCTCTGCTGACTTTGCTTGATTCATTTGAATCTTAAATGTTTCAAGAAGTAACTGCCATATTGGAGCTCTTTCTTAAGTGTACATAAGTCCTAAGTGGATTCTAGCAACAATATATTATCCTATCCTATCCTCTCCTTCTGAAAGCTCAGTCTTTCAAAGGGTATTTTAGATGTGATGAGGAGTGTATCCTCTACTTGAGCTCAGAACGTGCTAGAATCAGAACTGTAGGTTGACAATCTGTAGAAAATTCATTTATGTGTATCATCCTTCATTCAAATCTATCATCCAGATTGAAGATAGAAATTCCTACAATCTTCCACAACACAAATTGCAAAGTGTATTGTGTAGCCAATGGGATTCAGATAGTGCTGTCAGCCCCAAAACAACCTGGGCAGAGTGTTGCCAGGAAAGGAACTGAGAAAACACTGACCTCTTAACACAGACTGTGTTATTTATATTAAACCTAACTCAGTGATAACATAAATTAGATTGACACAGTTTGGAAGTCACAAGTGAAAGGAAATGTGAAGTGAGAGTCAACCATTCATGATGCTTGTGATAAAGCATCTTGATGGAAGAAACTAGCTCTGCATGGCACCTATAAGACTGTAAAAACTGTCTTATGGGTGTAGAAGGCAAAGAAGAAAACAAAACAAAGAAAATCCTGAACCAAGAGCATCAGGAATCAACATAGGACCTGAGCAACACAGGGACCTGAGAAATTACACAATGATCCAAAATCCCCTAAAGTAACAATTAAGATCTCATTAATCTTGTTTAAATGAAACTTTGCTTTTTTGTGATAGAGGTTCAGTACATTATCTATAGTTTTCAGTAATGAAGTCTAGTCATACTGGATCTAAATGCAATTGTGCTTTGAAGCCTCATGGTAAGACTAAATACTTAGGTGTCCTCCCTGTGGACATTCCCCTGTCCAACCTTTTTAAGAGCCAGCTGCTGAGGAAACTGATATATTCTTTCAATCAGCTGGTTTGATTGGTATGTGGTAGCAGCCTTTGGGGCATAACAAACCCAGAAACACTGTGTGGAAAAGTAATCATTTTCTATTTAGTCTAATAATCCCTTTTTCCTCATGAGATTTCTTGCAGTGTAAAATCTTTCTGGGAAGATGATGGTTGTCACGCACATCAGCACTACTGTGTGCAGTCAGGAGAGTGTTTCCTTTGTAAATGGGCTATACTGTAGTAGGCAGTGGATTAGGAGTAGCAGGCTTCGCACAGCTGCTCCCACATCACTCCTGGGTGGGCATAACTTTGCCTCTGAGATGTCCATAGTATAATAGCAACATTAGTAACTTCAGGATGTGCAAAGCAGTAGAGATCTGTAAGTGTTTATTCTCTCCCTAAGCAAGAGATAAATGGTGAGCAGACAATATCTTCTTCTGCCACAATCACAGTTTAGATTTGACCTATGAACTGCATAACAAGACTCTAGGCTGCAACATTCAGGATGTGTGGACACAAAGATCCTCCAAGGTGAGGTTAGTTAACACAATTATAGTAGAAATTAAGGTAGAGATTTTGAATGCCATATTCATTTGTTAAACTAAATGAAATACTAGAAATTAGGGTGAGACTTCATATACATAGCAGATGAATAATGAGAGTCACAACAGGGCTTCCTGTGTTTTTCTTTAGCGCTTGGTACTGTACAGTGTTAGGGTTCTGGAGGAAGTAAACTTTCTGTCCAATCTAGTGTGAGCATATAACCATAAAAAAAATGTAGGTTTGATGGGACCTCTGGAAATTTTAATTCAATCCTTGCTCAAACTAAGGCCAGCTCTGAGGTGAGATCAAGTTGCTATAGGGTCTTAACATTGAGTGTTGAGGATCACAAAGTGTATTCAAAATATTCTCCACAGCCTCTCTGAGTAACCTGTTTTTATGCTTAAACATCCTTCTCTGAGCACAATCTGGCTTCAACTCCTCTATAACACCTCATTGGGTAGTAGAAAACAGCCATTAGATGCCCCTTGAGCCTTCTCTTCTCCAGCCTAAACATGCCTAAACATGTCATTTTTGCTAAATCCACTCTGGCAATTCCCAGGCACCTTGTTCTTCATGTCTCTGGACATGATTTTCAGGAGGATTTGCTCCATATTCTTTCCAGGGACTGAGACTGAGCTTACCAGCCTTTAGTTCACCACAGTGTCCTCACTGCCCTTCTTGAAAATGACTGTGACATTTTTTCCAGTCAACAAGAACTCTCTCTGATTGCCACAGGCTTTTAAAGATAACATAGAGTGGTCTTGTAGGGACAATATCCAGGTCCCTTAGTACACTTGGCTGTACTTCCATGTCATCTCTGCCTATGGCTCTCTGCAAGTCCAGTTTATTTGAACCATCTCTTGATAGTTTTTCTCCTTCCATGGGTAGTTCCTCACTCCATTCAGTTTCTCCAAAAGGCTCAGGGATCCTAGAGGTCGACAGAAAAACTAAGGCAAAGAAGATGAAAGAGGTAGCTTTACTAGGTATGCTTCAGGACTCAGCAGCAGAGGGAGAGTGGGAAGAGTTGTCCTGCCCTGGCTCAGTATATGTGAAGATGCTGTGGTTCCAGATGCAGACAGTATCAAGACTGAGCACATATTGCCAATGAGCACATGTACACACATAGACCAATGTAGACAGAGAATAGCGCCTTTATTGACACCCATCTAACCACAACCAACACTTGCAGAAACATCACCAGGGATGGCTCAGTCCTGCTCCTCCCCTTCGTCCAGTCAGAATTGAAGGTTGTTATTGGAATATGTTTATATCAAGAAGGTCTCTCCAGCAGCTGGTCTTGGATACCCACTCTGCCCAGTACTCAGCTCAGCCCCTGGTCTCCTCCAGCTGCTGGCCTCCAGATATCTCTTGCTGCTTGTTGGCTAGTCCTATTTGAATTCTGCATAGATTTCACACAAATACACTCAAAGCAGAAGATTCATGCACATGGAAGATAGTTACAATTAAATTTAATGAGAATACAGGCTAGACTGACATGATAAGGCACAACGATCAGTCAGAGTACTGACCAGCAACCTGCTCACATACAGCCGCTTTTCTCTTTTTGCCTTCTGTTTTCACATGCTTGCCCCTCCCTGATCCACCTTAAACCCTCATTTTCCCCATCTTTGGTCCTTTTCCTAAACTTTCTGCAGTAGGTTTCACATCCTTCCACAATTCCATAAATTACAATAATAAGTTTTGCACAGTCCCAAAACTGCCCCTATATTCCATAGAAAGTCCTATAACCTTCTAGGCAATAGTCACTTTAGTTTGCATGGCTTTTGTGGGAGTTTCCTTTGCTGATTGATCCTGATGGGTTTCATACTAGGGACAATGATGCAATCTTTGTTCTTTGATAGTCTTAGAAGCAGCCCATTCAGATGACTCTAATTTCCATTGATTACATTTTGAATTACTAAGTAACAGGGATTTCTCTGCTTACTATTGCTCCCCACATCCTTTCCAGGTCTATGTTGAATTGGCTCACCCTGCGCCCAGACAACTAAGCAGGAAGTATTTATTATCACAGGTATCCATTATCACTAGGTTCCCACCTTTATTCTTTTGCTGCTGATATTCCTGTAGAAGCTCTTATCCTTTACATCTGTCACTATTTCAACTGCAGCTGAGTTGGTTTTGCTAACTTTAAGCCTGGATGCTTGGGCAATGTCTCTGTGTCCCTCCTGGGTGTGTACCTTTTGCATTTATGGTAACTCAGGAACTCCCTTCTCAACCAGTCTGGCTTTTGACCATGATAGTTCAACTTAACTGCACATTTGAAAGGGCAGACCTTGTGTTTTGAGGAAGCTGTCCTTAAAGATCAATGAGCTCTACTAAGCTTTTTATCCTTCAGAGCAGTCTTCCAATGCACACGGACTACCAGTTTCCTGAACAAGCCTGCTTTACTGAAGTCCTGGGTCATTTTTCTCCTATCATGCTGCTTCATTTGTGCTAGGATCTTAAACTCGACCACCTCATGATCACTGTAGATAAGTCTGCTATTGATCATTGATCACTTCTTTCTTATAGAATCATAGAATCATTAAGGCTGGAAAAGACCTTTAAGATCATCAAGTCCAACCATTAAGCTAGCACTGCCAAGTCCACTACTAAACCATGTCCCTAAGCACCACGTCTACCCATCTTTTAAATACCTCCAGGGATGGACACTCAACCACTTCCCTGGGCAGCCCGTTCCAGTGCTTGACAACCCTTTCAGTGAAGAAATTTTTCCTAATATCCAACCTAAACTTCCCCTGGCGCAGCCTGAGGCCATTTCCTCTGGTCCTATCGCTTGTTACTGGGGAGAAGAGACCAACCCCCACCTTGCTACAACCTCCTTTCGAGTAGTTGTAGAGAGCGATAAGGTCTCCCCTCAGCCTCCTTTTCTCCAGGCTAAACAACCCCAGTTCCCTCAGCTGCACCTTGTAAGACTTGTTCTTATTCATGAGTGGTAGATCCAGCGGGGTGTGACCCTTCGGCTGTGTCTCCAGCATCTGCAGCTAAAAATTCTCTGTGGTCTCCAGAAATCTCATGGGTTATTTATGCCTTGACATGATGCTCTTCTAGCAGATCCTAATTTAACCATCTAGCACTCTTAATGAATTAGTGCCATTGTTGAAAGTGAAGGAGAAATGGTGTTTTACTTTTAAATGTAAATATAGTGTAATGTTCCTAAAGAGAATAAGCATAATGACTTTCTTTATATTCCACTTTAATGTAAAGAAAATATTGTCAATAAGCTTATATTATACATTATTTTGGTTATAGACCTAGCAAGTCCCTTCTCTATCAGCTGTTACATGAGCTTTCGTCTCAGCAGTCTACTTTTAAAATGCAGATGGTTCCTTTTTTATTTTGTTTTGGTTTCAAAAGCAACCTAGCTAAAGAGTAACATTTAAAAGAGAAGGAAAAGCAGTCCCAAAGGGCTAACGTGAGTAATGTACCGATTATTTTCTGTGCTACAATTATATTTTCTGCCCTGAGAGAATGCAACAAAATATTGCTGCATTAAAAAAAAAAAGAAAAAGTAAAAAAAAGAAAAGAAAGAAGCATTTTTTTACAAGTGAAGTATCACTGCGAATATTAACCATTCCATTCCCCTAGGAAGTGAATTACAGAACACTCGCATTTCTAATTAGCACTCTGCAGTTTCAAGACAAGTTCATCCAAAACGTAAACATGGCCAAAAACCTTCACCCACAGGTTTCCACAAGTCTATGGAAACTCCTCCATCTAAAAGGCCAATATCCTACTACTGCAAACAGTTGCATCATAAAAATATTTTCTAAAGCTTATCAAATGATATATTAAATTAAAATATTATCTTTATTTGTGCTATATCCTTTGAAAAGCTCCAGGGTCAAGATGTTCTGGAAGTTAGAAATCATTCCTCTCAGTTCCAATTTAAGCATATTTAGAAATTTTATTCTGGTGCGAGAGATGGTTTTTTTATATTTAGAATCATAGAATCATAGAATCATAGAATTGTTTAGGTTGGAAAAGATCTTTAAGACCATCGAGTCCAACCATTAACCTAGCACTGACAAGTCCACCACTAAACCATGTCCCTAAGCACCACAACTACACGTCTTTTAAATACCTCCAGGGATGGAGACTCAACCACTTCCCTGGGCAGCCTCTTCCAATGCTTGACCACCCTTTCCATGAAGAATTTTTTCCTAATATCCAACCTAAACCTTCCCTGGCACAACTTGAGGCCGTTTCTTCTTGTCCTATCACTTGTTACTTGCCAGAAGAGACTGACACACACATCGCTACAACCTCCTTTCAGGTAGTTGTAGAGAGCAAGAAGGTCTCCCCTCAGCCTCCTTTTCTCCAGGCTAAACAACCCCAGCTCCCTCAGCTGCTCCTCACAAGACTTGTGCTCCAGACCCTTCACCAACTTCGTTGCCCTTCTTTGGACACGCTCCAGCACCTCGATGTCTTTCTTGTAGTGAGGGGCCCAAAACTGAACACAGGATTTGAGGTGCGGCCTCACCAGTGCAGAGTGCAGGGAGACAATCACTTCCCCAGTCCTGCTGGCCACACTATTCTTGATACAAGCCAGGATGCTATTGGCCTTCTTGGCCACTTGGGCACACTGCTCGCTCATATTCAGCTGCCTGTCTACCAATACCCCCAGGTCTTTTTCCACCATGCAGCTTTCCAGCCACTCTTCCCCAAGCCTGTAGCATTGCATGGGGTTGTTGTGACTGAAGTGCAGGACCCGGCACTTAGCTTTGTTGAACGTCATAGAGTTGGCCCTGGCCCATCGATCCAGCCTGTCCAGATCTGTCTGTAAAGCCTTCATACCCTCCAGCAGTACTTGGCACTGGTGAGGCCACACCTCGAGTACTGTGTTCAGTTTTGGGCCCCTCACTACAAGAAGGACGTCGAGGTGCTGGAGCGTGTCCAGAGGAGGGCAACGAAGCTGGTGAAGGGTCTAGAGCACAAGTCTTATGAGGAGCGGCTGAGGGAGCTGGGGTTGTTTAGGCTGGAGAAGAGGAGGCTGAGGGGAGACTTTATTGCTCTCTACAACTACCTGAAAGGAGGTTGTAGCAAGGTGGGGGTTGGTCTCTTCTCCCAGGTAACAAGCGATAGGACCAGAGGAAATGGCCTCAGGCTGCGCCAGGGGAAGTTTGGATTGGATATTAGGAAAAACTTCTTCACCGAAAGGGTAGTCAGGCATTGGAATAGGCTGTCCAGGGAAGTGGTTGAGTGTCCATCCCTGGAGGTATTTAAAAGATGGGTAGACGTGGTGCTTGAGGACATGGTTTATTGGTGGACTTGTCAGTGCTAGGTTAATGGTTGGACTCGATGATCTTAAGGGTTTTTTCCAACCTTTATGATTCTATGAACACTCCCACTTCTCTATGTCATGTTTATCTTCCTTTTTATATTTGCAGAGAACACCAATGTTTTGTTTCTACCAGTGATATTAGAGGACTTTGTATTTAATAATGTTTCTTTCAGCATAACTCACTCTGAGCTCTTCTACTTATTTGTGTATAAGTTATTGTCTGCATTCCATCTGTCATAGCTTGATTAATATTTGCCTCTATGGCACTGTAACAAATGCTTTTCATTCTTTGTCCAGAAAATCATGATCTTTCTAAGCACAAGAAGTGCTCATCTGATATGATCTGCCTTTATTAAAAGAATCTTCCATTTTACTCCCTGATGTGGTCAAACCAATTGCCTTACAGTTGACCTGATAACACATTATTTTCTTCTAGACATATATATATATATATATATATATTTAAAAGCAGTATCTTTGGATAAGGAATTGAAATTAAGGAATTGAAATTACCACCATTGTGTCAGAGAAATTATAAATACTCATATATGTTCCTCTGAGAGATGTATTGAGGTGAGTTGTTAACTGTATCCCAAGGCTGCCTCATCACAGTGTTCCAGGCTCTTACACTGAAGGTGTTTCTAAAAATAAAAGGGGTCCTTCAGATCCTTCTCGCTTTAATTAGGTTTATGTCATTCAGTCTGTAATCCAGGAAGTCTTAAACTCATTATACCTCAGCTACATGTTCCTTGGACTAACAAGGGACAAACATATTTGAAGAGATAATCCAATCCTGAATAAGGTCAGAGAAAGGAGGGAGGGGGGTAGTGTAAGGAGTTTGATAATTACCTGCTTTTGTTTGAAGTGTGGGGAGCCATAGAATCATCAAAGTTGGATAGGACCACACAAGCAAAGTTTGGTTGTGGCTCCACAGATGATTTGATCTTGCTTGATATTAAGCATCATATTCTTAGTCCAGAAGAATACATAAGCATTTGATTAACTTTAAGCAGGGAAATTTTTCAATGGATTTAAGCTGTCCTTTAAAAGTGTTACTTATATGGATTATTGGTGTATTTCATAGTAGTAACACAAAGATTAAGCTGGAAAGAGAGAAGCAGAGGACAGAGGATCTACTTAAGTAATTCTAGAAATACCAAGCTTAATTAGAGTCCCATGAAGTGGTAGAGCTCCAGGCAAAAATACATATTGAAAGAAATGAAGAAATTAATGTTATTTGAAGGAACCTTCCTTGTCCTTTCTTTCAATATGTTTCCCATGGAAAACTGCATTCGTAACAAAACTGTGATAAACATATCCAGAAATGCAAATCAAAGTTTTTCTAGGATTCTAAGGCACAGTTTATAGAAAATATTGGACAGTTAGCTAATTTACTAGTTCTGTTAGTATCTCCAACTAATTGCCTAAAATCAGTTAGTCTGTTAGCAAAAATCAGTGCGATTTTTCTTGTTCATTTGTTTTCAGAAAGGGAATTAGGAAGAAAAGTGCTTATATTCTGAATAAAGCATACATTGAAATTTGAGAAAAAGGTATTTTAAAATCAGTGTAAGTTTGTCAGAAATACAATCTAGAGTGGTTAGGTTTATTTTTCCACTCTTTTTAGGGAATTATTGTAATTCTGATGGAGAAACAGAGAGAAAAGTAATTAGAAGTTCTTTATGCTAGCAGTGAGATGACAGAATATATGTTACAGCAGTAATTCAAAATATTATTACACCTGTTTAAGTTTGTTGTGACTAATGTGATAATGCAGGTAAAATGGCTTGAGTTAATTGCTCTGAATGAAAACTTTGAAACTTTCATATAGGCTTCACTGAATTTTCCATATTAAACACAAATCAAGACATTGTAAATATATCCATCCTCAGAAAAAAAAATGAGCTTACAACTGAAAGTGGTCTGATAACTCATGCTGGTTTTTATAGAGCAGTAACATCTACCATTAGGGACCACGGTAGGAAGACAGCTTTCTCTACCCCAGGCTAAACTGCATAAACCACTTCCTTGCTGTTCAGAGTTAGTCCTCTCTGGGGCTGACTTGTGAGCTTACACCACTTAGCATTTAGTCTTAGTGTCCTCTGGGAACCCCATAGCGCTTCTTGGGACACAATCTGTGTGCGTGTGCATGTGCATTTATTTTTCCATGTAAGGAGATGGCTATGCTGCAGCTTAAGAAAATATTTCTTTTAAAGCAAGTAGTTAAGGTTGCATATTTCTTACCCTTGGAAGTCACACTGGTAGTTCAGTGGTGGCGTTGCCCTCTTTATAAGGGCAAAAAAGCCTGTTATCTTGGTGTTGTAGGATACATAATGCAGAAGGAGTCAGCCTGCATTTGTCTGAAGTGCAGCTGGTACTGAAGTATTCTATTATCAGTGATACAGCTTTTTCCTTGAGACAACCACTTTGCTTCAGGATCCAACCAGGGAGAGAACTAGTGTGCATGAGGTTTGGATAATGGGGGAAAGTTGACCACACAGTGAAATGCAGAGCAAGCCAAGTTGATAGTGTGTACACGTCTCCTTTGAAACCTAGTAAGGTCTTGTGCAGGTTTATGAAGTGATCACGGAGTCAGGATAGGATCAAGCTAAAGTGCAGTGCCATTGAGTGCCATGTAGGATTAGGACGCCTTTCAGACTAGCAGAAAAAGTTCCACCAGAAGCTACTTCAGTCC
Organism: Platalea leucorodia; assembly: GCF_965183815.1. Lineage (NCBI taxonomy): Eukaryota > Metazoa > Chordata > Aves > Pelecaniformes > Threskiornithidae > Platalea > Platalea leucorodia. The sequence continues at coordinate 7,237,659 of NC_138823.1, read as the reverse complement.
CTGGTGCAAGTAACCAGGGATGAGATATTGTAATTTTCTGCCCTTATGTTAAGGACTAGTTTTAGTGGAAGAAAGTGTGGTGTTATCAGATACCACAGAAATGCTGATACAGTTCCAACAGGGTAACCTGGAGGAAGGAAGAGGAAACAGGCAGGCCTAACAGAATGAGACCAGGATATGGTGAATTTACACCTAGTTGGCTGCAACAGTGCTTTTGAACTCATCCAAAAAGAGGCACCAATGATGCGCCAAGGTAACAGAAGGCCGTTCCCCTTGAACAACTGCAGAATTCTCTTGGGCAAGAGAGGGAAGTAAGATGAAGCAGCAGCTGCAGGACTGCTTGAGCAGCCTGCTCAAGGACTGAGTGGCACAATGAACTGTGGACTAAATAATGGTTGTCAAGAGTAAGGGCCTGCACAGCTATCTAACTGCATACTTAATTCAGTTTGCTATCACTGATATATAATCATGAAGAACTGAAAACGATGACACCTATGCAAGCATTTTGGTCATGGCAGTCTGTGGGAATGTTATTTGAGAAAAAAAAAAAAGAAAGAAAAATATGAACTGTGGCTTTTTTTAACACTGAAGTTAGTAAAGACTGTATTTGTAAATTTGATTTTTAAATCCAAGGAAAAAGAAAAGTGCTAATCCAGGGAGAAATGAAAGATAGTTCACAGGCTTTGCCATGAAAGAGCATTTTCCCTGCCATTTGAGACTGGATCAATAAACTATTAGATGGGTTCCCTTTTCTCATCTATGCAAAATGTACAGTGATTTGAAAGACCAGTTTGCATGCAAATAGGAATATAGATCTACTCCTTGTACAGAATTAGGGCAACAACAGCCCTAGGCTTCTCAGGTTGACCAAAGCTGGTTAGGAAGCAGATGATTAATTGTGGCAGGTTTTGTGTACTTGTCTCTTCACATAAGGATGAGAGTGTAGGTCAATTTTCTGCCACTTTCTGATATTTATGCTACATTCCAGCAGGGATTCACATCATTCCAAAAATCCCTTCCTTACCAATGAGACAAGAAAAGGGAAATGACCCCTACTTGTATTAACCCATTCCAAATGTCAGGAGAGACAGATCAGTAACTGTGGCTGTAATGGTGTCAGAGCCAGCTCAGCTACGCCTGTCTGCAGTCCTGTGCTTTGAGCTAGAGGCTGCTACAAAAGAAAGGAACTACAGTTTTGGCAGCATTCAGAAAAGCTGGAACAAGGCTTTTTTTGGCCAGAAGATGGAGGTGGGCTTCAACTAACTTCTTTTTAAATTAGACATCTACAGCTAAGCTAATCACCCTAGTTTCTCATTCTAGCCAGTAGAGAGATGAAGTTTTTCAGGAAGTGATTTTTCTGCCCTATTTTTAGCCATCTACTTTAGTCTAGGCTGTATTGCACCAAGAAGGAACTGTTTCTCTCCACTGACTATAAAAGGAGCTAAGAAGTTTAGTTTGGTTATGAACATTGTGCAAGATGAACCAAACTCTAAGTCCCCAATTCATTTTTCTTCAGTAACAGCTAAAAATAAGTTAACATCCAGCCACAAACACACCCTAAATCCAGGCTGCAGAATTCCATTTAGAGAGCTCTGGAAATGAAAATGATGAAGTTGGCTCGAGAAAGACAGCAGTTTTGTCACAGTTAGCAACGGAAATGGATATTTGAAAGAGGCAGCCTGCATCCTAGGTTATATCCTAGTGGACAGGTTAATGCAAAGGGAAAGGTATCAGATTAGGTGCTTACACAAGTAGACCTTAGACAGTACTTGGAGTCATTAGTTAATGAGGAACCTATACAAATTGTTGTTGACAATGTAGCAGTGTTTCTGGTAATATCCCTCCTGTAACAGGGTTGGTACGAGGCATAAAAATTGTTGCATTCAGAACTCCTAAGGAAATCATCCAGCAGCATTTTGATCTCTGGTCTTATTTGAAAGATGTCAGCCTTCCACTGAGTCTCAGCATCATATAAATCTCCTACTTTGATGCTAGTCTGTGACACACTGACTAATTCGTTTTGACTGCTTTTAAAAGTCTGTCACATTGTTACTCTTGGAAATCTACATAGCTCATGTTTTTGCCTTTATAACAACTGTGCACTCCAAACCTGAAATCATTAGGGCTCACTTGGTATAATTTGCTTTAGCAGAGCCATATTTGTTCCCCCCCACCCCCTTTGCCTTCAAGTGTAATTGTTATTGTTATAGTCTTGCTGGGATGTACAGAGTGGCCAAGTAAAGCTAGCACCTGGACCATGTCACTGTTAAGAAGGAACCAGTTACAAAAGATATGAGGGATTCAAACACAGGCACTGAATCGTGCTGATTTATGGGGGACCTTTAAATATTTGTTGCTTCCTCCATTAAAGTTACAAAAAAGAGAAAGGAGAATATGTATGTCAGAAGGGAGAAAGATGGAAAAAAAATGTTAAAGCTTTGAAACATGTAGAGTATTGAGCAAGGATTTCATTTTAACAATGCCCCTCATTTGCTTTTAGTTCAGCTGGAGAGTGATTTTGTAAGGAAAAAAATAAAGGAAGAGAAACTATTTAACAGTTTTTAAAAATTATTCCACATAGTAATATTTACCCTTTCTGGGAAGAAGTTAGCTTCTCAATAACACATTCCTTCTATTTATTGGAACGACTTTTTTTTTTTTTCCCCTCAGTATATTTGATGGTAGCACACAGCACATAAAGTGCCTTATTTATTAGTCATAAATTAGCTGAGATTGTCTGAAGGTTTTGATGCTGTTGTTATTAAAGTCTAATGCTATTTTCTTGAAGACAAAACAGGAATAACACATGAAAGTAGAGAACGAGAGGAACGGTGGAGTAGCAATAGTTCTTTCTGCCGCTGATGTTACTTGTAAACCACATGATAAGGATAAATAGGCATACATACAGTTTTATTAGGCACTAAAAAAACTAATAAACTTCTGCTACCATCAGGATGTTTAAAAAGCTTTTAGCTGGGTTGGTGTTTTTTTGTTTTGTGGGTTTTTTTATTCATTCTTTCTTTCAATTTTTCTCTGATCATGGGTTCACAGCAGAATTGCAAATGAAACGTCATGGTGGTCTACATCTTTTTAAACAGAAATGTAAGAAAAGAACTAGAACAAGGACAGAAAAAGTCACTAAAGAAGAGGATCAAGGCAGGGTCAGGGTTTCCCCATCTCTGGCAGTGTTCAGAATTTACCCAGAAGTAACAGAGAGATCAGTTGTAAGGATCAGTGACAGATTATGTGATTAAAGGCTCATCTTTGCAGGCACAGAGGAGCCCAGAGACACAAAGGCAGGCTGGGGAGCCCCAGTCTTAGACATGACCCCCTGCCCCAGTTTCTTCTGGGATTGTCCCAAGAAAACCTCAGCCCCATGGACTGGGAGAGGCACCCACCCAGTGGGACAATGGAGCAGCTCTCCAGGTCACCTCACAGACCAAAGGAGGTCACTGCCTGGGATACGGGACCCATTATGGGATGCAAAGGAAATACAGTGAAATGGTGATGGTCTGGACAGGGTACAAGAGAGGCCTCTGTCTTTCAGCTGGCTACTGGAGCGGCCAGGAGGTCCAAGCCAGCTACTGAGGAGTCCGTGAGGTCTAGGGATCAACTGAGGGACCCGTTTGCATGTGTCTGTCTCTCTGTGTGAGAGGTATCTGGAGGCCTGCGAGGGTCCAAGGGCCAGCCTCTGAGTAGAGTGGGTGTCTAAGGACTATTACTGCAGGGATCCACAGTGTGTATGCGTTGGTGTGTGCAAGCGAGTCTGTGGACCATTAACTGGAGTGGGGATTTTATGTCCCAGTGCTGGCAACTTTGAGTACTTAAGATGCAGGGCCAGCTACTGGGCAGACTGAGCATCTGAGGTCAATTATTACAGGGATCCACGTTGTATATATGTATATATATTTTCCACTAAAAGACTTCCATCCTGATCAGTCAGAGAGGAGAATAGGATGAGGCCTTTGGTGCTGTTTAGGCTTCTGTGTTTGCTGAGCATTTTTGTCTGTGTTGATCTGTGTGGCTACCTATGTGCATGTGCATATGTGTGTGGTATATGTCTGTTTGTGTATGTGCCTACTGGTAACACACACAGCCTCACTGCTGGCTGGACTTGGGGCATGGAGCTGTGACAACATCACCTCTGTTAGTCTACCAGATTTGACAACTCCTTAGCAATCAGGACAACTGGAATCAGGTTAGAGATGCTTGCTCTACCACTGCAGGGACCTGGTGGGCAGAGGCAAGACAGCAATTTTGTCTATTGCAATAGTTCATACAATTTCAGGACCATAGGAGTCTCAGCTGCACCAAGAAGCAAGATACCACCCTAAGCAGCAACAACTCTTCCGCTTTGCAACTATTTTCTGGCTCCAGAGAAATTCTTGCCCAATCTGTGGAGTAAATCTAGGAACTACTGCCTGATGCGGAGGTGAGTTGCCACTAAATTGCCATTCTGTGCATGACTTGACAGCTTTTCCTAAGGTCTGATTTTTACCAAACAAGACTATTAATAATTAAGGAGTGAGTAAAAGCCTGTGTCACTCCTCAGCTATTTGGTATTGGCATTTGATGACAGCCACATTTTTAAATGTGACTTAGATGCTGGGCTTTCCATAAAGCAAAATAAAATATGTCTGTCTAACTGAATTCAGTCATCTACTTTGCACTGTTCCTTATCATTCCCCATGAAATATTTACTCCCAAGACAGCCTTCCTATCTATTCCCACATTTTTAATCTCATATGGGTGACGTGTCAAGTTTGATGCCCCATGATGCCTTTCTCTTTCATTTTCTATTATTCTATTAATCTATAGCTAATTGTTTTATTAACTGGTTGATGCTAAGTTTTGGCATGCAAAATCTGGCCCACTGCAGCCACTCCAGATTCTTGGAGTTTCCCCAATATGATCTGTAAAGATGTTCAGGGTATATTAGTAGGAGACTAATTGGACTGTTTATATCCCAGAGGTTGCTTTATGAGCAGCTCTATGTAACAGTTCACTTAGGCTCCTGCTTTCCAAAGTAAGACACTGTGTGGGTCTCTGTTGCTTGAAAAACAAGTGCAAACAGTAAGAAAGAGCCCAACACGTGACACCTGTGATTTACTTCTCACCGAGCCTGCGACCTGAAAGAATAACTGGAAACATAGGGAGTGAGGAATGCAATTCCTCCCTTCTGGAACCAGGGACAAGACATGAAGCTTCATTTCTAATGCAAAATATGAGACCATCCCTAGGAACCCACACTGCTTTTCTCCCAGAGGACTTACCCCAGCAGGAATTCTTTCTCACTTTTTCTCTCCATTCTCTAACCTGATCAACTGAGTTCTTTTCTATAAAGTGAAGCAAATTCAACAGGAACTTAACCTCCCCCTTGATCTTAATAGGCTCCTTGTTAGGGAATATGTTGCAATGAGGAAAAGTTGTGTGTTTGAAGCTATTCAGGCATAAGGGTTTGTTCTAGGTGCATCCTCTAAAAATAAGTTGATCTGTTTGCACTTTAAAATAAACAGTAAATGTTGCTGTATTTTCTCAGCAGCTGAACAAGACTTTCTTTACACTTGCTCTGAGAGCCACCAGATCAAACTGATCAGAGGTGATGCATTCTGCTTCCAGATCCTGTTTTAGCTTAAGTGGTAGCATCTGAGATGTCTCTGGGCTCGTAGATTTTGACCTTTCCATTAACAAGCTGTGCAGCCAGAGGAAACATACCCACAGCAAGTCTGGGGTTGACACCAAGCCGGGTGAAGCCATTGTTACCCTGGGGGGCAGGGCCACTGTTCAGAGGGCTCTCGACAAGCAAGAGAGATGGGCTGACCCAAAACTCATGGGGTTCCACAAGACCAAATTCAGGACCTTGCCCTTGGGAGACATAGGGCATAGTGTCTCATTTAACAGTTCCCAGCAGAAGGGACATGTTAACAAACTGGAGCAAGTGAAGTGAGGAGCTCTTAATATGGTTAGGGTTTGGAGCAAAAAGGTACCAGGAGAGGCTGAGCTGGTTTAGGCTGGAGAAGCAAAGGCTCTGAAGGCATCTAATGTCTGTCTTCAACTACCTAATGGAGACAGACTCTGCTGAAAAATATACAATGAAAGGACGAGGCAACTGTCAAAGAAAGATGTAAAAGGGAAATTTCTGAGAGACATAAGGAAAATACCCTTTACAATGGGAGTGGTTATCCACAGAACAGGCTGTCCAGGGAGGCTGTGGAGACGCTCTTCTTGGAGACATTAAAAACTCGACTTTTCACAGACCTGAACAACCTGATCTAACTTCAAATTTATACATGCACAGAGCAAGTGGAACCTCCAGAGGTTCTTTCCAACTTAAGTTTTTTCATATTTCTGTATGTATACACAAAACATCACTGGAAACCTGAACTTCCTTGGAGTCCAGATAACAGTTAAGTAGGAGCTTTGTGGATTATAATTTTGTTATTTTACTACTGCAGACCTGCCTTAAGTCCTTATCCCATGACTCTCAGATCACTTATCCACCTACTCTGGTTCGAAGAACTGCATGACACATCAGCAAATGCACTGAGGAACAATCTAAAAGAAATAGATACACTGATGCTGCTACATATTGTGCCCTATGGGCTTCCCCTCTGGTAGAGCAGGTTGGGCTGTCAATTTCTTTGTAGCAGAAAACCAATAATCAGTTTACAATCTCAGACTTTTGCCATTTTCCTTTCTCCCTCAAAAATAACTTGGCCTGATGAAAATTCAGTCTGTTTTTAACAGCAAAGAAAAATTTAGCTGCAATAAAAACTGAGGGCTTATATTGGGTCTGGACAGGTAAGTGAAGGAAGAAAAAAGATTTGAAATAATTTTCAAGGGTAATTCAGTTCCAGAATTTGATTGGGGATCATAGTCTATTGTCTGAGGTTAGTATTTATTCCTTAAGGTATTTCAATTCACTGCTGAAGTAAATGCTAGGAAATGGAACAACTGTCAAAGTACCTTAGCTTTAAGGCCCACATTGCTAATCACGACACCCATGCCCCAAGGCCTTCAACCTGTAAGTTCTTGTTCAACAAGGACAGAAGGTGGGAGGGGAAGCTGTACATGAACACAAGTAAGATTAAGAGCTAGATTTATTTCTCTGCACAGAGTGGAAGTGAAATATCAGTTTTCCACAAAACTGCTTTCTTATTTGCAAGAATGGGAAGGAAGAAAGGGCTATTGTTCGCCAAAGAATGTCGGATCTGACAAATTAGTGTGCCACATCCACAGCCAGTTTATGCTGATTTACACCCACTAAGGGTCTGGCCTGTGTGCTGAAATATAAAACTCAGCTCAGTAATGAGACTTGCTCATGTGGTCTTGTTAACCCCATTACAGCTATTCAGGAATCAATTGGTGGCTGCTCAGCTCAGGTTGCTTTCCACTCTCTCTCCTGCTTTTTTACCTCATGCTTTCACATGAAACTGGCATCTGCCTAGAATGAAGGATCAGCTTACTAAATCCATTGTGTATGCTTTTGTTCACTTGCCAAAAAAAGCTTCCTGATCTGGATTGATCAGGGTATTCAGAACTCCATTTGCTAAACAAAAGCAAAGCAAAAAAATACAAGTGTTATCTGGCTACTGTCTCAGGGAACATTGTTACTGATTTGGAAAATTTGGCTCTGTTTTTTTATGCAATTTTTCATTTTGTTCATTACATTGGGAATTTTACAGAGGTACGTGCATTGGTTCCTTTGTTGCTTCAGTGAATTTCATGGGCAACTCTGCTGGTCCGTGGGTGACTTTGGCACCTGTTGTTTAAGTTTATTTGGGTTCTTCCCCATCAATCAAATTTAGAGCTGGTATAACTAGATCCAACTTCAACGAAGCCCTTAAGTTTAAATGATTTAGTGATATGCAACAAAGCACACTTACAATATTTCCTGGTAGGGGCAGATTTTCAGAGAGATTCATGTACTTTAAGTTAGTGCCCAAAGGAACACTGTATATCAATGATATCCTGAGAAAGATGTTTTCAAGGACCTCCCAGGGGACTCCGCTCTTTTCCATGGGGAAGAGTGGGCTTCTCACTTGAGCACTCAATCTGCTGTAGTCACCTAATTCTATACATCCCATAGTATCTATACCTCACAAATTCTGCTTTAAGTAAAGAAACTATTCATAGCGTCAGTACCAGGAAGTACATTGGCTGAATATTCATGAAGATTCATACTAATCACTGGTACCTAAGATATTCAGGTATTAAAATGCCTACCAAAGCTAGGTTGCATGAGAAATAAATCAGAAAAGAAGCCTTGGAATCATTTTATAAATCTTCTATGTCAAGAACAAGAGATGAATCTTGAGATTGGAAATGAGAACAATTGTTCAGTTAATTAGCCATGGAAAGCATATCATTTAATTATAATGTAGCTGTTTTATGGAATTTGATGGTTTGCCTCAGAATCTATTGAAACAAAAGTCTAGGAAAATGAAATTTGCTAAGATTATACAGTAACCTGAGGCCCTTCCAGATCAAACTCCCTGAAGTGAGTTAACATCAATATTGGGCCTTTCAAGAGCATTTGTTATACAGCAAGACGTGTTCCTTCACAATAGTGTTTCAGTGGGGTGGAGGAAATAGCTAAAGGTTCTCATTTGATTGTGATTTGTCAATAGAAACTCCAGTTTTCCACCTATCTGTTGAAGAAGTTTTCTCAGCGGTGATGGAAAATCAATACACTTCCTGGAAGGCAGGATTTGATTTCACAACTTTGAAAACAAAACAAAA